>NC_092340.1:92085000-92763333 GCF_046630445.1 Rutidosis leptorrhynchoides | reverse complement strand
TCTCGAACAAGTGGGACAAGATGCTGCTTACGCACTACCGTGGTCAGCATTCAAACACTTAATGATCGAGCAGTACCGTCCCAGAAACGAGGTCAATAAGCTCAAGGTAGAGCTTAGAGGGTTACGAACACAAGGGTTTGATATTACCACGTACGAACGACGATTCACAGAGTTGTGCCTATTGTGTCCGGGAGCGTTCGAAGATGAAGAAGAGAAAATCGACGCATTTGTAAAAGGGTTACCGGAAATAATCCAAGAGGATATAAGTTCACACGAGCCCACCTCCATACAAAAGGCAAGTCGAATGGCTCATAAACTTATAAATCAAATTGAGGAAAGGATTAAAGAACAGGCGGCCGAAGAAGCCAATACGAAACAAGTCAAGAGGAAATGGGAAGAAACCAGTGACAAGGGTCACAATTTCAATAATCAACCCAACAATCATAACTACAATCGCACCAATTTTCGCAACAACAAACGCAACAACAACAACCACCCCAGCAACAACTACAACAACCGTTTCAACAACAATAACAACTGCAACAACAACAATCCCAACAATAACAACAAGAGGCAGAAATTCTGCCAGAGATGTGAAGGATACCATCCAACTGGGCTCTGTACAGCAGTGTGTACTAAGTGTAATAGAAAGGGCCATGGTGTGACAAAGTGCGAAATCTACGGATCAATAGCTAAGGGAATAAATAATGCCGGAACAAGTTATGCAGACATTACCTGTTTTGGATGCGGGAAGAAGGGCCATTACAAAAATATGTGTCCAAATCAGGGGGATAATAATGGGCAAGGCCGAGGAAGAGTCTTCAACATTAATGCAGTTGAAGCGCTGATAATGCTAAAAACGAACATATATTTCATAGCATTATTCCTCAAGAAAGACAAGCTTTTAGTTGCAATTGTTCTATTTACAAGTGATATTCGTTTAAATAATAAAAGGTGAAGACAAAAGACAGATTCGACGAATTGAAGACGCAAACGACCAAAAAGCTCAAAAGTACAAAAGACAATAAAAAAGGTTCCAATTATTGATAAGAAACGTCTCGAAATTACAAGAGTACAAGATTCAAAACGCAAAGTACAAGATATTAAATTGTACGCAAGGACGTTCGAAAATCCGGAACCGGGACCAGAGTCAACTCTTAACGCTCGACGCAACGGACTAAAAATTACAAGTTAACTATGTATATAAATATAATATAATATATAATTAATTATATTAATTATATATATATTATATTTATAAATAAAAACCGGCGGCAGAGAAAGACTCCAAGGACTGAGCTGTAAATTCATTCTCCGCGACTCGCGGAGTTTGAAGAGGATTTCACCGCGAGTCGCGGAGCCCCAAATTTCGACTTTTCCTATAAAAGCAACCGAATTCTGATCGCAATTCATATCTTTTTCTTCCTCATTCATACGTAAATTATATATATATATAATTTATATTTTAATTTTAATTATAATTCTAATAATAAGGGTATGTTAGCAAATGTTGTAAGGGTGTAAGTCGAAATTCTGTCCGTGTAACGCTACGCTATTTTTAATCATTGTAAGTTATGTTCAACCTTTTTATATTAATGTCTCGTAGCTAAGTTATTATTATGCTTATTTAAAACGAAGTAATCATGATGTTGGGCTAATTACTAAAATTGGGTAATTGGGCTTTGTACCATAATTGGGGTTTGGACAAAAGAACGACACTTGTGGAAATTAGACTATGGGCTATTAATGGGCTTTATATTTGTTTAACTAAATGATAGTTTGTTAATGTTAATATAAAAATTTACAATTGGGCGTCCCTATAAATTACCATATACACTCGATCGGACACGATGGGCGGGGTATTTATATGTACGAATAATCGTTCATTTAACCGGACACGGGAATGGATTAATAGCCACTAGAATAATTAAAACAGGGGTGAAATTACATTCAAGGGTAATTGGTGTAATTGCTAACAAAGTAGTAAAACCTTGGTTTACACGCAGTCGATAACCTGGTGTATTCATTAAACAAAGTATTAAAACCTTGTTACAATTCGAATCCCCAATTAGTTGGAATATTTAACTTCGGGTATAAGGATAATTTGACGAGGACACTCGCACTTTATATTTATGACTGATGGACTGTTATGGACAAAAACCAGACGGACATATTAAATAATCCAGTACAAAGGACAATTAACCCATGGGCATAAAACTAAAATCAACACGTCAAACATCATGATTACGGAAGTTTAAATAAGCATAATTCTTTTATTTCATATTTAATTTCCTTTATTTTATATTTAATTGCACTTCTAATTATCGCACTTTTATTTATTGTTATTTAATCGCACTTTTAATTATCGTACTTTTTAATTATCGCAATTCTATTTTATCGCACTTTTATTGCAATTTCATTATCGTTATTTATTTTACGCTTTAAATTAAGTCTTTTATTTATTTAATATTTTACATTAGGTTTTAACTGCGACTAAAGTTTTAAAATCGACAAACCGGTCATTAAACGGTAAAAATCCCCTTTTATAATAATAATATTACTTATATATATGTTTGTATTTTTATAAAAGTAAATTAATATAGCGTTGAGCTTTGTTTAAAAAAAAAGATTCCCTGTGGAACGAACCGGACTTACTAAAAACTACACTACTGTACGATTAGGTATACTGCCTATAAGTGTTGTAGCAAGGTTTAAGTATATCCATTCTATAAATAAATAAATATCTTGTGTAAAATTGTATCGTATTTAATAGTATTTCCTAGTAAAATATAAACTATTTCGTATACCTTAGCTTTGACATCAAGTATTTTTGGCGCCGCTGCCGGGGAACACTCTTAAACGCCGGAAGCGCAACGCTAATATAAAAAAAAAAAAGTATTTTTAACTTTTATTAAAATAAGTTTTTGTAAAAATACATTTTAATTATTCAAAAATATAAAAAGAAAAACAAAAATATAAGTATTTTTAAGATTTTGTTAAATATTTAAGTTTTATAAGTTTCTTTATTTTTATTTTAGTTTATAAAAATATAAGTTTTATTTAAATATCTTTTATTTATTTAAAAACAGAAAACAGAAAATAAAAAAAAATAAATAAAGAAAAACGAGTCGAATTTAATAAGCTGTCATCTGAATTTCTGAACCCCGCGACTCGCGGGGTTTTATGCATTAATTACCGCGACTCGCGGAGTTTCTCTGACACCGACAGAAACCCTAAACTGCATTTATTACGGATTATTATTAATTATTATTATTATTAACCCTAATTATTATTATTATTATAATTAATTTTATTTTAACACTTACTTTTTATTTAATTTATGTATTTATTATTAATTAGTTTTATTAAATTGTAAAATTAGTAGTTTTATTAAATAAATAATATAAAAATAATATTTTTATAAAAATTGTACTTTTTACAACTTTTTGTATATTTTTATATTTTGTCCCTTTTTAATCGTTTTAGCGTAATATTTGTATTTTTAGCTCATATTTAGTTTTAAACTTAGTTTTTGCTATAGTCATTTTTACTCCTAGATTTTTAGGCTTTGCCGTAGAATTTCTTAAGTGCTTTTTCTTTAGACTAAGATTTAGGTACTTTAGAATTTTGCGACGCCTTTTTAAGTTTTAGTTTCTTTTTAAGTTATTTCCATTTGGGATTTAGTTTTTCCTGTAAGCTTTAATATTTTTAGACACCTTTTAATATGTATCAATTATCATTCCAATTAGTAATTTCAATTTGCGATTATAATTTTAAGTTAGTTGTAGTAATAAGGTTAGGTTAGTCAAGTATTTTTAAGTTTTTATAAGTTTCTTTTATTTTTCCGTCACCTTTTATTTTTTTTCAACCATTTTTCTTTTTCGACGAACTCTTTTTCTCTCTTATTTCTCGCCATTCTAGTTTTTAGGACTTAGAATTTTTTCTACTTCTTATCTAAATTTTCTTAAAATTACGAAAATTTATTTTAAGTGGTTAAATTGATAGACATCAAAATTTTCTAGTTCGTAGTAATAGTTGGATTTGTACGTGGACCGGGTTATTGGAGCCAAACAGTCCTCAATTATATTGAGACCAAACGAATCCTGCCCCTCTGCTGCATCTTTTGGCTATTTGAAACGTGGGCAAAATCAGAAAAGTCTATTAATTGGATAACTTATTATAATTTTTCTTTCCTTTTTAAAACTAATAGGATATTCAGTGAATGCACCGAGCAAGACGTTCACCACCTTTTGTACATTCACCACCTGTAACTCGATCAAGACATTTAGCAAATATAACCGCCGTTGATTTTTCTTTAGAATCGTCATCCAGTCGACCAAGTACTTCAGTTCAAATTTTCGATAATCCATTTTTTGAACCCGACCTCACAATTGAGAATCCGGAAAATATTCCGGAACGGTTCGTAGATCCTGAACCACTAAACTTTCCTCCGGAACCACCAATCATTCAAACAGAGATTGTTGAGGAACGAACCATTAAATCAGAATCATCTAGTGATACCGATTCAACAAATTCAATTATGGAGAATCTGGAACCTTTAAGTATGGAAGACCGAATGAGAGCTAAACGCACTGGCCAAGGTCACGCAATTACTCATCCAGACATTAATGCGCCAGATTATGAAATCAAAGGACAAATTCTACACATGGTGACTAATCAATGCCAATTTAGTGGTGCGCCGAAGGAAGATCCAAATGAACATCTACGTACCTTTAATAGAATCTGCACACTATTTAAAATCCGAGAAGTGGAGGATGAACAGATATATCTCATGTTATTTCCCTGGACTTTAAAGGGAGAAGCCAAAGATTGGTTGGAATCGTTACCTGAAGGGGCGATCGATACATGGGATGTTTTAGTTGACAAATTTCTTAAACAATTCTTTCCTGCATCTAAAGCCGTAAGACATCAAGCAGAAATTGTTACGTTTACACAGAAGCCAAATGAAACTCTATATGAGGCGTGGACAAGATATGGAAAGTTATTAAGAGGATGTCCGCAACATGGTTTAGACACCTGTCAAATAGTACAAATATTCTACCAAGGATGCGACATCACTACAAGAAAAGACATAGATATAGCAGCTGGTGGTTCTATTATGAAGAAAACTGAAACTGATGCTTACAAAATTATTGATAACACTGCTTCCCACTCACATGAGTGGCACCAAGAAAAAGACATCATTAGATCATCTAAAGCAGCTAGAGCCGATTCTAGCCATGACTTAGATTCCATTTCCGCAAAGATAGATGCTGTGGAAAGACGAATGGAAAAGATGACCAAGGATATTCACTCAATACGAATTAGTTGTGAGCAGTGTGGAGGACCACATTTGACAAAAGATTGTCTCAATATTGAATTAACAATGGAACAAAGAGAGAATATTTCATACATAAACCAAAGGCCTGGAAATAATTATCAGAATAATTATCAACCACCAAGACCAATTTACAATCAAAACCAGAATTATAACCGAAATATTCCATACAACAACCAACAAGGTCCTACCAATCAACAAGTATCTAATAACAATTACAATCAGCAAAGACCGAATTTTCAAAACAAACCACCACAACAAACCGATGATAAAAAGCCGAATTTAGAAGATATGATGACGAAGCTAGTTGAAACTCAAACGCAGTTTTTCACCTCTCAGAAACAAACCAATGAACAAAATGCTCAAGCATTTAGAAATCAACAAGCTTCTATTCAAAATCTGGAACAAGAAGTAAGTAACCTAGCAAGGTTAATAGGTGAAAGAAAACCGGGAAGTCTACCTAGTGATACTAATGCTAACCCCCGAAATGAAACAGCTAAAGCTATTATCACAAGAAGTGGTACAACACTTAAACCACCTGAAATACCTGTAACTTCTGATGAAGCTATTCCTACTCCACAAGAACCACAACCTGATCAAGATAAGGAAAAAGAACCGGTAGTTGAAAAGGTTAATGAAGATAACACAGTTAAGGATAAACCTTATGTTAAACCATACCAACCACCACTTCCTTACCCGAGTAAAATGAAGAAAGAAAAACTTGAAGCCGAGCAATCTAAATTCTTGGATATGTTTAAACAGATAAATGTAAATCTTCCTTTCATTGATGTGATTTCAGGAATGCCTAGATATGCTAAATTCTTGAAAGATCTAATCTCAAATAGAAAGAAAATGGAAGAACTCTCGGCTGTTACTATGAATGCTAATTGTTCAGCAGTGCTGTTGAATAAAATACCAGAAAAACTATCTGATCCAGGAAGTTTCACAATTCCATGTTTTCTGGGTAGTCTTAGTTCAATAGAAGCATTGGCAGACTTAGGTGCTAGTATAAATCTAATGCCGTATTCACTATACACTAAACTAGACCTTGGAGAATTGAAACCAACCAGAATAAGCATACAACTAGCCGATAGATCAATAAAATATCCTAGAGGGATAATGGAGAACATGCTAGTTAAAGTTGGTACTTTAGTATTTCCAGTAGATTTTGTTGTTTTGGACATGGAAGAAGATTCTCAAGTTCCTCTCATATTAGGAAGACCATTCTTAAACACAGCTAAAGCAATGATAGACGTGTTCGGTAAGAAACTGACCCTAAGTATAGAGGATGAGAGTGTTACCTTTTCAGTTGATAGAGAAATGCAACAACCACAATCTGCAGATGATACATGTTATTATATTCAAACTATAGATGCACATGCAGAATTATTAGAAGAATTTCCAGAATTACAAGGAACAGGAGAATGTTCTTTAGGAGAAGGTAATGAACCAATTGATGAAGCTGAAATGTTAGCTACACTTATAGCTAATGGATATGAACCAACAACAGAAGAAATTCAAATGCTAAAAGAAGAAGACAGATATCGATACAAATCATCGATAGAAGAACCTCCGAAATTAGAGTTAAAGCCACTTCCAAACCATTTGGAATACGCTTATTTACATGGTGAATCTGAATTACCTGTAATAATATCGTCTTCTCTTACTGAAAATGAGAAATCACAACTCATTTCTGTGTTGAAAGCTCATAAACCAGTCATTGCATGGAAGATTCATGATATTAAAGGAATAAGTCCTTCGTATTGCACACATAAAATTCTTATGGAAGAAGGTCATAAAACGTATGTGCAACGCCAACGAAGACTAAATCCTAATATGCAAGATGTAGTTAAGAAAGAAATTATTAAACTGCTTGATGCAGGTTTAATTTATCCAATTTCTGATAGTCCATGGGTAAGCCCAGTTCAATGCGTACCTAAGAAGGGTGGCATGACTGTCATTACAAATGAGAAAAATGAGCTTATTCCTACTAGGACTGTAACAGGATGGCGTGTATGTATTGATTATAGAAAATTAAATGACGCCACCAGAAAAGATCACTTTCCCTTACCTTTCATTGATCAAATGTTGGAAAGATTAGCCGGAAATAGCTACTATTGTTTTCTAGATGGATTTTCCGGATATTTTCAAATGCCAATAGCACCCGAGGACCAAGAGAAAACCACATTCACGTGCCCTTATGGTACTTTTGCTTACAAACGCATGCCATTTGGACTTTGTAACGCCCCTGCAACCTTTCAAAGGTGTATGATGGCGATTTTTCACGACATGATAGAAGAATGCATGGAAGTATTCATGGATGACTTTTCAGTCTTCGGTGATACATTTAAATCATGTCTAGTTAATCTGGAACGAATGCTAATTAGATGCGAAAAATCAAATCTAGTACTTAATTGGGAGAAATGCCATTTCATGGTTAAAGAAGGCATCGTTCTTGGACATAAAATTTCAAAAGAAGGAATTGAAGTGGATAGAGCTAAAGTAGATGTAATTGCTAAACTTCCACATCCCACCAATGTTAGAGGAGTTAGGAGTTTTCTAGGGCATGCCGGTTTTTACCGACGTTTCATAAAAGATTTTTCTAAAATTGCCACTCCTATGAATAAACTCCTAGAAAAGGATGCTCCATTCATCTTTTCAGATGAGTGTATCAAATCTTTTAATATTCTTAAAGAAAAACTCACTAATGCGCCGATCATGATAACACCAAATTGGAATCTACCATTTGAACTAATGTGCGATGCAAGTGATTTTGCAATGGGAGCCGTTTTAGGACAAAGGATTGAAAAACGATTTCAACCTATATATTATGCTAGTAAGACGTTACAAGGAGCACAAACGAACTATACAACTACTGAAAAAGAACTCCTTGCTATTGTGTTTGCTTTTGACAAATTTCATTCATATCTCGTTCTATCCAAAATGATAGTCTATACCGACCATTCTGCTCTTAGATACCTATTTTCAAAACAAGATGCTAAACCAAGATTAATCCGTTGGATCTTACTCTTACAAGAGTTTGATATTGAAATCCGAGATAAAAGAGGAGCAGAAAATCTCGCCGCTGATCATCTTTCTCGTCTTGAAAATCCCGAATTAGAAGTTCTAAATGAATCGGCCATACAAGACAACTTTCCTGATGAATATCTATTGAAGATAGATTATAAAGAAATACCATGGTTTGCAGACTATGCAAACTACTTAGTTTGTGGATTCCTTGAAAAAGGATTATCGTACCAAAGACGAAAGAAATTCTTCAGTGATATAAAACACTATTTTTGGGAAGATCCACATCTCTTTAAAAGTTGTCCCGATGGAATAATACGCCGATGTGTATTTGGAGATGAAGCTAGTAAAATTTTAAACCATTGTCACACAGGACCAACAGGAGGGCATTATGGGCCTCAACTAACAGCAAGAAAAGTTTATGAAGCTGGATTCTATTGGCCTACAATTTACAAAGACGCACACCTTCTTTGCAAATCCTGTGATGCTTGTCAAAGGGCCGGAAAAATAAGTCAACGTGATGAAATGCCACAAAATGTCATCCAAGTATGTGAAGTATTTGACATTTGGGGTATTGACTTTATGGGTCCATTTCCAAAATCTCATAATAATCTATATATACTCGTAGCCATTGATTATGTATCTAAATGGGCGGAAGCACAAGCTCTCCCAACTAACGATGCACGAGTTGTAGTCAACTTTTTAAAACGTCTTTTTGCAAGGTTTGGAACACCGAAAGCTTTAATAAGTGATCGGGGTACTCATTTCTGTAATAATCAACTTGAGAAAGTTCTTAAAAGATATGGAGTAACTCATAAAATCTCCACCGCATATCATCCACAAACAAGTGGACAAGTTGAAAATACCAACCGAGCTTTAAAACGTATTCTAGAGAAAACCGTAGGATCAAATCCGAAGGAATGGTCCATTAAATTGGAGGATGCACTCTGGGCTTTTAGAACAGCCTACAAAACTCCAATTGGAACCACACCTTTTAGACTTGTTTATGGAAAAGCATGTCATCTTCCAGTAGAAATTGAACACAAAGCATTTTGGGCTTTGAAGACATGTAATCTTGATTTACATGAAGCCGGACGTCTACGATTAAGTCAACTAAACGAATTAGAAGAATTAAGACATGAAGCATACGAAAATTCGTTAATCTATAAAGAAAGAACGAAGAAATGGCATGATAAAAGAATCAGAAGTTCAAAAGAATTTAAAGAAGGAGACAGAGTTCTTCTTTTCAATTCACGATTCAAGCTATTTCCTGGAAAATTGAAATCAAGATGGTCTGGACCATTCATAGTCAAAAGAGTTTTCCCATACGGAATGATAGAATTGATAAATTCAAATGGGATTGAATTTAAAGTTAATGGTCACAGAGTTAAACATTACATACATGGTCCGATGGAAGTCGACAACGAAGTTAATCACAATTTCGACACCACAGCTAACTAAGTGTGGGGAGAATCAAGTCTTTAAAGGATAATATGTATTTCTGTTAGAGTTAGATTGTCTGTTTTCGTGTAGTTCTCGAAAATGGAACACGTATGGTCTTTCCCTAGCAGACCCTAAAGAACTAGTCTTCTCCTCCCATTCTGAATTTTTATTTTTTTAGGTTTTTACGAAATGAAGACTGCCTGTGAACTAAACCATGGTCTAATTCTACACGCTTTGATCATTAAAAGAAATAATGACATACTACCGAGTGAACTAGTATCAGTAATCAGAGAAAGAATGGACGGAGTTAGAAAAGAATCCAGATGCGAAGATAATAAGTTACAATTTGGTAAAGGAAAATCAAAATCCGCAGCGAAAAGAAGAGCACGACACCTAGAAAGATGTCACAAATGCGGAAAATGGTCACATGGAGGTAAATGTTCAAATAATCAAACCTATTCAAATACCGAATTTGTTACTTTATGCAGAGACGGACCGTTCATATGTTTAGAAGAAAAGACACTGAATGCTCGAGGTTACGCCTATGTAGCCATGGAAAACCAATTAAACCGACTATCTTATGAATGGGATAGATCATATAACTAAGAAATCTATTTCACAGGTATGTCTGTACAGTTTTTATTTTTATTTTTATTTTTAACCTTTTGATAATAAACGCTAATTTGTTCGCTAAAAAGTATTAAATTGGTATTGAATAAAATTAGGTTTGGCGACCGAAATTATTGATATCATTCAAAAATTTATTACATCACTGCGAAATTTAACGTTTATTCTTAAGGTATAAATATCTTTAATCAATCAACCCAAAATATTTCAAAAATTCGTCATGAGTTAAATTAGGTCTTGGAACCGAAATTACTTTACCGAAAAGAGAGGCGCATATTTTTGATAATATTTGATTGATTAAAGTGGGATAAAAAGACAAAAAGATTTTTAATTTTATTTTTACCATGTTTTTAAAATTAATATTTAAATCTTAAATTAATATTGTAAACTTTGTAAAAACAATATATTTAAAATTGTAAATATTTGAAAAATTAATATAAGTTTGATATGAATTTATAAATTTTTAAATTAAATTTGGTGTGAATTTTTAATTTTTAAAATATAAATTTTTAATTTTATGCATTTCAAATTTTAAGTTTGGTGTGAATTTTTAATATTAATTTTGAATTTTATATTTAAGTTGTGTGAATTTAAAAACAAAAATTTACTTTATCTCATTAAGTTAAGAATATGAAATTTTAAAATTCGTCGTAAGTTGAAGACTAGGTCTTTGAACCGAAATTGCTTTACCCAAGGGAGGGACGAGAACTTTTATTATCATTATTTTTAATCTTATTGATTTAAAGTATGCCAAAAACATTAAAAAACCCAAAAATCTTAGCTTTTAAAACAATCGCTACAAAAAGACAAATTTTAAAATTTTGTCGAGGGACGGACTAGGACATCGATCCGAAACGACCTCGTCCTAAATAACAAGGGAAACAAAATTTTAAAATTAATTACTTAGATTTTAATAATTTTTGAATGTGGGGTAATATACCAAACTTCAAAAATATGTATATATGTTTGCAGTTTATCTTATGTACACAACAGGGTAAAACAACGCATTTTCAAAGACTGTCATTAAGTTCAGCAAAAGCAACTAATTTTAACGACAAGATGCAAAATATATGTGAAATAACAACAAGACGGAATGAACAAATGATGTGCACCATTTATCATTCAGCAAACAAATGCCAATATATTTGGAAACTTTGGTAAAATTTAATCATTTTCACACAAATCACCCTCAATAATTTAAATTGTTACTGATTTCTTGCAAATGAGGGCATTGCAAGATCTTAAGTGTGGGAAGGGATTAAATTCTTTCGGATTTTAAAAATTTTTACTTTATAAACTTGGTTACCATTAAAAATACTAGTAAAGCAGTAGTTGTATTAGAATCTAGTGCTCTCTGATAATAAAGAACAGCCCTGGTCTTATATACTGACTACCCAATTCTAGTAAAATTTTTCAAAATTTTCAATTAAATGAACTAAAAATCATGTTTATACATATTTATGAACGATAAAACTAGGTTTTAACACCGAAATTATTGTTACCTCAAAAAGGACATAAATTGAGAAACAAACCAAAATGTTAAAATTCATTTAAAATGGAATAGAGGACGATAAAAAGAAAAATAAAAGCCAAGTGTGGGAAAATTTACCAAGTTATCTTAAACATATGTCACATATATCTGTAACAAATAACTGAAAATACTTTTGCTTTGGACTAAACTAAACTGTTTTTATCCGATGAAAGAAAAGAAGAGATGGATCTACACGATGAATCAATTCCATCATTAAAAGGAAGTAAAGTCTTCCGAAAAAGACACGCGCTTCTTGATTTAGGTCATGAAGTTGTCGTCCAGACCAGCTGTAGGTTGACGAAAAATCTAGAAAAGTCATCTCTAAAATCAGCAGGAAATCCACGGACCTCAGCATCAAACAGGGTCGCCAAGTGGTCAGATTTATCCTAACCATGAGAAGGATTTATCTTGTAAAATGGGGGGGGGCACCATGCAAATTAGCTGGATAAGACTAATGAATCAGATCCCCAGAAAGGATAATCTCCTTAAAGATTAAAAATCAGCTTTTAAGACTGATATTACTCAATCCTAGAGATTGACCTTAAAGATTGAGAATTCAAACTCATGGAATTCAATGATATCTAAACTCGAGCTTGAACAAGAAAATATTTTGATCAAAATTATAAACCGATTTGTTTTCTGAAAACCCATTTTCAATGCGTTCATTACCATTGAAGGTAAAATCCTAGGAATTCACCTGGAATTCATTAGGTCACCTGAACTAAATCGGGTGTCAACCGTAAGAACGGTGGTTGCATAGTGGTCAAAGACAGGACCTTGTGCCATACCGAAAAATCATAAGGGTGAGCTTTACTATTGCTCCTACCAAGGATAGTAATTGCGTCCGACACGTTACAAACCATAATTAAAAGCATGTCAGGGGACATTGCCTTAATAGTTGCTTGTTCAACGCTTTCCTTTACAACCGGACGGTAGTTTACCGAAAGGTAATATACGGGACAATTAAACTGGACGTGTTGCTTTCCAAATACAAGGTTAGCAAGTGGGTGACACAAAACCGCAAGTTTTGAGCTAAAATTTTCAAATCTGAAACCCACCAAACCCACAAAAATATTTTGCAAACACCGGTAAAGGGTTATCCCGGAAAACTTATCTAGGGTAAAAACTAGATTTAATTTTCAAAAGATCAAATGTTTTCATAAAGATCCAATTTCCTTAATGGATCTAAATTTTTATAGTCATGTGGGACTGTAAACCATATCGTTACTACCATTGTTTATACCGCCGTATAGAAATCACTGATGTACAAAGTGTGAAGAATAAAGAAGTGATTCTAGTATTTCAAGACGATATTGCTTGAGGACAAGCAACGTTCAAGTGTGGGAATATTTGATAATGCTAAAAACGAACATATATTTCATAGCATTATTCCTCAAGAAAGACAAGCTTTTAGTTGCAATTGTTCTATTTACAAGTGATATTCGTTTAAATAATAAAAGGTGAAGACAAAAGACAGATTCGACGAATTGAAGACGCAAACGACCAAAAAGCTCAAAAGTACAAAAGACAATCAAAAAGGTTCCAATTATTGAAAAGAAACGTCTCGAAATTACAAGAGTACAAGATTCAAAACGCAAAGTACAAGATATTAAATTGTACGCAAGGACGTTCGAAAATCCGGAACCGGGACCAGAGTCAACTCTTAACGCTCGACGCAACGGACTAAAAATTACAAGTTAACTATGTATATAAATATAATATAATATATAATTAATTATATTAATTATATATATATTATATTTATAAATAAAAACCGTCGGCAGAGAAAGACTCCAAGGACTGAGCTGTAAATTCATTCTCCGCGACTCGCGGAGTTTGAAGAGGATTTCACCGCGAGTCGCGGAGCCCCAAATTTCGACTTTTCCTATAAAAGCAACCGAATTCTGATCGCAATTCATATCTTTTTCTTCCTCATTCATACGTAAATTATATATATATATAATTTATATTTTAATTTTAATTATAATTCTAATAATAAGGGTATGTTAGCAAATGTTGTAAGGGTGTAAGTCGAAATTCTGTCCGTGTAACGCTACGCTATTTTTAATCATTGTAAGTTATGTTCAACCTTTTTATATTAATGTCTCGTAGCTAAGTTATTATTATGCTTATTTAAAACGAAGTAATCATGATGTTGGGCTAATTACTAAAATTGGGTAATTGGGCTTTGTACCATAATTGGGGTTTGGACAAAAGAACGACACTTGTGGAAATTAGACTATGGGCTATTAATGGGCTTTATATTTGTTTAACTAAATGATAGTTTGTTAATGTTAATATAAAGATTTACAATTGGGCTTCCCTATAAATTACCATATACACTCGATCGGACACGATGGGCGGGGTATTTATATGTACGAATAATCGTTCATTTAACCGGACACGGGAATGGATTAATAGCCACTAGAATAATTAAAACAGGGGTGAAATTACATTCAAGGGTAATTGGTGTAATTGCTAACAAAGTAGTAAAACCTTGGTTTACACGCAGTCGATAACCTGGTGTATTCATTAAACAAAGTATTAAAACCTTGTTACAATTCAAATCCCCAATTAGTTGGAATATTTAACTTTGGGTATAAGGATAATTTGACGAGGACACTCGCACTTTATATTTATGACTGATGGACTGTTATGGACAAAAACCAGACGGACATATTAAATAATCCAGGACAAAGGACAATTAACCCATGGGCATAAAACTAAAATCAACACGTCAAACATCATGATTACGGAAGTTTAAATAAGCATAATTCTTTTATTTCATATTTAATTTCCTTTATTTTATATTTAATTGCACTTCTAATTATCGCACTTTTATTTATTGTTATTTAATCGCACTTTTAATTATCGTACTTTTTAATTATCGTAATTCTATTTTATCGCACTTTTATTGCAATTTCATTATCGTTATTTATTTTACGCTTTAAATTAAGTCTTTTATTTATTTAATATTTTACATTAGGTTTTAACTGCGACTAAAGTTTTAAAATCGACAAACCGGTCATTAAACGGTAAAAACCCCCTTTTATAATAATAATAATATTACTTATATATATGTTTGTATTTTTATAAAAGTAAATTAATATAGCGTTGAGCTTTGTTTAAAAAAAAAAAGTTTCCCTGTGGAACGAACCGGACTTACTAAAAACTACACTACTGTACGATTAGGTACACTGCCTATAAGTGTTGTAGCAAGGTTTAAGTATATCCATTCTATAAATAAATAAATATCTTGTGTAAAATTGTATCGTATTTAATAGTATTTCCTAGTAAAATATAAACTATTTCGTATACCTTAGCTTTGACATCAAGCGCAGGAAGACCCGAAGCTTGTTACGGGTACGTTTCTTATTGACAATACATCTGCTTATGTTTTATTTGATTTGGGTGCGGATAGAAGCTATATGAGTAAAGATTTCTGTGCTAAATTAAGTTGTCCATTGACACCTTTGGATAATAAGTTTAAACTAGAATTAGCAAACGGTAAATTAATTGCAGCAGATAATATATGTCGGAATCGAGAAATTAAACTGGTTAGCGAAACATTTAAGATTGATTTGATACCAGTAGAGTTAGGGAGTTTTGATGTGATAATCGGCATGGACTGGTTAAAAGAGGTGAAAACAGAGATCGTATGTTACAAAAATGCAATTCGCATTGTACGAGAAGAAGGAAAACCCTTAATGGTGTACGGAGAAAAGAGCAACGCGAAGCTAAATCTTATTAGTAATTTGAAGGCGCAAAAGCTAATAAGAAAGGGTTGCTATGCTGTTCTAGCACACGTCGAGAAAGTACAAACTAAAGAAAAGAGCATCAATGATGTTCCCGTCGCAAAAGAATTTCCCGATGTATTTCCGAAAGAATTACTGGGATTACCTCCACACCGATCCGTTGAATTTCAAATAGATCTTGTACCAGGAGCTGCACCAATAGCTCGTGCTCCATACAGACTCGCATCCAGTGAAAAGAAGGAACTTCAAAGCCAATTACAAGAACTTCTAGAGCGTGGTTTCATACGACCAAGTACATCACCATGGGGAGCTCCTGTTTTGTTTGTCAAAAAGAAGGATGGTACATTCAGGTTGTGTATCGACTACCGAGAGTTGAAAAAACTTACCATCAAGAACCGTTACCCACTACCGAGAATCGGCGACTTATTTGATCAATTACAAAGCTCGTCAGTTTATTCGAAGATTGATTTTCGTTCTGGGTATCATCAAATGCGGGTGAAGGAGGACGATATTCCGAAGACTGCTTTCAGAACGCGTTACGGTCATTACGAGTTTATGGTTATGCCATTTGGATTGACTAAGGCACCAGCTGTGTTCATGAACCTCATGAACCGTGTGTGTGGGCCATATCTCGACAAGTTTGTCATTATTTTCATTGATGACATACTTATCTACTCAAAGAATGATCAAGAGCACGAAGAACATTTGAGAAAAGTGCTAGAGTTGTTGAGGAAAGAAAAACTGTACGCTAAGTTTTCAAAGTGTACATTTTGGTTGGAAGAAGTTCAATTCCTCGGTCACATATTGAACAAAGAAGGTATTCAGGTGGATCCGGCAAAGATTGAGACCATTGAAAAGTGGGAAACCCCTAAAACTCCAAAGCATATACGCTAATTTTTAGGACTGGCTGGTTACTACAAAAGATTCATCCAAGATTTTTCCAAAATAGAAAAACCCTTTACTGCATTAACGCATAAAGGGAAGAAATTTGAATGGAAGGATGAACAAGAAAAAGCGTTTCAATTGTTAAAGAAAAAGTTAACTACGGCATCTATATTGTCATTGCCTGAAGGGAATGATGATTTTGTGATATATTGTGACACCTCAAAGCAAGGCCTCGGTTGTGTATTAATGCAACGAATGAAGGTAATTGCTTATGCGTCTAGACAATTGAAGATTCACGAGCAAAATTATACGACACACGATTTGGAATTAGGCACTGTTGTTTTTGCATTAAAGACTTGGAGGCACTACTTATATGGGGTCAAAAGTATTATATATACCGACCACAAAAGTCTTCAACATATATTTAATTAGAAACAACTGAACATGAGGCAGCGCAGGTGGATTGAATTGTTGAATGATTACGACTTTGAGATTCGTTACCACCCGGGGAAGGCGAATGTGGTAGCCGACACTTTGAGTAGAAAGGACAGAGAACCCATTCGAGTAAAAGCTATGAATATAATGATTCACAATAACCTTACTACTCAAATAAAGGAGGCGCAACAAGGAGTTTTAAAAGAGGGAAAGTTAAAGGATGAAATACCCAAAGGATCGGAGAAGCATCTTAATATTCGGGAAGACGGAACCCGGGATAGGGCTGAAAGAATTTGGGTACCAAAATTTGGAGATATGAGAGAAATGGTACTTATAGAAGCTCATAAAACCAGATACTCGATACATCCTGGAACGGGGAAGATGTACAAAGATCTCAAGAAACATTTTTGGTGGCCAGGTATGAAAGCCGATGTTGCTAAGTACGTAGGGGAATGTTTGACGTGTTCTAAGGTCAAAGCTGAGCATCAGAAACCATCAGGTCTACTTCAATAACCCGAAATCCCAAAATGGAAATGGGAAAACATTACCATGGATTTCATCACTAAATTGCCAAGGACTGCAAGTGGTTTTGATACTATTTGGGTAATAGTTGATCGTCTCACCAAATCAGCACACTTCCTGCCAATAAGAGAAGATGACAAGATGGATAAGTTAGCACGACTGTATTTGAAGGAAGTCGTCTCCAGAAATGGAATACTAATCTCTATTATCTCTGATAGGGATTGCAGATTTGTTTCAAGGTTTTGGCAGACATTACAACAAGCATTGGGAACTCGTTTAGACATGAGTACTGCCTATCATCCACAAACCGATGGGCAGAGCAAAAGGACGATACAGACTCTTGAAGACATGCTACGAGCATGTGTTATTTATTTTGGAAACGGTTGGGATCGACATCTACCATTAGCAGAATTTTCCTACAACAACAGTTACCACTCGAGTATCGAAATGGCACCGTTCGAAGCACTTTATGGTAGAAAGTGCAGATCTCCAATTTTTTGAAATGAATTGGGGGATAGACAGATTACGGGTCCGGAGATAATCCAAGAAACTACAGAGAAAATCATCCAAATTCAACAACGGTTCAAAACCGCTTAGAGTCGACAAAAGAGCTACGCGGACCTTAAAAGGAAAGATATAGAATTTGAAATTGGGGAGATGGTCATGCTTAAGGTTTCGCCTTGGAAAGGCGTTGTTCGATTTGGTAAACGGGGGAAACTAAATCCAAGATACATTGGACCATTCAAGATTTTAGATCGTGTCGGACCAGTAGCCTACCGACTTGAATTACCTTAACAACTCGCCAATGTACATAATACCTTTCACGTCTCGAATATGAAGAAGTTCTTAGCTAAATAAGATCTCACTATTCCTTTAGACGAAATTAAAATCAATGAAAAACTACAATTCATTGAAGAACCTGTCGAGATAATGGATCATGAGGTTAAAAGGCTCAAGTAAAATAAGATACCAATTGTTAAGGTTTGATGGAATGCTAGTAGAGGACCCGAGTTCACCTGGGAACGAGAAGATCTAATGAAGAAGAAATACCCGCACTTATTTCCAGAGGATACGTCAACACCTCCAACTGCTTAAAATTTCGGGACAAAATTTATTTAACGGGTAGGTACTGTAGTGACCTGAACTTTTACATGTTTATATATATTAAATAAAATTAATATTTATATGATTAAGTGTTTCCAACATGTTAAGCAATCAAACTTATTAAGACTTAATTAATTGAAATAGGTTTTATATAGACAATTGACCACCCAAGTTGACCGGTGATTCACGAACGTTAAAACTTGTAAAAACTATATGATGTCACATATATGGATATATATATATATATATATATATATATATATATATATATATATATATATATATATATATATATATATATATATATATATATAGTTAACATGGTATTATGATTAGTAAACATATCATTAAATATATTAACAATGAACTACATATGTAAAAACAAGACTACTAACTTAATGATTTCGAAACGAGACATATATGTAACGATTATCGTTGTAACGACATTTAATTGTATATATATCATATTAAGATATATTAATATATCATAATATCACGATAATGTAATAATTTAACAACTCATTTGATATAATAAACAATGGGTTAACAACACTTAACAGGATCATTAACCTAAAGGCTTCAAAACAACATTTACATGTAACGACTAACGATGACTTAACGACTCAGTTAAAGTGTATATACATGTAGTGTTTTAATATGTATTTATACACTTTTGAAAGACTTCAAGACACTTATCAAAATACTTCTACTTAACAAAAATGCTTACAATTACATCCTCGTTCAGTTTCATCAACAATTCTACTCGTATGCACCCGTATTCGTACTCGTACAATACACAACTTTTAGATGTATGTACTATTGGTATATACACTCCAATGATTAGCTCTTAGCAGCCCATGTGAGTCACCTAACATATGTGGGAACCATCATTTGGCAACTAGCATGAAATATCTCATAAAATTACAAAAATATTAGTAATCATTCATGACTTATTTACATGTAAACAAAATTACAAATCCTTTATATGTAATCCATATACCATTGACCAAAAACACCTACAAACACTTTCATTCATCAATTTTCTTCATCAAATTGATCTCTCTCAAGTTCTATATTCAAGTTCTAAGTGTTCTTCATAAATTCTATAAGTTCTAGTTTCATAAAATCAAGAATACTTCCAAGTTTGCTAGCTTACTTTCAATCTTGTAAAGTGATCATCCAACCTCAAGAAATCTTTCTTATTTACTGTAAGATATCTTTCTAATACAAGGTAATACTCATATTCAAACTTTAATTCAATTTCTATAACTATAACAATCTTATTTCGAGTGGAAATCTTACTTGAACTTGTTTTCGTGTCATGATTCTGCTTCAAGAACTTTCAAGCCATCCAAGGATCCTTTGAAGCTAGATATATTTTTCTCATTTCCAGTAGGTTTATCCTCAAAACCTAAGGTAGTAATGATGTTCATAACATCATTCGATTCATATATATAAAACTACCTTATTCGAAGGTTTAAACTTGTAATCACTAGAACATAGTTTAGTTAATTCTAAACTTGTTCGCAAACAAAAGTTAATCCTTCTAACTTGACTTTTAAAATCAACTAAACACATGTTATATATCTATATGATATGCTAACTTAATGATTTAAAACCTGAAAACACAAAAAACACCGTAAGACTGGATATACTCCGTCGTAGTAACACAGCGGGCTGTTTTGGGTTAGTTAATTAAAAACTATAATAAACTTTGATTTAAAAGTTTTTCTTCTGGAAAAATGATTTTTCTTATGAACATGAAACTATATCCAAAAATCATGATTAAACTCAAAGTGGAAGTATGTTTTCCAAAATGGTCATCTAAACGGCGTTCTTTCGACTGAAATGACTACCTTTACAAAAACGACTTGTAACCTATATTTCTGACTATAAACTTATACTTTTTCTGTATATATTCATAAACTTAAGTTCAATATGAAACCATAGCAATTGGATTCACTCAAAACGGATTTAAAACGAAGAAGTTATGGGTAAAACAAGATTGGATATTTTTACTTGTTGTAGCTACGTGAAAATTGGTAACAAATCTATACAAATCATATCCTAGCTAACTTATATTATATTATACATGTATTCTAATATATTATGTAATCTTGAGATACCATAGACACGTATGTAAATGATTTGACATATCATATCGACCCATCTATATATATTATTTGGAACAACCATAGACACTCTATATGCAGTAATGTTGGAGTTAGCTATACAGGGTTGAGGTTGATTCCAAAAAATATATATACTTTGAGTTATGATCTAGCCTGAGACGTGTATACACAGGGTCGTGGATTGGGTCAAGATAATATATATCAGTTTATTTCTGTACATCTAACTATGGACAACTAGTTGTAGGTTACTAACGAGGACAGCTGACTGAAAATATTTAAAACATTAAAACGTATTAAAAAAAAGTTGTAAATATATTTTGAACATACTTTCATATATATGTACATATTTGTTATAGGTTCGTGAATCGACCAGTGGCCAAGTCTTACTTCCCGACGAAGTAAAAATCTGTGAAAGTGAGTTATAGTCCCACCTTTAAAATCTAATATTTTGGGATGAGAATACATGCAGCTTTATAAATGTTTTACAAAATAGACACAAGTACGCAAAAAGTACATTCTATGGTTAGATTATTAAACCGAATATCGCCCTTCAAGTCTGGTAGCCTAAGAATTAGGGAAATGGCCCCTAATTGACGTGAATCCTAAAGATAGATCTATTGGGCTTAACAACCCCCATTCAGGTTATGGATGGTTTAGTACTTCGAGATTATTATACTGACGAGAGGTTCTGTTTTGGGGATATTCTATGCATTAAGTTAACGTCGGTTACCAGGTGTTCAACATATGAATGATTTTTATCTCTATGCAGTTTGCGAAATGCCTGATAACAGATGTGTTATAAAAATAAAATCTTGTGGTCTATTATTATGATTTAATAATATGTAGGTTAAACCTATAACTCACCAACAATTTTGTTGACGTTTTAAGCATGTTTATTCTCAGCTGATTATTAAGAGCTTCCGCTGTTGCATACTAAATTAAGGACAAGATTTGAAGTCCATGCTTGTATAATATTGTTTAAAAACTGTATTCGAAGACTTATGTTGATGTGTAATATTATTGTAAACCATTATGTAATGGTCGTGTGAAAAACGCTATATTTTAGATTATCATTATTTGATAATCGTCGTAATATTTTAAAGGTTATGGTTTGTTTTAAAATCGAATGCAGTCTTTGAAAAACGTCTCATATAGAGGTCAAAACCTCGCGACAAAATCAATTAATATGGAACGTTTATAATCAATATGAACAGGACATTTCAGTATCAATATTTCTTCCTCCGGAACCTCTTCTTCTTCCGGTTCTTCCTTTTCTGATTCCTCCTCTTCTGGTTCCTCTTCTTCCGGTTCCTCTTCTTCTGGTTCCTCCTCTTCCGGTTCCTCTTCGGGAATTTGTGAATCTTCCCAATATATATTCGACTCTTCATTAATATTAGGTGAGTCAATGGGATTCGTGCTAGAGGTAGACATCTATCACACAATATCAAACACGTTAAGAGATTAATATATCACATAATATTTACATGTTAATAATATATAGTTTCCAACAAAAATGTTAAGCAATCATTTTTAAAGAAAACACGGTCGAAGTCCAGACTCACTAATGCATCCTAACAAACTCGATAAGACACACTAATGCAAATTTTCTGGTTCTCTAAGACCAACGCTCGGATACCAACTGAAATGTCCCGTTCATATTTATTATAAACGTTCCATATTAATTGATTTCGTTGTAAGGTTTTGACCTCTATATGAGACGTTTTCAAAGACTGCATTCGATTTTAGAACAAACCATAACCTTTAAAATATTACGACGATTATCAAATAATGATAATCTAAAATATAGCGTTTTTCACACGACCATTACATAATGGTTTACGATAATATTACACATCAACATAAGTCTTCGAATGCAGTTTTTAAACAATATTATACAAGTATGGACTCCAAATCTTGTCCTTAATTTAGTATGCAACAGCGGAAGCTCTTAATAATCACCTGAGAATAAACATGCTTAAAACGTCAACAAAATTGTTGGTGAGTTATAGGTTTAACCTACATATTATCAAATCATAATAATAGACCACAAGATTTCATTTTTATAACACATCTCATATCAGGCATTTCGCAAACTGCATAGAGATAAAAATAATTCATATGTTGAACACCTGGTAACCGACGTTAACTTAATGCATAGAATATCCCCAAAACAGAACCTTTCGTCTGTATAATAATCTCGAAGTACTAAACCATTCATAACCTGAATGGGGGTTGTTAAGCCCAATAGATCTATCTTTAGGATTCACGTCAATTAGGGGCCATTTTCCTAATTCTTAGGCTACCAGACTTGGAGGGCGATATTCGGTTTAATAATCCAACCATAGAATATAGTTTCACATACTTGTGTCTATTTTGTAAAACATCTATAAAACTGCATGTATTCTCATCCCAAAAATATTAGATTTTAAAAATGGGACTATAACTCACTTTCACAGATTTTTACTTCGTCGGGAAGTAAGACTTGGCCACTGGTCGATTCACGAACCTATAACAAATATGTACGTATATATCAAAGTATGATCGAAATATATTCACAACACTTTTTATTACGTTTTAATGATTTAAGTGTATTAAGTCAGCTGTCCTCGTTAGTAACCTACAACTAGTTATCCATAGTTTGATGTACAGAAATAAATTGATATATATTATCTTGAATCAATCTACGACCCAGTGTATACACATCTCAGGCTAGATCACAACTCAAAGTATATATATTTTTGGAATCAAACTCAACCATGTATAGCTAACTCCAACATTACTGCATATAGAGTATCTATGATTGTTCCAAATAATATATATACATGGGTCGATATGATATATCAAAACATTTGCATACGTGTCTATTGTATCCCAAGATTACATAATATATTAGAATACATGTAATACAATATGAGTTAGCTAGGATATGATTAATATAGATTTGTTACCAATTTTCACGTAGCTACAACAAGAAAATTTATCCAATCTTGTTTTACCCATAACTTCTTCGTTTTAAATCCATTTTGAGTGAATCAAATTGCTATGGTTTAATATTGAACTCTATTTTATGAATATAAACAGAAAAAGTATAGGTTTATAGTCCGAAATATAAGTTACAAGTCATTTTAGTAAGAGGTAGTCATTTCAGTCGAAAGAACGACGTCTAGATGACCATTTTGGAAAAATACTTCCACTTTGAGTTTAACCATGATTTTTGGATATAGTTTCATGTTCATAAGAAAAATCATTTTCCCAGAAGAAAAACTTTTAAATCAAAGTTTATCATAGTTTTTAATTAACTAATCCAAAACAGCCCGCGGTGTTACTAAGACGGCGTATATCCGGTTTTACGGTGTTTTTCGTGTTTTCTGGTTTTAAATCATTAAGTTAGCATATCATTTAGATATAGAACATGTGTTTAGTTGATTTTAAAAGTTAAGTTAGAAGGATTAACTTTTGTTTGCGAACAAGTTTAGAATTAACTAAACTATGTTCTAGTGATTTCAAGTTTAAACCTTCGAATAAGGTAGTTTTATATATATGAATCGAATGATGTTATGAACCTCATTACTACCTCAAGTTTAGTAGGTAAACCTACTGGAAGTGACAAGAAATGATCTAGCTTCAAAGGATCTTGGATGGCTTGAAAGTTCTTGAAGTAGAATCATGACACGAAAACAAGTTCAAGTAAGATTATCACTCGAATTAAGATAGTTATAGTTATAGGAATTGAATCAAAGTTTGTATATGAGTATTACCTTGATTTAGAATGATATCTTGCTGTAAACAAAAAGGATTTCTTGAGATTGGATGATCACTTTACAAGATTGGAAGTGAGCTAGTAAACTTGGAAGTATTCTTGATTTTACGAAACTAGAACTTGTAGAATTTATGAAGAACACTTAGAACTTGAAGATAGAAATTGAGAGAGATCAATTAGATGAAAAAAATTGAAGAATGAAAGTGTTTGTAGGTATTTTTGGTCGTTGGTATATGGATTAGATATAAAGGATGTGTAATTTTGTTTACATGTAAATAAGTCATGAATGATTACTAATATTTTTGTAATTTTATGAGATATTTCATGTTAGTTGCCAAATGATGGTTCCCACATGTGTTAGGTGACTCAAATGGTCTGCTAAGAGCTAATCATTGGAGTGTATATACCAATAGTACATACATCTAAAAGCTGTGTATTGTACGAGTACGAATGCGGGTGCATACGAGTAGAATTGTTGATGAAACTGAACGAGGATGTAATTGTAAGCATTTTTGTTAAGTATAAGTATTTTGATAAGTGTCTTGAAGTCTTTCAAAAGTGTATGAATACATATTAAAACACTACATGTATATACATTTTAACTGAGTCTTTAAATCATCGTTAGTCGTTACACGTAAATGTTGTTTTGAAACCTTTAGGTTAACGATCTTGTTAAATGTTGTTAACCCATTGTTTATCATATCTAAAGAGATGTTAAATTATTACATTATCATGATATTATGATATATTAATATATCTTAGTATGATATATATAAAGTTAAATGTTGTTACAACGATAATCGTTACATATATGTCTCATTTCGAAATCATTAAGTTAGTAGTCTTGTTTTTACATATGTAGTTCATTGTTAATACACTTAATGACATGTTTACTTATCATTTATCATGATTAAACATAGTGTATCTATATCTGAATATGATTCATATGTATTTAGTAAGACGTTGTTATAACGATAATCGTTATATATATCGTTTCGAGTTTCTTAATTCAATAAACTCAATTTTATGTATATAACTCATTGTTAAAATACCTAATGAGATACTTACTTATCATAATATCATGTTAACTATATATATAATCATATATATGTCATCATATAGTTTTTACAAGTTTTAACGTTCGTGAATCATCAGTCAACTTGGGTGGTCAATTGTCTATATGAAACCTATTTCAATTAATCAAGTCTTAACAAGTTTGATTACTTAACATGTTGGAAACACTTAATCATGTAAATAACAATTTTATTTAATATATATAAACATGGAAAAGTTCGGGTCACTACAGGGTTGTCCTCGGATTCACGAACCTATATCAAGTATATATATTAACACATATACTCGTAATCGAATAAGTTTACATATATATTTCGATTGTTATATATTTCTATATATATACTTTTATATATATATTCTATATATAAGTATTTATTTGATAAAATAATATTAATAATGATAATGAATAAAGAGTTGTATTATTTTGTACTAACAATAATAATACTATTAATTAGATTTAATAATGAAGTTGAAAATAATTATCATTAGTCACTTTGTTAGTAAAACTGATAATAGTAATATTAATAATAATAATAATAAAAATGTTAATTTTAATAAAATGAAAATTTTAAGATTTATAGATTTTTAATAAAACTGCTAATGGTAATTTCTAGTAATAATGATACTTCTTATAAAAATACTAATTATTAATGAAAATTTTGATAACAACAATAATCTTTATAATAATACCAAAATAATAATTTTTCTGCTAGTGATAATTATGAACATAATATTAGTAATAACAATAACAATAACAATAACAATAACAATAACAATAATAATCTTACTTGTAATTATAATCATGATAATAATAATAATTCTAATCATAATCATAATAATGATAATAATATTTAAAATGATAATAATAATAATGATAGTTTTAATAATAATATTAATAATTATAATGATAATACTAATGATTATAATAATAATACTAGTGATAAGAATAATACTTTTAATACTAGTAACAATAATAATTAATAACAATAATAATATTAATGATTAACAATAATAATAATAGTAATAATAATAATAATTAAAAATTGAAAACTACCTCAAAAGTCCTTCTAAAAAGAAAATGCCCCGAACCGGGCTCGAACCCGAGACCTCTCGGTTAACACAAATAAACTTAACCATTCCTCCATATCAGCTTTCTTGTTTTAAAACACAACAGAAATATATATAAACTGTTTTAAATCTATTTTAGTTTCATCTTCATCATCAATTTGGCCAAAACACGATCGACTAGTCTTTTAATTATTCATAACCGATCCTTGTAGTTTTTATTTAAAACATATAATTGAACATCTTTTCATTAATAAACATAAAACAAACAAAAAGAAAAAAGAATAATAGAAACAAAATAGCTGGTACTCGACAAAAATATATGAACTCAATAATTGCTTTTGATTTTTGGACAGTTTTATACAAAGATTACAACACGAATTGTGTTGCAAATGATCCACGGAATCTTTATGAACCATTAATTGAACCGGAAACAATAACAAGACTTCGAATTTGATCAAAGAAAAATGTTTGACTTTTTGAATTCGAAACTTTGACTCACGAATTCACACTCGTTTTAAAGAATTGGAAGCTCAAACTTTTCAGATAGTTTGAGTAAATGATTTCTAACAAGACTGCAATTAAGGATTTTGAAATGGGATTCGTTTTTGAGCTTTTGAATAATGATAGCAGGAACAGAGGTATATCGAGCATATAAAAAAATTATTAATTGATAATTGATACTGTGTGATCGACTGGTTTTACATGATACTGAATTTATAATGAAATTGTGGGTATTGATATGAATATCACGATCAATAAAAAAACAAAACAGATACAATCAATTAAAAAAATAAAAAGCAGAAAAAATGTCGATGGGAATAAAATTTAGGCCAGTAGGAGATTAAAGAAATATATCACTGATAAAAATAATAATAAGCTGGAGGATCTCGATCAAACAGACAGATATATAAAAATATATAAACAAATCACGATGAAATAAAGAATAAAACAGATACCTAAAAAATATAAAGCAGATATCTCGTTCTTAATAAAGAAATAAAAGCAGATCAAAAGGAAAATAAAAAAGTTGAAAAGTGGATTACCTAATTTAGGTATTAATCTGTTTTAATTTATTTTTATTATTTTTTTATTTTTTTATTTTTTTATTATTAATTAATAAATACATTAATAATAATACTAATAATAATTATATTAAAAATAATATTAATAATAATAATAATACTCTTAATATTATTGATAAAAATAATAATAATGTGAATAGCAAGAATAATGATATTTTATAATATTATTATTAATAATAATATCATTAACAATAATAATAATAGATAAAAATAATAATAATGATAATTATAATTATAATTATAAAAATGATAATAATATTAATAATAATAATAATAATAATATTGTTTAAAAATGATATTAATAATAATAATGTTAACATATCAAATCAATGCGTAATAATTTTCAAATAATTGTTCGTGAATCGTTGAAATTACATAAAAGTTAGGTTTAAATTTTGTCGGAAATTTCCGGGTTGTTATAGTACCTACCCGTTAAAAGAAATTCCGTCCCGAAATTTTAGTTGTTGCCATCAATTGGCGTTGTTCGTACGTAGACGAGGATATTTATATTTTATTTGGTCTTCACGTTCTCAGGTATGCTCGGGGCCTTTCGTGAATTCCAACGGACATAATATTGTTCTGTTTCAAGCGTTTGAACCATGATTTCTACAGGTTCTTCTATAAAGTGCACTTTATTATTAATGCAGAGGTAATTCAAAGGAATTACAAGAGTGTCATTTGACTAGGTTATCCTCAAAGGGATGATGGTGCTATACAAGCATTTCAGTAAACTGAACACATGAAATGTGTTATGAATAATATTGAGCTCAATTAAAACCTTGAGCGTTTATGTCACAATATTAGGGCAGACAAATAGATAGGAGTTCGTTAAAATCACAATCATGAAATTTGATAGAGATCGTCGTTGTTTACAACAAGAATATTGTAATGATGAATATAAGTTGAAAAATAAAGTTTTATCACTATTGAATAATATGGATAAAACGATTCGATTATAGGAAGCGTATAAACGAAGCTATCGTAAAGGAGTGAATGAGAAAATTAAATGTTCGCCTTAACTTTTGACGTAGTCACGATTGATTTTCGGAATTCAAGGGATTAAAGGAAATCTTCGTAATCTATAAGATTTGATTCTCCGGTAATTAAGGAATTTTGAGATTTCTTTGATTAAATGCGGTGAATTACCTCGATTGTTGTGTTTGGAATTTTGCTATAAATTAGCTTCTTCTGTTTCATTATCTTTATCACTTCTATACTTTCTTCCTCAATTCAAACTTCCAAAAGATTAAGGAAATGCTTAATCCAGTTCTGATCCTTGTTATTATATTGACCATATATACAGTCATTCTTCTTTTTCATTTACCACCAGAGGAATCTGTTTACTTCTACTATGCTCTTGGTTTTATAGTGTTTTTAGTTCTCCCGTGTCTTTATATTGCTATACGCATTGATATACACGGTTTGTAATTTCAGTATCGTTATCGGGCTTTATATTTTCCCTTATATGTCGAAGCTTCATGCTTTTGTAAAGTAAGTAATGGTCCAGAATTCGTAGGTATGGAGTTTCGAATGATCATAATATACAAAGCAGAAGGAAAGCTAATAGCACGATTTGATTTGTCAAATTACCAGAATATCCGAAAAAGACCGAATCATCAAGAAAAATATTTTCTTGATATGTTTAGAGGTTAAATAGAATGTAAGAGTCGTGTAACATGGCAAATGATGATTATAAAGTCTATGAATCATCATCTTCCATTAAAAATTTAGCATGACTTACTGTAATATAATCACGTTGGCCTGACGTCATTATATTATACTAACTCATGCTTCAATTCCCAACACTTCTTCAAAACATTTATAATTTAAACTTGTACGTTACAGAATATAGAAACTAAGCAGTTTCCTTTATGATATCGCAAATAGATAATTAACTGCTGACAAGAATAGTTATGAAGATATCTTCAGAAATATAGAGGATATTTATAACGAAAGATACAATGATATCTTAGAATTTCTAAGATCGAATGATAATGAGAAAAATTCTTCCGTAAAGATTTAGAATGCGTAAAAAGATCTTCTGTGGTTTTCATTAGAAATCGAATCATCTAGATTCTTTGATTATAAGTTTAGTCCTTGTGATTTGTCCACAACTTCCTTCATGGCTTGCTCAATCCGTTTTCCAGTTCCAAATATGAGCTTTTTCAATGCGTCATTCTTTATCATCAAACTTTTGATCATTAAGACCATCTACAATTTTGCTGTTTCCTCTGCATTTAATGCAGCCATATTTGAATCATCGGTTATCAATCCGAGATGGTTTCAAGAAATTTCATTTTTAGATGATTAAACGCTGGTTGTAATTGTCAACGGATCTAATGGTTGATGAATAGGCGTTGTTGATTTCAAAAGTAATGAATGATAATTTCAGTGGTTTAATGTGATAATTCATCATAGAATACGAATGAATATAATTCATGAATGTAGTGATCTTTAGGAAGATAACATCTCCTAAAGCTTTACTTGAATTCTGATATGTCAAAATCAGAATATGTAATTGAATTTGTATGAAAATGATTGTTCTTTGGTGAACGGATACATATATCTTGTGAATGTAAGTAGGATAGTTACTGATTATTGAATCAGAATTGAAGAATGTATAATGTAACATATTAAAAATATTTCTCGGGTATTACCTACCCGTTAAAATATTTTCACAATTAACAGTTTGTACAATAGAATTACAATCTTTATGAAGATATACGTTCATATATGTATTCTTCAGATATAATATAGATTTTAATGAGTTAATATAATATTAAGCTCATTTGATTCGCGGTGAAACGAGAATAAATAATCTCCAAAACCTTAGAGATTTCATAATTGTCGCGAAATATTTCGCTAATGAAGTTATAAATCAATGCTTCATTGTTCATTATTATTGATATACCTTGGTATATGATGTTGGTGCTCGTGAAATCCTTGTGAAATTCACAAGACAAGAATAATGTTTTCTAGAAAGTTTCAAGTACATCGAAAATAGAAGTGTAAAATCAAACATGTATTTGAATAATACACTTAGTTTATTATGAAATGGAGTTTATTGTGTTGAAGCAGTGATTAATGACTGTTAAGTCATTAACGAAGGATGTACATCATAGCATATTAGTGATATAAATTAACCAAGTAGTACATACTAGTTAAGATTCACACGTAATAGCTTAGTACAAAAAGATTTATTATTTTTTCAATCCATATATATAAAGTATACATTTATAATTCTTCAGGAAGAATGAGTCAATACATCTTAACTCATTATTACTAATATTCCTTGGTATCTATGGGGCGTATGATGTTGATATCCAAGGTACTGAGTGTGATGTTGAGGCGGATGTTGTTGTTGGTGATGCTGATGCTGTTGGTGGTACTGCTGGTGCTGCTGATGCTTGTAGAATTCGCATCATATTCTCTAGAGCCACCACTCGAGCGCGAAGCTCGTTGACTTCTTCTATTATTCCGGGATGATTGGTGGTTCAGACAAGTGGATGAATAAGATCTAGAATTTTAGATATTATATATTCGTGACTGAATATCCTGGAAATGAGGGTGAAAATAGTGTTCCGAACGGGTTCGCCGGTAAGTGCTTCAGGTTCTTCACCAAGAGGTGAATTCGGTTGGTGGACGGGATCACCTTCTTCTTGTCTCCATTGATTAAGTTTACTACGAACCCATCCCCAATTCATCTAAAATAGATGATGGCTGATTGGTTCGTTTGTTTCGATTACGCTGTCTGTGGAGCTCGAGGAATCAAGTGAGAAATCCATGTTATGTGTTTGGAATTAGGGTTTTTGATACGAGTGGGTGTTGAATACTGAATGATATATTCGTTTCCTCGAATAGTATATATGGCAAAAGGATTTCCGTAATTTACGGAGGAAATTTAGGAAAAGTGTTAGACAAAATCTATTGAGATAGATATGATAAGATATAATAAGATATGATGTGTCTATACTCCAATAATGGCAGTATGACGTGTCGAGATCATAAAATAATAAATATGTAATCTGATAATCTTTCGATTAAAGACTTTCAATTTGTATACTGTGATAACCCAATGACATTTTCTGGTTCGCAAACCGATGCATAAGGGCATAAGGCATATAGGTACGTGATATAACAAGGAGTTATATACGTTTGAGTATGAATAGTAACAAATATAAGAGTTTCAAAATTCATGGATAATATTTCATGTAATACATATGTAATTCACAAACCATGATAGATGACTTAAGAATGTCAAGAATTTCAGAAATCATAGTGTCACATTTAGATGCGGTGGCGTAATTGGATAATACTAAGTGAAATTAGCAGAGTTCTTAGATTGGCTCGACATTCTAAGATAAGTAAAGTTTATAAAGTATAGTGTAGCATTTAACAATTAAAAGCAACAATTAAAGGCACTATAGTCAAGGAAAGTTGTAGTCCTACATTGCTAAGGTACCTAATTGTATAAGGCACACTTAAAATGCAATCCTGGTTCTCTACAACAGTACTGCTCTGAAACCAATCTGTCACACCCCCAAATAGGGCCTGGGGTATTTGTGACTAATTATATCAAAACACAGTTGTATAAACGAGAACGACTCTATATGGGACGTTTTATTGAGTTTTGTAGCGAAAGATAAATAGATTACATTGTATTTAATAAACAATGCATTAAATGTCTTTAATTGATATGATATGTAATGAAGACTCCAAGCATAGCAAGCAATCATCATCAAATTAGCAAATGCATGTTCTTCAAATTATCCATGAATGACTCGTTGAAATGTTGCTTTCAATTAGCAAATACATAGCGGAAGCATTATGTAGAACCTGAGAATAAACATGCTAAATAGTGTCAACCAAAAGGTTAGTGAGTTCATAGGTTTATCATAAATAATGATTTTAATAATAGTGTTAGACCACAAGATTTAATAAAGTTGATATAGAAATATCAATATAAAGTGTTGATTGATATAGAAATACCAATCTAAAAGTAATGCTGAGTTTGTAATATCGCGACTAAACAAAAGTTACCCCTAGACATTTGTTATTCGTGTCGTTGAATCATTATTATGTAGTCAAAGACCAACGATCAACTGACTAGAGACGTCACTCTCAGTAGCGCTACTCACAATAACTAAGCTTGCATCTTATACCTCAGCAATTAACGATATTACGGCAGGGATTTAGCATGACAAAGCATGTATATAGCATAAAAGTTTGAGTACTTGTGTCTAAACGTAAAAAAGTTATAAAAGTTGTGCATGTATTCTCAGCCAAAAAATATATATAAAAAGGGAGCTATGAAAACTCACGATACGATACAACAAGTTGTAGTAATTATGCATATGATGGCACTGAACAAGTGTAGGGTTGTCCTCGAATTCACGAACCTATATCAAGTATATATATTAACACATATACTCGTAATCGAATAAGTTTACATATATATTTCGATTGTTATATATTTCTATATATATACTTTTATATATATATTCTATATATAAGTATTTATTTGATAAAATAATATTAATAATGATAATGAATAAAGAGTTGTATTATTTTGTACTAACAATAATAATACTATTAATTAGATTTAATAATGAAGTTGAAAATAATTATCATTAGTCACTTTGTTAGTAAAACTGATAATAGTAATGTTGATAATAATAATAAAAATGTTAATTTTAATAAAATGAAAATTTTAAGATTTATAGATTTTTAATAAAACTGCTAATGGTAATTTCTGGTAATAATGATACTTCCCATAATAATACTAATTATTAATGAAAATTTTGATAACAACAATAATCTTGATAATAATACCAAAATAATAATTTTTCTGCTAGTGATAATTATGAACATAATATTAGTAATAATAATAACAATAACAATAATAATCTTACTTGTAATTATAATCATGATAATAATAATAATTCTAATCATAATCATAATAATGATAATAATATTTAAAATGATAATAATAATGATAGTTTTAATAATAATATTAATAATTATAATGATAATACTAATGATTATAATAATAATACTAGTAATAAGAATAATACTTTTAATACTAGTAATAATAATAATAATAATAATTAATAACAATAATAATATTAACAATTAACAATAATAATAATAATAATAATAATAGTAGTAATAATAATAATAATTAAAAATTGAAAACTACCTCAAAAGTCCTTCTAAAAAGAAAATGCCCCGAACCGGGCTCGAACCCGAGACCTCTCGGTTAACACAAACAAACTTAACCATTCCTCCATATCAGCTTTCTTGTTTTAAAACACAACAGAAATATATATAAACTGTTTTAAATCTATTTTAGTTTCATCTTCATCATCAATTTGGCCAAAACACGATCGACTGGTCTTTTAATTATTCATAACCGATCCTTGTAGGTTTTATTTAAAACATATAATTGAACATCTTTTCATTAACAAACATAAAACAAATGAAAAGAAAAAAAATAATAGAAACAGAATAGCTGGTACTCGACAAAAATATATGAACTCAATAATTGCTTTTGATTTTTGGACGGTTTTATACAAAGATTACAACACGAATTCTGTTGCAAATGATCCACGAAATCTTTATGAACCATTAATTGAATCGGAAACAATAACAAGACTTCGAATTTGATCAAAGAAAAATGTTTGACTTTTTGAATTCGAAACTTTGACTCACGAATTCACACTCGTTTTAAAGAATTGGAAGCTCAAACTTTTCAAATAGTTTGAGTAAAAGATTTCTAACAAGACTGCAATTAAGGATTTTGAAATGGGATTCGTTTTTGAGCTTTTGAATAATGATAGCAGGAACAGAGGTATATCGAGCATATAAAAAAAAATTATTAATTGATAATTGATACTGTGTAATCGACTGGTTTTACATGATACTGAATTTATAATGAAATTGTGGGTATTGATATGAATATCACGATCAAGAAAAAAAAACAAACAAAATAGATACAATCAATTAAAAAAATAAAAAGCAGAAAAAATGTCGATGGGAACAAAATTTGGGCCAGTAGGAGATTAAAGAAATATATCACTAGATAAAAATATTAATAAGCTGGAGGATCTCGATCAAACAGACAGATATATAAAAATATATAAACAGAACACAATGAAATAAAGAATAAAATAGATACCTAAAAAATATAAAGCAGATATCTCGTTCTTAATGAAGAAATAAAAGCAGATCAAAAGAACAATAAAAAAAATTGAAAAGTGGATTACCTAATTTAGGTATTAATCTGTTTTACTTTATTTTTATTTATTTATTATTAATTAATAAATACATTAATAATAATAATACTAATAATAATTATATTAATAATAATATTAATAATAATAATAATACTCTTAATATTATTGATAAAAATAATAAAAATGTGAATAGCAAGAATAATGATATTTTATAATATTATTATTAATAATAATATCATTAACAATAATAATAGATAAAAATAATAATAATGATAATGATAATTATAAAAATGATAATAATATTAATAATAATAATAATAATAATATTGTTTAAAAAGGATATTAATAATAATAATGTTAACATATCAAATCAATGCGTAATTATTTTCAAATAATTGTTCGTGAATCGTTGAAATTACATAATAAAAGTTAGGTTTAAATTTTGTCGGAAATTTCCGGGTTGTTATACAAGTGCGGGATGGTTGGTCACATCAAGAAATATTGTCGTTCTAAAGTCACAAAAGCAAACGTGGCTTGTTCAAATAACGATGATGATGAAGTCAAATGGGAGCAATGTTTTACCGTTGATACGGTTGTTAAGAAGAATCAATGGATTATTGATTCGGGTTTCTCTCATCATGTAACCGGTGATGGAACTCTTCTTCATGACGTTAGAGATCACAATCAAAATCGAGTTGTAATCACGGCCAACAACTCAACTCATCCGGTTAAAAAGAAAGGTAATGTTATTATTGATGTTAATAATAATACTTTTACTTTGAAGGATGTTTATCTTGTTCCTAAATTGACCAAGAATCTAGTTTCGGTACCTCAAATTACCGAATCTGGGAAATATGTTCTTTTTGGTCCAATAGATATGAAAGTCCTTGAGAATGTCAAGGAGATTGTGGGTGATGTTCTTTTCACGGAAGAAAAGAAAGGTTCTTTGTTTGTGTTGTCCGCGGGTGAGGCTTATGTGAAGAAAACAAGTCAAACCGACAACGGGGCTATTTGGCATGCTAGACTAGGCCATGTCGGATATCAGATGTTGCAAAAGATATTCTCACATAAACTAGTTGATGGAATTCCTCAATTAAAGAATGTTCGTGAGGAAGTAATATGCCAAGGATGTCAATATGAAAAGTCACACCGACTTCCATATAAGAAGTCAACAAATTGAAAACAAGGTTTGCTTGACTTGATTCATACGGACTTGATGGGGCCAACAAAAACACCAAGTTATAGCGGTCATTGCTATGTCATGGTGTTAATTGATGACTATTCTCGGTTTACTTGGGTGAAATTCCTAAAGGAGAAAAGCGACGCCTTATCAAAGTTCATAGAATTCAAAGAAGCGGTAGAATCAGAATTTGGGAGAAAGGTAAAAGCTCTTAGGAGTGATAATGGTGGAGAATTCATGTCAAATGATTTCTTTACTTATTGTAAAACAAATGGTATTTCTTGCCAAATGACTTGCCGGATACTCCACAACAAAATGGGGTTTCAGAAAGAAAGATTGCTTACCTTGTTTCAATATGCTTATCTTGGTTACATGACAAGGGGTTGCCTAGGGAGCTATGGGCGGAAGCACTTCAATGTGCTTGTTGTAACACCCGATAATTGGGCCTAGATGAAATGACCATTTTGCTCTTGTGTGCGTTTATATTGTTATTTTATTAGTTGAATGTTTATAGTCATTTGACTATTTGGTTGAGACCAGTTCGTGAAAAGGGTCACAAAACAGGTTTGTTTATTTAATTTGAACTTCGTTTGGATTACCAAATGATGTACGAAAGATATGAGATAACTGATAAATACCCGTATGTTGCACAGTGTGGAAATTATCCACAATTAAGTGTCTAGAGCTGGCCATTTCTCTCACTTTCTAGATTATTCCCAAACACACACCCGTACCTTCATCTTCATCTAATCAAAACCCTAAAATCTAATCTTTGATCTAGAGCTTAAATTATTCATATCTTCTTGTTCTGTGTGATTTTGTGATCATTTTAAGGTAAGCATCTCTTAGATTCATGTAGTGATTCTTGCTCAAATTGGGTTTTTTGTGTTCTTGAGTAAAAGTTAGGTTTTGATGCTTGATTCTTGATCTAAAGTGTTTGATATGTTCTATTGTTGTTAGAAATATGTTTTATATAGTTTATATGATGTTTTGGGAGTGGTTTTGGTGTTAGATCTTGCAAAAATTGAGTTTTTGGGCCAAAATGGCAAAAATCAGCGAGCTGGAATGTTCTAACAGCTCCCACACTTCTGACAGGTCACCCGTCCGCGCGAGTGAGCACTGGTCAGTTTTTGGTAAACTTGAAAAGGCTGTAACTTTCTAACCGTAACTCCATTTTTGATGAATAAACTATCGTTGGACTTGTATTGAAATATACTATCCAATGATAAGGTTTTAAGAAACTAAATCAAACTTTATTTTGGTCAGAAAAAGAGATTTTATTGTGTATGTCTTGTTCTGTACTCGTTTGGTGTCGTTATTGACTGAATTTATGTTGTAGACTTATAATATGATGAATATATGATAATATGACCTAGTTTATAGTATTTATCAATTATATTATTGATTAGAACACTATACTGACTTTGTTTCTGATGTTTCCAGGTGATCAGGAGAAGCGAACACTCAGAAATATAAGACCTCTGAGTACTTCTTGTACTGGTTTTCGGTGAGTGGGTTAATCTAGCCGTTAAGGCATATAGTGACATGACCTAGACCGTTGACCTAGTTGCTATACTTAAAACCATTGTTGTTGTGTGATGTGGACTATGACCTTGCACGTTTATTGAACTGACCTTGCTTCTGATCAGGTCGGGAGAGATCAACCTTGCTTCTGATCAGGTTGGGCTCATTGATGTTGTATGATTAATATAAGTCGAAATCACGCGTCTGTTGCGTGTGGAATACTTATACTAGTGATACAAAGTTATGAGTTTTCGGTAGACTCTAGACTGATCAACTGGGGTCGTTGGCCCGGCCAGGCCGCCGAGTCTCTCAATGGGTTACTTCGGATTACCCAGATGGTTACTTCTAATTGACCATTGCTTGTAGTTATCACGGTTGCTTTGGATTGACCGTTGCTGAAGATGTGTTTATGCCTTAGTGGTCTTTGGATTTAATTGATTGTTAGATATTGTATTTGTATTGCTTTTATGTTGTATGTTAATGGTAGATTGCTATGTTTCTGCATGTTCTAGTAGTTATGTGATTAACTGTCTGATTAATTTGTTGCTGCATGTTCTAGTGATTGTTGATAATGCTAAAAACGAGCATATATTTCATAGCATTATCCCTCAAGAAAGACAAGCTTTTGGTTGCAATTATTCTATTTACAAGTGATATTCGTTTAAATAATAAAAGGTGAAGACAAAAGACAGATTCGACGAATTGAAGACGCAAACGACCAAAAAGCTCAAAAGTACAAAGTACAATTAAAGTGGTTCAATTTATTGATGAGAAATGTCTAAAAATTACAAGAGTACGAGCCGCAAAACGCAAAGTACAAGATATTAAATAGTACGAAAGGATGTTCGAAAATCCGGAACCGGGACCAGAGTCAACTCTCAACGCGCGACGCAACGGACTAAAAATTACAAGTTAACTATGCACATAAATATAATATAATATATAAATAATTCTTAAAATTATATATATATTATATTTATTTATTAAAACCGTCGGCAAATAAAAAACAAAAGCATGTGAGCTGTAAAAGAAGGCCATGCGATCGCATGGCCAGGAAGACCAAAAACCATGCGATCGTATGGTGAACAGTATCAGCTCAGGTCCTATAAAGTTCGCGTGTTTTGGCCGAAAAATTCACATCTTTTTCTATCCTCTCTATCTCTCACGTAATATATATATATATATATATATATATATATATATATATATATATATATATATATATATATATATATATATATATATATATATATATATATATATATATATATATATATATATATATATATATATATATATATATATATATATATATATATATATATATATATATATATATATATATTATAATTTTAATTTTAATTTTAATTTAATAATAATAAGGGTATGTTAGCAAATGTTGTAAGTGTGTAAGTCGAAATTCTGTCCGTGTAACGCTACGCTATTATTAATCATTGTAAGTTATGTTCAACCTTTTTAAATTAATGTCTCGTAGCTAAGTTATTATTATTCTTATTTAAGCCGAAGTAATCGTGATGTTGGGCTAAATATTAAAATTGAGTAATTGGGCTTTGTACCATAATTGGGGTTTGGACAAAAGAACGACACTTGTAGAAATTAGACTATGGGCTATTAATGGGCTTTATATTTGTTTAATTGAATGATAGTTCGTTAATTTAATATAAAGATTTACAATTGGACGTAATTATAAATAACCACATACACTCGATCGGACACGATGGGCGGGATATTTATAAGTACTAATAATCGTTCATTTAACCGGACACGGGAATGGATTAATAGTCAATGGACTTATTAAAACAGGGGTGAATTACATACAAGGAAAATTTGTGTAATTATAGTTTAAGTCCCCAATTAGTTGGAATATTTGACTTCGGATATAAGGATAATTTGATGAGGACACTCGCATTTTATATTTATGACTGATGGACTGTTATGGACAAAAATCAGATGGATATATTGAATAATCCAGGACAAAGGACAATTAACCCATGGTAATAAACTAAAATCAACCCGTCAAACATCATGATTATGGAAGTTTAAATAAGCATAATTCCTTTATTTCATATTTCATCGCACTTTTATTTACTGTCATTTTATTTAATTGCACTTTTAATTATCGTACTTTTTAATTTTATTTATTGTCATTTTATTTATCGCACTTTAATTTATCGCACTTTAATTATTGTCATTTACTTTATGCTTTAAATTAAGTTATTTTTTATTTTTAATATTTTACATTAGGTTTTAACTGCGACTAAAGTTTTAAAATCGACAAACCGGTCATTAAACGGTAAAATCCCCCTTTTATAATAATAATACTACTTATATTTATATACAAATTTAGTTTTAAATATAGCGTTAAACTTGGCTAGATCCATGTGGAACGAATCGGACTTACTAAAAACTACACTATTGTACGATTAGGTACACTGCCTATAAGTGCTGTAGCAAGGTTTAGGTATATCCACTTTATAAATAAATAAATAATTTGTGTAAAATTGTATCGTATTTAATAATATTTCCTAGTAAAAATATAGCTATTTCGTATACACATCTGCACACATCAAGTATTTTTGGCGCCGCTGCTGAGGAAAAACAACGCCGAAAGCGAAACGCTATATAAAAAAAAGGTTCATTTATTAAGTTTTAATTTATTTTTATAAAAATACGTTTTAAGTATTAAAAATACAAAAATATAAAAAAGAAAAACAAAATATATATATTTTTAAGAGTTTGTTTAAAATATATAAAATTATAAAGTTTTTCTATTTTTATTTTTTAGAAAAATTAAGTTTTTATTTATATATAAATAGATTAGTAAAAAAACATTTTCTATAAATTAAAAACAGTAAAAGTAAATTAAAACATAAAAAAAAATTAATAAATAGAATTCGGGCCTGGTACTGTAGCAGCCCATAATCTGGTCTGGAACCCTACTTCATGCGATCGCATGGCCTGGTAACGTATATCTCATGCGGTCGCATGACCTAAAAAGACAGGTCTGGTACCTAGTACGTACGAAATTAGGGTTAAGTTAATTATAATTATTATTATTATAAACCCTAATTAGGGTTAATTATAATATTAATTAGTTTAGTTTTTAGTTTTAATTTGTAATTTAAGTTATAATTAGTTTTAATAATTAATAAATTAATACTTTTATAAAATAAATAATATAAAAATAATATTTTTATAAAAAATTGTATTTTTTTATAACTTTAGTTTTATTTTTATATTTTCGTATCTTTTTATTAGTTTTTATTCGTACTATTTGTATTTTTATCGCTCGTAACTAGTTTTAAGATATAGTTTTTGCCGTAGTAATTTTTATTTCTAGATTTTTAGACTTTGCCGTAAAATCCCTTAAGTGCTTTTTTCTTTAGATTAAGATTTAGATGCTTTAGAATTTTGCGACGCCGTTTTTAAGATTTTAGTACTTTTTAAGTTATTGCCGTTTTGGATATAGAATTCCTTTTAAGCTTTAATACCTTTAGACGTAACTTTTAATTCTTAGTTTTTAGACTTTTAAGTTTCGACGCGCTACGTTCTTTTTATTATTTTTCGAACTTTTTTTTCGACGTTTGTCGACGCACTCTTTTTCTTTCTTATTTCTCGACGCTCTAGTTTTTAGGACATAGAATTTTCTATTTCTTCTCTAAAATTTCTTTAAAATTTCGACGAAAAATTATTTTAAGTGGTTAAATTGATAGACATCTAAAATTTTCTAGTTCGTAGTAATAGTTGGATTTGTTAGTGGCGAGTTGTGGGCTTCCGATTTAAAGGGTCCGGGCTACCTGCTGCATCTATTGGCTATTCAAAACGTGGGCAAAATCAGAAAAGTCTATTAATTTGATAGCTTATATAATTTTTATCTTTTATAACTAATAGGATATTCAGTGAATGCACCGAGCAAAACGTTCACCACCTTTTATACGTTCACCACCTGTAACTCGATCAAGACATCTAGCCAACATTGTCGCCGTTGATTTTTCTTTAGAATCGTCATCCAGTCGACCAAGTACTCCAATTCAAATTTCCGATAATCCATTTTTTGAACCCGACCTCACAATTGAGAATCCGGAGGATATTCAGGGACAATTCAGAGATCCTGAACCATTAATCTTTCCTCCGGAACCACCAATCATTCAAACAGAGATTGTCGAGGAACAAACCATTAAATCAGAATCCTCTATTGATTCAGATTCAACAAATTCAATCATGGAAAATTTGGAACCTCTAAGTATGAAAGACCGAATGAGAGCTAAACGCACTGGCCAAGGTCATGCAATTACTCAACCAGACATTAATGCGCCGGATTATGAAATCAAAGGACAAATCCTACACATGGTGACTAATCAATGCCAATTTAGTGGTGCGCCGAAGAAAGATCCAAACGAACATCTTCGAACTTTTAATAGGATCTGTACTCTATTTAAAATAAGAGAAGTGGAGGATGAACAGATCTATCTCATGTTATTTCCCTGGACTTTAAAGGGAGAAGCCAAAGATTGGTTAGAATCGTTACCTGAAGGGGCGATTGATACATGGGATGTTTTAGTTGAAAATTTTCTTAAACAATTCTTTCCGGCATCTAAAGCCGTGAGACTTCAAGGAGAAATAGTTACATTCACACAAAAGCCAAATGAAACTCTATATGAAGCATGGACAAGATTTGAAAAGTTATTGAGAGGATGTCTGCAACATGGTTTAGACACTTATCAAATAGTACAAATATTCTACCAAGGATGCGACATCACTACAAGAAAAGACATCGATATAGCACCTGGTGGTTCCATTATGAAGAAAACCGCAACTGAAGCTTACAAAATTATTGATAACACTGCTTTTCACTCACATGAGTGGCATCAAGAAAAAGATATCGTTAGATCATCTAAAGCAGCTAGAGCCGATTCTAGCCATGACTTTGATTCCATTTCCGCAAAGATAGATGCTGTCGAGAGACGAATGGAAAAGATGACTAAAGATATTCACTCAATACGAATTAGTTGTGAGCAGTGTGGAGGACCACATTTGAAAAATGATTGTCTCAGTATTGAACAAACAATGGAACAAAGAGAGAATGTTTCATACATGAACCAAAGGCCTGGAAATAATTATCAGAATAATTATCAACCGCCAAGACCAATCTACAATCAAAACCAGAATTATAACCAAAATGTTCCATACAACAACCAACAAGGTCCTAGTAATCAACAAGTATCCAATAATACTTACAATCAGTAATGACCTATTTTTCAAAACAAACCACCACAAACCGATGATAACAAGCCAAATCTAGAAGACATGATGTCAAAGCTAGTTGAATCTCAAACTCAATTTTTCACATCTCAGAAACAAACGAATGAACAAAATGCTCAAGCATTTAGAAATCAACAAGCTTCAATCCAAAATCTGGAACAAGAAGTAAGCAACCTAGCAAGGTTAATAGGTGAAAGAAAACCAGGTAGTCTACCTAGTGATACAAATGTTAACCCCCGGAATGAAACAGCTAAAGCCATTACCACAAGAAGTGGTATTACACTTAAACCACCTGAAATACCTGTAATTTCTGAGGACTCTATTCCTACTCCACAAGAACCACAACCTGAGAAAGATAAAGAAACAGAACCGGTAGTTGAAAAGGTTAATGAAGATAACACAGTTAAGGCTAAACCTTATGTTAAACCATACCAACCACCACTTCCTTACCCGAGTAAAATGAGAAAAGAAAGACTTGAAGCCGAGCAATCCAAATTCTTAGATATGTTTAAACAAATAAATGTTAATCTTCCTTTCAGTGATGTGATCTCAGGAATGCCTAGATATGCTAAATTTCTGAAAGATCTAATCACAAATAGAAAGAAAATGGAAGAACTCTCGGCTGTTACAATGAATGCTAATTATTCTGCAGTGCTGTTGAATAAGATACCAGAAAAATTATCTGATCTAGGAAGTTTCACAATTCCATATTTTCTGGGTAGTCTTAGTTCAATAGAAGTATTGGCAGATTTAGGTGCTAGTATAAATTTAATGCCGTATTCACTATACGCTAAACTAGACCTTGGAGAATTGAAACCAACACGAATAAGTATACAACTAGTCGATCGATCAGTAAAATATCCTAGAGGGATAATGGAGAACATGCTAGTGAAAGTTGGTACTTTAGTATTTCCAGTAGATTTTGTTATTCTGGATACGGAAGAAGATTCTCGAGTTCCTCTCATATTAGGAAGACCATTCTTAAACACGGCTAAAGCAATAATAGATGTGTTTGGTAAGAAATTAACCTTAAGTATAGAGGACGAGAGTGTTACTTTTTCTATTGATAGAGCCATGCAACAACCGCAATTTGCAGATGATACATGTTATTATATTCAAACTATAGATTCACATGCAGAATTGTTAGAAGAATTTCCAGAATTACAAGGAACAGGAGAATGTTCTTTAGGAGAAGGAACTGAACCAATTAATGAAGCTGAAATGTTAGCTACACTCATGGCTAATGGATATGAACCAACAACAGAAGAAATTCAAATGCTAAAAGAAGAAGACAGATATTGATACAAATCATCGATAGAAGAACCACCGACATTAGAGTTAAAGCCACTTCCAAACCATTTGGAATATGCTTATTTACATGGTGAATCTGAATTACCTGTAATAATATCGTCTTCTCTTACTGAAAATGAAAAATCTCAACTCATTTCTGTGCTAAAAGCTCATAAACCAGCTATTGCATGGAAGATTCATGATATTAAAGGAATAAGTCCTTCGTATTGCACACATAAAATCCTTATGGAAGAAGGTCATAAAATGTATATGCAACGCCAACGAAGACTAAATCCTAATATGCAAGATGTTGTTAAGAAAGAAATTATTAAACTGATTGATGCAGGTTTAATTTATCCAATCTCTGATAGTCCATGGGTAAGCCCAGTTCAATGCGTACCTAAGAAGGGTGGCATGACTGTCATCACAAATGAAAAAAATGATCTTATTCCTACTAGGACTGTAACACGATGGCGTGTTTGTATTGATTATAGAAAATTAAATGACGCCACTAGAAAAGATCACTTTCCCTTACCTTTCATTGATCAAATGTTGGAAAGATTAGCCGGAAATAGTTACTATTGTTTTCTTAACGGTTTTTCCGGATATTTTCAAATTCCAATAGCACCCGAGGACCAAGAGAAAACCACATTCACGTGCCCTTATGGTACTTTTGATTATAAACGCATGCCATTTGGACTTTGCAACGCCCATGCAACCTTTCAAAGATGCATGATGGCGATTTTTCACGACATGATAGAAGAATGCATGTAAGTTTTCATGGATGACTTTTCAGTCTTGGGTGATACTTTTGAAACATGTCTAGTTAATCTTGAACGAATGCTTATTAGATGCGAACAATCAAATCTATTACTTAATTGGGAGAAATGTCATTTCATGGTTAAAGAAGGTATCGTTCTTGGTCATAAAATTTCAAAGGAAGGAATTGAAGTGGATAGAGCTAAAGTAGATGTAATTGCTAAACTTTAACATCCCACCAATGTTAGAGGAGTTAGGAGTTTTCTAGGGCATGCCGGTTTTTACCGACGTTTCATAAAAGATTTTTCTAAAATTGCCACTCCTATGAATAAACTCCTAGAAAAGGATGCTACATTCATCTTTTCAGATGAATGCATCAAATCTTTTAATATTCTTAAAGAAAAACTCACGAATGCGCCGATCATGATCACTCCAAATTGGAATCTACCGTTTGAACTTATGTGCGATGCAAGTGATTTTGCAATGGGAGCCATTTTAGGACAAAGGATTGAAAAACGATTTCAACCTATTTATTATGCTAGTAAGACGTTACAAGGAGCACAAACGAATTACACAACTACTAAAAAAGAACTCCTTGCTATTGTATTTGCTTTTGACAAATTTCGTTCATATCTCGTTCCAGCAAAAACGGTGGTCTATACTGACCATTCTGCTCTTAGATACCTATTTTCAAAACAAGATGCTAAACCACGATTAATCCATTGGATCTTACTCTTTTAAGAGTTCGATATTGAAATTCGATACAAAAAGGGAGCAGAAAATCTCGCCGCTGATCATCTTTCTCGTCTTGAAAATCCCGAATTAGAAGTTCTAAATGAATCGGCCATACAAGATAACTTTCCTGATGAATATCTATTGAAGATAGATTACAATGAAATTCCATGGTTTGCAGACTATGCAAACTACTTAGTATGTGGATTCCTTGAAAAAGGGTTGTCGTACCAAAAACGAAAGAAATTCTTTAGTGATATAAAACACTATTTCTGGGAAGATCCACATTTGTTTAAAAGTTATCCCGATGGAATAATACACCGATGTGTATTCGGAGATGAAGCTAGTCAAATCTTAAACCATTGTCACACAGGACCAACACGAGGGCATTATGGGCCTCAACTCACAGCAAGAAAAGTCTACGACACTGGATTCTATTGGCCTACAATTTTCAAAGACGCACACCTTCTTTGCAAATCCTGTGATGCATGTCAAAGGGCCGGAAAAATAAGTCAACGTGATGAAATGCCACAAAATGTCATTCAAGTATGTGAAGTATTTGACGTTTGGGGTATTGACTTTATGGGTCCATTTTCAAAATCTCATAATAATCTCTACATTCTCGTTGCTATTGATTATGTATCGAAATGGGCGGAAGCACAAGCTCTCCCAACTAACGATGCACGAGTTGTAGTTAACTTCTTAAAACATCTTTTTGCAAGGTTCGGAACACCGAAAGCTTTAATAAGTGATCGGGGTACTCATTTCTGTAATAATCAACGTGAGAAAGTTTTCAAAAGATATGGAGTAACTCATAAAATCTCAACCGCTTATCATCCACAAACAAGTGGACAAGTTGAAAATACCAATCGAGCATTGAAACGTATTCTAGAGAAAACCATAGGATCAAATCTGAAAGAATGGTCCATGAAATTGGAGGATGCACTATGGGCTTTTAGAACAGCCTACAAAACTCCAATTGGAACCACACCTTTTAGACTCGTTTACGGAAAAGCATGTTACCTTCCAGTAGAAATTGAACACAAAGCATTTTGGGCTTTGAAGACATGTAATCTTGATTTACATGAAGTCGAACGTCTACGGTTAAGTCAATTAAACGAATTAGAAGAATTAAGACATGAAGCATATGAAAATTCGTTAATCTATAAGGAAAGAACGAAGAAATGGCATGATAAAAGAATCAGAAGTTCAAAAGAATTTAAAGAAGGAGACAGAGTTCTTCTTTTCAATTCACGATTTACGCTATTTCCTGGAAAATTGAAATCAAGATGGTCTGGACCATTCATAGTCAAAAGAGTTTTTCCCATACGGAACAATAGAGTTAATAAATTCAAATGGGATTGAATTTAAAGTAAATGGTCACAGAGTTAAACATTACATAGATAATCCAATGGAAGTTGAAGATGAAGTTAATCACAATTTCGACACCACAGCTAACTAAGTGTGGGAAGAATCAAGTCTTTTAAGGATAATAGTTATTTCTGTTAGAGTTAGATATTCTGTTTTCGAGTAGTTTCCAAGAAGGGAATCCGAATGGTCTTTCCCTAGCAGACCCTAAAGAACTAGTCTTCTCCCTCCATTCTGAATTTTGATTTTTTTTAGGTTTTACGAGATGAAGAATTCCTTTGATCTGAACCATGGTCTAATGCTACACGCTATGATTACTAAACGTAATAATGACACCCTTCCGAGTGAATTGGTATCATTCATAAGAGGAAAAATGGACGGAGTAAGAAAAGAACTCAGGAAAGATCATCATAAGATACATTTTGGTAAAGGAAAATCAAAATCTGCAACAAAAAGAAGACCACGACACCTTGAAAGGTGTTATAAATGCGAAAAATGGTCACACAAAGGTAAATGTTCAAATAATCAAACATATTCAAATACCGAATTTGTTACTCTATGCAGAGAAGGACCGTTCATATGTTTAGAAGAAAAGATATTGAAGAATCGAGGTTACGCTTACGTAGCTATGGAGAACCAAATCACACGACTCTCCTATGAGTCAGCTAAAGCAGGTCTCTGAGAATTCTTTCTCATAGGTAAGTATGTACAGTTTTTATTTTTATTTTTATTTTTATTGCTTTTAACCTTTTGATAATAAACGCTGAATTGTTCGCTATAAAGTATTAAATTGGTATTCAATAAAATTAGGTATGCGTAACCGAAATTATTGATATCATACAAAAAATTTATTACATCACTGCGAAATTTACCGTTTATTCTTAAGGTATAAATATCTTTAATCAATCAACCCAAAATATTTCAAAAATTCGTCAGGAGTAAAACTAGGTTATGGAACTGAAATTACTTTACCGAAAAGAGGGGCGTATATTTTTGATAATATTTGATTGATTAAAGTGGGATAAAAAGACCAAAAAGATTTTTAATTTTAATTTTTACCTTGTTTTTAATATATAAATATTAAATTAATATTATAAACTTTTTAAAATCAATATATTTAAGTTTGTAAATATTTGAAAAATTAATATTTTTTTAATAATATGAATTTTTAATTTTATGCATTTTAAATTTAAGTTTGGCGTGAATTTAAAAAAAATTACTTTATTTCATTAAGTTAAAAATATGATTTCTAAAATTCGTCGTGAGTTGAAAACTAGGTCGTTGAACCGAAATTGCTTTACCCAAGGGAGGGACGAGAACTTTTATTATCATTATTTTTAATCTTATTGAATTAAAGTATGCTAAAAATATTAAAAAACCCAAAAAAAATTTCTTTTAAAACAACGCTTTGAAATGACAAATTTTTAAAATTTTGTCGAGGGACGGACTAGGACATCGTTCCGAAACGCCCTCATCCTAAAAAACAAAATTTAAAAATTAATTTTTTTATTGTTTTATTAGTTAAAGGTTTTAAAAAAAATAACCCCATGCAATCGAATGGGGTTTGTGCTTTAAAATCATGCGGTCGCATGGGGACCGAATTCTGGTCAGAACCAAATACCCAGCGAGCTGTTCTGTTTCTTCATAAACACACACACATACATACGAACACACTTCAAAAATACCCCTAAAATCTTCATTTTTTCACCAAAATTCATCAAATTCCTTGCTATAATCCGCTATAATCATGAATTTGTTAAGAAGTTTCTCAAGAAAGGTAACAATTACATCCCCTAAACTCTTTAAATTTGAATTTTAGTATTCTTGAGCTATTTTTTTTACCTAATTTGATTTTGTTAATTTCTAGTGTAATTAGAGTTAAATTGTTAGTATATTATGCATGTATAACCTAGATTGATGCTATTTAACATGATTTGAAGCCAAAAACTTCAAAATTTTTAGAAATCTAGGGTTTGTGTTCTTGAGCAATTTGGGGCTTTTTGATATAAACGGGTTATGGCCGATTTTTGTCATGAATTATTGCTAAATTAAGTAGTGTAACATGTTTAGGTAGCTAAATGATCCAAACTTTGATCCTAAACATGATTTTTGAGAATTAAAGTGGACTTTTTAGGTCTAAAATTCATGAACTTGATTAAATTGATGTAAATGCCGTTTGAAACTTGTTTAATTGCTAGTAATGGTTATTTTAACATGTTATTTGAGTTGAATGCTTATGAACTTTGTAAACATTTTTATATATGCTTATTTGAAAAAGTGTAGAATTGTTAAAATTGTGAAAATGTGTATAAGTTTAATTTTGATTAAACATGTTATTGTAATTGTTTCAAGTTGTTATTTTGCTAACACTAATGCATATTTGGATGCACAAATTTTGTGTTTAATGTATTTTGCAGAGATTTACCGATAGTGATGGTGCATCATCATCATCTAGGCAACCTGCTCCAGATTCTGAACCAGAAATGCAATATGAACCGGAGCAACAACAGGAACAACAACAACCTGATCAACACGTACCATATTATGATCCGCAACAAGAATATGTTAATGTCTACGTACAATTTCCGATTCATCCGATAATAGAACACCCAACGATTCATAAAGAACAGTTGCATCCTAATTTGAGATTTGATCGAAGCTGGAGAAATTACCCGACGTATCAAAGTAACAAATTCAAACTTGTAACGAAAAATATAGAAGTACTGAGGGTAATTGATTGGGAGCCTTTGGAAAGGGTCCAACTAGTTAACTCAGTTAGACAGCATCTGATCCAAAGGTATGCCAGCTCTTCTTTTCCCGATTGGGAACGTTTATTTACAATTCGTAGGTCTGTATATAAGGAATGGTGTGTTGAACTTATGAGTACTATATCACTTAATGCGGATGTAGTTAGGTTAGATGATAGAAGTTTTCTTAGATTTTTACTTGGCCGTAGGATGTACAGGATGTCCATGCTGGACATGGCCAGGGCTTTATAGATTTACACTCCTGGTTAATTACTACTACCCGATTGTACAAATTTGATTTATCATGGGGAGCGGGTAGATAGGAATTTTGACGCGAACGCCATCTGGAGGCGTATGTCAAATTATAATATTTTTTCGCTGGGAGGAAGACACTCCTATTTAGATATTAACAAACCAGAGCTTCGTGTTATACATAGATTTTTAGCTAATTCGATTACACAAAGAGGTAAAAACAAGGAGAAGATGACCTTACATGATTTATTTTACCTTAAGTGTATTCGAAACCCTAGAAGCTTTGTTAATATCCCCTATTGTGTTGGTTTTTATCTATCCAAAATAGTGGCAGGAATACAAGACGGGGGAATAATAGGAGGAGGTATTTTTGTTACTCTCATTGGCGAGTATTTGGGTGTAGATAGGGATCAAGGGGGTCCACTGATGGTGTGTAGGGAACAGGTTGACACTTTAGGATTGAAGGTCTATCAGGGTGCTAAGGTATTAAAGAGCAGACGCAATCAGGCAGTACCATATGATGGTCGTCATCCACAGGTAGAGAGAGGTTCAGATGAAGAAATGGAGGAACCGGATGACATTAGGGATGTCATTAGGGAGGCTATGACTGACGTCTACCAGCGTATAGATGAGGTAGAAATGACAAACGAGGCTAGACATAGTCAGTACGAGCAGTGGTAAGCGGAGAATGTGTACGAGCATTCCAGGAAACGACAGTATGATAGATGGCACTATCATCAGCATCAGATCATGAGCCAGCTATCACCTCAGGTACCAAATAACTACGTACCGACCCGAACTGCTTATTATCCTCCGCATCAGCCCGATATGCGACCACCATTTACTCTCTATGACCCTAACCAGGTCTATCAGTACACCTATAACCAACCGTGGAACCCGACCGATGACATGAACTGGAACCCCTATCCAGATTGATACAGTTCCCGTTGGTGATTTCTATGATTTTTATCTTTTTATTATTTTTATTTATTTATGTTTAAACATATAATATTGTGATACTTTTATGTAAGTTTTAACATTTTTATTATGTTGTACTAATATTTCATATTTGATTTGAAAGTGGGATGTTAAGTCCCATTTCAAATTACCATGCATATTATTATTTGTATGTATGTATATTGTCCATTGTACACAACAGGGTAAAACAACGCATTTTCAAATACTGGCATTAAGTTCAGCAAAAGCTACTAATTTTGATGACAAAACGAAAAATAAATGTGATGTAACAACAAGACGGAATGAATAAATGATGTGCACCATTTATCATTCAACAAACAAACGCCAATATGTTTGGAAACTTTGATAAAATTTAATCATTTTTCTACGCTAATCACCCTCAATAATTTAAATTGTTACTGATTTCTTGCAAATGAGGGCATTGCAAGATCTTAAGTGTGGGAAGAGGTTAAATTCTTTCGGATTTTTAAAATTTTTGACTTATACACTTGGTTACCATTAAAAATACTAGTAACGCAGTAGTTGTATTAGAATCTAGTGCTCTCTGATAATAAAGAACAGCCCTAGTCTTATATACTGACTACCCAATTCTAGTAAAAATTTTCAAAATTTTCAATTAAATGAACTCAAAATCATGTTTATACAAATTTATGAACGATAAAACTAGGTGTTAACACCGAAATTATTGTTACCTCGAAAAGGACATAAATTGAGAAATAACCTAAAATGTTAGAATTCATTTAAAATGGAATAGAGGAAAATAAAAAGGCAAAGAAAGGAAAATAAAAGCCAAGTGTGAGAAAAATTTACCAAGTTATTTAAAACATATATCACATATTTTTGTACAAATAATTGAAGATACTTTTGTTTTGGACAAAATTAACTGTTTTACCCGGTAAATTGTAATATATTTGAAAGAAAGATGGATCTACACGATGAATCAATTCCATCATTAAAAGGAAGTAAAGTCTTCTGAAAAAGACACGCGCTTCTTGATTTAGGTCAGGAAGTTGTCGTCCAGACCAGTTGTAGAGTCTACGAAAAACCTTGAAAAGTTTTCTCAAAAATCAGCTGGAAATCCACGGACCTCAGCATCAAACCGGGTCGCCAAGTGGTCAGACTTATCTTAACCATGAGAGGATCGGTCTCGTACAATGGGGGCACCATGCAAATTAGCTTATAAGACTAATGAATCAGATCCCCAGAAAGAATAATCTCCTTAAAGATCAAAAATCAGCTTTTAAGACTGATATTACTCAATCCTTGAAATTGACCTTAAAGATTGAGAATTACAAACTCATGGAATTCGATGATATCTAAACTCGAGCTTGAACGAGAAAATATTTTGATCAAATTACAAACTGATTTGTTTTCTTAAAACCCTATTTTCAATGCGTTCATTACCATTGAACGTAAAATCCTAGGAATTAACCTGGAATTCATTAGGTCACCTGAACTAAATCGGGTGTCAACCGTAAGAACGGTGGTTGCATAGCATGGTCGAAGACAGGACCTTGTGCCAGACCGAAAAACTATAGGGTGATCTTTACTATTGCTCTTACAAAGGATAGTAATTGCATCCGACACGTTATAGACCATAATCAAAAGCATGTCACGGGACATTGCCTTAACAGTTGCTTGTTCAACGCTTTCCTTTACAACCGGACGGTAGTTTACCGAAAGGTAATATACGGAGCAATTATACTGGACGTGTTGCTTTCCCAATACAAGGTTAGCAAGTGGGTGACACAAAACCACAAGTTTTAAGCTAAAAGTTTAAAATCTAAAACCCACAAAACCCATAAAAACATTTTGCAAACACCGGTGAAGGGTTATTTCGAAAAACTTATCTAGGGTAAAAGCTAGATTGAATTTTCAAAAGATCAAATGTTTTCATAAAGATCCAATTTCCTTAAAGGATCTAAATTTTCATAGTTATGTGGGACTGTAAACCACAATGTTACTACCATTGTTCATACCGCCGTATAGAAATCACTGATGTACAAAGTGTGAAGAATAAAGAAGTGATTCTAGTATTTTTATTTCAAGACTATATTGCTTGAGGACAAGCAACGCTCAAGTGTGGGAATATTTGATAATGCTAAAAATGAACATATATTTCATAGCATTATCCCTCAAGAAAGACAAGCTTTTGGTTGCAATTATTCTATTTACAAGTGATATTCGTTTAAATAATAAAAGGTGAAGACAAAAGACAGATTCGACGAATTGAAGACGCAAATGACCAAAAAGCTCAAAAGTAGAAAGTACAATCAAAGTGGTTCAATTTATTGATGAGAAACGTCTAAAAATTACAAGAGTACGAGCCGCAAAACGTAAAGTACAAGATATTAAATAGTACGAATGGACGTTCGAAAATTCGGGACCAAAGTCAACTCTCAACGCGCGACACAATGGACTAAAAATTACAAGTTAACTATGCACATAAATATAATATAATATATAAATAATTCTTAAAATTATATATATATTATATTTATATATTAAAACCGTCAACAAATAAAAAACAAAAGCATGTGAGCTGTAAAAGAAGGCCATGCGATCGCATGGCCAGGAAGATCGAAAACCATGCGATCGCATGGTGAACAGTATCAGCTCAGGTCCTATAAAGTTCGCGTGTTTTGACCAAAAAATTCACATCTTTTTCTATCCTCTCTATCTCTCACGTAATATATATATATATATATATATATATATATATATATATATATATATATATATATATATATATATATATATATATATATATATATATATATATATATATTATAATTTTAATTTAATAATAATAAGGGTATGTTAGCAAATGTTGTAAGTGTGTAAGTCAAAATTCTGTCCGTGTAACGCTACGCTATTATTAATCATTGTAAGTTATGTTCAACCTTTTTAATTTAATGTCTCGTAGCTAAGTTATTATTATGCTTATTTAAGCCGAAGTAATCGTGATGTTGGGCTAAATATTAAAATTGGGTAATTGGGCTTTGTACCATAATTGGGGTTTGGACAAAAGAACGACACTTGTGGAAATTAGACTATGGGCTATTAATGGGCTTTATATTTGTTTAATTGAATGATAGTTCGTTAATTTAATATAAAGATTTACAATTGGACGTAATTATAAATAACCACATACACTAGATCGGACACGATGGGTGGGATATTTATAAGTACTAATAATCGTTCATTTAACCGGACACGGGAATGGATTAATAGTCAATGGACTTATTAAAACAGGGGTGAATTACATACAAGGAAAATTGGTGTAATTATAGTTTAAGTCCCCAATTAGTTGGAATATTTGACTTCGGATATAAGGATAATTTGACGAGGACACTCGCATTTTATATTTATGACTGATGGACTGTTATGGACAAAAACCAGATGGACATATTGAATAATCCAGGACAAAGGACAATTAACCCATGGTAATAAACTAAAATCAACCCGTCAAACATCATGATTACGGAAGTTTAAATAAGCATAATTCCTTTATTTCATATTTCATCGCACTTTTATTTACTGTCATTTTATTTAATTGCACTTTTAATTATCGTACTTTTTAATTTATTTATTGTCATTTTATTTATCGCACTTTAATTTATCGCACTTTAACTATTGTCATTTACTTTATGCTTTAAATTAAGTTATTTTTTATTTTTAATATTTTACATTAGGTTTTAACTGCGACTAAAGTTTTAAAATCGACAAACCGGTCATTAAACGGTAAAATCCCCCTTTTATAATAATAATACTACTTATATTTATATATATATATATATATATATTTATATACAAATTTAGTTTTAAATATAGCGTTAAACTTGGCTAGATCCCTGTGGAACGAACCGGACTTACTAAAAACTACACTACTGTACGATTAGGTACACTGCCTATAAGTGTTGTAGTAAGGTTTAGGTATATCCACTTTATAAATAAATAAATAATTTGTGTAAAATTGTATCGTAGTTAATAATATTTCCTAGTAAAAATATAGCTATTTCGTATACACCTCTGCACACATCAATTGTACCTATGAGTTTTAGCTGTTAGATTAGTCCATTCACTTAGCTTTGTGCTAACCCCTCCACCTTTCCCCTTGCAGATTGTAGGTCTTTTGCTTTTATGGACATGGGAGAAGATGGACGTGTTGAGTTGTGTTCGACAAGTCTAGAATTCTGATGTTGTCTATATGAAATCGAATATTAACGTAACACCGGTTTTTGATAACAATGTATTTATGTATGAAGTGTAATAATTATGTTTATGTTTGTACGTAAGGGCACGTTTTGTAAATAAGACTACCACTGTGTTATATAAAAAAAAGTACGGTATTACAATTTGGTATCAGAGCATAGGTTTGGCCGCATCGACATTGTACTTGAATGTCATGTTCCCAAACCTTGAGAGGATCTTGTCGAACATAACACAAAGGGGAGGGGTTAAGTGAATGTAGGAGCTTTTATGTGTTAGCTGATAGGCACTAACCGGTTATCTACTAAGCGTTTGTGTAAGATGTTGTGGTAGTGTAGATATATCAGGTAATCAAGAAGCTGCCCCCAATGCCTCCGGAACCTTCAGAGCTCCTGATGAAGACGGTCATGTATTAGAAGAAGAAGTATCAGAAGAAGTGTTAGAGCTTCAGAGTCAGTTGAAAGATGCTCAAGATAGGATCAAAGAGCTTACACAACAAGTGATATCGCATTCTAACACCACAGCAATAAATCAAAGCTTTCCTCCAAGTGTTTACCCACAGTTTGGAAACATTTCTCAACAACAGTATGTGCCACCTCAGTACCAGATACCATCTCAGTTCAATCCACTACTTCCGAATCAAGTGATGTACCCGTTTCAGACACCATTATTCCAACCACCGATGTTTGAAAAGAAGAAGTGCTCGTATAAGGACTTTCTTAATTGTCAACCTTCAGAGTATACTGGTAAAACTGACCCGACTGAGACTCTAAATTGGCTCAGGGAAGTGGAAAGAGCATTAGATCCTTATCAGTGCGAGCCAGAGTTGAGAGTGTTATATGACAGTCGATTGTTCAAGGGGCGAGCTATGGAGTGGTGGGACTCTATCACAGGTCATTTATCAAAGGAACAACTAAGTCAAGTGTCATGGGAGCACTTTTATGCCAAGCTTCGTGAGCAGTATTGTTCAGAATATGATCTGAAGAAATTGAAAACTGAGTTTTTGGGGATGAGAATGACTGATGATATGACGATTGATGATGTTCTTTTGGACTTTACCTCTAAGTTAAGGTTTTGTCAACAGTGGGTACCGCATGAGAAAGATAAAATTCAGCATTTTATTAGAGTTATTAAGCCGGAGTATCGGTCAATGGTTAGATTTGCTTCTTCTTTATCGCAAGCTTTTGAGATGGCTAACGCGATAGAGGGTGATGTTAAAGCCGCAAGGAATACGGGAGTGGGGAGTGGTTCTTATGGGAAGAGGTCGGAAGGTCAATCCAGTTATCAGTCCAGTCTGAAATCAAGAAAGTCAACCGGGTCCAGTACGAGGGAAGTTTCGAGTACGAGTGGGTCAGGTTCCGTACAGAAAGAGTGGTGTAACTCGTGCAGATCTTACCACAGTGGACAGTGTTCTCCAGGTACGAAAATGTAAGACCCAAATATTTCACCGTACATATGTGTAAATATGATCTTTGAAGTGTGGGTGTTAGTTTCATAATTTAAAAAAAAGGCAGAATCTGGTCTGGGAGTTTGGCGCGCCGCGCGGCCTTTTGGCGCGCCACGCCATTGGTCTGTGACAGATTCCCTCTTTTTAAAATTAGATATTTTGGGGGTAAATTGGTAAAATCACATGGGGTCTGACTTTAAGGCCCTAAACCAGTTGTTGGGGCCTCATTAACTCCATTTCCATCTACTTCAACCTCATCCATTCAATTCTAGAGAGAGAGTGATAACCTAGTGTGAGAAAACTCATTTTGGAGAAGAAGAGAGAGGATTCTTGCTTAAGCTCAAGTTCTAAAGTTGTTCATCTACTTCCTAGCTACGCTTTGGTGGTAGTGGTATGCTCTAATCTTGATTTCTTTATTCAATTTTATGTAAGGGTTAGAGTTAGGGTTTATGGTGAACTTAAAACCCACTTTGTTAGTAAATTGGGTGTTTTGGGTGAATTTGGGTTATGTTGACTCAAAGAGGACTAACTAGGGTTTTTCAAGTATTAATTATTGTTAATGAAACTTAAGTAGTTAGTAAATTGCTAGCACACCTATATATATGTAAGTGGGCGTTGTGTGGGTTAATGGGTGACCCGAAATGGGTGTGTTGACCTTAAATTGGTCAAACGGGTCAAAATGGACCTAGGTTGGTTAATGTTTGTGATTAATGCATAAACTTAGTGTTAAAAGGTGTTTTAAGACCTAACTTGGCTAATGTTAGGGTTTTGGCGAATGATGACCCAATTTTAGCGTTAAGTGTTCAAATGAGTCAAAATGACCTAGTAGTAGTGAGTGTCGTGGGTTTGACCAACTTGAATGGTTGATTGATTATGTGTATATTATAATAGGTGCGTTACCTTGAAGATTCAAGCTTGGTTTATTGATTCACCAAAGGCGTAAGGTGAGTGGAATGACTATATGCGTAGGTATATAATGTATTTATTTGTTGTAGCGTAAGATGTGAAGTGTCGATGTGCTAAGACACCACATTTCCCGTGACGAGTGAAGTGTCGATGTGCTAAGACACCACTCAAAGTAATATGACGGGTGAAGTATCGATGTGTTAAGACGCCACCCAGGGTGAAGTGTCGATGTGTTAAGACGCCACCCAGGGTGAAGTGTCGATGTGTTAAGATACCACCCAGAGTGAAGTATCGATGTGCTAAGATGCCACTCCAAGTAAGTTGAAGGGTGAAGTGCCGATGTGTTAAGGCGCCACTCGAGGTGAAGTATCGACGTGTTAAGATGCCACTCGTGGGGTTAGTGTACGAAGTGTTAAGTGCACTAATGGTAGTTATGAACTCCGATGGTCTTTAAACACCGTTCCTTGTTCGATTGGTTAACCATGGTTATTGTGTTGTAGAGTAAGCATATTATACTTGTTCAAGTTAAATATGCTATTGTTATGCTAGTTGGTTATTGGAGGTTATAGCTTGTATTTATGACGATAAGCTAATTGTGTTTGCTAGCATGTATACGGTATGCATGTAAGTGTTTGCAAATAGATATATTATATATGTATGTTTGTAATTATTGCATTCACTAAGCGTTAGCTTACCCTCTCGTTGTTTACCATTTTATAGGTTCCGGCGTGAATAAGGGTAAGGGCATACGGTTGGATTAGAGATCCCGCTTGTTAGGGGACGCCTTTTGGATGTGTTAGCTTTTGGAGTTTGACCATGACTTAGGTAGTTTAATTAAAAACACCATGCTCATTGCGTCGTTTGGTACTTAAACTTTTTGGTGGTCGAAACTCACGTTATGTATTAAACTCGTAAAACGGCCAAAGTGGGCCTCGCTTTGTAAAACTTATTTTATGTTTGAATTGTGTTAGTTTTACATGTTTGAATATGTTGTTAAAAGTGTTTTGTCTAATTATGTCGGGAAGTGGCCGATCTTTTTCGCGTTTCATGACTTTTGGGACAGACCAGTTTGGCGCGCTGCGCGGCCATATGGCGCGCCGCGCCATATGCTGTTCCAGCAATTTTTTTTATTTGTTATTTTTACGCGGGTTGTTCGTGGTTTGGTTTGGGGTGTTACAAGTGGTATCAGAGCATGGTCTAAGGGATTTAGGCGACTTGAGATAGGTGCCTAGACTTAGACTTTATTGTGTGTACGCTTTATGCAGGACTTGTAGGACTTTGGGTCTAATCGGGAATTGTTAGTGCTTTGATTTATGTGAACTAACATTGTGCAAATTGATTTGTGTTGTGTTTAGCAATCATCAAGCGAGATGGACGTTGTACTAGCGAGTTAATGCGACGTGTTCGCGTAACAATGATTAGCTACCATTGTTACGGGTTCAAATCGTGTCAAACAAGCGATGTACGACGATTGTTGAGCAAGATGGGGTAGTGTGGTGTATATGTATATACCAGATACATATGTGTTACGTCCCTTCGTTTCGTTGTTTAATCTTTTCCGTTTTATAGAATGAAGATGAGAAATGGACACGACACCAATGATGGAAGTACGAGTGAGGACGTTGAGTTCACGACCAAAGTTGAGGCCATCTTTAAACGTCAAAAGGCAGAGTTCCTCGAGGATGTTAAGAAAATGTTTCTAGATACGATTGACGAGCAATTAGTCAATGTAGTCAAGGAGCAAGTGAAGGCCGTTCTTCACGAAGATAATGTGGGAAGACGGGACTTTCTCTATAAGAACTTCAAGGATTCTCAACCTCCCACCTTTGAAGGTGAACGAGACCCTCTAAAGAGTGCCCGTTGGATCTCCGATATGGAGGGGGCCTTCCGTACTTGTGAATGTCCTCACGAAAAGAATACAAGGTACGGGTGTGGTATGTTGAGGGGTGATGCTAAGTTGTGGTGGGACGCAAAGCTCCAAGTTTATGGTGAAGGGCAATGCATGGAATTCACGTGGGATGAATTCAAGTCCGAATTTTTCAAGGAATACCGAACTTCGGTCGATCTTACTAGGCTTAAGGACGAGTTACGTTCCTTGAGGTAAGGGTCAATGGATTTGAACACTCTCAAATCCGTGTTTTTATCCAAGACCCAATTTTGCCCGGAGTATGTCGGGAATGATAAGATGTTGAAGGAAGACTTTTACTGAACGTTGACTGATTGTTATCAAGATAAGATTAGTGTAATGATGGTGAAAACTTTTGATGAGTTATTTGATATGGCCAAGGGTTTTGAGGCGCTCGTATTGAGGAAGAGCGGCTTTACTTTTGGCAAGAGAAAGAGTGAAGGTTCGAACCATTCGAACTTTTCGAGCAAAAAGAACAAAAAGGGTTTCGGTAATGCTAGTGGTGGAAAGAAAGGTGCTTCTGGGGATTTTTCTTATTCATGTTACAATTGTGGACAAAAGGGCCACATGGCTCGTGAATGTCCAAGTTTATCCTCCGCAACCAAAATCACTTGTTTCAATTGAAGTAAGGAGGGGCACAAAAGGCCCGAGTGTCCCGAGTTACGCAATGATAATGTTAAGTGGTTAGATAAGGCGGCAGGTACGGCTAGGGGTCACAATTATTTGATGACCAATGATGAAGCCAAGCAATCCAACGAAGTTGTCTCAGGTACTTTCATGGTTAATTCTCATCCGGCAAGGATACTTTTCGATAGTGGTGCTAACTTGTCGTTCGTGTCACCAAAATTTGTGCCTAAACTTAATAAACCATTAGCTAAGTTAAGTCGTTCGGTAGAAGTCGAAATAGCGGACGGCAAGACAATGCTAGTGGTTGATGTGTGTAAAAATTGTGATGTTGTATTTGGTGCCGAAAGTTTTAAAATCGATCTCATACCGATGACTTTGGGCGATTTTGATATCGTTGTGGGTATGGATTGGCTCGATCGAAATAGAGCCGACATTGCATGCCATGGTAAGTTTATTCGGGTAAAGACCCCAAGTGGGGGAGAGTTAATTATTCATGGTGATAAGCGAAGAAGACTTGTACCGATATGTTCTTTTGCACGGGCACGTCGTTTCCTTGTTAGTGGTGGCATGGCTTTTCTTGCCCATGTTGTTGATACTCGTGATGAGCCACCACCCATTCATGAAATTCCGGTGGTTAGTGAATTCAAAGACGTTTTTCGAGACGAATTACCGGGTGTTCCGGCGAAAGGAAAGTTGAATTTCGCATTGAGTTGGTTCCGGGGGCTACCCCCATTGCTAAAACTCCTTATCGTTTAGCACCGACGGAAATGCAAGAGTTGTTAAATCAAACCCAAGAGTTACTTGAGAAGGGTTTTATTCAACCGAGTGCTTCGCCATGGGGCGCTCCGGTTTTATTCGTGAAAAAGAAGGATGGTAATATGACCGGGAGTTGAATAAAGTGACGATCAAGAATCGTTATCCTTTGCCTAGGATTGACGATTTGTTTGACCAACTCCAACGTGCAACGTATTTCTCTAAAATCGACCTACAGTCCGGCTATCACCAAATGCGGGTCCGTGAGGAAGATATCGAGAAAACGGCTTTTCGAACGCTTTATGGGCATTTTGAGTTTGTGGTTATGCCTTTTGGTCTTACGAATGCACCGGCGGCATTCATGGACCTTATGAACCGAGTGTGCCAACCTATGTTGGACAAGTCGGTAATTGTGTTCATCGACGATATACTTGTTTATTCAAAAAGTATGAACGAACATGAACGCCATTTGCGCGAAGTATTGAAGATGCTACGAAAGGAGAAGTTGTATGCTAAGTTCTCCAAATGTGAATTTTGGCTAAGGGAGGTTCAATTCCTTGGCCACATTATAAACAAAGACGGCATTCAAGTAGATCCGGGGAAGATAGAGACGGTGAAGAGTTGGAGACAACCGACTACGCCTACAAAAGTCCGAAGTTTTGTCAGATTGGCCGGTTATTATCGTCGGTTTATCCAAGACTTTTCTAAGATCGCTTCTTCATTGACGAAGTTGACGAGGAAGAACGCGAGATTTAATTGGGAGAACGAGCAAGAAATTGCTTTTCAATTGCTAAAAGAGAAGTTGTGTCAAGCTCCGGTGTTAGTGTTGCCGGAAGGAGTGGAAGACATGACGGTTTATTGTGATGCTTCGTTAAATGGGCTCGGGTGTGTTCTAATGCAAAGAGGTAAAGTCATCGCTTATGCTTCTCGACAACTAAAGGAACACGAAATGAGATATCCGACTCATGATCTTGAGTTGGCGGCGGTTGTACATGCGTTGAAAATTTGGCGCCATTACTTGTATGGTGTTAAGAGTACGATTTATTCGGATCATAAGAGCTTGAAACATCTCTTTAATCAACGAGATTTGAATTATCGTCAACGTAGGTGGATGGATGTGGTAAAAGATTATGATTGTGAAATACTTTATCATCCTGGCAAGGCGAATGTAGTCGCGGATGTGTTAAGTGGAAAGAGTCATCACCCGGCGTTACGATTGGGATTGTTACGTATGATTATTACTAACGATTTTCTTGAAAAACTTGGTGTGACTCAAATAGAGGCTTACGTTCACAACAAGCATGCGGAACAAATTGTGGGGCAATCGGAATTCATTACTATGGGGTTGCGTGGGTTGTTGTCTTTTCAAGGAAGGGTGTGGGTGCCTAAGGTGGGTGATTACCTGCGGGTGCTACTTGATGAGGCACATAAGTCAAAGTATTCCATTCATCCGGGTGCGACGAAAATGTATCATGATTTGAGGAAGGATTATTGGTGGCCGGGCATGAAACGTGATGTTGTGAAGTATGTCGAGCAATGCGTCACGTGTTTGCAAGTTAAGGCCGATCACCAAAAGCCGTATGGTAAGTTACAACTGTTAGAAATCCCGAAGTGGAAATGGGAGCACATTACCATGGATTTCATTACAAAGTTACCTAAGACGGCGAGAACCCAATTTGATTCGATTTGGGTAATAGTTGATCGATTGACGAAAAGTGCCTTGTTTCTTCCCATTAAAGAAGCAATATCGTCGGAGGCCTTGGCCAAGTTGTTTGTCAAGGAAGTAGTATCGAGACACGGGGTTCCTATATCTATTGTTTCGGATAGAGATACTTGTTTCACATCTCGGTTTTGGGAAAAGTTTCACGAAGATATGGGTACACAATTAAAATTAAGCACGTCGTATCATCCTCAAACGGACGGTCAAACCGAACGTACAAATCAAACTTTGGAAGATATGTTACGAGCGTGCATTATTGATTTCGTTGGTAGTTGGGATGAGCATTTGGCTTTAGTGGAATTCTTGTACAATAATAGTTATCACACTAGTATCGGGATGCCACCTTATGAGATGCTATATGGGCGAAGATGTCGAACTCCAATTTGTTGGGGTGAAGTAGGTCAAAGAGAAATCGGGAGTACCGATTTGGTTTTGGAGACGAATAACAAGATTGATATTATTCGGGATCATTTGAAAAAGGCTCAAGATAGACAAAAGTCGTATGCCGACAAACGTAGATGAACGATCGAATTTCAAGAAGGTGACATGGTGATGCTTAAAGTTTCGCCATGGAAAGGCATTATTCGGTTTAGAAAATGGGGGAAGTTAGCTCCTCGGTTTATTGGGCCATTTAAGGTTTTAGATCGTGTTGGCGAAGTTGCTTATCGTTTGAAATTACCAGAAGAGCTTGCGGGGATCCATAATACATTTCATGTTTCCCATCTCCGTAAGTGTCTTGCGGATGATTCTTCGTGGGTGCCATTAGACGAGATCGAGTTAAACAATAAGTTAGAGTATATTGAGGAGCCGATTGCTATACTCGATGAGAAGGTCAAAAAGTTGAGACATAAAGAGGTTAGGACTTTTAAAGTCCAATGGCGTCATAGTAAAGGTTCCGAGTTTACTTGGGAGCCCAAAGAATTTGTGTTAGTTTATCTTCCCTCTTGTCATGCGGCTTGGATCGCGAGGACGCGCTCCGATTCAAGTGGGGAAGAGTTGTAAGACCCAAATATTTCACCGTACATATGTGTAAATATGATCTTTGAAGTGTGGGTGTTCGTTTAATAATTTGAAAAGAAGGCAGAATCTGGTCTGGGCGTTTGGCGCGCCGCGCGGCCTTTTGGCGCGCCGCGCCATTAGTCTGTGACAGATTCCCTCTTTTTAAAATTAGATATTTTGGGGGTAAATTGGTAAAATCACATGGGGTCTGACTTTAAGGCCCTAAACCAGTTGTTGGGGCCTCATTAACTTCATTTCCATCTACTTCAACCTCATCCATTCAATTCTAGAGAGAGAGTGATAACCTAGTGTGAGAAAACTCATTTTGGAGAAGAAGAAAGAGGATTCTTGCTTAAGCTCAAGTTCTAAAGTTGTTCATCTACTTCCTAGCTACATTTTGGTGGTAGTGGTATGTTCTAATCTTGATTTCTTGATTCAATTTTGTGTAAGGGTTAGAGTTAGGGTTTATGGTGAACTTAAAACCCACTTTGTTAGTAAATTGGGTGTTTTGGGTGAATTTGGGTTATGTTGACTCAAAGAGGACTAACTAGGGTTTTTCAAGTATTAATTGTTGTTAATGAACCTTAAGTAGTTAGTAAATTGCTAGCACACCTATATATATGTAAGTGGGCATTGTGTGGGTTAATGGGTGACCCGAGATGGGTGTGTTGACCTTAAATTGGTTAAAAGGGTCAAAATGGACCTAGGTTGGTTAATGTTTGTGATTAATGCATAAACTTAGTGTTAAAAGGTGTTTTAAGACCTAACTTGGCTAGTGTTAGGGTTTTGGCGAAAGATGACCCAATTTTAGGGTTAAGTGTTCAAATGGGTCAAAATGACCTAGTAGTAGTGAGTGTTGTGGGTTTTACCAACTTGAATGGTTGATTGATTATGTGTATATTATAATAGGTGCGTTACCTTGAAGATTCAAGCTTGGTTTATTGATTCACCGAAGGCGTAAGGTGAGTGGAATGATTATATGCGTAGGTATATAATGTATTTATTTGTTGTAGCGTGAGATGTGAAGTGTCGATGTGCTAAGACACCACATTTCACGTGACGAGTGAAGTGTCGATGTGCTAAGACACCACTCAAAGTAATATGACGGGTGAAGTATCGATGTGTTAAGACGCCACCCGGGGTGAAGTGTCGATGTGTTAAGACACCACCCGGAGTGATGTATCGATGTGCTAAGATGCCACTCCAAGTAATTTGAAGGGCGAAGTGCCGATGTGTTAAGGCGCCACTCGAGGTGAAGTATCGACGTGTTAAGATGCCACTCGTGGGGTTAGTGTACGAAGTGTTAAGTGCACTAATGGTAGTTATGAACTCCGACGGTCTTTAAACACCGTTCCTTGTTCGATTGGTTAACCATGGTTATTGTAGTGACCCGAACTTTTCCATGTTTATATATATTAATTGAGATTGATATTTACATGATTAAATGTTTCCAACATGTTAAGCAATCAAACTTGTTAAGACTTGATTAATTGAAATATGTTTCATATAGACAATTGACCACCCAAGTTGATCGGTGATTCACGAACGTTAAAACTTGTAAAAACTATATGATGACATATATATGGATATATATATAGTTAACATGATACTATGATAAGAAAACATATCATAAACTATATTAACAATGAACTACATATGTAAAAACAAGACTACTAACTTAATGATTTTTAAACGAGACATATATGTAACGATTATCGTTGTAAAGACATTTAATGTATATATATCATATTAAGAGATATTCATACATGATAATATCATGATAATATAATAATTTAAAATCTCATTTGATATTATAAACATTGGGTTAACAACATTTAACAAGATCGTTAACCTAAAGGTTTCAAAACAACACTTACATGTAACGACTAACGATGACTTAACGACTCAGTTAAAATGTATATACATGTAGTGTTTTAATATGTATTTATACACTTTTGAAAGACTTCAATACACTTATCAAAATACTTCTACTTAACAAAAATTCTTACAATTACATCCTCGTTCAGTTTCATCAACAATTCTACTCGTATGCACCCGTATTCGTACTCGTACAATACACAGCTTTTAGATGTATGTACTATTGGTATATACACTCCAATGATCAGCTCTTAGCAGCCCATGTGAGTCACCTAACACATGTGGGAACCATCATTTGGCAACTAGCATGAAATATCTCATAAAATTACAAAAATATGAGTAATCATTCATGACTTATTTACATGAAAACAAAATTACATATCCTTTATATCTAATCCATACACCAACGACCAAAAACACCTACAAACACTTTCATTCTTCAATTTTCTTCATCTAATTGATCTCTCTCAAGTTCTATCTTCAAGTTCTAAGTGTTCTTTATATATTCTACAAGTTCTAGTTACATAAAATCAAGAATACTTTCAAGTTTGCTAGCTCACTTCCAATCTTGTAAGGTGATCATCCAACCTCAAGAAATCTTTGTTTCTTACAGTAGGTTATCATTCTAATACAAGGTAATAATCATATTCAAACTTTGGTTCAATTTCTATAACTATAACAATCTTATTTCAAGTGATGATCTTACTTGAACTTGTTTTCGTGTCATGATTCTGCTTCAAGAACTTCGAGCCATCCAAGGATCCGTTGAAGCTAGATCCATTTTTATCTTTTCCAGTAGGTTTATCCAAGGAAATTAAGGTAGTAATGATGTTCATAACATCATTCGATTCATACATATAAAGCTATCTTATTCGAAGGTTTAAACTTGTAATCACTAGAACATAGTTTAGTTAATTCTAAACTTGTTCGCAAACAAAAGTTAATCCTTCTAACTTGACTTTTAAAATCAACTAAACACATATTTTATATCTATATGATATGCTAACTTAATGATTTAAAACCTGGAGACACGAAAAACACCGTAAAACCGGATTTACGCCGTCGTAGTAACACCGCGGGCTGTTTTGGGTTAGTTAATTAAAAACTATGATAAACTTTGATTTAAAAGTTGTTATTCTGATAAAATAATTTTTATTATGAACATGAAACTATATCCAAAAATTATGGTTAAACTCAAAGTGGAAGTATGTTTTCTAAAATGGTCATCTAGACGTCGTTCTTTCGACTGAAATGACTACCTTTACAAAAATGACTTGTAACTTATTTTTCCGACTATAAACCTATACTTTTTCTGTTTAGATTCATAAAATAGAGTTCAATATGAAACCATAGCAATTTGATTCACTCAAAACGGATTTAAAATGAAGAAGTTATGGGTAAAACAAGATTGGATAATTTTTCTCATTTTAGCTACGTGAAAATTGGTAATAAATCTATTCCAACCATAACTTAATCAACTTGTATTGTATATTATGTAATCTTGAGATACCATAGACACGTATACAATGTTTCGACCTATCATGTCGACACATCTATATATATTTCGGAACAACCATAGACACTCTATATGTGAATGTTGGAGTTAGCTATACAGGGTTGAGGGTGATTCCAAAATATATATAGTTTGAGTTGTGATCAATACTAAGATACGTATACACTGGTTCGTGGATTGATTCAAGATAATATTTATCGATTTATTTCTGTACATCTAACTATGGACAACTAGTTGTAGGTTACTAACGAGGACAGCTGACTTAATAAACTTAAAACATCAAAATATATTAAAAGTGTTGTAAATATATTTTGAACATACTTTGATATATATGTATATATTGTTATAGGTTCGTGAATCAACCAGTGGCCAAGTCTTACTTCCCGACGAAGTAAAAATCTGTGAAAGTGAGTTATAGTCCCACTTTTAAAATCTAATATTTTTGGGATGAGAATACATGCAGGTTTTATAAATGATTTACAAAATAGACACAAGTACGTGAAACTACATTCTATGGTTGAATTATCGAAATCGAATATGCCCCTTTTTATTAAGTCTGGTAATCTAAGAATTAGGGAACAGACACCCTAATTGACGCGAATCCTAAAGATAGATCTATTGGGCCTAACAAACCCCATCCAAAGTACCGAATGCTTTAGTACTTCGAAATTTATATCATATCCGAAGGGTGTCCCGGAATGATGGGGATATTCTTATATATGTATCTTGTTAATGTCGGTTACCAGTTGTTCACCATATGAATGATTTTTATCTCTATGTATGGGATGTGTATTGAAATATGAAATCTTGTGGTCTATTATTATGATTTGATATATATAGGTTAAACCTATAACTCACCAACATTTTTGTTGACGTTTTAAGCATGTTTATTCTCAGGTGATTATTAAGAGCTTCCGCTGTCGCATACTTAAATAAGGACGAGATTTGGAGTCCATGCTTGTATGATATTGTGTAAAAACTGCATTCAAGAAACTTATTTTGTTGTAACATATTTGTATTGTAAACCATTATGTAATGGTCGTGTGTAAACAGGATATTTTAGATTATCATTATTTGATAATCTACGTAAAGCTTTTTAAACCTTTATTGATGAAATAAAGGTTATGGTTTGTTTTAAAATGAATGCAGTCTTTGAAAAACGTCTCATATAGAGGTCAAAACCTCGCAACGAAATCAATTAATATGGAACGTTTTTAATCAATAAGAACGGGATATTTCAGTTGGTATCCGAGCGTTGGTCTTAGAGAACCAGAATTTTGCATTAGTGTGTCTTATCGAGTTTGTTAGGATGCATTAGTGAGTCTGGACTTCGACCGTGTTTACTTGAAAAATGATTGCTTAACAAATTTTGTTGGAAACTATATATTTTTAACATGTGAATATTATGTGATATATTAATCTCTTAACGCATTTGATATTATGTGATAGATGTCTACCTCTAGAACAAGTCCCATTGACTCACCTAATAATAATGAAGAGTCAAATGTAAATTGGAATGATTCGTGGACTGATTCACAAGTTCCCGAAGAGGAACCGGAAGAAGAGTCGGAACCGGAAGAAGAATCGGAACCGGAAGAAGAATCGGAACCAGATGAAGAAATAGAACCGGTGGGGGAAATAATAAAACGGTTAAGTAAAAGAAAATCCTCAACCAACCGACCAAGGTTAATTATGGTCAATGGTGTTTCCGCCAAGGAAGCAAAATATTGGGAGGATTACCAATTCTCCGATGAATCGGATTCCGACGAGAATTCCGATGATGTTATAGAAATTACCCCAACTGAATTTAAAAAGGCAAAAGAAAATAATAAGGGAAAGGGCATAAAAATAGAGAAATCTAATTCCAACCCCGATGAACTTTATATGTATCGTCAACCCCCGAAGTCCTTAAGTTGTAACAATGACCCGGGAACCTCTAAACCACCAGGTTTTTCTAAACCAATGTGGAAAATTACGGCTCGTATTAGGGGAACATCATATATCCCTAGAAACTTGGCAAAACGAACCAAAACCGAAGAAGAAGAAACAAGCGAGTCGGAATAAGATAGTTGTATTCGTGTGGTGTAATATATGTAATATAGTGTGCTTATGCTTTATGATATATGTAAAAATTGCTTGTATTAATAAGTATTTTTTTTATGAATCTAACTCTTGTCTATTTTACAGTATAAAAACACAAAATGGATAGATAACCCAATATTTTAAGAGACCTACCCGGAGACATGATTGATGAAATCTTGTCTAGAGTCGGTCAGAATTCTTCGGCACAACTATTTAAGGCGAGATCAATTTGTAAGACATTCGAAGAACGTTCCAAGAATGCCTTGGTTTATAAAAGGCTTTCGTTCGAAAGATGGGGGATATCACATTGGGAAATCCATAAGTTACGATGTGTTTACTTTGACGCATATATTGCGGGGAACCCAAATGCTATTTTACGCAATGGGTTAAGAAATTATTTTGACTCAATATATCCGAATATTGGACTTCGTGATTTAGAAAAAGCGGCTAACATGCAACATAAAGAAGCATGTTATGCTTACGGATTAGTAATGTTCGCTTCTCACCAAAGTGAGAACAAGAACATCGGGCTACAACTATTAAACAAAACGTTCCCACAAGTGACGGAGTCGGTAATTGGGGTAAGAAATGAGGTTTTTAGATTGTTACGGGACTGTTGGACATTACGTAACCCTCGTCCATTTGACGACGTTACAACACGTTGTCTTATCAACGGCCATAACGGTTATGTTCCACAAGACCAAGGATGGGAAGTAATCCTAGTAAAACCAGAATGCATGACTTGTTTCTGGACGTATGAATTACGTGTCTTTATTGCCTTTGCTGAACGACTTGTGTACTAGTTAGAATTATCTTCACAACCATCTTGTATCAAATTTATTGTGTGCTATATTTCATGCTATATGTAAAATAAGCGGTATTGTAAGTTTGTAAAATATTGTGTAAAAGTTTGAACGCGAAATATTATTATAATCAGTTTTTCATATAGAATTGTAGTAGTTGAATTGTATATTAGCTACTAAGTATGAACTTAACGGGTAGGTACTACCCGAATTTAAACTTATAAAACGCTAATATGAAGAAAAAGCTTTTATAAATGAGTTCATATTATGCTACGAAATACTATTAACTACTCTTAATATTCTGTATGATTAACTTGTTCCATTTGACTATTTTGAAGGAAATGGCACCGACTACTCGACACACCGTGAATATGAATGAAGAGGAATTCCGTACTTTTCTAGCTTCAAACATAGCCTCAGTACAGGCTGCGCTACATACCAACAATAACCTTGGATCTAGCAGTATAGGAAATCGTGTAGGATGCACCTACAAAGAATTCACTGCCTGCAAACCTTTGGAATTTGATGGAACCGAAGGACCGATCGAATTGAAACGGTGGACCGAGAAGGTCAAATCGGTGTTTGCCATAAGTAAGTGTACTGAAGAGGACAAAGTGAAGTACGCTACGCATACCTTCACAGGTTCTGCGTTAACATGGTGGAATACCTATCTAGAGCAAGTGGGACAAGACGATGCGTACGCACTACCGTGGTCAGCATTCAAGCACTTGATGAACGAGAAATACCGTCCCAGAACCGAGGTCAATAAGCTCAAGACAGAACTTAGAGGGTTACGAACCCAAGGATTTGATATTACCACGTACGAAAGACGATTCACAGAATTGTGCCTATTGTGTCCGGGAGCGTTCGAAGATAAGGAAGAGAAGATCGACGCGTTTGTGAAAGGATTACCGGAAAGAATCCAAGAAGATATAAGTTCACACGAGCCCGCCTCCATACAACAGGCATGTAGAATGGCTCACAAACTAGTGAACCAGATTGAAGAAAGAATTAAAGAACAGACTGCTGAAGAGACCAATGTGAAGCAAGTCAAAAGAAAGTGGGAGGAAAACGGTGATAAGAATCACCAATACAACAACAACAGCAATTACAACAATAATCGCAACAATTATCCCAGCAATCGTAACATCAATCGCAACTACAACAAACGGCCCAACAACAACAACAACAACAACAACAACAACAACAACAACAACAACAACAACAACAACAACAACAACAACAACAACAACAACAACAACAACAACAACAATCATCCCAACAACAATAATAACCGCAATAACAACAACAATCAGAAGCAGCTATGCCAAAGGTGTGAAAAGTATCACTCGGGGTTCTGCACCAAATTTTGCAACAAGTGTAAAAGAAATGGTCATAGCGCAGCGAAGTGTGAGGTCTACGGACCAGGGGTTAATAGAACGAAAGGAACAAATGGTATCGGAACGAGTAATGGCAGAGCAAGTAGTGTCGGAGCAAGTTATGCCAATGTAGTTTGTTATAAATGTGGAAAACCAGGCCACATCATTAGAAATTGCCCGAACCAGGAGAACACGAATGGACAAGGCCGCGGAAGAGTTTTCAATATTAATGCAGCAGAGGCACAGGAAGACCCGGAGCTTGTTACGGGTACGTTTCTTATTGACAATAAATCTGCTTACGTTTTATTTGATTCGGGTGCGGATAGAAGCTATATGAGTAGAGATTTTTGTGCTAAATTAAGTTGTCCATTGACGCCTTTGGATAGTAAATTTTTACTCAAATTAGCAAATGGTAAATTAATTTCAGCAGATAATATATGTCGGAATCGAGAAATTAAACTAGTTAGCGAAACATTTAAGATTGATTTGATACCAGTAGAGTTAGGGAGTTTTGATGTGATAATCGGTATGGACTGGTTGAAAGAAGTGAAAGCAGAGATCGTTTGTTACAAAAATGCAATTCGCATTATACGAGAAAAAGGAAAACCCTTAATGGTGTACGGAGAAAAGGGCAACACGAAGCTACATCTTATTAGTAATTTGAAGGCACAAAAACTAATAAGAAAAGGTTGCTATGCTGTTCTAGCACACGTCGAGAAAGTACAAACTGAAGAAAAGAGCATCAATGATGTTCCCATTGCAAAAGAATTTCCCGATGTATTTTCGAAAGAATTACCGGGATTACCCCCACATCGATCCGTTGAATTTCAAATAGATCTTGTACCAGGAGCTTCACCAATAGCTCTTGCTCCTTACAGACTTGCACCCAGCGAGATGAAAGAACTGCAAAGCCAATTACAAGAACTTTTAGAGCGTGGTTTCATTCGACCAAGCACATCACCGTGGGGAGCTCCTGTTTTGTTTGTCAAGAAGAAAGATGGTACATTCAGGTTGTGTATCGACTACCGAGAGTTGAACAAACTTACCATCAAGAACCGCTACCCACTACCGAGAATCGATGACTTATTTGATCAACTATAAGGCTCGTCTGTTTATTCAAAGATTGACTTACGTTCCGGGTATCATCAAATGCGGGTGAAAGAAGATGATATTCCAAAGACTGCTTTCAGAACACGTTACGGTCATTATGAGTTTATGGTCATGCCGTTTGGTTTATCTAATGCACCAGCTGTGTTCATGGACCTTATGAACCGAGTGTGTGGACCATACCTTGACAAGTTTGTCATTGTTTTCATTGATGACATACTTATTTACTCAAAGAATGACCAAGAACACGGTGAACATTTGAGAAAGGTGTTAGAAGTATTGAGGAAAGAAGAATTGTACGCTAAGTTTTCAAAGTGTGCATTTTGGTTGGAAGAAGTTCAATTCCTCGGTCACATAGTGAACAAAGAAGGTATTAAGGTGGATCCGGCAAAGATAGAAACTGTTGAAAAGTGGGAAACCCCGAAAACTCCGAAACACATACGCCAGTTTTTAGGACTAGCTGGTTACTACAGAAGGTTCATCCAAGACTTTTCCAGAATAGCAAAACCCTTGACTGCATTAACGCATAAAGGGAAGAAATTTGAATGGAATGATGAACAAGAGAAAGCGTTTCAGTTATTGAAGAAAAAGCTAACTACGGCACCTATATTGTCATTGCCTGAAGGGAATGATGATTTTGTGATTTATTGTGATGCTTCAAAGCAAGGTCTCGGTTGTGTATTAATGCAACGAACGAAGGTGATTGCTTATGCGTCTAGACAATTGAAGATTCACGAACAAAATTATACGACGCATGATTTGGAATTAGGCGCGGTTGTTTTTGCATTAAAGACTTGGAGGCACTACTTATATGGGGTCAAAAGTATTATATATACCGACCACAAAAGTCTTCAACACATATTTAATCAGAAACAACTGAATATGAGGCAGCGTAGGTGGATTGAATTATTGAATGATTACGACTTTGAGATTCGTTACCACCCGGGGAAGGCAAATGTGGTAGCCGATGCCTTGAGCAGGAAGGACAGAGAACCCATTCGAGTAAAATCTATGAATATAATGATTCATAATAACCTTACTACTCAAATAAAGGAGGCGCAACAAGGAGTTTTAAAAGAGGGAAATTTAAAGGATGAAATACCCAAAGGATCGGAGAAGCATCTTAATATTCGGGAAGACGGAACCCGGTATAGGGCTGAAAGGATTTGGGTACCAAAATTTGGAGATATGAGAGAAATGGTACTTAGAGAAGCTCATAAAACCAGATACTCAATACATCCTGGAACGGGGAAGATGTACAAGGATCTCAAGAAACATTTTTGGTGGCCGGGTATGAAAGCCGATGTTGCTAAATACGTAGGAGAATGTTTGACGTGTTCTAAGGTCAAAGCTGAGCATCAGAAACCATCAGGTCTACTTCAACAACCCGAAATCCCAGAATGGAAATGGGAAAACATTACCATGGATTTCATCACTAAATTGCCAAGGACTGCAAGTGGTTTTGATACTATTTGGGTAATAGTTGATCATCTCACCAAATCAGCACACTTCCTGCCAATAAGAGAAGATGACAAGATGGAGAAGTTAGCACGACTGTATTTGAAGGAAGTCGTCTCCAGACATGGAATACCAATCTCTATTATCTCTGATAGGGATGGCAGATTTATTTCAAGATTCTGGCAGACATTACAGCAAGCATTAGGAACTTGTCTAGACATGAGTACTGCCTATCATCCACAAACTTATGGGCAGAGCGAAAGGACGATACAAACGCTTGAAGACATGCTACGAGCATGTGTTATTGATTTCGGAAACAGTTGGGATCGACATCTACCGTTAGCAGAATTTTCCTACAACAACAGCTACCATTCAAGCATTGAGATGGCGCCGTTTGAAGCACTTTATGGTAGAAAGTGCAGGTCTTCGATTTGTTGGAGTGAAGTGGGGGATAGACAGATTACTGGTCCGGAGATTATACAAGAAACTACCGAGAAGATCATCCAAATTCAACAACGATTGAAAACCGCCCAAAGTCGACAAAAGAGCTACGCTGACATTAAAAGAAAAGATATAGAATTTGAAATTGGAGAGATGGTCATGCTTAAAGTTGCACCTTGGAAAGGCGTTGTTCGATTTGGTAAAAGAGGGAAATTAAATCCAAGGTATATTGGACCATTCAAGATTATTGATCGTGTCGGACCAGTAGCTTACCGACTTGAGTTACCTCAACAACTCGCGGCTGTACATAACACTTTTCACGTCTCGAATTTGAAGAAATGTTTTGCTAAAGAAGATCTCACTATTCCGTTAGATGAAATCCAAATCAACGAAAAACTCCAATTCATCGAAGAACCCGTCGAAATAATGGATCGTGAGGTTAAAAGACTTAAGCAAAACAAGATACCAATTGTTAAGGTTCAATGGAATGCTCGTAGAGGACCCGAGTTCACCTGGGAGCGTGAAGATCAGATGAAGAAGAAATACCCGCATCTATTTCCAGAAGATTCGTCAACACCTTCAACAGCTTAAAATTTCGGGACGAAATTTATTTAACGGGTAGGTACTGTAGTGACCCGAACTTTTCCATGTTTATATATATTAATTGAGATTGATATTTACATGATTAAATGTTTCCAACATGTTAAGCAATCAAACTTGTTAAGACTTGATTAATTGAAATATGTTTCATATAGACAATTGACCACCCAAGTTGATCGGTGATTCACGAACGTTAAAACTTGTAAAAACTATATGATGACATATATATGGATATATATATAGTTAACATGATACTATGATAAGAAACCATATCATAAAGTATATTAACAATTGATGTCAAAGCAGAGGGGTATAAAATACTATTAAATTTTAGCAGAAAATACTATTAAATACGATACAATTTTACACAAGATATTTATTTATTTATAGAATGGATATACTTAAACCTTGCTACAACACTTATAGGCAGTGTACCTAATCGTACAGTAGTGTAGTTTTTAGTAAGTCCGGTTCGTTCCACAGGGAAATCTTTAAACAAAGCTCAACGCTATATTAGTTTATTTTTATAAAAATACAAATATATATATATAGGTAATATTATTATTATAAAGGGGGGTTTTTACCGTTTAATGACCGGTTTGTCGATTTTAAGACTTTAGTCGCAGTTAAAACCTAATGTAAAATATAAAATAAATACAAGACTTTAAATTAAAGCGTAAAGTAAATAACGATAATGAAATTGCGAATAATAAAAATGCGATAAAATTAAATTGCGATAATTAAAAAGTACGATAATTAAAAGTGCGATAAAATAAAATAAATAAAAGTGCGATAATTAGAAGTGCAATTAAATATAAAATAAAGGAAATTAAATATGAAATAAAAGAATTATGCTTATTTAAACTTCCGTAATCATGATGTTTGACGTGTTGATTTTAGTTTTATGCCCATGGGTTAATTGTCCTTTGTCCTGGATTATTTAATATGTCCGTCTGGTTTTTTGTCTATAACAGTCCATCAGTCATAAATATAAATTGCAAGTGTCCTTGTCAAATTATTATTATACCCGAAGATAAATATTCCAACTAATTGGGGATTCGAATTGTAACAAGGTTTTAATACTTTGTTTAATGAATACACCAGGTTATCGACTGCGTGTAAACCAAGGTTTTACTACTTTGTTAACAATTACACCAATTACCCTTGAATGTAATTTCACCCCTGTTTTGATTATTCTAGTGGCTATTAATCCATTCCCGTGTCCGGTTAAATGAACGATTATTCGTACATATAAATACCCCGCCCATCGTGTCCGATCGAGTGTATATGGTAATTTATAGGGACGCCCAATTGTAAATCTTTATATTAACATTAACAAACTATCATTTAGTTAAACAAATATAAAGCCCATTAATAGCTCATAGTCTAGTTTCCACAAGTGTCGTTCTTTTGTCCAAACCCCAATTATGGTACAAAGCCCAATTACCCAATTTTAGTAATTAGCCCAACATCATGATTACTTCGTTTTAAATAAGCATAATAATAACTTAGCTACGAGACATTAATATAAAAAGGTTGAACATAACTTACAATGATTAAAAATAGCGTAGCGTTACACGGACAGAATTTCGACTTACACCCTTACAACATTCGCTAACATACCCTTATTATTAGAATTATAATTAAAATTTAAAATATAAATTATAAATATAATTATATTTACGTATGAAGAGGAAGAGAAAAAAGATGATAAAAACTCGGCACAAAACTGGCTTTATATAGGACCTGACCAGCAATCTCACTCCATGCGACTCGCATGGATTTGTGCTTCTGGCCATGCGAGTCGCATGGCCACCCTGGATCCAGCCAAATGGATTTGTTTTCTTCTTGCCGACGTAATATAATAATAATAATATATATAATATATAATTATATATAATTATATATATATTATATTATATTCTTGTGCATAGTAGACTAGATATTTTTGGTCCGTTGCGTCGGGCGTTTCTTCTTGGCTCAGGTCCCGGTTCCGGATTTTCGGACGTCCTCGCGTATTATTTTAAATCGCGTACTTTGCGTCTTGTAACTTGTACTCTTGTCATTTTGAGACGTTCCTCATCAATATTTTGAACCTTTTTAATTGTATCTTGTACTTTTTAGCTCTTTGGACCTTTTTGTCTTCAATTTGTCGAATCTGCCTTTTGTCTTCACCTTTTATTATTTAAACGAATATCTCTTGTAAATAGAACAATTGCAACTAAAAGCTTGTCTTTCTTGAGGAATAATGCTATGAAATATATGTTCGTTTTTAGCATTATCAAATATTCCCACACTTGAGCGTTGCTTGTCCTCAAGCAATATTGTCTTGAAATACTAGAATCACTTCTTTATTCTTCACACTTTGTACATCAGTGATTTCTATACGGCGGTATAAACAATGGAAGTAACGATAAGGTTTACAGTCCCACATGACTATAAAAATTTAGATCCATTAAGGAAATTGGATCTTTATGAAAACATTTGATCTTTCGAAATCTAGTTTTTACCCTAGATAAGTTTTCCGGAATAACCCTTTACCGGTGTTTGCAAAATATTTTTGTGGGTTTGGTGGGTTTCAGATTTGAAAATTTTAGCTCAAAACTTGCGGTTTTGTGTCACCCACTTGCTAACCTTGTATTTGGAAAGCAACACGTCCAGTTTACTTGTCCCGTATATTACCTTTCGGTAAACTACTGTCCGGTTGTAAAGGAAAGCGTTGAACAAGCACCTGTTAAGGCAATGTCCCGTGACATGCTTTTGATTATGGTCTATAATGTGTCGGACGCAATTACTATCCTTGGTAGGAGCAATAGTAAAGCTCACCCTTATAATTTTTTCGGTCTGGCACAAGGTCCTGTCTTTGACCATGCTATGCAACCACCGTTCTTACGGTTGACACCCGATTTAGTTCAGGTGACCTAATGAATTCCAGGTGAATTCCTAGGATTTTACGTTCAATGGTAATGAACGCATTGAAAATAGGGTTTTCAGAAAACAAATCGGTTTATAATTTTTTATCAAAATATTTTCTCGTTTAAGCTCGAGTTTAGATATCATCGAATTCCATGAGTTTGAATTCTCAATCTTTAAGGTCAATCTCAAGGATTGAGTAATATCAGGCTTAAAAGCTGATTTTTAATCTTTAAGGAGATTATCCTTTCTGGGGATCTGATTCATTAGTCTTATCCAGCTAATTTGCACGGTGCCTCCCCATTGTACGAGATAAATCCTTCTCATGGTTAGGATAAATCTGACCACTTGGCGACCCTGTTTAATGCTGAGGTCCGTGGATTTCCTGCTGATTTTAGTGATGACTTTTCTAGATTTTTCGTCAACCTACAGCTGGTCTGAACGACAACTTCATGACCTAAATCAAGAAGCGCGTGTCTTTTTCGGAAGACTTTACTTCCTTTTAGTGATGGAATTGATTCATCGTGTAGATCCATCTCTTCTTTTCTTTCATCGGGTAAAACAGTTTAGTTTAGTCCAAAGCAAAAGTATTTTTAGTTATTTGTTACAGATATATGTGACATATGTTTAAAATAACTTGGTAAATTTTCCCACACTTGGCTTTTATTTTCCTTTTTATCGTTCTCTATTCCATTTTAAATGAATTTTAACATTTTAGTTTGTTTCTCAATTTATGTCCTTTCCGAGGTAACAATAATTTCGGTGTTAAAACCTAGTTTTATCGTTCATAAATATGTATAAACATGATTTGAATTCATTTAATTGAAAATTTTGAAAAATTTTACTAGAATTGGGTAGTCAGTATATAAGACTAGGGCTGTTCTTTTTTATCAGAGAGCACTAGATTCTAATACAACTACTGCTTTACTAGTATTTTTAATGGTAACCAAGTGTTTAATATAAAAATTTTAAAATTCGAAAGAATTTAACCCCTTCCCACACTTAAGATCTTGCAATGCCCTCATTTGCAAGAAATCAGTAACAATTTAAATTATTGAGGGTGATTTGTGTGAAAATGATTAAATTTTTACCAAAGTTTCCAAATATATTGGCGTTTGTTTGCTGAATGATAAATGGTGCACGTCATTTGTTCATTCCGTCTTGTTGTTATTTCACATACATTTTGCATCATTGTCGTCAAAATTACTTGCTTTTGCTGAACTTAATGCCAGTCTTTGAAAATGCGTTGTTTTACCCTGTTTTGTGCATAAAATAGAATACATACAATACAAATATAATCATACATGCAATTTGAAATGGAACTTTGGCATCCCACTTTCAAATTATAAGAAAAATATTAGTACACAATAATAATAAGAATATCAAACATTACATAAACGTAATAAAATGTTAAGTGTTTAAAATAAAAATAAAATTACCAACTTATCTCTACTGATCAGGAGGTGGGTTAGGAGGAAAATTAGGATATGGATCCCAATTCATGTTCGCGTCCGGGTTCCATGGCTGATTATAGGTGAACTGGTATGCTGCGTCATAATCATATGAATCATAGGGTGGTCTCATTTCTGGCTGATGTGCGGGATAGTATGCGGGTCGGGTCGGATAATACATCTCGCCAGGCTGCAACTGGCTTATGATTTGGCGCTGATGATAATCCCATCGGCCATGCTCTCGTTGCCAGGAATGCTCGTAGTCATTCCGGCGTTGCCATGCCTCGTACTGCATATGCCTATCATAGTTCGTCATGTATTCATCCTCCATACGAACGCCTAAATCAAGAGCAGTCTCCCGAACAACTCCTATAATGTTGTTCGCATCCTCCATCTCGTCATCCGAACCTCTTTCTACCTGTCGCTGAGGTCCCTCGTATCGATATACCCGACCACGTCTCATCAATAATACCCTTGCACCGTGATAAAGGTTTGAACTTATAGTTTCACCTCCGTCCTCTATTTCGTTCATTGGACCCCCTTGGTGCTTATCTACACCTAAATACTCTCCAATGAGAGTAATGAAAATACCACCACCTATAATACTCCCCGATTTCATCCCCGAAACTACATTAGCGAGATAATAGCCAACACAATAGGGAATGTTAACGAAACTCCTCGGGTCTCTAATACACTTGAGGTAGAACAAATCGTTTACGGTCAATTTCTCCTTATTTCTTCCCCTTTGTGTAATTGTGTTTGCTAAGAATCTATGAATCACCCGGAGTTCAGCTCTGTCTATATCTAAGTATGTATGATTTCCACTGGCGTGAAATTCATTAAAGTGGGACATACGCCTCCAGACAGCGTTAATATCAAATTCCCTATCTACCCTTTCTCCTTGGGCAATCAAGCTATTACAGTCGGGGCTCAAAAGTTCAGCAGGGGTGTAAATCTGTAAGGCCCTAGCTAAATCTATCATGGACATTCTGTACATGCGTCCACCTAACAGAAATCTAATAAAGCTTCTATCATCTATCCTCCTAACATCACTGTTTAACTTAATAGTACTAAGTAATTCTATACACCATTCCCTATATATGGTTCTACGAATGGAAAATAGGCGCATCCAATCGTTAAACTGAGAATTACCATACCTTTGCACCAATAATTCCCGAATCGGTTCGGCAAGGTCAACTGTTTCCAAAGGTACCCAGTCAATTGCCCTTGGCATTTCAACAACCTTAAAGTAGAGAATGTGCATGTTCTTTTGATAATCTGGATACTCTATCCAACATCGATCAAATCTCAGATTTGGGTGTAACTGATCTTCATTAATGTCTAAGCTCAGAATCCTTTGATGTGGAGCGAATTGACGAAACTGATTCACGAATAATTGATCTTGATCGTGATATGGAATATGTTGCTCCTCCTGTTCTTCTTCTTCTTGTTGCATATGTTGTTCTTGTTCATGAAACATTTCCGGTTCGGGCTCTGGTTGCCTGGACGATGATGCTCCTGAACCTCCAGTATCGGCTCTCTGCAAAACACATTAAACACAAAATTTGTGCATCCAAATATGCATTAGTGTTAGCAAAATAATAACTTGAAACAATTATGATGACATGTTCAATTCATAACATATTTTATACATATTTTCCTAAAAATAACAATTCTACACTTTTACATACGAAAATGTGTACAATGTTTTATCACATTTAAACTCTTAAACATGTCAACAATAATCATTATAGCAATTAAACACTTGTTACATGGCATTCAAATCAAACTAGTGCTCATTTTCATATTTTTGTCAAGTCTACACTTTGTCAAATAAGCATATACGAAAAATGTACATCAAGTTCATAAGCATTTATCTTAAATAACATGCCAAAATAATCACTACTAGCAATGAAACAAGTTTCAAATGGCCTTTATATCAATTTATCCAAGTTCATGAATTTTTGGACTTAAAAAGTCCACTTTAATTCTCAAAAACATGTTTAGGCTCAAAGTTTGGATCAATTAACTACCTAGACATGTTACACTACTCAATTTAGCAACAATTCATGACAAAAATCGGCCATAACCTGTTTATATCAAAAAGCCCCAAATTGCTCAAGAACACAAACCCTAGATTCTTAAAATTTTGAAGTTTTTAGCTTCAATTCATGTTAAATAGCTTCTATCTAGGATATACATGCATAATATAACAACAATTTAGCTCTAATTACACCTAAATTTAACAAAATCAAAATATAAATTTTCTAGCTCAAGAACACAAAAATTCGAATTTAAAGAGATTAGGGGTGAAATCTTTACCTTTCTCCTGAAGGGGTTGAGACTACTGAATCTAGGCATGATTGTTGTGAAGTTTTGCAAGAAATTTGGTGAAAAATGATGAAAATTTGAGAGAGAATGGGTGTGTGTTCGTGCTTGTGTGTGTTATTGTGAGAAGAAACAGATTCTCTGCATAAATGATCCTGACCAGTTTTTAACAGCCATGCGAGTCGCATGGTTTTGTGCATACCCCCATGCGACTCGCATGGGGGCCAATTCCAGGTTTTTTTTTTTTTTTTTTTTTTTTTTTTTTTTTTTTAATAAAACCTTATACTTTTAAAACATAGAATTAAATAAAATTTTAAAAATTTTGTTTCTTTTTAGGACGAGGTCGTTTCGGGACGATGCCCTAGTCCGTCCCTCGACAAAATTTTAAAATTTTGTCATTTTCAAGCGATTGTTTTAAAAGCTTAGATTTTTTGGATTTTTTCAATGTTTTTGGCATACTTTAAATCAATAAGATTAAAAATAATGATAATAAAAGTTCTCGTCCCTCCCTCGGGTAAAGCAATTTCGGTTCAAAGACCTAGTCTTCAACTTACGACGAATTTTAAAAATCATATTCTTAACTTAATGAGATAAAGTAAATTTTTGTTTTTAAATTCACACAACATAAATATAAAATTCAAAATTAATAATAAAAAAAATCACACCAAACTTAAAATTTGAAATGCATAAAATTAAAAATTCATATTTTAAAAATTAAAAATTCACACCAAACTTAATTTAAAAATTCATATTATAAATTCATACCAAACTTATATTAATTTTTCAAATATTTACAATTTTAAATATATTGTTTTTACAAAATTTACAATATTAATTTAAGATTTAAATATTAAGATTAAAAACATGGTAAAAATAAAATTAAAAATCTTTTTGTCTTTTTATCCCACTTTAATCAATCAAATATTATCAAAAATATGCGCCCCTCTTTTCGGTAAAGTAATTTCGGTTCCAAGACCTAATTTAACTCATGACGAATTTTTGAAATATTTTGGGTTGATTGATTAAAGATATTTATACCTTAAGAATAAACGTTAAATTTCGCAGTGATGTAATAAATTTTTGAATGATATCAATAATTTCGGTCGCCAAACCTAATTTTATTCAATACCAATTTAATACTTTTTAGCGAACAAATTAGCGTTTATTATCAAAAGGTTAAAAATAAAAATAAAAATAAAAACTGTACAGACATACCTGTGAAATAGATTTCTTAGTTATATGATCTATTATATTCATAAGATAGTCGGTTTAATTGATTTTCCATGGCTGCATAGGCGTAACCTCGAGCATTCATTGTCTTTTCTTCTAAACATATGAACGGTCCGTCTCTGCATAAAGTAACAAATTCGGTATTTGAATAGGTTTGATTATTTGAACATTTACCTCCATGTGACCATTTTCCGCATTTGTGACATCGTTCTAGGTGTCGTGCTCTTCTTTTCGCTGCGGATTTTGATTTTCCTTTACCAAATTGTAACTTATTATCTTCGCATCTGGATCCTTTTCTAACTCCGTCCATTCTTTCTCTGATTACTGATACTAATTCACTCGGTAGTATGTCATTATTTCTTTTAGTGATCAAAGCGTGTAGCATTAGACCATGGTTTAGTTCACAGGCAGTCTTCATTTCGTAAAAACCTAAAAAAATAAAAATTCAGAATGGGGGGAGAAGACTAGTTCTTTAGGGTCTGCTAGGGAAAGACCATACGTGTTCCATTTTCGAGAACTACACGAAAACAGACAATCTAACTCTAACAGAAATATATATTATCCTTTAAAGACTTGATTCTCCCCACAATTAGTTAGCTGTGGTGTCGAAATTGTGATTAACTTCGTTGTCGACTTCCATCGGACCATGTATGTAATGTTTAACTCTGTGACCATTAACTTTAAATTCAATCCCATTTGAATTTATTAATTCTATCGTTCCGTATGGGAAAACTCTTTTGACTATGAATGGTCCAGACCATCTTGATTTCAATTTTCCAGGAAATAGCTTGAATCGTGAATTGAAAAGAAGAACTCTGTCTCCTTCTTTAAATTCTTTTGAACTTCTGATTCTTTTATCATGCCATTTCTTTGTTCTTTCTTTATAGATTAACGAATTTTCGTATGCTTCATGTCTTAATTCTTCTAATTCGTTTAGTTGACTTAATCGTAGACGTCCAGCTTCATGTAAATCAAGATTACATGTCTTCAAAGCCCAAAATGCTTTGTGTTCAATTTCTACTGGAAGATGACATGCTTTTCCATACACAAGTCTAAAAGGTGTGGTTCCAATTGGAGTTTTGTAGGCTGTTCTAAAAGCCCAGAGTGCATCCTCCAATTTAATGGACCATTCCTTCGGATTTGATCCTACGGTTTTCTCTAGAATACGTTTTAAAGCTCGGTTGGTATTTTCAACTTGTCCACTTGTTTGTGGATGATATGCGGTGGAGATTTTATGAGTTACTCCATATCTTTTAAGAACTTTCTCAAGTTGATTATTACAGAAATGAGTACCCCGATCACTTATTAAAGCTTTCGGTGTTCCAAACCTTGCAAAAAGACGTTTTAAAAAGTTGACTACAACTCGTGCATCGTTAGTTGGGAGAGCTTGTGCTTCCGCCCATTTAGATACATAATCAATGGCTACGAGTATATATAGATTATTATTAGATTTTGGAAATGGACCCATAAAGTCAATACCCCAAATGTCAAATACTTCGCATACTTGGATGACATTTTGTGGCATTTCATCACATTGACTTATTTTTCCGGCCCTTTGCCATGCATCACAGGATTTGCAAAGAAGGTGTGCGTCTTTGTAAATTGTAGGCCAATAGAATCCAGCTTCATAAACTTTTCTTGCTGTTAGTTGAGGCCCATAATGCCCTCCTGTTGGTCCTGTGTGACAATGGTTTAAAATTTTACTAGCTTCATCTCCAAATACACATCGGCGTATTATTCCATCGGGACAACTTTTAAACAGATGTGGATCTTCCCAGAAATAGTGTTTTATATCACTGAAGAATTTCTTTCGTCTTTGGTACGATAATCCTTTTTCAAGGAATCCACAAACTAAGTAGTTTGCATAGTCTGCAAACCATGGGATTTCTTTATAATCTATCTTCAATAGATATTCATCAGGGAAGTTGTCTTGTATGGCTGATTCATTTAGAACTTCTAATTCGGGGTTTTCAAGACGAGAAAGATGATCAGCGGCGAGATTTTCTGCTCCTCTTTTATCTCGGATTTTAATATCAAACTCTTGTAAGAGTAAGATCCAACGGATTAATCTTGGTTTAGCATCTTGTTTTGAAAATAGGTATCTAAGAGCAGAATGGTCTGTATAGACCACCGTTTTTGCTAGAACGAGATATGATCGAAATTTGTCAAAAGCAAAGAAAATAGCAAGGAGTTCTTTTTCAGTAGTTGTATAGTTCGTTTGTGCTCCTTGTAACGTCTTACTAGCATAATATATAGGTTGAAATCGTTTTTCAATCCTTTGTCCTAAAACGGCTCCCATTGCAAAATCACTTGCATCGCACATTAGTTCAAATGGTAGATTCCAATTTGGTGTTATCATGATTGGTGCATTAGTGAGTTTTTCTTTAAGAATATTAAAAGATTTGATACACTCATCTGAAAAGATGAATGGCGCATCCTTTTCTAGGAGTTTATTCATAGGAGTGGCAATTTTAGAAAAATCTTTTATAAAATGTCGGTAAAAACCGGCATGCCCTAGAAAACTCCTAACTCCTCTAACATTGGTGGGATGTGGAAGTTTAGCAATTACATCTACTTTAGCTCTATCCACTTCAATTCCTTCTTTTGAAATTTTATGTCCAAGAACGATGCCTTCTTTAACCATGAAATGGCATTTCTCCCAATTAAGTACTAGATTTGATTTTTCGCATCTAATTAGCATTCGTTCCAGATTAACTAGACATGATTTAAATGTATCACCGAAGACTGAAAAGTCATCCATGAATACTTCCATGCATTCTTCTATCATGTCATGAAAAATCGCCATCATACACCTTTGAAAGGTTGCAGGGGCGTTACAAAGTCCAAATGGCATGCGTTTGTAAGCAAAAGTACCATAAGGGCACGTGAATGTGGTTTTCTCTTGATCTTCGGGTGCTATTGGAATTTGAAAATATCCGGAAAATCCATCTAGAAAACAATAGTAACTATTTCCGGCTAATCTTTCCAACATTTGATCTATGAAAGGTAAGGGAAAGTGATCTTTTCTGGTGGCGTCATTTAATTTTCTATAATCAATACATACACGCCATCCTGTTACAGTCCTAGTAGGAATAAGCTCATTTTTCTCATTTGTGATGACAGTCATGCCACCCTTCTTAGGCACGCATTGAACTGGGCTTACCCATGGACTATCAGAGATTGGATAAATTAAACCTGCATCTAGCAGTTTAATAATCTCTTTCTTAACTACATCTTGCATATTAGGATTTAGTCTTCGTTGACGTTGCACATACGTTTTATGACCTTCTTCCATAAGGATTTTATGTGTGCAATACGAAGGACTTATTCCTTTAATATCATGAATCTTCCATGCAATGGCTGGTTTATGAGCTTTCAACACAGAAATGAGTTGTGATTTTTCATTTTCAGTAAGAGAAGACGATATTATTACAGGTAATTCAGATTCACCATGTAAATAAGCGTATTCCAAATGGTTTGGAAGTGGCTTTAACTCTAATTTCGGAGGTTCTTCTATCGATGATTTATATCGATATCTGTCTTCTTCTTTTAGCATTTGAATTTCTTCTGTTGTTGGTTCATATCCATTAGCTATAAGTGTAGCTAACATTTCAGCTTCATCAATTGGTTCATTTCCTTCTCCTAAAGAACATTCTCCCGTTCCTTGTAATTCTGGAAATTCTTCTAATAATTCTGCATGTGCATCTATAGTTTGAATATAATAACATGTATCATCTGCAGATTGTGGTTGTTGCATTGCTCTATCAACTGAAAAGGTAACACTCTCATCCTCTATACTTAGGGTCAGTTTCTTACCGAACACGTCTATCATTGCTTTAGCCGTGTTTAAGAATGGTCTTCCTAATATGAGAGGAACTTGAGAATCTTCTTCCATGTCCAGAACAACAAAATCTACTGGGAATACTAAAGTACCAACTTTAACTAGCATGTTTTCCATTATCCCTCTAGGATATTTTATTGATCTATCGGCTAGTTGTATGCTTATTCTTGTTGGTTTCAATTCTCCAAGGTCTAGTTTAGCGTATAGTGAATACGGCATTAGATTTATACTAGCACCTAAGTCTGCCAATGCTTCTATTGAACTAAGACTACCCAGAAAACATGGAATTGTGAAACTTCCTGGATCAGATAGTTTTTCTGGTATCTTATTTAACAGCACTGCTGAACAATTAGCATTCATAGTAACAGCCGAGAGTTCTTCCATTTTCTTTCTATTCGTGATTAGATCTTTCAAGAATTTAGCATATCTTGGCATTCCTGAAATCACATCAATGAAAGGAAGATTTACATTTATCTGTTTAAACATATCCAAGAATTTGGATTGCTCGGCTTCAAGTTTTTCCTTCTTCATTTTACTCGGATAAGGAAGAGGTGGTTGGTATGGTTTAACATAAGGTTTATCCTTAACTGTGTTATCTTCATTAACCTTTTCAACTACCGGTTCTTTTTCCTTATCTTGATCAGGTTGTGGTTCTTGTGGAGTAGGAATAGTTTCATCAGAAGTTACAGGTATTTCAGGTGGTTTAAGTGTTGTACCACTTCTTGTGGTAATAGCTTTAGCTGTTTCATTCCGGGGGTTAGCATTTGTATCACTAGGTAAACTTCCCGGTTTTCTTTCACCTATTAACCTTGCTAGGTTACTTACTTCTTGTTCCAGATTTTGAATAGAAGCTTGTTGATTTCTAAATGCTTGAGCATTTTGTTCATTTGTTTGTTTTTGAGATGTGAAAAACTGCGTTTGAGTTTCAACTAGCTTCGTCATCATATCTTCTAAATTCGGCTTTTTATCATCGGTTTGTTGTGGTGGTTTGTTTTGAAAATTCGGTCTTTGCTGATTATAAGTATTATTGGATACTTGTTGATTGCTAGGACCTTGTTGGTTGTTGTATGGAATATTTCGGTTATAATTCTGGTTTTGATTGTAAATCGGTCTTGGCGGTTGATAATTATTCTGATAATTATTTCCAGGCCTTTGGTTTATGTATGAAATATTCTCTCTTTGTTCCATTGTTAATTCAATACTGAGACAATCTTTTGTCAAATGTGGTCCTCCACACTGTTCACAACTAATTCGTATTGAGTGAATATCCTTAGTCATCTTTTCCATTCGTCTCTCGAAAGCATCTATCTTTGCGGAAATGGAATCTAAGTCATGGCTAGAATAGGCTCTAGCTGCTTTAGATGATCTAATGATGTCTTTTTCTTGGTGACACTCATGCGAGTGGGAAGCAGTGTTATCAATAATTTTGTAAGCATCAGTTTCGGTTTTCTTCATAATAGAACCACCAGCTGCTATATCTATGTCTTTTCTTGTAGTGATGTCGCATCCTCGGTAAAATATTTGTACTATTTGACAGGTGTCTAAACCATGTTGCGGACATCCTCTTAACAACTTTCCATATCTTGTCCACGCCTCATATAGAGTTTCATTTGGTTTCTGTGTGAACGTAACAATTTCTGCTTGAAGTCTTACGGCTTTAGATGCGGGAAAGAATTGTTTAAGAAATTTGTCAACTAAAACGTCCCATGTATCAATCGCCCCTTCAGGTAACGATTCCAACCAATCTTTGGCTTCTCCCTTTAAAGTCCAGGGAAATAACATGAGATATATCTGTTCATCCTCCACTTCTCGGATTTTAAATAGTGTGCAGATCCTATTAAAGGTACGTAGATGTTCATTTGGATCTTCCTTCGGCGCACCACTAAATTGGCATTGATTAGTCACCATGTGTAGAATTTGTCCTTTGATTTCATAATCTGGCGCATTAATGTCTGGATGAGTAATTGCGTGACCTTGGCCAGTGCGTTTAGCTCTCATTCGGTCTTCCATACTTAAAGGTTCCAGATTCTCCATAATTGAATTTGTTGACTCGGTATCACTAGATGATTCTGATTTAATAGTTCGTTCCTCAACAATCTCTGTTTGAATGATTGGTGGTTCCGGAGGAAAGTTTAATGGTTCAGGATCTACGAACCGTTCCTGAATATTTTCTGGATTCTCAATTGTGAGGTTTGTTTCAAAAACTGGATTATCGGAAATTTGAACTGAAGTACTTGGTCGACTGGATGACGATTCTAAAGAAAAATCAACGGCGGTTATATTTGTTAAACGATGTCTTGATCGAGTTACAGGTGGTGAACGTACAAAAGGTGATGAACGTCTTGCTCGGTGCATTCACTGAATATCCTATTAGTTTTAAAAAGGAAAGAAAAATTATAATAAGTTATCCAATCAATAGACTTTTCTGATTTTGCCCACGTTTCGAATAGCCAAAAGATGCAGCAGAGGGGCAGGATTCGTTTGGTCTCAATATAATTGAGGACTGTTTGGCTCCAATAACCCGGTCCACGTACAAATCCAACTATTACTACGAACCAGAAAATTTTGATGTCTATCGATTTAACCACTCAAAATAAATTTTCGTAATTTTAAGAAATTTAGATAAGAAGTAGAATAAAAATTCTAAGTCCTAAAACTAGAATAGCGAGAAATAAGAGAGAAAAAGAGTTCGTCGCAAAAGGTCGAAAAAGAAAAAAAATATGGTTGAAAAATAAAAGGTGACGGAAAAATAAAAGAAACTTATAAAAACTTAAAAATACTTAACTAATTTAACCTTATTACTACAACTAACTTAAAATTATAATCGCAAATTGAAATTACTAATTGGAATGATAATTGATACATAGTAAAAGGTCTAAAAATATTAAAGCTTACAAGGAAAAACTAAATCCCAAATGGAAATAACTTAAAAAGAAACTAAAACTTAAAAAGGCGTCGCAAAATTCTAAAGCACCTAAATCTTAGTCTAAAGAAAAAGCACTTAAGGAATTTTACGGCAAAGCCTAAAAATCTAGGAGTAAAAATAACTATAGCAAAAACTAATGTTTAAAATTAATTATGAGCTAAAAATATAAATATTACGCTACAACGATTAAAAAGGGACAAAATATAAAAGTTATAAAAAGTTATAAAAATATTAGATTTTATAAAAATATTATTTTTATATTTTATAATAAAAGTATTAAGTAAATAAATAATAAAACTAAACAAAAAGTAAAAATAACTAAATAAATTAAAAACTTAATTATAATAATAATAATAGTATTAGGGTTTAATTAATAATAATTAAATAATAATCGTAATAAATGCGGAATTAGGGTTTGGATGTGGCCCTGTCAGACCCCTCATGCGACTCGCATGGTTTAAGGGGGTGGGTCATGCGACTCGCATGGTGTTCGGATCCAGGCCAAAAGTTGGGCTGCTACAGTACCTTGGCCCGATTACTTATTTTTTTTTTTTTTTTCTGTTTTTCTATTTTTTAATTTTTCTGTTTTAAAATTTAATATAAAATATTTATATAGTTTAAATAAAAACTTATATTTTTATAAAACTAAAAATAGAAATATTTGATAATTTTGTAAATAAAAATCTTAAAAATATATATAAGTATATTTTTTTTTTCGGTTTTTAAAAGCTCTTTTTTTATATATTTTTTTTTTATTTTTTTAAAAATATAAATTTTACCAAAACTAATTATAACTTAAAAATTAAAAATATGGCGTTTCGCTTCGGCGAGTTCCCCGGCAGCGGCGCCAAAAATACTTGATGTCAAAGCAGAGGGGTATAAAATACTATTAAATTTTAGCAGAAAATACTATTAAATACGATACAATTTTACACAAGATATTTATTTATTTATAGAATGGATATACTTAAACCTTGCTACAACACTTATAGGCAGTGTACCTAATCGTACAGTAGTGTAGTTTTTAGTAAGTCCGGTTCGTTCCACAGGGAAATCTTTAAACAAAGCTCAACGCTATATTAGTTTATTTTTATAAAAATACAAATATATATATATAGGTAATATTATTATTATAAAGGGGGGTTTTTACCGTTTAATGACCGGTTTGTCGATTTTAAGACTTTAGTCGCAGTTAAAACCTAATGTAAAATATAAAATAAATACAAGACTTTAAATTAAAGCGTAAAGTAAATAACGATAATGAAATTGCGAATAATAAAAATGCGATAAAATTAAATTGCGATAATTAAAAAGTACGATAATTAAAAGTGCGATAAAATAAAATAAATAAAAGTGCGATAATTAGAAGTGCAATTAAATATAAAATAAAGGAAATTAAATATGAAATAAAAGAATTATGCTTATTTAAACTTCCGTAATCATGATGTTTGACGTGTTGATTTTAGTTTTATGCCCATGGGTTAATTGTCCTTTGTCCTGGATTATTTAATATGTCCGTCTGGTTTTTTGTCCATAACAGTCCATCAGTCATAAATATAAATTGCAAGTGTCCTTGTCAAATTATTATTATACCCGAAGATAAATATTCCAACTAATTGGGGATTCGAATTGTAACAAGGTTTTAATACTTTGTTTAATGAATACACCAGGTTATCGACTGCGTGTAAACCAAGGTTTTACTACTTTGTTAACAATTACACCAATTACCCTTGAATGTAATTTCACCCCTGTTTTGATTATTCTAGTGGCTATTAATCCATTCCCGTGTCCGGTTAAATGAACGATTATTCGTACATATAAATACCCCACCCATCGTGTCCGATCGAGTGTATATGGTAATTTATAGGGACGCCCAATTGTAAATCTTTATATTAACATTAACAAACTATCATTTAGTTAAACAAATATAAAGCCCATTAATAGCTCATAGTCTAGTTTCCACAAGTGTCGTTCTTTTGTCCAAACCCCAATTATGGTACAAAGCCCAATTACCCAATTTTAGTAATTAGCCCAACATCATGATTACTTCGTTTTAAATAAGCATAATAATAACTTAGCTACGAGACATTAATATAAAAAGGTTGAACATAACTTACAATGATTAAAAATAGCGTAGCGTTACACGGACAGAATTTCGACTTACACCCTTACAACATTCGCTAACATACCCTTATTATTAGAATTATAATTAAAATTTAAAATATAAATTATAAATATAATTATATTTACGTATGAAGAGGAAGAGAAAAAAGATGATAAAAACTCGGCACAAAACTGGCTTTATATAGGACCTGACCAGCAATCTCACTCCATGCGACTCGCATGGATTTGTGCTTCTGGCCATGCGAGTCGCATGGCCACCCTGGATCCAGCCAAATGGATTTGTTTTCTTCTTGCCGACGTAATATAATAATAATAATATATATAATATATAATTATATATAATTATATATATATTATATTATATTCTTGTGCATAGTAGACTAGATATTTTTGGTCCGTTGCGTCGGGCGTTTCTTCTTGGCTCAGGTCCCGGTTCCGGATTTTCGGACGTCCTCGCGTATTATTTTAAATCGCGTACTTTGCGTCTTGTAACTTGTACTCTTGTCATTTTGAGACGTTCCTCATCAATATTTTGAACCTTTTTAATTGTATCTTGTACTTTTTAGCTCTTTGGACCTTTTTGTCTTCAATTTGTCGAATCTGCCTTTTGTCTTCACCTTTTATTATTTAAACGAATATCTCTTGTAAATAGAACAATTGCAACTAAAAGCTTGTCTTTCTTGAGGAATAATGCTATGAAATATATGTTCGTTTTTAGCATTATCAACAATGAACTACATATGTAAAAACAAGACTACTAACTTAATGATTTTTAAACGAGACATATATGTAACGATTATCGTTGTAAAGACATTTAATGTATATATATCATATTAAGAGATATTCATACATGATAATATCATGATAATATAATAATTTAAAATCTCATTTGATATTATAAACATTGGGTTAACAACATTTAACAAGATCGTTAACCTAAAGGTTTCAAAACAACACTTACATGTAACGACTAACGATGACTTAACGACTCAGTTAAAATGTATATACATGTAGTGTTTTAATATGTATTTATACACTTTTGAAAGACTTCAATACACTTATCAAAATACTTCTACTTAACAAAAATGCTTACAATTACATCCTCGTTCAGTTTCATCAACAATTCTACTCGTATGCACCCGTATTCGTACTCATACAATACACAGCTTTTAGATGTATGTACTATTGGTATATACACTCCAATGATCAGCTCTTAGCAGACCACGTGAGTCACCTAACACATGTGGGAACCATCATTTGGCAACTAGCATAAAATATCTCATAAAATTACAAAAATATGAGTAATCATTCATGACTTATTTACATGAAAACAAAATTACATATCCTTTATATCTAATCCATACACCAATGACCAAAAACACCTAAAAACACTTTCATTCTTCAATTTTCTTCATCTAATTGATCTCTCTCAAGTTCTATCTTCAAGTTCTAAGTGTTCTTCATATATTCTACAAGTTCTAGTTACATAAAATCAAGAATACTTTCAAGTTTGCTAGCTCACTTCCAATCTTGTAAGGTGATCATCCAACCTCAAGAAATCTTTGTTTCTTACAGTAGGTTATCATTATAATACAATGTAATAATCATATTCAAACTTTGGTTCAATTTCTATAACTATAACAATCTTATTTCAAGTGATGATCTTACTTGAACTTGTTTTCGTGTCATGATTCTGCTTCAAGAACTTCGAGCCATCCAAGGATCCGTTGAAGCTAGATCCATTTTTATCTTTTCCAGTAGGTTTATCCAAGGAAATTAAGGTAGTAATGATGTTCATAACATCATTCGATTCATACATATAAAGCTATCTTATTCGAAGGTTTAAACTTGTAATCACTAGAACATAGTTTAGTTAATTCTAAACTTGTTCGCAAACAAAAGTTAATCCTTCTAACTTGACTTTTAAAATCAACTAAACACATGTTCTATATCTATATGATATGCTAACTTAATGATTTAAAACATGGAGACACGAAAAACACCGTAAAACCGGATTTACGCCGTCGTAGTAACACCGCGGGCTGTTTTGGGTTAGTTAATTAAAAACTATGATAAACTTTGATTTAAAAGTTGTTATTCTGAGAAAATGATTTTTATTATGAAAATGAAACTATATCCAAAAATTATGGTTAAACTCAAAGTGGAAGTATGTTTTCTAAAATGGTCATCTAGACGTCGTTCTTTCGACTGAAATGACTACCTTTACAAAAACGACTTGTAACTTATTTTTCCGACTATAAACCTATACTTTTTCTGTTTAGATTCATAAAATAGAGTTCAATATGAAACCATAGCAATTTGATTCACTCAAAACGGATTTAAAATGAAGAAGTTATGGGTAAAACAAGATTGGATAATTTTTCTCATTTTAGCTACGTGAAAATTGGTAACAAATCTATTCCAACCATAACTTAATCAACTTGTATTGTATATTATGTAATCTTGAGATACCATAGACACGTATACAATGTTTCGACCTATCATGTCGACACATCTATATATATTTCGGAACAACCATAGACACTCTATATGTGAATGTTGGAGTTAGCTATACAGGGTTGAGGTTGATTCTAAAATATATATAGTTTGAGTTGTGATCAATACTGAGATACGTATACACTGGGTCGTGGATTGATTCAAGATAATATTTATCGATTTATTTCTGTACATCTAACTGTGGACAACTAGTTGTAGGTTACTAACGAGGACAGCTGACTTAATAAACTTAAAACATCAAAATATATTAAAAGTGTTGTAAATATATTTTGAACATACTTTGATATATATGTATATATTGTTATAGGTTCGTGAATCAACCAGTGGCCAAGTCTTACTTCCCGACGAAGTAAAAATCTGTGAAAGTGAGTTATAGTCCCACTTTTAAAATCTAATATTTTTGGGATGAGAATACATGCAGGTTTTATAAATGATTTACAAAATAGACACAAGTACGTGAAACTACATTCTATGGTTGAATTATCGAAATCGAATATGCCCCTTTTTATTAAGTCTGGTAATCTAAGAATTAGGGAACAGACACCCTAATTGACGCGAATCCTAAAGATAGATCTATTGGGCCTAACAAACCCCATCCAAAGTACCGGATGCTTTAGTACTTCGAAATTTATATCATATCCGAAGGGTGTCCCGGAATGATGGGGATATTCTTATATGTGCATCTTGTTAATGTCGGTTACCAGTTGTTCACCATATGAATGATTTTTATCTCTATGTATGGGATGTGTATTGAAATATGAAATCTTGTGGTCTATTATTACGATTTGATATATATAGGTTAAACCTATAACTCACCAACATTTTTGTTGACGTTTTAAGCATGTTTATTCTCAGGTGATTATTAAGAGCTTCCGCTGTCGCATACTTAAATAAGGACGAGATTTGGAGTCCATGCTTGTATGATATTGTGTAAAAACTGCATTCAAGAAACTTATTTTGTTGTAACATATTTGTATTGTAAACCATTATGTAATGGTCGTGTGTAAATAGGATATTTTAGATTATCATTATTTGATAATCTACGTAAAGCTTTTTAAACCTTTATTGATGAAATAAAGGTTATGGTTTGTTTTAAAATGAATGCAGTCTTTGAAAAACGTCTCATATAGAGGTCAAAACCTCGCAACGAAATCAATTAATATGGAACGTTTTTAATCAATAAGAACGGGATATTTCAGTTATTGTGTTGTAGAGTAAGCATATTATACTTGTTCAAGTTAAATATGCTATTGTTATGCTAGTTGGTTATTGGAGGTTATAGCTTGTATTTATGACGATAAGCTAATTGTGTTTGCTAGCATGTATACGGTATGCGTGTAAGTGTTTGCAAATAGATATATTATATATGTATGTGTGTAATTATTGCATTCACTAAGCGTTAGCTTACCCTCTCGTTGTTTACCATTTTATAGGTTCCAGCGTGGATAAGGGTAAGGGCATACGGTTGGATTAGATATCCCGCTTGTTAGGGGACGCCTTTTGGATGTATTAGCTTTTGGAGTTTGACCATGACTTGGGTAGTTTAATCCCAAACACCATGCTCATTGCGTCGTTTGGTACTTAAACTTTTTGGTGGTCGAAACTCACGTTATGTATTAAACTCGTAAAACGGCCAAAGTGGGCCCCGCTTTGTAAAACTTATTTTATGTTTGAATTGTGTTAGTTTTACATGTTTGAATATGTTGTTAAAAGCGTTTTGTCTAATTATGTCGGGAAGTGGCCGATCTTTTTCGCGTTTCATGACTTTTAGGACAGACTAGTTTGGCGCGCCGCGCGGCCATATGGCGCGCCGCGCCATATGCTGTTCCAGCAATTTTTTTTATTTGTTATTTTTACGCGGGTTGTTCGTGGTTTGGTTTGGGGTGTTACAGAAAAGGTGTCTAAGGTGTGGTATAGTGGGACATGATGTTCAACAATGTTTTTTCGAAAGCAATGTATGCTGGAATTGTCATAAAGAAGGTCATAGGTCAGCGCAGTGTCCGGCAGCGGGTAGAGGGAGTTTCGGGGCAGGGTCTGGGGTGCAGTCGGCGTCTGTTGGTGGATCTACCGCATCAGTAGGACAGAAGAGAAAAGGTCCTCCCACAGCTATAGCTAGAGCTTATCAGATGGTAGCAGATACCGATGTTGTGTCAGAAGACTTAAACACTGGTATGTTCAGACTAACTTTGTTGTTGCTTTTGATTTCAGGAATGCGTGTTTAGTATGTTATGTAGATGATGTAATCTGTTTAGTGATAGGTGATTTGAGGTAGTGTTAGCTGTAGTGATAGAGATGGAATTAGGTTTCTCGGATTTTCTTAACTGAAATGGAGATGTGATCTATGATAATGTATTACGTCTTGCCAACGTAAGCACATTTTGGTAGATCATGCGGAAGTTTCAATAAGATAAGACGAGAATTAGGTTAGGTGACTACTTGATTAGATGTTGTTATGTGTTGTGTGACTGGTAGTTGATAGTATTTTTGTCGTGACCTATGACTTTGACCAGATTCCGAGGATAAAATCTCTTTAAGGAGGGTAGATTTGTAACACCCGATAATTGGGCCCAGATGAAATGACCATTTTGCCCTTGTGTGCGTTTATATTGTTATTTTATTAGTTTAATGTTTATAGTCATTTGACTATTTGGTTGAGACCAGTTCGTGAAAAGGGTCACTGAACAGGTTTGTTTATTTAATTTGGACTTCGTTTGGATTACCAAATGATGTACGAAAGATATCAGATAACTGATAAATACCCGTGTGTTGCACAGTGTGGAAATTATCCACAATTAAGTGTCTAGAGCTGGACATTTCTCTCACTTTCCAGATTATTCCCAAACACACACCCGTACCTTCATCTTCATCTAATCAAAACCCTAAAATCTAATCTTTGATCTAGAGCTTAAATTATTCACATCTTCTTGTTCTATGTGATTTTGTGATCATTTTAAGGTAAACATCTCTTAGATTCATGTGGTGATTCTTGCTCAAATTGGGTTTTTTGTGTTCTTAAGTAAAATTTAGGTTTTGATGCTTGATTCTTGATCTAAAGTGTTTGATATGTTCTATTGTTGTTAGAAATATATTTTATATAGTTTATATGATGTTTTGGGAGTGGTTTTGGTGTTAGATCTTGCAAAAATCGAGTTTTTGGGCCAAAATTGCAAAAATCAGCGAGCTGGAATATTCTAACAGCTCCCACACTTCTGATAGGTCACCCGTACATGTGACTACGCGTTTGAGGCTCAACCACGCGGTTGAGGCCTCACTCGCACGAGTGAGGCCTCGTCCGCGCGAGTAAGCACTGGTCAGTTTTTGGTAAACTTGAAAAGGCTGTAACTTTCTAACCGTAACTTCGTTTTTGATGAATAAACTATTGTTGGACTCGTATTGAAATTTACTATCCAATGATAAGGTTTTAAGAAACTAAATCAAATTTATTTTGGTCAGAAAAAGGAATTTTATTGTGTATGTCTTGTTCTGTACTCGTTTGGTGTCGTTATTGACTGAGTTTATGTTGTAGACTTATAATATGATGAATATATGATAATATGACCTAGTTTATAGTATTTATCAATTATATTATTGATTAGAACACTATACTGACTTTGTTTCTGATGTTTCCAGGTGATCAGGAGAAGTGAAGACTCGGAAATATAAGACCTCTGAGTACTTCTTGTGCTGGTTTTCGGTGAGTGGGTTAATCTAGCCGTTAAGGCATATAGTGACATGACCTAGACCGTTGACCTAGTTGCTATGCTTAGAACCATTGTTGTTGTGTGATGTGGACTATGACCTCGCGCGTTTATTGAACCGACCTTGCTTCTGATCAGGTCGGGAGAGATCAACCTTGCTTCTGATCAGGTTGGGCTCATTGATGTTGTATGATTAATATAAGTCAAAATCACGCGTCCGTTGCGTGTGGAATACTTATACTAGTGATACAAAGTTATGAGTTTTCGGTAGACTCTAGACTGATCAACTGGGGTCGTTGGCCCGGCCAGGCCGTCGAGTCTCTCAATGGGTTGCTTCGGATTACCCAGATGGTTGCTTCTAATTGACCATTGCTTGTAGTTATCACGGTTGATTTGGATTGACCGTTGCTGAAGATGTGTTTATGCCTTAGTGGTCTTTGGATTTAATTGGTTGTTGGATATTGTATTTGTATTGCTTTTATGTTGTATGTTAATGGTAGATTGCTATGTTTCTGCCTGTTCTAGTAGTTATGTGATTAACTGTCTGATTAATTTGTTACTGCATGTTCTAGTGATTGTACCTATGAGTTTTAGCTGTTAGATTAGTCCATTCACTTAGCTTCGTGTTAACCCCTCCACCTTCCCCCTTGCAGATTGTAGGTCTTTTGCTTTTATGGACATGGGAGAAGATGGGCGTGTTGAGTTGTGTTCGACAAGTCTAGAACTCTGATGTTGTCTATATGAAATTGAATATTAACGTAACACCGGTTTTTGATAACAATGTATTTATGTATGAAGTGTAATAATTACGTTTATGTTTGTACTTAAGGGCACGTTTTATAAATAAGACTACCACTGTGTTATATAAAAAAAAAGTACGGTGTTACACTTGTCATGTGTCTAATCGGTTACCATCTTAGCCAGGTACACAAAAATCATCTTTTGAGCTAGCTTATGGTGAAAAGCCTAATGTAAGCAATTTTAGAGTGTTTGGTTCTATTTGTTATGTTCATGTTCCAAAATCTAACCGAACCAAACTTGACCCAAAAGTTCGAAGGTGTATTTTTGTTGGTTATGATTCTCACGGGAAAGGTTGGAGGTGTATGGATCTAGAAACAAAGAAGTTTACCACTTCAAGAGATGTGGTATTTGATGAAGTGTCTTCTCAATTTTCTGAATCAAGCGAAAATGGTGAAGAAAATAGAGATTACAAATTTATGTTTCCTAGCTTCGACACTTAAGAAGAAAGTGAGAATGATGGTGTTTCTCAAACTCAAGAAGAGACACCTAGTGAAGAAGTACCAACTCAAGTTAGAAGGTCAACAAGAGAAAATAGACAACCAAAACATCTAAGTGACTATGAGGTGAACACAGTCACAACTTGTTTCTTTTCAGGTGGCTTAACTGAAGAACTAACATGTTATGAAGAAGCTAAAGATTCTACGGATTGGAGAAAAGCAATGCAAGAGGAGATTGATGCATTGGAAAAGAATGAAACTTGGGAGCTTGTCAAGATTCCGGAAGCATGTAAGCTGGTTACTTGCAAATGGGTCTACCATTTGAAGAAGAACTTGGATGGAACCATTAATAGGTTCAAGGCTCGGTTGGTGGCTCGTGGCTTTTGTCAAATTTATGGGCTTGATTATGAGGAAACTTTTAGCCCCGTGGCTAAAATGGTAACGATGAGAACAATAATCTCACTATCGGCTTACAAAGGGTGGAAATTGTGGCAACTTGATGTAAAAAATGATTTTCTATATGGAGAGCTTGATCGTGAGGTGTTCATGGAACAACCTATTGGGTTCATTTCAAATCAATTTCCAGAATATGTGTGCCGGTTAAAGAAAGCTCTTTATGGCTTGAAACAGGCTCCGAGAGCTTGGTATGGTAAGGTTGCACAATACCTTGTCTTTTGTGGTTTTAAGATTTCTGATGCGATTCTAGTTTGTTTGTAAAGAAAGAATCAGGTTTCCATGTTTTGGTGTTATTATATGTTGATGACATGATTATCACCGGAGGAAACGAGTCAGAAATCTCTCATTTAAGTGATGATCTTTTGGTTCGTTTTGAAATGAAGAATCTGGGGGAGATTGGATGTTTTCTTGGCTTGGAAGTTGATAAATTAGAAAACGGATACTTTATCTCTCAAAGGGGTTATGCAAGAAGTCTCTTGGAATGTTTCAACATGGGGGAGTGAAAGCCTATGACTACTCCAATGGAACCAAACCTCAAAATGAAGAAAGATCAAGGAAAAGAGCTCAAGGATGTGAAGTTGTTTCGAAAAATGGTTGGGAGTTTGATTTATCTAACCATCACAAGGCCGGAAATTTTTTACTCGGTTGGCATTGTTTCTCAAATTATGCAATGTCCAACTAATGTTCATCTTGATGCAGCAAAAAGGATCCTTCGTTAGGTGAAAGGATCAATGGGTCACGGTTTGTGGTACAAGAAGTGTGACGATGTTTTGTTAAATGGTTTCGTGGATGCAGATTGGATGAGAGACGCAAATGATCGCCATTCAACTTCGGGTTACTGTTTTAACATGGGTTCCGCGGTTATTTCATGGTGTAGCAAGAAGCAAGATGTTGTTGCTTTATCTAGCACGGAAGCGAAATATATAGCTGCAACTATGGCGGCTCAAGGATGTACTTGGTTAAGAAGATTGATTGGTGACATACTTGAAGAAGTAGATTATGTTGTCAAATTGAAATGTGACAACGAAAGTGCAATCAAGCTTGCTTCGAATCCTGTTTTTCATGCTCGTACTAAGCATATTGAAATGAGATATCACTTTACTCGTGAAAAAGTTCTTAGCAGGGAGATCGAGCTAGCAAATGTAAGGACGAATGCTCAAGTAGCAGACATCTTTACTAAAGCTCTAACTAAGGCCAAGTTAATAGAATTTCGAGAGACATTAGGAATCGTTGATCGGGAGTTTGCACCAAGGGGGAGTGTTAAGATATTGATGCAAACTAAAAGCCAACAACTGCCCACCTACAAAAATTGACTACGGATTTTCTTGTTTGTCTTATTCATTTAATGCATTGTAGGCTATGTTATCTTCAATATCTTTCAATATCTTTTGCATGATTTTCTCATAAAGTTGGTTAACATCTATCATTTATTACTTTGGTTTATTAGGCTTACATTTTTGTATTTAAGCATACGTAAGGTGTATCATTTCAACTCAATCAATACACATTCTCTTTTGCAATCTATCTTATTTCATATTGTTTTCCTTACCTTCACATTTACAGCAATTTAAACTTATTGTTTTAATGTAGATTGCATATATCATAATATACTATTTCATTATTTTTTCTATGAGCGAATTTATTTACACTATAAATTTTAATTCGTGCGGGCTCATACATAGACCACTTACAAAAAATGTTATTACCGTGCAATGCACGAGCTCATACTAAGTACATTATTTATCTTGCATATAATTTGTCATTATTGTGCACCACGGGCTTTCAAATATAAAAAAAAAAAAATTGAAAAAAATCAATTACTTTTACACGATTATTTTACTCACATGTGCAACGCACGGGCTCTAACGTTTTATTTACTTCGCTATTTACATACTTGAATGATATAATCTGTTACGATTTTTGCACGACTTTTTACACACCCGTGCAACGCAGTTGCACGGGCTCTAAAACCTAGTGTGTGTGTGTGTGTGTGTGTGTGTATATATATATATGTATATATATATATATACATATATATATATATATATATATATATATATATATATATATAAAGATATGAAATTTAGTAGCTTGATTGGTTCGTATCAACTAGAAGAAAGGTTCGAAAGGGTTGCCGACCGATGAGTGCACGAAAGTGATGAAGTTACTCTAATTATAAAAACGAATAGGTAAAAACCACAAATGTAGTGGAAACCGTTCTTTCCTTTCCAAGGAAAAATTTTTCTGTTCAAATCACGATTTTAAACTTTTTCTCTTAATAAATTACTTTATGTAAGCTAAAAGTTAAGGGAAATGGCTCCGTGATTCCCAGCTTAAAGGAATGACCTAGGAGGCTCCTAACTAAAGGTAGCTTGTCTGGCCTGTCATTGAGACGGATATGAGTTTAGTGTTAGAGTGATACCGATGAGGAAGATTCAGGCCCGTGAAAAGTTTCCCCATTCCCATTTAATTTGTAAGGGATACCGGGTAAATAGAAATGGAAAAGCTAGTTGATTCAATTGACACACTTAAAATGCAAACTCGTTTAATAAGATTATAAACCTGTCATATTGATGACGAAAGATGAAATGAACAAATAATCTAGGATATACAATAGTTTTGTATTATTATTTTTTACACGTTTCTTTGTTTTGTAAATTTACAAAAACAGAAGGTTTTTCTTGTTCAAATTATTCGGATTGGGCAAATATTTTTAGTCACATGTACACGGCTAAGCGATGATTATATTGTGACCATTTTGACAAATTCATGAGCACTTTTGAAATGTGTCGCTAGTATAGTATGCATATGACGTTATATTTATAAAATATATCTACTTCGTTTAGGTAATGAATTTTGCATATCATAAATGATTGTTGTTGTAACAACGAACTGTTTATGTTTGTTGTTTTAGTTCAAAAACGTACATTAAATCATCCGTTTACCGAAATGAATTTAGTTGACTATGTTTGTGTTTGTAAAACCAAATTCTAACAAGGTACTAAAGTCTAGTTCACAATGGTTATGCTTTCACTGGTTCATAATATCAATTTGCTTAAAACCATATGACGAAATAGTTATCTTAGTAATTGTATTTGTATATACTGTTACATTGAGCTAACAGCCTAACATAATGTTCCATATTTGAGATGATAGACATTCTTTGACTTGTTTTTACTAGATAAGGGTCATGTGGATTGTGAAAGGCTTTAAACTACTTGCACATTTATTATTACCTGTCCCGAGAATTTAAGTACTTAGAACAAGGTGAAAAAAGCCCCTTAGGTCCTAACAAACAATATAAACTATTTTTAAAAAGACTCTTGGGTCCTAACGAATAATATAAGCTATTTAAAAAGACCATTTGGGTCTTACTAAAATGCTAGTGGACTTTGATTTCTTTTTTTCGAGAGCCTTTGATTGTTGTTTTTGGGCTTATTGTGCTTCGTCTTCGCTGTTTTAGTTGTGTTTCCCGAGTTCCTCTGTCTCTCGAATCTCCGATTTTGTCTGTATATATAAAAAAAATTGACATCCTAAAAACACTGTGGCCGAAGTGGTCGATCGAGTTGCTTTCTCTCCGGACCTCCCCTACATGTTACCATCTCCAATAATGCATTGAAGTTTCTGCATATTTGTGGGTGATTGATATATTCATCATTTATTTCGATAAATCAATCAATATTATGCATTACTTTCAATGTACAATGTAACTTTTTTTTTTTTTAAGTAAGTCAGGAAATCCTCTTATGAACAAGCACACATTATCTCTCAATCTAGACTAAAATAAAAAGAGAAATCAAAAATGTTTCATTAACTATGTAAAACCTTCGATCGGCTTCGCGTAATTTCACCATGATCTATATGATACTACATAAATTTGCTAGATCTTTGGAGATCGAGATCGTTCTCTATAAATATTAAGCGAGTCCAGTATTTTTATATAAAGTAACTCTGCGAGAAAAGTAATTGATAGAAACGAAACATTTCAACTGAAAATAAAAATAACAAAAAAGTAGAACGATTATTAGTTTTAGGACCCAAATGAAATTGGTCATGTGAAATTGCTCCACACGCTTAAATCCGGACTTGCTTAGTGGTGACGTTGTAAATACTTCAAAGCAAAATTCAATTGTCATTATCGTAAATATTTTCAAATATCATTTTATTTGGAACATTAATATTTACCACGATGAAATCATCTCCATTTAGATGAGTGGTTATCGCTCTTTCCTATATTCGAGCCTTAATTGAGAATCTTCATAATGCAATTTACTTTGCAATTGGTTATGGAATCCTCTAGGAGTTTCTTGCAAACAGTGGGTTCTACCTATATCTAGCAAGGTTCCCTTTGGGAGTTTTCTTTGAGTGCAATATCTTGACCTTCCTCCTAACGGATTTAGAAAGTGAGCATGACCTATGACTTTCTGGATATGATCGGGTAGGTGTCTTATGGCCCCTCGGTGACCTTAAGACGATTTCTAACCGTGCATGTGATATCACAGGCATTCGGTGTGAAATCTACATGTGATATGGCAAGGTCAGTTTCTGACCTTTTTAACCATTGTGTCAAAATTTTGTAAAGTGATGTAAAATCTGATTGGAAATTGATTGAGGAAAAATAGATAAATAATAAAAAAATATTGATCTTAAAATTTTGATTGGTTGGTCTCTATCTGACGAAATGTGTTGTTTCCGTTGAAATCTCGACTAACGCCTCCAACTGAAGCCTTGTTAACCTCGTTAGTTTCTGTCACTTTGTGTGCACCTCATCTCACGGATTAAACTGACGCACTGATATATATGGTCTAATACCGTCTTTCAAATAAATATTTACCACGATGAATGTTACTAAATACTAATCTTTGAATATAATGTTCATCGAATAGTGTTATAAATAACAAAAAGAATTTGAGGAAGGTCATTAAGAACATCAATTTTAATCAATATTTTCTAAAATTCACTTGTATATCTTTGACATTTTGTATCGATAAAGTTGCTACAACGAAATGAACATTAATTTTTCTCCATTTCTTCAAAAACGATGATTGGATCATCTCTCTATATATTTAGATTCACATTCACATACATAATAAGAACACATAACATATATCTAAATCCAAATTTGCGTAGTATATATACCTTCTTAAGATTATTCATGTTACTTATATTCTAAAATATTTACTCTAATCTGATATGATATAAGAGAGATTCGGGTTATTCGGCGCCAAGTGCCCAAGTGGCCGAATTAGTTACCTATTCAAGTTATTCAATTTCGGGTTCAGTTCAGTTATTTGGTGCTGCGCATTCATTTTTTTTAACAGCGGTTTGGGATCACCTAGCATAACTAAACCACCAACGCAATCATCTCCCGCGCAGTTGCATAATGTACCCCCAACTGCTGCCCTGGAGAAAACCCGTACCAATATGACACCCTACTTAACAGCTTTCCAAAACTATGTTACAATTGTTGTATAAAAAGAGTAAACTGGGCAAAATTTTACCAAACAGCCAAGAACATCTATCTGTAAAAAGCTCAGAATTGTTTTAAACTTCTCCACAAACTCAATTTATCTATATATTTTGGTAACAAGTGAAACCATAACACTTGTCTATTTGGCATTACCATTTGCATGCTTGTGAAAGGGCCAGAGGTTAACTAAGCGCTCCAACACACCTGCACTTTTAAAGTAACCTGAGAAGCCTTGCGGAATTGTTGGTGGGGGGAAGTCTTCTGCAGGCATGGCAAACGGCCGTACCATCTCCTCCATCTTATCCAATGTAAGATATGCCCCTATTTCTTGTAGCCTTTCAGGCCCCATTATTGGTAACGTGTGCTCCTGATGCAGCGAAGCTGCTTCAACATCGCTTTTCTACATAATAGAAATAGAATTGTTTGCGTGAAAAAAGGGTATATAATTAGTGACACCATAATTAGACAGCAAAATATTGTGTTGGGTAACTGTCTATAAATTTCTAATTGGATTACCTCCAAGGGAGATAGATCTGCACCACGACTAAATGTCATCTCAAGACGATACCGTTTTGGGTCTTCCAGATTTACCTGTAAAATAGTATTACAGAGGTAAATGTTAACAACTTCACATTAAACTAGCATCAACTACTTTTGATGTTATGCGTTGACTGATGTTTTCTATTTAAGCTCATATATTGGCAGAAGAACTGTTTACCTCGGTATTTTCAAACATTCTTAATACAATATAGCTCATGTAATCGAGTTCCTTTGTTCTTAAAAGGCGTTCCAAAGCATTATCACATATGAGACTGGCTTCACCTTGAAGAGATTCATCCAAGTTACAGTAACGGAGAACATTCATCAACGAGTGGATATGCGATTCCTGTCATCATTAACGTATATATATAGATCACAAATTTTTTAAGAAGACATCGAGATAAAAAAAAAGTTAATAGAAATGATAAAAACGTTACTAACCGACGTAAAGTAAAGGCGGGTCCGGACGTGTCTCTCGGGTGTTCGCACATTAGCATATCTACAAAAGTAAAAGGAACATAAACTATATGATTCAGATTGAGAGTTGGAGTGAGATTAAAGGGTTATATACTGACTTTGGATCCAAACGGTATTTTATCTCCTTGTCATCATCTTCATCCTGATCCATTGACTTTTCACTTGTGAAGCTAGTTCTTCTTGATTCTTCGTTCTTAATAAGAGTTAATGGTTGATGATCTGAATGTTCTTTCACATTCTTGATAGATGTTGTTGAGCTTTGACTCAAACTCTTCAATTCTGCAACATTAATGGCTTCTTCACGTGTGTTCCTCAGATCGATCAATATTTTACCCAACAAACGTCGAGCAATCTAGAAGTCGAAATGAAATAGTCATATAACAACATATATGTGTGTGTATTTATATGTTAAAAACATAAACTTTCCTCCATATATGTTACTCTTTTAAAATATAGTCCAAGAGTAAAAAGATCCATTAAAATCATCAAGTGACAAGGAATTAAGTTTACCTTGGAGCCTATCTTCAATTTCTGCTTTGGGTTGATGCCATACTCATTCGGAATAACACCATCAGCAAGCAACTGAGACGATTGAAGAACATTTAGAAAACTATGACAGCCATATCCTAAGACATGAAACTAGCATTTTTTTTTAAGACAAAATTTAAAAATTAAATTTCATTTGAAGGATTATATTCCCACCAAAATTGTGCATTAGATACTTGTACTGTACAAGTACTTAATGCACAACTGTGGTGAATTTATCAATTTTGATGGTGGAAATATCAATTAGATACTTGTACTGTACAAGTACCTTGGCAACTTTGAAGAGCTCATCCAGTCCATCTATATTAAGATGAGCATTGTGCAAGAGATCATACCTTAAATTTTGCAAAAAAAAAAAAAAAAAAAAAAAACAGTCAGCATCAAATTGGTCTAACCAGGTAGACTACCAGAACTTATATCCAACATGAGGGAGTTAATGTGAGATCTGACTTACTTGCACGAGTCATAAACGTCTGGAATTTGTGTTATATCATATCTACTGTTAAAGGAAATAACAGCAAAATGTTAATAATTCTCAACTATGACGGGGACATTCATATTTGCAAAAGTAAATAAATCAATAGAGCGAGTTTTTGTTGTAGGTTCAAAAGCTTACTCTTTGCGTTCATTATACAAATCCCGCTCGAGTTTTCTCCAACGAGCATACATTAAAAGAAAGCCTTCACTTCCACAAGGTAAACCAGCAGCAATACGATCAACATCTATATGTGTCTTACCGAGTGCTCTTGCTTGATCATATGGAGGAATTACATCATAAGAAGTTGTCTCAGCAAGTTTCTCATCTTCATCCTTTGCTAGTAGTCTCACTTGTTCTGTAACTTTTTTAGTCAGCTTCACCTGTTATATTATATACATACATATCAGTATATATCAGACATATATAGAAATACTCAGCTGAATATTTAAGTAATTTATTTTTACCAAAGTAGGTAGAAGATCTGAAGCATTCAGAGGAAGACCAGCTCCATCAACCATCCAAGGCTTTTTTAATGACCCGTTATCCTGCACTGCTTTCACTCCAGCCGTTATCAACTCGTTCAATCTAGCCTATAAACAAAACAAAAATAAAATAAAATATAAGGTAGAATACTCATAGTTTCCCACCTCGACCTGACAATTCAAATAGATACCACCAGTTAAAGTTTCTATTGTTGTATAGAAAAAAAGGACAAATTATAAGGTTCGACAGAGTTGCATAATCAGCTATTAACATAGAGATATGTTCATGCAAGGTATTAACCTTGCATTACCTTACGTAGACATGTTATATATCTTAACAGTAGACACTCGATTGTCAAAACGCAACAATATCATGCTCAATTATGAAGAAAAATGACGAGAGATAATATTTTTACGCAAAGTGTGTTCAGGTAAGGGAATACTCCGTAAAAGAATCCTTGAACTTCAAAACAAAACAAAAAAAGGAAATTATGTAAAAACCTTAGCTTCTTCCATCTCAATGCTTGCATTATCAAGTCCATCTAACATTGATGAGTCCTTGCTAACAAGTGAAACCTTTAAAAAAAGTTTGATTTTTATCAGCCATAGCCTATGATAGAGATGCATCGTCAAACTGTAAATAGAAGACAACAAACCAGTATTGGCGTTAACTGTCCTTCCAAGTCTAGGAGCCCCTTTGCAAAGGCTGCAGCAGACATCTGTTGAGAGGCGTTTAATCAAACACGTTAATTTGTCTAAGGAAAGTAAAGGCATTAAACAAGCAGAAATATAAAACAACTATGAAAAGAATAAAGAAGTGATTCACGAGGCTTATATACAATAGGACAGGACTATAAGGCTTCAAAAGATAAGTTCCAAAAATTGATGATGTAAAATTAGAGTTGTTACCTGCACACGGCCCTCATCAGAGCTGTAAATTTTAAGGTCATGACGATATGTACTGTGGAGGCGAAGCAGTCCAGTACCTTCACCTGAAGTATGTGAAGAATAAAAAAAATCACATATAAAAGTTTTAACAAGTGCACTTAATAAAAAAAATTGCACCAGATAGTGAATAATATCTACCTGGATACATATTGTTGCGGAAATATCTGCCAAGTTCTTCAGCCTGTCAATAAGAAGCAGATGAGCAATGTATATATTATTTAATGATAAAAGCTCCTGTTGTTGAAATACAAAAATCTATTTGTATGACTTCTATTAGAAATGATCACAAATGCATTTACAGAAAGAATCAAGCCATAATATCCATGTATATAGAAGGGAATATGAGGATCTTAGACGTAAAGACCTGCTTTCGACCAGCATGTGTAAGAACACCTCCATATTTAAGAACCATGAGGGCTTCTATGGGGTGTTCTTCTTCAACATCACCTTTTACAACTTTAACCCACTTAAGCGGCTTTAGTTGAACCTTCCGATAAATGCCAGAGAAATGGCCACCCTGGAAACAGAGCAGGTGTCAGTTACCTAAAACAACTTTCAAGTTCAGATCTAAAAATAGAAGCTAATTTTCTAGCATCTGGCTTGGTGCACAAACACATAACAGAAGAAAAAGGAATGGCCTGGTAGTTATCTTTGAACATAGTTGAATGCTTGTCAAATGGAGTTGTAAGAACCATAAACTAAACAATCAAGATTATATTAGTCACTTAAATATCTTAGTCCAGTGCTGATAACAACACTTATGCTGAGGTTTGATTTTTGCTAGATAACTCCTACTACCCAATTTATAATAGTTTGATAGACCTGTGCTATTTTAATGTTGCAAACTGATGCTAGAGTTGAACATTATAACATGTAAATTAAGTTACAATTGTCTAAATTCAAAAGGAGCTAAATGTTCTGTTTAAGGCTGTCATTGCTTAAAAAGGTAGTATGATACTATGATGAAATGGTGTTTAAAGAACTATTCACAATGTTTATGATAAAATATATGTACGCACTCCTAATTTGAGAAGCTGATCAAATTATAAGAGATATCTAATGGTGATTTTTGAAAGACTTTTTTTTAAAGGATGTGTAAGCATTGTGCAAGAGGTATTTATAAAAAGCCACATTGCTCATATTGGAAAAATCCTTCAGAAATTTTTTATAAATAATATGGATTATATTCATATGAATGAGGGTGTACATTTTGAGTAGGTTTTGAAATAAAAAGCTTTTGTTTCTCTTTCAGTGTATGTATTTTTCTAATTTATTTTGAACTATAAAAAACATTTATACCATTGGAGCAGTAGGTTAAAAAAAAAATAAAAGAAAACATTTCAAAACAACCTTTTAAAAAAGCTTTAGAAAACCCTCCATTGGAGGCCCAATTTGTAAAAGTTGGTCAAGAAACTTAAAAGAAATTTTTTTCGTATGTTCAAGATATGAAGCATAGGAAAAAAAAACCCGAAAAAAAAAGTGCAGCATGAATGATAAAGACAAATGTAAACCTCTTCGAGAACTGCTTTCACTTGACGAAGCTTTTCCGCATGTTCAATGTCTTCTGCTTCGCTATCACTTCCAGGACCAGGTCTAAAGAAACCAAAATATCCACATTAAATATATAACATCATTTTTTCTAAACAAAAAGCAAAATGCAGCATGATTCATGCTGATAGCATTAAATTTTAAAACTGATTGCTCAAACACTGATATAGAAGAGACGCACAGCTAACAACTTTAGAAAGGTATAATTCCCAAGCACATACAAACTTCAAAATAGGAAATTTGTACAACTGAAGTTGCATAACTAAGATCTTTGAGTAGGAATACCAAAAAAGGAAGCAGTAATTACTTAAAAAGAAATTTATGAAAAAGCAATGACTTGAAATTAATTACTTCTAGAACCAAAATACCAGAGATTGAACAATATGTGTCATCCATACCAAACATAATGCGTATATCATTTGTTACGTCCAAGCATTATTTATTTAGGAGATAGTTTCCAACAAAAAAATGTTCCCCAACTGGAAATATACCTAGTACGCGGTACTAATATCCGGGTAGCATCTAACAGATCCTGCAATTGGACTGCAGTTTTGAGTTTCGTCTGCAAGAAAAACATTGTCAGACAAAATATAAGCAAGCATTTAACTATTAATTAATAAAAAATGGAAATCTTAAGCAATAATATAAAAAGGCACCTCAGATCTTGGTCTTCCACCGTTGTATTTCAACATTATGTTCAACAATTTTTCCTCTGTGACCTTCAGCTTTACTTTTTGCTTTGGAGTTCTATCACCACTGCCCAACAAAATCATAACTTCTTACAGAACAACCATAAGTTCTCAGTCCAAGGTTGCAAAAATCGCTACTTGAGGAGTACTCTGTCATGACTTTTTTTAGGGAGTACTCGCGGAGTACTTAGATGTTGACCAACTTTGACTTTGACCGATTTTGACCGAATTTTGACCAATTTTGAGAGTAATCCCGATTTTTGGTCAGTTTTGACCGATTTTAACCAAGTTTGACCGAGTACTAGCCGAGTTTTGTAACACTGGTGCTCACACAACATATAAAAGCGAAGATCGGATGTATATCTTACTGACGAATAATAGCAATCACACAATGCAACTCCTCAGCCTGACCAAATGAGCCAATAATCCCACTTCCTTGACGAGTCAGACCCTCTGGCTGAGCAGGCTCATTGACTTTCCAAGGTAAGATTGGTGGAATTGCGGTTGAAAGATGGGGGGCTTTTGCATCCAGAAACATCTTACGTAACACGCAAGCAGCATCATCATAGTATCTGTGTAGTTACATAAACATCATGAAATTAACAAGATGACATTGAAACTTCAGCATATATATTGTTAACAATACAAGAATTACATTTTAATAAAATCAGAGACAGAAAACAAACAGCCAATATAGGTAGATAAATTTAACGCTCATTACTTGTAGGAATTTTTGACAAAGCTCCACCCATTCACATCGCAAACATATGACCGTCCTTCACAGCGCAAGAGATCAAACCCACAGACCTGTTGAAAAATGAGTATTGCAGATCATCAAATAGTAACCATATTGGTCAACAGACAGATTCCCAGAAAATACACAATGGTACAAATAAGTGCAGACTATAAGTCTAAAGATGGAAATAAGATAACCTACCCCTTGCCTAAACGCAATGCAAACTTCTCTTGCCATTTGCTTCTCATTAGGAGTGAGAAGCACTGGATACCTAACCTGCCAAATAATAAATAAACATACAATCAACTTCCTAAGCCCATCCAATCTGCAAATATACTTTGTATATGTAAATTGAAAAATGTTCCATATTCAAGGTTGCAAAACTCGCTACCCGGGGACTACTCGGTCGGGATTTTAGAGGTAATAATCGGAAACTCCGGATCGAATCGGATTGGATGATTTATACATTTGAATAATTAAAATTATACACGTAAATATAGAAGAAAACAATAGACATAAACTTTCACATAATTGTCTATAAACGTAAACCTAATTGTTCATTTGTTCAAAAACTCTAAATTCTATTTAGATTCATACTAAAATGTTGACTGATTTTGACTTTGACCGACCGACTTTGACCCATTAACTGATGTTGACCGATCAATTGAACGGATTATGGAAAATCGGATCGGCATGTTTTTGAAAAGGAGTAATGGGGATTAATCGGGGATTTTTACAACAGTGTAAATATTGCACAACTAAATTGAATAAGTAATAACATGCAACTTTCTTGACATGAATGGTCCTCGGTTCTTAATACGCGCCCCATAAAATGGTTCATTGACGATTGATGACATGTTGCAAAAATTATGTATGGTTCAGTAATAATTGCACTTTTACTTATCCTACAATTTTGGCATTGACACTTCATCCATATGTAAGGACGTAGCAGATGTGCACACAGCATACCGAATTTGGAAGCCACAGACACTAGCCAAAGGGTGGGTAGTCAAACAGTAATATAGGGGCATTTTGGACATTTTGAATTTAAGTTCCTAGATCACTTACTTCTTTGCCATCTGGATTTCTCATAACCACACCATCAACAACAGGAGACTTCCTTGCCTCGGCATGTGCATATTCTGGACCAACTGTATACACCTACACAGTATCAAACGTAATCCGTAAGCAAGGTACCTGGATGCATAACCGTAATTACAAAACACGTCATTGGCAACGGTAACAAATGAGACTAAGTGAACATGATTTATTCCATATTCTAAACCCGGGCAACCTAGGGTTAGCGTGATATGGTTATGCTAAGAATAAAGAGTCGAGAAAAAAAGAAGGATAAAACAATTTGTTAAGTCAAGTGATTAAACAACCTTAACGTCTGTTCCTCCGGTTGGCATAAATTCTTCGTATATATATGACCCCTCACGTCTCACTCTTCTGACCTCTGGATGAAATTCACTTGATCTGTTGCCAACCTGAAATATAGGCATATCATATGTCACCATATAGTTCAACATTTATCAGATAACAGAAAAAGAAAAAAAATGTCACCTAGTTTATAAGTTTATCTCATTTTTAACATCCACAAAAATATCAAGTTGGAAAGCTCACCTTTCGAAATAATTCTTTCATGCCACCCCCTGCTGAGCTGGGGTAATATATCATAATTCTGTGATCATCGCCTTTAAACAAGGAAAAGAGTAACCAGACTCAGTTATGCACAAGTGAAACAAACCGTACAAAAGTATATAGCTGCTCGTGAACAGAGAAGTTCTAGAAGTGTGAACTATTTCACTTTATGGGAAATATATGAAACAGAATTCAGTATATAGCTCGCAAAGACTAGAATAACCAGATATTAAGGAACATAAGAAAAGAGTACAAACAAAACGGTAGTTATAAGAAGGTATATTAATATGAATGTGACAAGTTCATACCATGAACAGGTTTCTCCACGAAAGGCTTCCAAAATCGCTGCCCATGAACCTCAACAAAATCTTCTTCCTCAACAAAATACTCCAAATCTTGATATGGCTTGTCCCTATTTACAAATGCGTATCTTGGAACTGGGATTCCATACATTTCGAGACACTTCATTTTATTTACCGGAAAAGGGAGAACATAAAGTTAGAACAGTAAAGAGATAAAATCAGTAAGAATTATTGCAGACAGTTTACTTCTATTCTCGAAAATAACATATGATAATCGTAACAGGTGCTTTCTTGGTATAAACTCTAGTTTAATTCCATGTTAGCTGCCACCAAACAAGAGCCACTTCATTAAGTAAAACATGATGTTATAAATAGTCATACCTCGTATACTTTCCTTCGGTCATGAAGAAGGTGCTGCGGTTCTAGTTCATTTACAAGGAAAGGTCTGGAGAAAGAATAATTAAATGGTAGACGTAAGTAGCAGGTTTTTGTTGGACAGCTGTTAGCAGTCATAAATGATTGCATGCAAGGTAAAACATGTGTCTGGTAATAAAGGCCATCGTAATTAAACAACCTGTTGAGTTCAAACTTAAAATGCTGAACTCAGAAAGATTTTAGATACACTTTAGGCCTGTTTCACCAATCTGGGTGAAGTCACAATAGATAAATGAAGAAAGATCAATATGTGTGAGAATATAGAGAATAAGGTTCATTCTCATGCTTTCCTATTCAGTACTCAAGAAGAATGACAGGAAATACAAGTAATGATATCAAGAAATGATAATCGTTTCAACTTTCAAGAAAAATAAAATCCTGTTTTCATGAATAGAGACTATTTGGGTATGAGGGAAATGTTTATCGTGCATGCAGACAAGAAAGGAATAAGTTTTAGGACATAATTTAAATCAAATAAAAAATGTAATAAGAGAAGAGCATACTTCCTCAGTTTAGCGTATGCTTCAGCTTTCTCAAGCGGATATCCAGAGGAATGGAATGCAATCAAACAATCACATATTGGCCACCTGAAACAAATAGTGACGTCAGGACTCTAATCGTTTTAGTAATAGCAGATAATCCTTCCAGTATCTTTCTTACATTTGTATGTTTGAGAAAAATATATCAGTGTTTGCATATATATAGTTGCATATACAAGACGGAAGGTATTAACAGCCCTTACTTTACAATCTATAAACATCGTACTATACCAGATTCAAAGGTGATGAATATTAACTACATACTTACTTCAAGATATTGCCTATATGATTAAGATTATTATAAGCAATTCCGTTAACAGAAGAGCATATATCTCATTTCATAAAGAGATCAATTACATATGTTAGTTTTCAACAGACTAATCCACTCAAAATATTTTGGTTTGAGATGAAATAATTGGAAAAAAAAATATAGCTACACCATAAATAAGAATGTTGCAAAGAGAAACATTTTTAACCATAAACACTGAAAACACACGCGCAAATTTCCAGTTCGATATCATCAGATTTAAATGTTGCAAGTTAAACGTGGCCTTCAATTGTGGCAAAGAATTTCACACAGTATGTGAACGATAATGTCAAAAGTGAGCTACTAACAACTGATAACTAATTGATATTTGTGAACTGATACTGTATGATGTATATAAGTATATACCTATCAATCGGCTCATCCAGGATAACTCTGTCCCCAAAATAGATGATCTACATGAACATACAACAAAACAATATTAATAGCCAAATCTTCCCTAATCTAATAGATAAATATTTGTCTCTGCTATCACAATTACAACACTATCACATCATCATTGAAACATGTGACACGATTTACTGCAAGATTTTTTTCAATCGTTTCTTAGTTGAGTCATCACATCAAATTAATAGAAGTGTGCGAGAAAATAATTTGAATTACCAGTTTGGGATGAATTGCATATATAAGAAATATATATATATTTTCATTCTTTTTCAGCTAAACTTTACCCATCTCGATTTGTTGCCCCATTATATATAGCCAAATGGTCAATCAATTTCTTCAATACATTATTTATTCATGATAAACCACCCCAGGGTTGTGGTCCTGAGTTCCTCCGAAGAGGTATCAGGTTCAAATCTCACTTGAAACATATCTTGGCCAGAGAAAAGGGTTGAAAACAATACTCGGATAGGCATAGTACATCTAACTAAAAATTATTCACCTTCCCCGGGTAGCCTGAACAGAGAAATACCTTAATTGTTTACATTTATATAATGTTTATATCTATATTTATTAATTTATTAATATATCCTATATATCTAGCAATTAGCTACGATGTGCTTTTATAGAAAGTTTTTGTTTAATTTTCCTGTAAAACAAGAGTGTATCATCTAGTTTCTGGCCTTTAATATCTAACTGGCTCTCTCAACAACCTTTATATGATACAGAATGGTCAACTTTTAGAAAGTTGAAAAATATACTATATTCTAGATTCTAGAATATCCGAATATCACATCTATTTCATCCAAAAGCGTAACCAAATCAAATTTAAAATTAAATAAATTAATAATTCAGCGCAACAAATAACAAATTTCAAATCACTTACTTCAAATTCACCAAACGCTTGCAGCCTCTCCAGTATTTGCCCCATCGGAGCTGAGAAAACCTAACGCCGCCATCACCGCCGCCACCAAAAAATAAAAACAATTAAATAACCGAAAATCAATATCTCATCAAATCAAATCAAGTAAGAGAAACACGATCAGTGTAAACACATTAGCTCTATTCTAACAGCTCGTCATCAGCATCATCAATCGGAGAACAATACGTGTAAGTGTGTGTGTTTTACTGTGTGTTAATTTCATGTAAATAGAACAGAACCTCGGGGCCGCATTTCACCTTCTTTTCCATTACACATACTCCGACTATTATCTTCTTTCCTTTCGCCATTGATTCTTCGTTCTAGGTTTCAAACTTTCACTTCATAACCTGATGAACAAAAAAAAAAAAAAAAAACGATAAATATATGTACGGTGTATATGTATGTATTTTTGTGTATGTATATACGAATAGTACCTGAAATGCGAGAATCTTGTGAAAGAAAAAATAAGGACGGTGTGATCTGACTATTTGATTTGATAATATCACAAAAAGGAAAAAAATGGTAACGAAAACAAGGCAAAAAAGGAAAAAGTTTTACGCATTTATGAGAATATCCGTAGAAAAGGGACTTTGTTTGTAAAAGATTTTTAAAAGATAAAGAGTTGTGGTGAAGTGAAGTGATTCTGGAATATACATGCTAAATATACCTGTTTTTAGAAAGAAAAAATAAAGGAAAAAGTAAAATCATATTGATATCTTGGGTGATTTTGTGAAAATAAAAAATTATATATATATATATATATATATATATATATATATATATATATATATATATATATATTTTTATACATTAGTTTGTCAAAAAGAATGTTATCATGTACGAGTAATAGAAACAAAAATGAGTTTTAGGGCCCGCGCGATGCAGCGTATTAACGCATCAATAGTTTAAATGTTCATATATCGTTACATAAATTTTATACTAGTTCTATAAATTAATAAATTAATGAGTCACCTTGTATTTTAGTAATTATATATATCTTGTTGGTGCATGAATCCCCAGCCGTAGATTGATTCGTTGTTTGATACATTCGGTTATGTAATAATGTTTACTCGTGACTATTGATTACTCGTGACTATTCATTATATATATATATATATATATATATATATATATATATATATATATATATATATCTATCTCTCTCTCTCTTATTGACATAAAATTTATAAATTTTATGTCAATAAAAGTTTTAGTACTAATTATCGATAGACGAATTGTAAATATAAATGTATAGAGTAACGTATTTCTCGCAACAATGCGAGTGACATTTTTTTGTGGAGATATATATTTAACAAGAAAATATTAGTGGGTGAAAAAAAAGAATAGTAAAAAAAGCCAGACATTAAAGATAATAAAAAATTATATATATATATATATATATATAATGAATAATGACATTGGTCTATGATTTTATTTTTATTTTTTTTAAAGGCAAGAGATATTATACCCACTAAAATCGAGTACAAGTACAAAGAATGAATATGGCAAAACAACCCATATTCAAAACAAAATTACACAAATCCGAGTTTGTGAGGCAATCAAACCCAATCACGAAAACTAAAATCTAAATTACAAAATATTGAGATAAATAAAATGATTACTTAGCCAAGTTAACCAATCAAGTATCCTTCCGTGTAATCGGTTCGAAATCCACTAGAAAGATTTCACTTGGATTTCATTTAAAGCGACCGGAGTGCTCCAACTTTTTTCCCGAAAAACCTTGTTGTTTCGATTCTTCCACATATAATACGAACACACCCATTCCGTTGCTTGCCAAATTAATTTCCCAATATTAGATGTTTGGTCGGGGTAATTCCTCAAAGAATCTCATTAAGGCTAAGATTCGAGAAACTACCAAAACCCCACCATCTATAAACACGTTCCCAAAGTTCCATTGAATGCTTGCAAAAGAGTAGAGAATGATCCATCGTTTCAATGTCGTCGTCACATAATGGACAAAGAACACTATGGAGGTCAATGCCCCGCTTATCAAGCTCATACCTAATCGGTATCCCTTTTTTGATTGCTCACCAAACGAAAACCTCCAATTTTTTAGGAACAAGTTTGTTGCGAAGAGTAGCCCCGTGTTGCCCATTTGATGAGAATGAATTTTCCTCAATGATTCTCGTTAATGCTTTTACCCTAAAATTGCCCGAAGTAGCAAGTGCCCATGCCCAGTGATCATGTTTACTGTTATCGAGATGAACATTTGAAAGTAGCAGCAGCAGCTCGTTGAATTCTGACTCTGTTCGTCCACTTGGATTGTGGATCTAATCCAAGCCGAAAGTTGTACCTGTTTCACTACACCACATTCTGTCCCGGACCGAACAAGATTTTGATCCCTCCAAATTGTACAGTCTCCGGAATTTGTCGCGTAGTTTGAAAGCTCCCGCCCATTGCTCGTCCAAAATGAAGTACTTGACCCGTCACCGATAACTTTGATAAAAGAATTCTTGAAATTCACGTTCATGTCTTCGATTGATGTTCCTGCTAAAACAATATTTCGCCAAATGCTTGAAGTCAAGGAATGAGGTGAGTCATTCCCTAACCCCAAGCCACCACAAGTGTCACACCCCCAAATAGGGCCTGGGGTACTTGTGACTAATTATATCAAATCATAGTTGTATAAACGAGAACGACTCTATATGAGACGTTTTATTGAGTTTTGCAGCGGAAGATAAATAGATTACATTGAATTTAATAAACAACGCATTAAATGTCTTTAATTGATATGATATGTAATGAAGACTCCAAGCATAGCAAGCAATCATCATCAAAAGCAAATGCAAGTCCTTCAAATTATCCATGAATGACTCGTTGAAATGTTGCTTTCAATTAGCGAATACACAGAGGAAGCATTATGTAGGACCTGAGAATAAACATGCTAAAGAGTGTCAACCAAAAGGTTAGTGAATTCATAGGTTTATCATAAATAATGATTTCAATAATAGTGTTAGACCACAAGATTTAATAAGAGTTGATTGATATAGAAATATCAACCTAAAAGTATTGCTGAGTTTGTAATATCGTGACTAAACAAAAGTTACCCCGTGACACTTGTTATTCGTGTCGTTGAATCATTATTATTTAGTCAAAGACCAATGGTCAACTGACTAGAGACGTCACTCTCAGTAGCGCTACTCACAATAACTAAGCTTGCATCTTATACCTCAGCAATTAACGATATTACGGCAGGGATTTAGCATGCCAAAGCACGTATATAGCATAAAAGTTTGAGTACTTGTGTCTAAACGTAAAACAGTTATAAAAGTTGCGCATGTATTCTCAGCCCAAAAATATATATAAAAGGGAGCAGATGAACTCACGATACGATAAGATAATTTGTAGTAAATATGTGTATGATGGCACTGAACAAGTGCAGAGTTGTCCTCGGATTCACGAACCTATATCAAGTATATATATTAACACATATACTCATAATCGAATAAGTTTATATATATTATTTCAATCGTTATATATTTCTGTATATATATACCTATATATATATTCTATATATAAGTATTTGTTTGATAAAATAATATTAATTATGATAATGATTAATGAGTTGTATTATTTTGTAATAACAATAATAATACTAGTGGTAAAATGATAATAATCATAATAAGGTTTAAAAATAATAATAATAATAATAATAATAATAATAATAATAATAATAATAATAATAATAATAATAATAATAATAATAATAATAATAATAATAGTAGTAGTAATAGTAGTAGTAGTAAAAATGAAAGTTCTTATAATAATTAAAATGTTATATGTTTACAATAGTAATGCTATTAATAGTAAAAATGATAATAATGATAATACTTTTTAATAATAATAATACTACTAAAGATAATCATATTAGTAATAATAATAACGATAACATTAATAATAATATTTATAAATATAAAATGATACTAATACTAATAAAAATGATAATTTGTATTGTTTTCTAAATAATAATAATAATAATAATAATAATAATAATAATAATAATAATAATAATGATAATGATAATAGTAATGACATTAATAGTAATACTTATAATAAAAGTGATTAATACTATTAATGAAATGATAATTTTAATAGAAATATTACTTTTAATAATAATAGTAGTTTTTAATAAAAATGGTAAGTTTAATAATAATAATAATGAAAATAATAATTTTGATAATAATACTTTAATACTACTAGCAATAATAATAACAATACTTAATGATGAAACTAGTAATAATAATAATGATATTACTACTAATTAGACTAATGATGATAATAATAATAATAATAATAATAATAATAATAATAATAATAATAATAATAATAATAATAATAATAATAATAATAATAATAATAATAATAATAATAATAATAATAAAGGAAATAAAGAGGCTACCTTAAAAAGAAAAAAATATATATGTTCCAGCCTGGGATTGAACTTGAGACCCCTCGCTAACCCGACAAGTACCCAACCATCCGTCTGCCCTCGTTTTTCTGTTATAAAACTGATACCCATTTATATAACCCATATTATTCAGTGTTCATCCTCTTCCTCTTTCAATATGAATTCGACAGAATCCAAAAACCCTTTCGTAATGGCGAGCAAAGTTTTGTTTTTAAATTATTCAAACGTGATAGTAATTTCCAGTCATTGGTTGGTTGGTTTGGTTTTAATCAAAGATAAAAAAAAAAAATTAAAGCAGAAGCTGAAAGACATCGTGAGGAAAAAAATAAATAATAAACTCATAATTTGATTTTGAATTTAAGTTGGTTTGAGACTCTGATTCCTTCATGAAATATGTTGTAAATCCATCCTAGAAGCTTTTTTAATCGTCAATTAATCAAAATACATTAACATGAATTCGAATTTCGCGATGAACAAAAAGTTTGACTTTTTAAATTTAAACTTTGACTCGAAAATTAAAGATCGATAGGAAGAATTGAGAGGTGAAACTTTGCAGAAAGATTGAGTAAATAATTCCTAACAAAACTGAAATTAAGGATTTTCAAATAAAAATCGAAATCGAGCTTTAAAAAAAGTGAACAAGAACAGAGGCTTATGACTGCAATTTCCTTTTTTTTTTATTCAATCTGATAATTTGATATTTGAATATGATTGATAACTGATATTGTTGATGAAACAATCAAATGGTTCGTTTTATAATGAAAATGGTCGATAGATACCAAAATTAAAACCAGTAGCATGATTAAAATAATTAGGAGATAAAAAAACAAAAAAAAAATGCTGGATCGTGGAGAGAAAAAGAAATATATAAAAAGTATTGCTGATTCACGATCAGATAGACAGATATAGAAAAATATATAAACAGATCATGATGGAATAAAGAATAAAACAGATACCAAAAAAATATAAAGCAGATAAAAAAAAGAAAGCAGATACGATCAATAATAAAAATATACACCTAATAATACCTAATTGAACCCATTATCTGATTTAATATTTATATTTAATTAATAATAAATATAAATATACTTAAAAATAATAATACTATTAATACTAAAAATAATAATATTACTAGTAATAACAAAAATAATACTAATTATCAATAATAATGTTGATAATAATAATGATATTTATAATAATGACAATACTAATAATGATATTAATAAACAAATAATGATAGTAATATTCTATGATAATAATCGTTATAAAATGTTATTAATAATAATGATATTTCATTATATTAATTTAAATGTTAAGTATTAATAATAATGATATTAATAATAATAATAATATATTAGTAATTATATTAATGATAATGATGATAAGTATAACTATACTAATAATAATATTAGTAATAATAATACTAACAATAATAATAATCAAATTCATATTAATAAAAATGATAATACTGATAATGATAATTGTAAATGATAATGATAATATTGTTAAATATTATATTAATAATATTAATTAACACTAATGTATTATTATTTACAAATAACTGTTCGTGAATCGTTGGTCTTTCATAAAAGTTAGGTTTAAATTTTGTCGGAAATTTTCGGGTTGTTATAGTACCTACCCGTTAAAAGAAATTTAGTCCCAAAATTTTTAGTTGTTGCCATCAGTCGGCGTTGTTTGTAAACAGGTGAGGGTATTTTCGTTTTATTTGGTCTTCACGTTCCCAGGTATACTCGGAGCCTTGCGTGAATTCCAACGAATAGAATATTGTTTTGTTTCAAGAGTTTAAATCATACGGACCATAAATTCTACAGGTTCTTCGATGAAGTGCATTTTATTATTAATGCAGAGGTTATCTAAAGGATTAACAAGAGTGTCATTTGACTAGGTTATCCTCAAAAGGAATGATGGTGCTATACAAGCATTTCAGTAAACTGAACACATAAAATGTGTTATGAATAGTATTGAGCTCATTTAAAACCTTGCGCGTTTATGCCACAATATTAGGGCTGACAAATAGAGAGGAGTTCGTGAAAATCACAGTCATGAAATTTGATAGAGATCATCCTTGTTTACAACAAGAATATTGTGATGATGAATATGAGTTGAAAAATAGAGTTTTATCACCTTTGAATAATATAATTCGATTATAGGAAGAGTATAAACGAAGTTATCGTAAAAGATTAAAATGAGGAAATATCAGTTTGCTTTAACTTTTGACATAGTTATAGTTGTTTTTCGGATTTCAAGGGATTTAAAGAAAATCTTCGTAATCTATAAGATTTGATTCTCCGGTAATTAAGGAATTTGAGATTTCTTTGATTAAATGCGATGATTTGCCTTGATTGTCGTGTCTGGAATTTTTGCTATAAATTAGCTTCTTCCGTTTCATTATCTTCACTACTTCTATAATTTCTTCCTAAATTCATACTTCCAAAAGATTTGTTAATATGCTCAATCCCGTATTGATACTTGTTATTATATTGACCATATATGCATTCATTCTTCTTTTTCATTTACCACCAGAGGAATCTGTTTACTTCTACTATGCTCTTGGTTTTATAGTGTTTTTAGTTCTCCTGTGTCTTTATATTGCTATACGCATTGATATATACGGTTTGTAATTTTGGTATCGTTATCGGGCTTTATATTTTCCCTTATATGTCGGAGCTCTTTGCCTTTTTATTCTCTTATCGACTCTAAGTAAAGCGAGTAATGGTCCAGAATTTGTAGGTATGAAGTTTCGAATGATCATAATATACAAAGTAGAAAGGAAAGGTAATAGCACGATTTGATTTGTCAAATTACCAGAATATCCGAAAAAGACCGAATCATCAAGAAAAATATTTTCTTGATATGTTTAGAGGTTAAATAGAATGTAAGAGTCGTGTAATATGGCAAATGATGATTATAAAATCTATGAATCATCATCTTCCATTAAAAACTTAGCATGACTTACTGTAATATAATCACGTTGGCCTGACGTCATTATATTATACTAACTCATGCTTCAATTCTCAACATTTCTTCAAAACATTTATAATTTAAACTTGAATTTTACAGAATATAGAAACTAAAACAGTTTCCTTTATGATGTGATAAAGATATTGCAAAGAGATAATTAATTGCGGACAAGAATCGTTATGAAGATATCTTCAGAAATATAGAGGATATTTATAACGAAAGATACGATGATATCTTAGAATTTCTAAGATCGAATGATAATGAGGAAAATTTTTCCTTAAAGATTTAGAATGCGTAAAAAGATCTTCTGTGGTTTTCATCAGAAATCGAATCATCTAGATTCTTTGATTACAGGTTTAGTCCTTGTGATTTGTCCACATCTTCCTTCATGGTTTGCTTAATCCATTTTCCAGTTCCAAATCTGAGCTTTTTCAATGCGTCATTCTTTATCATCAAACTTTTGGCCACTAAGACCATCTATAGCTTTTGCTGCTTGTCAGCATTCTCAAGGTTAACGAATCTAAATCATTGATTATCAATCCGAGATGGTTTCAAGAAATTTTATTTTTAGATGATTAAACGCTGATTGTAATCGTCAATGGATCTAATGGTTAACGAATAGGCGTTGTTGATTTTAAAAGTAATGAATGATAATTTCGGTGGTTTGATGTGATAATTCATCATAGAATATAAATGAATATAATTCATGAATGTAGTGATCTTTAGGAAGATAATATCTGCTAAAGCTTTACTTGAATTCTGATATGTCAAAATCAGAATATGTAATTGAATTTGTATGAAAATGATTGTGTATCGCTGTGAAGGTAGTGAGTATAGTTAATGATTTATGAATCGAAATTGAAGAATGTACAGTGTAATAATGTGAGATATAAATATTTCTCGGGTATTACCTACCCGTTAAAATATTTTCACAATTAACAGTTTGTACAAAAGAATTACAATTTTTATGAAGATATACGTTCATATATGTATTCTTCAGATATAATATAGATTTTAATGAGTTAGTATAATATTTAACTCATTTGATTTGCGGTGAAACGAGAATAAATAATCTCCAAAACCTTAGAGATTTCATAATTGTCGCGAAATATTTCTTAAATGAAGTTATGAATCAATACTTCATCGTTCATTGTTATTGATATACCTCGGTATATGATGTTGATGCTCGTGGAATCTTTGTGAACTTCGCAAGGCACGAATAATGTTTTCTAGAAAGTTTCGAGTATATCGAAAATGGAAGTGTAAAATCAAACATGTATTCGAATAATACACTTGGTTTATTATGAAATGGAGTTTATTGTGTTGAAGCAGTGATTAACGACTGTTAAGTCATTAACGAAGGATGTACATCATGGCATATTAGTGATATGAATTAACCAAGTAGTACATACTAGTTAAGATTCACACTTAATAGCTTAGTACGAAAAGATTTATTATTGTTCCAAACCATATATATATAAAGTATACATATTTAATTCTTCAGGAAGAATGAGTCAATACATCTTAACTCATTATTACTAATATTCCTTGGTATCTAGGGGCGTATAATGTTGATATCTGAGGTACCGAGTGTGATGTTGAGGCGTGGAATGTAGATGTTGTTGTTGGTGAAGCTGATGCTGTTGGTGGTGATGCTGATGGTACTGGTGGTGCTGGTTATGCTGCTGGTGCTGCTGTTGGTGCTCGTAGGTTTTGCATCATATTTTCTAAAGCCACTACTCGAGCGCGGAGCTAGTTGACTTCTTCTATTATTTCGGGATGACTGGCGGTTCAGACAAGCGGATGAATAAGATCTAGAATTCTAGATATTATATATTCGTGACGGGATATCCTGGAAATGAGGGTGAAAATAGTGTTCCGAACGGGTTCACCGGTAAGTGCTTCAGGTTCTTCCCCAATAGGACAATTTAGTGGGTGAAAAGGATCACCTTCTTCACTTCTTCATTGATTAAGTCAACTATGAACCCACCCCCAATTCATCCAGAATAGATGATGGCTGGTTGGTTCGTTTGTTCCGGTTATGCTGCCATTGGAGCTTGAGGAATCAAGTGAGTAATCCATATTATGTGATTGGAATTAGGGTTTGATATGAAATCGGTGTTGAATATTGAATGATATATTCGTCTCCTTGAATAGTATATATAGCAAAAAGATTTTCGTAATTTACGGAGGAAATTTAGGAAAAGTGTTAGACAGAGTCTATTGAGATAGATATGATAAGATATAATAAGATATGATGTGTCTATACTCCAATAATGGCAGTATGACGTGTCGAGATCATAAAATGATAAGTATGTAATCTGATAATCTTTCGATTTAAAGACTTTCAATTCGTAATGGCCTATTCAGGTCTAGGGGCTTGAGCTATAGGATCCTTTAAATCGGTAATCCAAACCCTTCCATTCTAGAGTTTCGTAGACGCCATCCGTCAAAAAAGTTCAATGATAAAAAATAACGAGAAATCAAAGATTTAAAAATAATGAATATGAGTAGTGATGACATTATAATGTCTTTGAGATTCTCAATAACCCAATGACATTTTTCGGTTCGCAAACCGATGCATAAAGGCATAAGGCATATAGGTACGTGATATAACAGGGAGTTATATACGTTTGAGTATGAATAGTAACAAATATAGGAGTTTCAAAATTCATGGATAATATTTCATGTAATACATATGTAATACACAAACCATGATAGATGACTTAGGAATGTCAAGAATTTCAGAAATCATAGTGTCGATTTAGATGCGGTGGCGTAATTGGATAATACTTAGGGGAATTAGTAGAGTTCTTAGATTAGCTCGGCATTCTAAGATAAGTAAAGTTCCTAAAGTATAGTGTAGCATTTAACAATGAAAGGTAACAATTAAAGACACTATAGTCAAGTAAAGTTGTAGTCCTACATTGCTAAGGTACCTAATTGTATAAGGCACACTTAAAATGCAATCCTGATTCTCTACAATAGTACTGCTCTGATACCAATCTGTCACACCCCCAAATAGGGCCTGGGGTATTTGTGACTAATTATATCAAATCACAGTTGTATAAACGAGAACGACTCTATATGAGACGTTTTATTGAGTTTTGCAGCGGAAGATAAATCGATTACATTGTATTTAATAAACAACGCATTAAATATCTTTAATTGATATGATATGTAATGAAGACTCCAAGCATAGCAAGCAATCATCATCAAATTAGCAAATGCAAGTCCTTCAAATTATCCATGAATGACTCGTTGAAATGTTGCTTTCAATTAGCAAATACACAGCGGAAGCATTATGTAGGACCTGAGAATAAACATGCTAAAGAGTGTCAACCAAAAGGTTGGTGAGTTCATAGGTTTATCTTAAATAATGATTTCAATAATAGTGTTAGACCACAAGATTTAATAAGAGTTGATTGATATAGAAATATCAACCTAAAAGTATTGCTGAGTTTGTAATATCGCAACTAAACAAAAGTTACCCCGTGACACTTGTTATTCGTGTCGTTGAATCATTATTATGTAGTCAAAGATCAATGGTCAACTGACTAGAGACGTCACTCTCAGTAGCGCTACTCACAATAACTAAGCTTGCATCTTATACCTCAGCAATTAATGATATTACGGCAGGGATTTAGCATGTCAAAGCACGTATATAGCATAAAAGTTTGAGTACTTGTGTCTAAACGTAAAATAGTTATAAAAGTTGCGCATGTATTCTCAGCCTAAAAATATATATAAAAGGGAGCAGATGAACTCACGATACGATACGATAATTTGTAGTAAATATGTGTATGATGGCACTGAACAAGTGCAGAGTTGTCCTCAGATTCACGAACCTATATCAAGTATGTCATACCCCGTCCTAATCTATCTGGACGAAGTCACCAACATCTGGTCCCATTGCGATGATCGACTCCAAGTAATGTCTCTAAAATGAGCAAATGCACAGCGGAAGATTTCTTTCATACCTGAGAATAAACATGCTTTAAAGTGTCAACCAAAAGGTTGGTGAGTTCAAAAGTTTATCGTAAACAATAAAATTCATCATTTTGATAGACCACAAGATTTAAATCCTGCATGGTACAAATGGGCCCGAAACCTATACCCACCTATAATGTACATGCGATATCTTTTAAATACTGTACACCTTTCTCGTGTACGAAATCATCTTTCATAAATCTCAGTAACCGTACACATATCTTGTGCACAAAAATAACTTACACATAACCTGTGTATAAAAATCATTCTCTCGATACATAACATTCACTTTTCATTGCTTTCATAGCTTGGCTTGATAACCGACCTTAACATATAATGCGCATAATAATATCCCCAAAACAGAATATCTCATCTGTATAATAATCATATAAACTTCGAAAAACTAAACACCACGCCCACTAGCCCTTCCGTCTAGTGAACATTATGGGTGGGGGTGTTAAACCCGGTAGCTACCTTTAGGATTCGCGTCAATTAGGCGTGCACTAATTCTCAAAATTAGTGATGTTCCCTAATTCTTAGGTTACCAAGCAATAATAATCAGGGAAAAAATATTCATATCAATTGTGGCAATTATCACGTCCACATAATTTAATGGTGGCAATTATCACGTCCACATAATTGATTCGAGGAATGTTTTTCTTGTGTCTATCTCGTCAAACATTTATAAAAGTATTTCATGTATTCGCAGTTCAAAATGTCTTTCAAAAGCATTTAATAAAGCAGTTGAAAAAGTAGCGCATGTATTCTCAGTCCCAAAAATGTAAAGAGTAAAAGGGAATCAAATGAACTCACTATACGATATTTTGTAGTAAAAATATGCATACGACGGAACTGGACAATGCAAGGTTGGCCTCAGATTCACGAACCTATATCATTTGTATATATATTAAAACATATACTTGTAATCGAATAAATCTATTTATTATTAGTAATGTATTTGTTATATTAATACTTTGTAAGTTTCATTATTTTTTTATATATTAATTGATATCTTTTATATATAGCTTAATTAATATCATTTTAAATAACAAAAGTATAGTGACATGTAATATTCATATTATTGTAATGTATTTTTATATAAAAAATATCTTTTTGTACTAGAACTGGTAATGATAAGAATGATAGTAATAATGTTAGTAATAATAGTAGTAATACTGATAATGTTAATTTTAATAATAATAAAAATAACTTTACTAATAATGTTAAATTTTTGATAAAAGTGATAGTTTTGATAAAATGTTAACTTTGAAAATTTTTAGTCATAATGACACTTATAATAGAAATGATAATAATAATAATAACTTTAATAATGATAATGATAATAATAATAATAATAATAATAATAATAATAATAATAATAATAATAATAATAATAATAATAATAACAACATAATAATGATAATAAAAATAAAACTACCTTCAATTAAGCCTTTACAAAAAAAAAAATGCCCAAAGCCAGGCTCGAACTTAAGACCTCTCGCTAACCCAACAATCCATCAAACCATTCCTCCATTCATTCCTTTCTGATTTAATCTAAACTTACAGTTATAAAACTCGTATTCTTCTTCCTCCTTTAAACCAATTCGACCAACACTTAGTTCATTACAGGCCCGTTTATCAAAGCCTAACCGAAAGCCCGTTTGTATTTGTTAGTTGGATCTACCAAAACAGCCCACTTAATCTAATAAAAAGGGGTTCGGTTTTTTTTTTAAAAAAAATGTAACAAGAAGAGACAATCTTGCAGCCGCCGTATAAGACTTCTCCCATTATCTTCATCGTGTACATTAACCATCATCCATCGTCACTATCATTCCTATATCATCGTCATCAAATCATTCGGCTTCATCATCTTCATCGTTCGGTTTATCAACATCACACTTAATCATCATCTAAACCATCATTAATTATCACTGTTATTTTGATGGAGAAACAGAAATTAAACAACAATTAATTCGAGGAGGTTTTGCTTGGTGATTTACGGTTGGAACACGAGTAGAATAGAAGGTGATTGATAGGTTTCGAAATAAAGAAGATCGTGGTTTTGGATTAAACTGAAATAGAAATAGAAACGGCGACCAGTAGCAGTAGTTACCTGGGTGATCTTGGTGTCGTTGGTTAGAGTAGATTACAAGTTAGTAGTAGCATTATAGCAGTATCATAGTGGTAGTCAGTGAGGGACTGTTTGGACAGAAATTATAGCAGCAACAACAATGCTTGTTAATGGGTTTTCATGGGTGGTTGATGGATGGTGAGTTCACGAGGGTGGTGATTGAATAGGGTTGTAGTGGTTTCTTGGTGGGTGTTGTTAGCCGATGGTAGTGGCGGCTTTGGTTTGATGATGGTTCTTAGACTGAACCGTAAACCTCAACAGTGAAGATGGTTGTTTAGCATGGTGATTGAAGGCAACAACTTGTTATGGTTGTGGTGAGGTTGGTGTTATTCACAAAAGGAAACATAAATAAAGAGAGAAAGAAAGGTGCTAGTGGTGATGGAGATCTATACACATGTGTATATATATAATATTCTCAACAGTTAATTCCAATTCAAAAGCAAATCATAATTAAATCTTAAACAGTGTCGCAGTCGGTTAAATTGGAATTTAGTTTAGATAGATAATAGACATGAAACAGTAATAAATCAATATATAATATATAATTATAATAACAATACAAGTGGATCCTAAAGTAAAAGAAACGCACAGTATTCACAATGAATTAATAATTAGGCACAGTTTAGCATTCTTTCTACCGACAGTTTTAACGGAGTGCTAAATCGTACTCCGTTGTTTAATCAGTAGCGGATAAAAGTCTTCGGAAAATCCCAAATTTTTAAATTAGATGTCTTTATTTATTTTGGTCATTATGGTATAAAATTCGATCATTAACTATTTAAAAATTATTAAACAAACATTAACTCACTGTCCACTCCCGATCTCAGGTAAAATATAAAAAAAATTTCAAAACTTAACAAATAGCTCCTAAATTCATATTTAATATGCCTGAAAATTATATAACTTATATTCGAATCACCGCTTATTTTAAAATCAAATAAGTTTGATTTTACTTGCTTAATATCAATCGAATGACAATTGAGCGTTACTGTCGCTTACTTAATAGATTCGAAATCATAATGTTTATTTAATATACCGTATTTATATATAGATACGTAAATAATAATTTTTCAAAATATCATTTAATAATAACAACATATAATATTTCAAATTATATTTCCAGTTATTATATATATATATATATATATACACACACACACACACACACATATCTACTTACAAATAGTTATTCGTAAATCATCGGGAATGGTCGAAGGTCATTTGAATATATGAAATAGTTCAAAATTTTTGAGACTCAACATTACAGACTTTGCTTATCGTGTCAAAATTATTAAATCGTATCGAGAGTTTGGTTTAAAATTAGTCGAAATTTTCCGGGTCATCACAAAGTATATATATTAACACATATACTCGTAATGGAATAAGTTTATATATATTATTTCAATCGTTATATATTTCTGTATATATATACTTATATATATATATATATATATATATATATATATATATATATATATATATATATATATATATATATATATATATATATATTCTATATATAAGTATTTGTTTGATAAAATAATATTAATTATGATAATGATTAATGAGTTGTATTATTTTGTAATAACAATAATAATACTAGTGGTAAAATGATAATAATAATAATAATAATAATAATAATAATAATAATAATAATAATAATAATAATAATAATAATAATAATAATAATAATAATAATAATAAATATGAAAGTTCTTATAATAATTAAAATGTTATATGTTTACAATAGTAACGATATTAATAGTAAAAATGATAATAATGATAATACTTTTTAAGAATCATGAAAGGTTTGAACGCAGATTGTAATCGTCAAGATACAAATGAGGTTTAAGATGAAATCAAGTGACAAACTTGAAGAAATGTTTATTTTCATATGTTATAACCAATATTTTAATTCATTTTTAATTGTCCAATGTTGGTAGTCCACAGTTAGTAATTCAATAATTCATATATAATATTCGAATTAATTAATACGTATCGTGACCCATTGTATACATGTCTCAGACTCGATCACTACTCAAAGTATATATATTATTTAGGAATCAACCTCAACCCTGTATAGCTAACTCAAGCATTACTGCATATAGAGTGTCTATGGTTATTCCAAATAATATATATAGATGCATCGATATGATATGTCAAAACCTTGTATACGTGTCCCGATATTTAAAGTGCATAAAATAAATAACAGAAATTAAATGACAATAAATAAAATTGCGAGAATTTAAATTGCGATAAATAAATTGCGATAAATAAATGTAATAAGGAATTAACAGTTAGCTAGGAACAGTTAGCTAGGATTTTGTTAGCGTGGATTCTTAACAAAATTTCTCATAGTTAATTTGTTTGTTTCTAACAAATTTTATTTTGTCAAATGTTTTCTTCATTATACCACTTGTTGGATTCTGATAGGTCAAAATCCAAATATGAAATTGAATGAGAATGGTTATTCTGCGGTGAAAGGGTACGTATATCTGTGGATGTATGTAGGATAGTAAACGACTGTTGAATCATATTCGAAGAATGTACAGTGTAACTTATTAATGTAAAATCTAAATATTCCTCGGGTATTACCTACCCGTTAAAATATTTTCACCATTAACAGTTTGTACAAAATAATTTTTAATTACAATCCTTATGAAAACATATATACATGTATATTTTCTTCAGATGTAATCATGGATTTAATAAGTTAATATGATGTTAAACTCTTTTGATTTACCGTTAGAAAAGAATATATAATCTCTAAAACATTAGAGATTATAAAATTGCCATATCGAACGAAGATAAATGATGTAGAACGTCATGTAGAACGATGATTATACTCGAGGTACAGAATGAGATGTTAAGGTTTGTGCTGCAGATGTTGTTGTTGATGGTACTGTTGTTACCGGTGCTGTTGCTGAAGCTGGTAGGTTTTGCACCACGTTTTCCAGATTGATTATTCGAGCGCGAAGTTCGTTGATTTCTTCCATTATTCCGGGATGATTGTCGGTCGGAACTAGCGGATGAATAAGGTTTAGAATTGTGGATAGAATACAATCATGACGAGATACTCTGGAAATGAGCGAGAAAATGGTATTACGGATAGGTTCGCCGGTAAGTGCTTCAGGTTCTTTACCAAGAGGACAATATGGTGGATAAAAGGGATCGCCTTCTTCTTGTCTCCAATGATTAAGTAGACTACGAACCCATCAGATGATTTGGGGATGGATGATTGGTTGATTCATTCTGGTGACGCTGGTTTCGGAGCTTAGGTGAACATCCATGTCGGAATAGTTATCGGAGTCTGATGAACTCTAACTTGTTGAAGGATCCATTTCGTACGATCAGGGAATTGATTTTTCGATATGAGATAGATTATAGGACTTAGAAATACATAATTTTCATATGTATATAAAATACCAAGATCCCATAAGTTACGGAGGAATCTTCAGAAGTTGCCAGGCAAAGTTAACAGTAACGTATATGCTAAGATATGAATTTATCTATACACTATCTATGCAATAGAGGCAGTAAGATGTGTCTAGACTAAGAATGATAAGCAGGTAATTTTCGACACAAAATGATAAGCAAAACTTTTGACATGCAGACACGGTCGAAGTCCAGACTCACTAATGCATCCTAACGACAATCAGTTAGACACACTAATGCAGACCTGGTTCGCTAAGACCACCGCTCTGATACACATGAGATGACCCATCCTAATCCATAAGGATGAATACAATAACATATGGTTACATCGCGAGGTATTTGACCTCTATATGATACATTTTACAAATATTGCATTCGTTTTTAAAAGACAAACTTTCTTTACATCGAAAATTGACGGATATGCATATCCTTTCATAATATATCCAAACTATGAATGACTTAATAATAATCTTGATGAACTCAATGACTCGAATGCAACGTCTTTTGAAATATGTCATGAATGACTCCAAGTAATATCTCTAAAATGAGCAAATACACAGCGGAAGATTTCTTTCATACCTGAGAATAAACATGCTTTCAAGTGTCAACCAAAAGGTTGGTGAGTTCATTAGTTTATCGAAATCAATCATTTCCATAATTTTAATAGACCACAAGATTTCATTTATTCAATAATCATACACTCGCAAGTGTTTAAAATTCATTCATATGGATTGAACACCTGGTAACCGACATTAACAAAATGCGTCTAGAATATCCCCATATATAAACATCGAAGTACTAAAGCAGTTCAAATTCTCTGACTGGGGCGTGTCAAAGCCCATAGATCTATCTTTAGGATTCGCGTCAACTGGTGGCAATTATAATAAGCACCAATTCTTAGGTTACCAAGTTCAACAAGGGTGATATCCGGTATAACAATTCAACCATAGAATGTAGTTTCGATTACTTATGTCTATTTTGTAAAGCATTTATAAAAACGCATGTATTCTCAGTCCCAAAAATATATATATTGCAAAAGCATTTAAAAAGGGAGCAAATAAAACTCACTATACTGTATTTTGTAGTAAAAATACATATGACGACATTGAACAATTGTAGGGTTGGCCTCAGATTCACGAACCTATATCAAGTATATTTATATTAACACATTGTAATATTTATCAACTAAGTTTATATATATTTTATAATATATATATATATATATATATATATATATATATATATATATATATATATAGGTTAATATCCTTATATATAATTATATTAATTCTTTTTATTTGTTATAATACTTATATGATATATATACTTTAATAAATGTGATATTAATATAAGTATTATTATTTTAGTAAATATATATTAAAATCTAATATCAATATACTTTTGATATATGTACTAAATATATATATATTTTTTAGTTAAATATCTTTTGTAAAAATAATAATTATAACAATAGTAGTAAAATAATAATAATAATAATAATAATAATAATAATAATAATAATAATAATAATAATAATAATAATAATAATAATGATAAATAGAAATAAAGTTACTACCTCATAAGAAATAGGCTTTAAAAATAATAAATGCCTCAGCCAAGGCTCGAACCCGCGACCTCTCGAATAAGCACACACACGCTCAACCACTGAAGTGTTCATTTGTTTCTTGTATTAATTCGCGTGTCTATTTACTTAATATGTAATAAACCGTTTATCACTTTCCTAATTACCTAGTATTACCATCATCATTACTATCGAATCATCCATCATCACAGTCATCAAGCTTTGTCAACATCCTAGTGTATCATCATCGTTCGCGTTTTAACCGAAACCTTACAATATAAATGGCCCATCATAAACACTAGAACCTGCGACCCAACAGAAAACATGGCAGCCCAGGATCACGTTAATTCCACAAGCCCAGTAACCGGCCTAATACTGATAGCTTTTATTGTTAAAAAAAAATAATATGCATTGCCTAGTCTCGAACTCAGGAGCTCTTGTTAACCTAACAACACCCCAAACCACTCCTCTATTTCATTTTATCTGATTAAATCCTAAGGTTAATTTTTCTTAACTCGCTTATTCTGAATCTTCTTCTTCATTATCATTCATCATCATTTTTAAACTATCGTCTTCATCATCACGATCTCTTATCATCACCATTATTTTATCTAACATCATCATTAATCTCGTTTATTACTAACATCATCTACATCATTTCATAAACTTAATCCTCATCAAATCCTAATCAAAATCATTATCCACCATCGTTATCATTTCGACATCAACCTAAATACTATTCATCGCCTATTTCGTTTATCGCTTCATCATGATTAATTAAACCATCATCGTCAATTATCTCGGTCATCATGATCATTGTTATATTAACACAAGCATGTGGACGACATTTCTTGAATCTTCACAATGACCTCCCAACTTGTAAGAAACATTATGATACGTGCTAATCTTATTATATTCGGAATAAGTTATTTGATTATCGACTATACGGTCGTCGATCAAAACAAATAAATTTCCATACTAATCAATATTAATAATATCTGTAGCATATTGACAATAAACAAATAGGTGTCCGCACGTGAAAATGAGAATCGGTGTTACTTCAAGTCTTAAACTAAATTCACAAATTTTGAAGCCTTCATAATTCAAAGTCCAAACCTTTTGTCCTAACTGCTAAAAGAAAAACTCCTAACCCCAATTTATACTCTATATACGACTGTATATAGTCTTCCTTTCTTATTTTCTTATTATAAAATTAAACACCATTTCAAGTACTAATCAAAAACCTTGTATTTTCTGTAAGCAACTTTATTACCTCGAGTTAAAGTGACTGTAACGGTAGTGTTGGTGGTACCGGTTATTGCTCGGTTAAGGATTCACAACAGAGAACGATTATGGCTGTGGTGGTGTGGAGGTACTCACGGTGGTTGTTCAAGGTGAACGAAGGTGGTGGCATAAGTGGCTTCAAGGTGGCGACTGACGAGTGGAAGAAGAAGAAAGGTTGTGGTGTGTGTGTTTTTAAATATCTCCAGTCTATGAATATGTATGTCTTGATATATACTTCATAAAACTTATATTATAAAGGCAAGACACAAATAATTAAAGGTGATATGGGTGTAAGTGGTGATGTTGAAAAAGTTGGAATGTAGTGCTGAGATAGATACTAGTGAAGATGCAGATTTCTTTTATTTGATAAAGCTTGCCAAGAAAAAAGTGGGTGTGTGGGACAATCAAAACAAAAACAGTGCCTAAATTTGCATCTCGTGAATCTAATTTGATTATATGTTACCGACAGTTTACACAGATAGTGTATCGGGCGAAATCAGTGGCGGATAAAAGTCTTCGAAAAAAATCTCAAAATTTTAAATTAACTATATTTATTTATTTTGGTCATTATGGTATAAAATTCAGTCATTAATTTAATAAATAAAAATTATATCAACTGTCCCTCTCATTTATGGGTAAAATATAAAAAGTGTTAAAATTAAATAATTAGATCCTAAATATACTTTTAATAAGCCTATAACTTATATAACTCATTTTCGGATCACCTTTTATTTTAAAATCGTATAAGTTCGTTTTTAACTTGATTAATAACCATCAAGATGATAAACGAGTGCTACGAGCGTTTATTAAATAAATTCTAAATTATATATATTCAATGTACTTTTCATATATAGATAGATTTATAGTAATGTCATGTATTATTTTATTTACACAAATAAACTAACTCATATAAGTTTCTATTTTAAATTAATATATATATATATATATATAGATATATATATATATATATATATATATATATATATATATATATATATATTTATTTACAGATAGTGGTTCGTGAATCGTCGAAAATAGTCGAAGTTAAATGATTGTATGACCACAGTTCAAAATTTTGAGACTCAACATTACCGACTTTACTTATCGTGTCGAAATCATATAAAGTTTAAGTTTAAATTTGGTCGGAAATTTCTGGGTCGTCACAGTACCTACCCGTTATAGAAATTTCGTCCTAAAATTCGATTGGGATCGTCATAGCTTACAATCAAAATGTTTTCCTGACGAATATGAGCTGATAAATAGAGTTTTATTACTGTTAAGTAATATGGATAAGATAATTCGACTACTCGAAGAGTACGAGTGAAGCTATCACAAAAGAATGAAATGAGTAAATGCAAGTTCGTCTTAACTGGTGACGTAGTCACAGTTGATTTTCGGAATTTAAGGGATTTAGAGGATATCTCCGTATTAAGATTTGGTTCTCCGGTAATTAAGGAAATTAGAATCTTCTTTGATTAAACGCAATAATCTGTTTCGATTGCTCTGTCGGATATTTCACTATAAATGGACTTCTTCCGTTCCATTATTTCCACAACTCTCATCTTTTATACTTCAATTCATATTTCCAAAACATTTGCCAAATTATCAGAAGTCACTGGAAAAGATAGAATTATCAAGAAAGTATGTTCTTGATTTTGTTTAGAGATTTAGTAGAATGTAAGAGTCGTGTAACATGGCACATGATGATGGTAGGGTCTGTGAATCATCACGTTCCATTCAAAACTCAGCATGACTTACTGTAATATAATCACATTAATCAAGTGTCATTATATTATACTAACTCATGCTTCAGTTCCCAACACTATTTCAAAAACATTCATATTTTGATTCGAATTTTTCAGATTTAGAAACGAAAACAGTTTCCTTTCTGATGTAACACTGATAACGCGAGAAGATAAATGATTTTGGATAAGAATAGTTATGAAATTATCTTTAGAAATATCGAGGATATTTATAATGAAAGATATGATGATATCTTAGAATTTTAGAATCATAGTGTGATGAAGAAATTCATTCACAATGATTTAAAGCAATTAAGAAGTAAAGTATTCACTAAAGATTTCATCAGAAACAGAATCATCAGGATTCTTTGAAGGCAGGTTTAATCTTTGTGATTTGTTCACAGCCTCCTTCATGGTTTGCTCAATCCGTTTTCCAGTTCCAACTTTTCTGAGCTTTGCCAACATACTATTCTTCATCGTCAAACTTCTGACGGTTAAGGTTGTTTACGGTTGTTTACAGTTTCTGCTGTTTCATTCAGCTTTTTCAAAATTTGGAGTATTGATTCGTAGGCTGGATGCTTTTCAGAATTTCAGAATTGAAGTACGTAAGTCTAAGAGATAGATGTTATATGTACATATATAACTGTTGATGTAGAAACGTTGCGAGATTCAAAATAGTGATTATTAATTCCCGGTAATTGATATGGTAATTCTTGTTACAAGGTGCGGATGAGTATATGATAAGGTTTTAATGAATATAATGATTTTTCGGAAAGTCAAAGATCAATGAAATTGCTGGTAAGTTTGCTGCTGATGTGATGGGATATAAACGGTTCTCCGGTAACGATGATGAATGGCAAACTTATATATCGAGGTTATAATAAGGCTAATTCGAATGAAAAGTCGAAATTGATTTGCTGAAGCTGTGACAAAATTGACTACTTTGGAAAGGGATTGTAAAGTTATTTTCGGTAATAACAACGCCAAAGGAGCTAGCACAGATACGTGTTAAACATTTACTCAGGTTCCGAGTGTTTTTAGATGCATAACTATATGAATCAATCTTTTCTTCCGTAGATGAAATGCAGTTGGTTCATCCTCTCGATTGAGAGGTTTTCAAGAATCATGAAAGGTTTGAACGCAGATTGTAATCGTCAAGATACAAATGAGGTTTAAGATGAAATCAAGTGGCAAACTTGAAGAAATGTTTATTTTCATATGTTATAACCAATATTTTAATTCATTTTTAATTGTCCAATGTTGGTAGTCCACAGTTAGTAATTCAATAATTCATATATAATATTCGAATTAATTAATACGTATCGTGACCCATTGTATACATGTCTCAGACTCGATCATAAATCAAAGTATATATATTATTTTGGAATCAACCTCAACCTTGTATAGCTAACTCAAGCATTACTGCATATAGAGTGTCTATGGTTATTCCAAATAATATATATAGATGCGTCGATATGATGTGTCAAAACCTTGTATACGTGTCCCGATATTTAAAGTGCGTAAAATAAATAACAGAAATTAAATGACAATAAATAAAATTGCGAGAATTTAAATTGCGATAAATAAATTACGATAATTAAATTGCGATAAATAAATGTAATAAGGAATTAACAGTTAGCTAGGAACACTTAGATAGGATTTTGTTAGCGTGGATTCTTAACAAAATTTCTCATAGTTGATTTGTTTGTTTCTAACAAATTTTATTTTGTCAAATATTTTCTTCATTATGCCACTTGTTGGATTCTGATAGGTCAAAATCCAAATATGAAATTGAATGAGAATGGTTATTCTGCGATGAACGGATACGTATATCTATGGATGTATGTAGGATAGTAAACGATTGTTGAATCATATTCGAAGAATGTACAGTGTAACTTATTAATGTAAAATCTAAATATTCCTCGGGTATTACCTACCCGTTAAAATATTTTCACCATTAATAGTTTGTACAAAAGAATTTTTAATTACAATCCTTATGAAAACATATATACATGTATATTTTCTTCAGATGTAATCATGGATTTAATGAGTTAATATCATGTTAAACTCTTTTGATTTACCGTTAGAACAGGATATATAATCTCTAAAACATTAGAGATTACAAAATTGCCATGTCGAATGAAGATAAATGATGTAGAACGTCATGTAGAACGATGATTATACTCGAGGTACATAATGAGATGTTGAGGTTTGTGCTGCAGATGTTGTTATTGATGGTACTGGTGTTATCGGTGTTGTTGCTGAAGCTGGTAGGTTTTGCACCACATTTTCCAGATTGATTATTCGAGCGCGAAGTTCGTTGACTTCTTCCATTATTCCGGGATGATTGTCGGTCAGAACGAGCGAATGAATATGGTTTAGAATTTTGGATAAAATATAATCATGACGAGATACTCTGGAAATGAGCGAGAAAATGGTATTACGGACAGGTTCGACGGTAAGTGCTTCAGGTTCTTCGCCAAGAGGACAATATGGTGGATGAAAGGGATCGCCTTCTTCTTGTCTCCAAAGATTAAGTAGACTACGAACCCATCAGATGATTTGGGGATGGATGATTGGTTGATTCATTCTGGTGACGCTGGTTTCGGAGCTTAGGTGAACATCCATGTCGGAATAGTTGTCGGAGTCTGATGAACTCGAACTTGTTGAAGGATCCATTTCGTATGATCAGGGAATTGATTTTTCGATATGAGATAGATTATAGGACTTAGAAATACATAATTTTCATATGTATATAAAATACCAAGATCCCATAAGTTACGGAGGAATCTTCAGAAGTTGCCAGGCAAAGTTAACAGTAATGTATATGCTAAGATATGAATTTATCTATATACTATCTATGCAATAGAGGTAGTAAGATGTGTCTAGACTAAGAATGATAAGCAGGTAATTTTTGACACAAAATGATAAGCAAAACTTTTGACATGCAGACACGGTCGAAGTCCAGACTCACTAATGTATCCTAACGACAATCAGTTAGACACACTAATGCAGACCTGGTTCGCTAAGACCACCGCTTTGATACCACATGAGACGACCCGTCCTAATCCATAAGGACGAATACAATAACATATGGTTACATCGCGAGGTATTTGACCTCTATATGATACATTTTACAAATATTGCATTCGTTTTTAAAAGACAAACTTTCTTTACATCGAAAATTGACGGATATGCATATCCTTTCATAATATATCCAAACTATGAATGACTTAATAATAATCTTGATGAACTCAACGACTCGAATGCAACGTCTTTTGAAATATGTCATGAATGACTCCAAGTAATATCTCTAAAATGAGCAAATACACAGTGGAAGATTTCTTTCATACCTGAGAATAAACATGCTTTCAAGTGTCAACCAAAAGGTTGGTGAGTTCATTAGTTTATCAAAATCAATCATTTCCATAATTTTAATAGACCACAAGATTTCATTTATTCAATAATCATACACTCGCAAGTGTTTAAAATTCATTCATATGGATTGAACACCTGGTAACCGACATTAACAAAATGCATCTAGAATATCCCCATATATAAACATCGAAGTACTAAAGCAGTTCAAATTCTCTGACTGGGGCGTGTCAAAGCCCATAGATCTATCTTTAGGATTCGCGTCAACTGGTGGCAATTATAATAAACACCAATTCTTAGGTTACCAAGTTCAACAAGGGCGATATCCGGTATAACAATTCAACCATAGAATGTAGTTTCGATTACTTGTGTCTATATCGTAAAGCATTTATAAAAACGCATGTATTCTCAGTCCCAAAAATATATATATTGCAAAAGCATTTTAAAAGGGAGCAAATGAAACTCACTATACTGTATTTTGTAGTAAAAATACATATGACGACATTGAACAATTGTAGGGTTGACCTCGAATTCACGAAACTATATCAAGTATATTTATATTAACACATTGTAATATTTATCAACTAAGTTTATATATATTTTATAATATATATATATATATATATATATATATATATATATATATATATAGGTTAATATCCTTATATATAATTATATTAATTCTTTTTATTTGTTATAATACTTATATGATATATATACTTTAATAAATGTGATATTAATATAAGTATTATTATTTTAGTAAATATATATTAAAATCTAATATCAATATACTTTTGATATATGTAACAAATATATATATATTTTTTAGTTAAATATCTTTTGTAAAAATAATAATTATAACAATAGTAGTAAAATAATAATAATAATAATAATAATGATAAATAGAAATAAAGTTACTACCTCATAAAAAATAGGCTTTAAAAATAATAAATGCCCCGGCCAAGGCTCGAACCCGCGACCTCTCGAATAAGCAAACACACGCTCAACCACTGAAGTGTTCATTTGTTTCTTGTATTAATTCACGTGTCTATTTACTTAATATGTAATAAACCGTTTATCACTTTCCTAATTACCTAGTATTACCATCATCGTTACTATCGAATCATCCATCATCATAGTCATCAAGCTTTGTCAACGTCCTAGTGTATCATCATCGTTCGCGTTCTAACCGAAACCTTACAATATAAATGGCCCATCATAAACACTTGAACCTGCGACCCAACAGAAAACATGGCAGCCCAGGATCACGTTAATTCCACTAGCTCAGTAACCGGCCCAATACTAACAGCTTTTATTGTTAAAAAAAATATATGCCATGGCCTAGTCTCGAACTCAGGAGCTCTTGTTAACCTATCAACACCCCAAACCACTCCTCTATTTCGTTTTATCTGATTAAATCCTAAGGTTAATTTTTCTTAACTCGCTTATTCTGAATCTTCTTCTTCATTATCATTCATCATCATTTTTAAACTATCGTCTTCATCATCACGATCTCTTATCATCACCACTATTTTATCTAACATCATCATTAATCTCGTTTATTACTAACATCATCTACATCATTTCATAAACTTAATCCCCATCTAATCCTAATCAAAATCATTATCCACCATCGTTATCATTTCGACATTAACCTAAATACTATTCATCGCCTCTTTCGTTTATCGCTTCATCATGATTAATTAAACCATCATCGTCAATTATCTCGGTCATCATGATCATTGTTATATTAACACAAGCATGTGGACGACATTTCTTGAATCGTCACAATGACCTCCCAACTTGTAAGAAACATTATGATACGTGCTAATCTTATTATATTCGGAATAAGTTATTTGATTATCGACTATACAGTTATCGATCAAAACAAATAAATTTCCATACTAATCAATATTAATAATATCTATAGCATATTAACAATAAACAAATAGGTGTCCGCACGTGAAAATGAGAATCGGTGTTACTTCAAGTCTTAAACTAAATTCACAAATTTTGAAGCCTTCATAATTCAAAGTCCAAACCTTTTGTCCTAACTGCTAAAAGAAAAACTCCCAACCCCACTTATACTCTATATACGACTGTATATAGTCTTCCTTTCTTATTTTCTTATTATAAAATTAAACACCATTTCAACTACTAATCAAAAACCTTGTATTTTCTGTAAGCAACTTTATTACCTCGAGTTAAAGTGACTGTAACGGTAGTGTTGGTGGTACCGGTTGTTGCTCGGTTAAGGATTCATAACAGAGAACGATTATGGCAGTGGTGGTGTGAAGGTACTCACGGTGGTTGTTCAAGGTGAACGAAGGTGGTGGCGTAAGTGGCTTCAAGGTGGCGACTGACGAGTGGAAGAAGAAGAAAGGTTGTGGTGTGTGTGTTTTTAAATATCTCCAGTCTATGAATATGTATGTCTTGATATATACTTCGCAAAACTTATATTATAAAGGCAAGACACAAATAATTAAAGGTGATATGGGTGTAAGTGGTGATGTTGAAAAAGTTGGAATGTAGTGCTGAGATAGATACTAGTGAAGATGCAGATTTCTTTTATTTGATAAAGCTTGCCAAGAAAAAAGTGGGTGTGTGGGGCAATCAAAACAAAAACAGTGCCTAAATTTGCATCACGTGAATCTAATTTGATTATATGTTACTGACAGTTTACATGGATAGTGTATCAGGCGAAATCAGTGGCGGATAAAAGTCTTCGAAAAAAATCCCAAAATTTTAAATTAACTATATTTATTTATTTTGGTCATTATGGTATAAAATTCAGTCATTAATTTAATAAATAAAAATTACATCAACTGTCCCTCTCATTTATGGATAAAATATAAAAAGTGTTAAAATTAAATAATTAGATCCAAAATATACTTTTAATAAGCCTATAACTTATATAACTCATTTTTGGATCACCTTTTATTTTAAAATCATATAAGTTCGTTTTTAACTTCATTAATAACCATCAAGATGATAAACGAGTGCTACGAGCATTTATTAAATAAATTCTAAATTATATATATTTAATGTACTTTTCATATATAGATAGATTTATAGTAATGTCATGTATTATTTTATTTACACAGATAAACTAACTCATATAAGTTTCTATTTTAAATTAATATATATATATATATATATATATATATATACATATATGTATATATATATACATATATATATATATACATATACATATATACATATATATATATATATATATATATATATATATATATATATATATATATATATATATATATATATATATATATATATATATATATATATATATATATATATATATATATAGTGGTTCGTGAATCGTCGGAAATAGTCGAAGTTAAATGATTGTATGACCACAGTTCAAAATTTTGAGACTCAACATTACCGACTTTACTTATCGTGTCGAAATCATATAAAGTTTAAGTTTAAATTTGGTCGGAAATTTCCGGGTCGTCACAATTAAAACTTAATGAGTTAACTTTGATCCTTAACTGTTAACTTTAAAAAATTATAAAACGCACTAAATAACTTTGTGCAACAAATGACAACTAATAAAAGATGTAATAAAAATGTTCTTACAAACATGGTGTACAAAAATTAATAACTCAAAACCTAAGGTGTTTAAATAATTAATTTGGAACAATTAAGGAGCCATTTTAAACAACCAAAAGTACAAGGACTAAAGTGAAAAAGGTTCCACCTCCTCCCATGAAACCCTAGCCGAAATTTAAAGGGTAAAAAGACCCTTTTGCCCTCAAAATTTCGGCCACCTTAAACCTAACCCTAAACCTAACTTATTCCCTAAGAAAACCTGACTAAACCCTAATTCTAGATCCTTCCTAGCTCAAGTATAAAAGGAGGTGCAAGGGTTTAGGTTTTTCTCATCTCATTCATCACACAAAAACCCTAAATCCCTCTCACTCTCTCTTGGAAAATTCGGTCAAGAAAGCCACCACCACACCACCATCATCTTCAATTGATCTTCAAGTGATCTTCAAGTGATCTTCAAAGGATCTTCATCGCGTTCTTCGTGTTCATCAAGATCTTCAAGTGTGTTCTTCATTATTCAAGTGTTTTGATCTTCATCTTCAAGTTTTCTTCATCTTTTCTTGTTAATCTTCATCATACATTATCAAGGTAAAAACCCTATATCCAAATCTTTTAAATTCTATCTTTCAATTCATGTTTATATTCATAATCATCTTCATGCATGATCTTAACATTCATAATGTTCATGTAAAAAAAAATATAAATATACATATACATACATATATACGGTTTAAAAAAAGGGGGTTTTAGATCTTAAGAACCCTAAAAGATTATCAAAGATTATGTTAATGTTTAAAAAGGGTAACAAGATATATACATACTATATATAAACACATGCTAATATACATACATATACTTAATAAAAATATATATATATATATATATATACATGTATACATATAACCGAAATTTTTTTTTAAAAAAAGGGGATTTTGTTTAATCTTTAAACTCTAGAGATTTGCTAAAAGATTTGTTAGTATTTAAAAAAGGAAACAAGAATATACATGATATATATATACATATACGGTTTACATATATATATGTACAAAAAAAAAATATTTTTACTATATATAAACATATATATACGGTATATATATAAAAAAAATATAAATAAAAACTATATATATACGTATACACGATATATATACATAAATATATATTTAATACTTAAACCCTAATTAATCTAACCCTAATTTAATAAAACCCTAATATTACATAAACCCTAATCATTAAATACTACTTTAATTAATTAAACCTAATTAATTAATAAAACCCTAATACTACTTATACTATATTACTAATACTACTTAACACTTATACACTTATATTATTACTAACACATATAATATACTACTACTTATATTATATTATACGATTACGATAGTCATTCACGATAATGTGTGATTACTCGAACGTCAATGCTACTTAAGGCCTAGGGTGATCCTTGGTACCACTATGGGACGCTTGTGGATTACGAATGCCAAACTTACATTTTGGTCAAGAAATCCTGGGCCAACCGGTAACAATTGGTCATTCTGGTGACTCGGCGGTGGAATAGATGTTTGGGTAAGATGCACAATGTCAAACCCGACTATAGTAATCATACACTTAGTTATCTTCACACTTAATAGGTGTTAGACTTATTAATGACAACTCACTAGTGTTCGACACTAACTTACTAAAAGTGGAAATTACTAAAAATGGAAATTTGCTAAAAGTAGAAACTTACTAGAAATGGAACTTAGTAAAACGAATTATACTTAAAACACTTCCATACTTAAACTTAAATTTGGGCAAAACATTTAACTACTCTTAAATGTCAATAGGTTGAATTTCTGCTCACGTTCATCCAAACTTTCTATTTCGAGGAATAACTCTCTCATCTGCTTACTAAGGTGAATTCATAGCCCCTATTACTATTGTGCACAACTTATTTAACTTATTTGGGGTGAGACACATGCTACTTTTACTGTTTACAATTTAGACACAAGTACCAACTATTAAACTATGCTATACCCGGCTATGTCCGACTAAGTCCCTACAGTGATATTTTTAGTTGCTCGTTAAATGCATTCTTAATTATTAGGGGTAGGCCTATCGGGAGTAACGTCCCCGATACATTTGACCAAGTCATTGTATTACTTAATAATGAAATTAAACCGACAAGTATAGACACAACTTGTCTTTGGGGCAAACTTTGAACGTTTAGTCTAAATATCACGAATTGGCATAATTTTTTGATCCCTGCGAGATCAACTTTTAAGATCTTTGTGATCTTCTTTGACAACTAAAGATCTGTGTGATCTACTTTATAAACAAAAAAAATCATGTGGTCTAAAAACAACGATAACTACTTTTGTTAAACCTATGATTTCACTCAACCTTTTTGGTTGACACTTTAGCATGTTTGTCTCAGGTGCCGATTGATCAAGCTTACTTATTTACTGCTTATGTGATGCTACTTGGACTTAGGATCAAGAGATATCACATTTATTATTCTTGCATTTGAAACAATTACTTTATTGTAATTTCCATCGTTGTAACGACATTTCATTTTCCGCTGCGTACTCAATAAAGTTTGTTTTTATCATTTAGTATTGTTCTCGTAATTATAATATGTTGGTTTATTTGATATTAGTGACGTTTTCTTCCAGACCCTATCTGGAGGACGTTTACTGCTTATGTGATGCTACTTGGACTTAGGATCAAGAGATATCGCATTTATTATTCTTGTATTTGAAACAATTACTTTATTGTAATTTCCATCAATGTAACGATATTTCATTTTTCACTGCGTACTCAACAAAGTTTGTTTTTATCATTTAGTATTGTTCTCGTAATTATAATATGTTGGTTTATATGTTGGTTTATTTTATATTAGTGACTCTTTCTTCCAGACCCTATCTGGAGGACGTCACAGAGTGGTATCAGAGCATAACCAGGCTGTTATAGAGGACCAGGATTGCATCTTTATGTGTGCCTTACTTGCTAGCTAGGGTGCCTTAGCAATCTAGGAAACTATAATCTTTCCTGCCTTAGACTTTAAAGCACTTAGGATTGCCTTGTAATCTTAAAACATATGCTTTACAATCTTATCTTAAAACTGATCAAAATCTCTTTCCTAATGTTAGGATGTCTAATTTTCATTAAGCGAACAAAATGACTCTTTTCGAGCCAACCGAAAAAGATACTAAAAGGACTTCCACTGAAAGACCAGTCCAAAGCCCACCTTATGGCTTTGGTGGTCCTCCCTCACCAAATTATAGCCCAAATACTATTCTAATTTCACATGGGTCTCCTAAATACTATCCAACCCCGAGAAATGAGGACAAGAGGAAACGTCTTGAAGAAACTGGCTCGACAATGAAAAGATCTCGATCTCCTTCCTACAATGAAGTTGATGCTAAGTACGAGATCATGAATCTGCGAAAAACTACCGATGGCCTAATTCGCCATATTGCAAGGATCGATGTTCAAATGAAGGAAAAAGATTTAGCAATCAAGAAGCTCATGGAGGAAAATGCTGAACTAAAGAAAGAGATAAAGTTGGTGAAATATGAAAGTGATAGAAATGCCCGATGGGGGAAGCAATCTCTCTCCTACCTAAGAGAAGATGTTGACCTTAGATTGAAGATGGAGGAAAACCGCGTGAATAATCAACTTTCTATGAGGGACTACAAGTACCATGTAATCAACGATGGTGTTTCTAATCTTTATGATAATCTCGAGTTCCTGCATGAGAAACAAAAGGGCGAAGAATGAGAAAGTTGAGAAGTTTATGAAGAAGGTTGAGGACGAGAAGAAGAAATATGAAGACTACTTCAATCTTAATATTTCCTAGTTATTTTTCCAACTTCTTATCTATGTAAAGGCTTTGCCTAAACTATTCCTATTTCCAACTCGTGTAATAAAGGCTTATTTAATGCCTCGTTCTTAATAAAATAAAGTGTTACATTTATATCGTATTCATCTTTATTCCGCTTGAAATTTTTTAAACTTATGACCTATCAGATTTATCAAACTTCTATACACCCTTATGTAGTGAAGAATCATGGTTCGTCCAACTGTAACATCCCAGGTTACACGTTCCCCGTAACATCCCACGTTCGTCAAACGAACTTTCTCGTTTGACCGCGTCCATTTCATAACTTTCATAACTTCCATAACTTTCAAAGATATGAAAGTTGACCAAGTCAATAAAGACTGCAACTTAAAACTAGTCAACCATAACTCGACAAGTTCGTAACTGTTTTCATGGATGACATTTCGATCTTCTCCAAGAGTGAGAAAGGTCGTGAGCAACATTTGCAAATTCATTCTTGAACTCTTAAGAAAAACAACACTACGTAAACTTTTCCAAGTGCAAGTCTTGGCTTAAAACCGACATGTTGTCGATCCAGCTAAGATTACTACTATCCTTAACACACTATATTAGAAATCATCATTGATCACATATCTTGACCTCATGGGGTGATATTGAAATGGAAATATGAATTAGTGAAATATAATGACAGTGGCCAACGTGATTATATTACGGTAATTCATAGAAATATTCCAATATCATGACGTATGGAATAAAAAGTGAATCAAAGAAAACTCTCAAGCTATCTATTCAAAAACCCAAATGCAAGGGCATGAAAGGAGAAAAATGATCATCTTGATATTTAGTAGATACGAAGAACTCATTCTAATCAAACTATATATCTATCTCATACTCATTTAACAAACTTTCATGCACCATAAAAGTTGTAAACAATCGAATCTTGAAATTTTACATTCATGTATCCTAAATGGATATCTCATTATCATTGATACTTAATCATCACTTGTTATATCTAAATCCTCTCTGTTATTACATTTTTGGTGTAAATTTTTATATGACTTTCAAAAACCCATGTCATTTGAACCCTCGAACGTCAGTATTACAAACACCATGTCCAATATCACATTATCTATGTCGAGATGATAAATATCTCATATGCATAATCTTTTAAAGAATGGAACCTCCATACGTGTATCGTGTTGACTATCATAGTCAAGAAACTTCTGTACTCGTACATCTACTTATAATAGACTACTTGGCACCATGCAAGTAATGGTGTCATACTCAAACAATAATTGATCGTTGTTAACTCGAAAAAAATAAGGTGAAATACACTATCTCAAGTTGTGGCTTGAGCTAAACTCGTCACATCTGAAAAACTGCTGTAACAATTGAAATAATTCCATCATACTTTAACTATCCTCATCTCAGACCAACTAAGGCTGAATTCAAACGATCATTACATAGTTGAAAGTCACTACTTTAGCATTTAATACTTGTCTATGCGACTGCTAGATTATTCATGCCGAGTTCTCGAACTCTCACTATCACTCGAACAATTCAAAGTTGCAAATCTTATTTGAAGTTCTTTCATACATAACTCTAAATCCGAGGGATTTACCCATTTGATGATTATCACATTATCATCCTTCTTACTTTAATGTTAACATTTTGAGTCCAAGAACTCATGCCCTGATAAAAGTCAATTCATTAGTTTTCACTACCTTTAAACAATTATTACACAATTATCCTCTGAAATTGTTAAAATCTTTAATCAATTTTTCTCAAACAAATAAACTCTTAAATACAAGTACCCCGTTTTCCAAAGATTTCTTACACGAGTCTTTATTTTCAAACTATCTCGGAATTTATAAAAATGATTTTTCACTTATGCGATTTATAAAATCTTATACATAAATTTAACTTTACGTACTTTGACTAGTACATATCAAATTATATTTTCGCTTGTACAAATGTCCACTTTGATTAAATCGGAATTACTTTACAAAATTTTATGTAACCCTAGTTTTACTATGAACATCATTTTGTCACCTCCTCTAAAATTACTTTCACTAATTATATAAACACTTTCGCATTTTTATCAATTTACCTTTGTTTTATCAAATTAAACATTCTTTTAATCAACTCTTTTTCGTAATGTTCAAATTATTTCACGTAAAATAATACGTGTTGTACATAACTCAAGTCTTACTAATAGCTTCGCTTCATTTATATTGTTATATCAAACGTCACAACTTTTCAAAAATTACTTCGGCTTATTATTTTTCGTATTGCTCTCCAATGTGTTTGGATCACCTCTATTCTCATTTTCCGTGCAAGAACGAGACTTACCTCTTTACGTACATCATCTCTTCCTTGCTATGCTAATCGTTAAGAAGTTCCTAACTTCCGGTATTTCACGGCTAAACCACAACGCTCTCGTAAACGTCAATTCTACGATCTTTTGGACAAGGAAGCAGATGTTCCTTCATCTTATAAACAATGATTCGCATTCGCATCCGCGTTTAAACTCATCAGTAAATAATAGGCCGACTCGCCATTTGTGCGAAAATACTTTTCTTACTCTGAAGGAGTTACCTTAAACAGTTATGAAGATACTCTAAAACATTTCTTCCTTCATGGATTGTAACTAGATGTTATTCTAGTCAAGTTTTAATCTATGGTTCGACATGAAACTGAAATCATAAATCTTAAAGCTACATCCTGAAACTATTTCTAAAAACAAGTTCTCATGTATACTGAACGATGTCTTTCATTTAATCGCTCATATTATCCTGAGGTCAATGAATACTCAACTAACATCTCATTTGACTATTAGACATCTCTTGAAAACTAAAGGTATTATGGTTACCTTTCGTAACTTGAAGCTGGTACTATCCCTAACAAACACCAGCCATACATCAAACTACGTAACTGAAATCTTTACGTACTCTACTCTATTTTACCTGCCCTACTATTGCGGCATAAACACTCAAGACTTTAATGAGCTCAACGACACATTTAATGCTGATATAGCATCAACTTTCCTTTTAAAGGAAAACTAGCCAAACGACACTCTTGTTATTCCTTGGAAAATCTCCGCATTTAATGCACTTTGTAAACGACCTATTAAGGTTAAGGATCATGAGATTAAACGTGTAAACAAAACAATATACTTATTGTTAACACTCATTCGAATTCACGTAAGGGCCCCGATTGTACCAGGGAACGTGAAAATCAAACTCTATTGTTAAAATCCATTGAAAGTCGCGTAGAGGCCCCAAATATACCTGGGAACGCAAAGACTAAATGATACGGAAATACTTCCATCTCTTCTCAACTGCTGGTGCAAACGAGAGCTCTACCTATTCGGGACGAAGTTTCTAATAACGGGGAGGTACTATAACGACCCTCAAATTTCCAACATTTATATATCCTTTCATCATTTATTTTTCCCAAACGAATAATTAAAACTTAATGAGTTAACTTTGATCCTTAACTGTCAACTTTAAAAAATTATAAAACGCATTAAATAACTTTGTGCAACAAATGACAACTAATAAAAGATGTAATAAAAATGTTCATACAAACATGGTGTACAAAAAGTAATAACTCAAAACCTAAGGTGTTTAAATAATTAATTTGGAACAATTAAGGAGCCATTTTAAGCAACCAAAAGTACAAGGACTAAAGTGAAAAAGGTTCCACCTCCTCCCATGAAACCCTAGCCGAAATTTAAAGGGTAAAAAGACCCTTTTGCCCTCAAAATTTCGGCCACCTTAAACCTAACCCTAAACCTAACTTATTCCCTAAGAAAACCTAACTAAACCCTAATTCTAGATCCTTCCTAGCTCAAGTATAAAAGAAGGTGCAAGGGTTTAGGTTTTTCTCATCTCATTCATCACACAAAAACCCTAAATCCCTCTCCCTCTCTCTTGGAAAATTCGGCCAAGAAAGCCACCACCACACCACCATCATCTTCAAGTGATCTTCAAAGGATCTTCATCGCGTTCTTCGTATTCATCAAGATCTTCAAGTGTGTTCTTAATTATTCAAGTGTTTTGATCTTCATCTTCAAGTTTTCTTCATCTTTTCTTGTTAATCTTCATCATACATTATCAAGGTAAAAACCCTAGATCCAAATCTTTTAAATTCTATCTTTAAATTCATGTTTATATTCATAATCATCTTCATGCATGATCTTAACATTCATAATGTTCATGTAAAAAAATATATAAATATACATATACATACATATATACGGTTTAAAAAAAAGGGGGTTTAGATCTTAAGAACCCTAAAAGATTATCAAAGATTATGTTAATGTTTAAAAAGGGTAACAAGATATATACATACTATATATAAACACATGCTAATATACATACATATACTTAATTAAAATATATATATATATACATGTATACATATAACTGAAATTTTTTTTTAAAAAAAAGGGGGATTTTGTTTAATCCTTAAACCCTAGAGATTTGCTAAAAGATTTGTTAGTATTTAAAAAAGGAAACAAGAATATACATGCTATATATATACATATACGATTTACATATATATGTACAAAAAAATATATATTTTTACTATATATAAACATATATATACGGTATATATATAAAAAAATATAAATAAAAACTATATATATACATATACACGGTACATATATACATATATATATATATATATATATATATATATATATATATATATATATATATATATATATATATATATATATATATATATATAAAATACTTAAACCCTAATTAATCTAACCCTAATTTAATAAAACCCTAATATTACATAAACCCTAATCATTAAATACTACTTTAATTAATTAAACCTAATTAATTAATAAAACCTAATTAATTAATAAAACCATAATACTACTTATACTATATTACTAAAACTACTTAACATTTATACACTTATATTATTACTAACACATATAATATACTACTACTTATATTATATTATACGATTAGAATAGTCATTCACGATAACGTGTGATGACTCGAACATCAACGCTACTTAAGGCCTAGGGTGATCCTTGGTACCACTATGGGACGCTTGTAGATTACGAATGTCAAACTTACATTTTGGTCAAGAAATCCTGGGCCAACCGGTAACAATTGGTCATTCTGGTGACTCGGCGGTGGAATAGATGTTTGGGTAAGATGCACAATGTCAAACCCGACTATAGTAATCATACACTTAGTTATCTTCACACTTAATAGGTGTTAGACTTATTAATGACAACTCACTAGTGTTCGACACTAACTTACTAAAAGTGGAAATTACTAAAAATGGAAATTTGCTAAAAGTAGAAACTTACTAGAAATGGAACTTAGTAAAACGAATTATACTTAAAACACTTCCATACTTAAACTTAAATTTGGGCAAAACATTTAACTACTCTTAAATGTCAATAGGTTGACTTTCTGCTCACGTTCATCCAAACTTTCTATTTCGAGGAATAACTCTCTCATCTACTTACTAAGGTGAATTCATAGCCCCTATTACTATTGTGCATAACTTATTTAACTTATTTGGGGTGAGACACATGCTACTTTTACTGTTTACAATTTAGACACAAGTACCAACTATTAAACTATGCTATACCCGGCTATGTCCGACTAAGTCCCTACAGTGATATTTTTAGTTGCTCGTTAAATGCATTCTTAATTATTGGGGGTAGGCCTATCGGGAGTAAAGTTTCCGATACATTTGACCAAGATATTGTATTACTTAATAATGAAATTAAACCGAAAAGTATAGACACAACTTGTCTTTGGGGCAAACTTTGAACGTTTAGTCTAAATATCACGAATTGGCATAACTTTTTGATCCCTGCGAGATCAACTTTTAAGATCTTTGTGATCTTCTTTGACAACTAAAGATCTGTGTGATCTACTTTATAAACAAAAAAATCATGTGGTCTAAAAACAACGATAACTACTTTTGTCAAACCTATGATTTCACTCAACCTTTTTGGTTGACACTTTAGCATGTTTGTCTCAAGTGCTGATTGATCAAGCTTACTTATTTACTGCTTATGTGATGCTACTTGGACTTAGGATCAAGAGATATCACATTTATTATTCTTGCATTTGAAACAAGTACTTTATTGTAATTTTCATCATTTTAACGACATTTCATTTTTCGCTGCGTACTCAATAAAGTTTGTTTTTATCATTTAGTATTGTTCTCGTAATTATAATATGTTGGTTTATTTGATATTAGTGACGTTTTCTTCTAGACCCTATCTGGAGGACGTCACACCATGCATCTCATGACATCAAGTAATCCCAATTGAGACAATCGAAAGCTTTCTCCAAATCAACTTTGAAAAATATACTCTTTTGTTTTTTAGCCTTAAGAAAATCAATACTTTCATTGACGATAAGGGCACCCTTGAGTATAAATCTATCTTTTAAGAATGCACTTTATTCCGAACCAATCAAGGAGGGTAGAACCTTTCGAAGCCGATTAGAAAGAATTTTCGCTATTATTTTGTAATAGCTACCAATCAAACTAATAGGGCGAAAGTCACCAAGGGTAATAGGGTCAGCCCTCTTTGGAACCAAGGTAACAAAATAAGCATTACAACCTTTCGAGAATTCGGAGTTTTCCCAAAACCAAGTAACCGCACTTACCAAATCTGATTTTACAACATCCCAATATTTTTTAAAGAACCTCATGTTAAAACCATCCGGTACTGGAGCTTTTGTACCTCCACAATCAAAAACTGCATCATGTATTTCTTTTTCATCAAAAGGTAATTCGAGGGCACTAGCTTCATCACTTGCAATCGAAGGATAGTTTAAATCCTCAAGACTCGGTCTTTCTGTATTTATTTCAGTGAAGATGTTTCTAAAGTGATCAAAAATAGTATTTTTCAAGTCTTGAGGATTCTCGTTCCATACACCATTTAAAGTAAGACCCCGTATCCTGCTTTTGCTTTTTTTTTCTCCGAATTATATTATGAAAAAATTTGGAGGTTTCATCGCCTTCAAGTATCAAACGCACTCTCACTTTCTGTTTAAGCATTTTTGTTTTAATACCCTCTTTTTTTGATCCACTGTTTTCTTGTATCACGCCATTCATCGTATTCAATATCCACCAACAGACCCTATTCTGCCTTTGATTCGAAGCGGTCAGCAGCAGCTTTTAATAATTCGATTTCAGTATCCAGCGAATTATATTTGTTCTTGCTCCAAGACTTTAAAGCAGCCTTAACCCCCTTTAGCTTATTTCTGTACACACAATCAAGTCGGTTACTTCCCCTAATTTTAGCAGTCCATGCGCCTTCAACTACTTGATCTAAGTCATCTTCATCTAACCAAGCATCAAATACTCTGAATGGTTTAGGCCCGAAGTTTTTTTCATCAACTTTAAGCACAATCGGACAATGATCAGAGTTTTTCCTTTCCAAAGCAATTGCCAAGATATCCGGCCAAATACTTAGCAATTTTTCACACCCAAGGAAGCGATCCAGCTTACTAAACTTTAGCCCATCGTCACTAACACGAGTAAAAATTCTTCCGCCGAGTGGGAAGTTAATTAATCGATTTGCATCTATGAAATCATTAAACTTTTGGGCTCTACTATCAATATATTCACAGTTAAGTCTTTCGTTTTGATCTCGAACCTCATTAAAATCCCCACACAGTAACCAAGCTTCATTAGCATGACTATCTAAAAGGTTCGAAAGCGAAATCCACATATGTTGTTTACTAATGTCGTCATACGGACCATAAACGTTAATAACATTTATCACAACACCTGTATTTTTCCACACAGTGCGAACACCAATAGCATGATCTAAATGGTAGGGTAACTAGCGTCAAAAACATTAATATCCCAAATTAGGAGTTGACCTCCGATTTCCCAACCATCGACTTTTGAACAAAATTGTAATCACACGAACCCCACAAGAAATTAATCCAATTAAGATCCATAAGGTGAAGCTTAGTTTCTTGAAAGGCAAAGAAAATAGGCTTTTCCTTAGAGATTAATTTTTTAACCCACCCGAATTTATCTTCCTTACCCCCAATTTTGAAACTACGAATATTAAAAGAAATTATCTTCATTATGAAAAATAAAACGAAGGAAAAGGAGACAGTTACAAGTTTTTGGGAAAGGCCCTTGGCCTTCCATTTTAACCCCAGCCGTGATCCATAATCCTTGATTACAGCCTCAGCACTGGAATTAAAGGATGTTTCTGGTTTGTTTTGCCTCGATGTACCAGTCGAAATAGAACATGAATTATCATCATTTTTTTGCACATGAAGAACACTTGGACTTTAACGGTTCACACTTTTGTTTCCTTGTAGAGTTTTTCAAATTCATCATTCGTGAAGATGACTTCCACTTTCGCATATTTGACCAGCAACAATCTCGATTTTTTTGTGGTTTTGAATTATGTCGTGTTGTTTTGGTACCTGTTGCGCTTTTTTTTTGCTTTTGGATTTACCCTAACATTCCCAGTGTAACGACCCAACCCGTCGTATTCCGGCCCATAAAAATTTTTCCTTTAAATTACATTAATATTATTAACATTTAGGTCCCATTTATATTTTTGAAACGCTTCCATTACAATAATAAGTTTAGACAACTTTAAAACGTTTAATACATAAGTTTAAATATGCAAACGGGCATACACGACCGACTATTTTAATATTCAACATAACCGAGCATGGTGATTGGGGATACACTACCCATCCTAATCGAGTCCAAAAGTAAGATCTTCTAAAGCAACCTAGCCAAGATCTCTAATCCCCACGCTTACCCGAGCCTCCATCACGCAAACCTATAAAAATATCAACAACGAGAGGGTAAGCTAACGCTTAGTGAGTGAGAATATACTACATACATATATATGCATAAAATGGACACGCCACACGATAATAAAAAAATAGCACATACCGGAGCATCCAAGCATAAAGGCAAGCTAAACTATGCATACCGTACAATCGCTATACAACAAGCTAACAATATCAACAAGTAAGTTCACCAACAACGATATGAACCACGCCGATCCCGGTGTTGTTACAACACAACAATACAACGATATATATATATATATATATATATATATATATATATATATATATATATATATATATATATATATATATAACAAAGCGTAAACCGCCCAAGGTTAACCCTTTAACCCAATACCGAAACCAACTACCAAAATACCAAAATGAAGATTGGCCGAACTACACGAGCCTTAGTAAATCCGCATCCACACGGGACTACTATCTTCAATAACACAACAACATCGAGGTTAGCTGAACTACACGAGCCTTAGTAAATTTGCAACCACACGAGATCACTACCTCAATAAGATGACCAAACTACACGCGTCATCGTGAATTCGCATCCACACGTGATCCACTTCCCATATCAAAACCCACATCATCGGGGTTACTCAACCGCAACTCAATACCAATCCCACGCCACCGGGATTATATATGTAACACCGGCCATTTTTTTATATATATACACACAGCGGAAGACTTTAATAATAAACACAAAATAAGTCACGTCATTACATTAAACCGTATAATTAAGTTTAAGCTTACACAACAGTGTTACGTTATTACAAAACATTATTTAAACAAAAGTCCACATCAGAGTAGGGTTGTCAAACATGTCTTCTGCATCAATACCCATCCCGACTAACAGTACCTAAACCTGTAAAGGGGGAAACATGTGGGGGATTAGCGCACCGCTAAGTGAATGGAATCTATCTAACAGATATAGCTTAAGCCACACACAAGCTATATACTAACAACAACACTTGCTAACTACCAACTAGCATACAATAAGACAATACGAGGATTGGCGGCTTGTACGAGCACACGACTCTTAGCTGATCGGGCCTGAGTCTACCGATAGTTCCTGCTACTCAATTCACAGTATAGTTATCCAGATGCAGGGGATGCATCATTCACACTATACTCCACAATCAGTAGCCTATGGACCCAACCTCCCCTTGGCACGGTTGACCTCATACGGACTCTAACCTCTCCTAGGCACGGTCTCGAGTCCCCAGTCTCCCTAAGCCCGACTAGTGCCATTCACACAGTGTACACATAATTCACATACAACATCAGGAAAACGATATTATTCTATCATAGCAATTCCTACACTATGCATGGTAAAAGAGTTAACCACAGTAGCATGATATGCTACTTAAACTCTATCCGTAGATAGACCCACTCACCAATTACCAGCAACTGCTCAGTTATTATTTCTGAGCTTCCTCCTTGTCCTTATCTCCTGAGAACAGCAAAAACCAAGTTATAATAGTGTTCCCATCAAGATTAGACATACTGGCAGTGAATTATAACAAATTAGTAAAAAAATGCGTCCGCTAAAATTTTCATGCTTATGCACTTTCAAAATTTACACCCTGAACACCAAAATACAAACGGGCAGCATAACGGCTAGAAAAAAGCACTTTGGTAAAACATTCTGCCCTGGACACACAGTCGGTCGACTGACACTGATAGTCGGTCGACTGTCAACACAACCGGTCGACTGATCTTACCAGTCGGTCGATTCACTTGGTATTACATCAATCGGCCGAAGGTAAATCTCAGTCGGTCGGTTCACTCAACAATCGGTCGGTTCACCCTCATTCGATCGACTGTCGACCGACAGTCGGCCGACTGTGTTCATCTTCCTCAGAAACTGAACAAAGGCTACGGACTTCATGATGAAATCCTCAAATCTCGATCTAGAGCTCGTTTTAAACACCAAAATCGACCACAACTTGTTCACTACTTGTTATAGACTCAAAACCCACAACAATTTGACCATAACAACACTTAAATCACTTGTTTTGACACAAATTCAAGCTTTTTACAAAACTCACACAAAACTATGAATTTAACAATGAATTGAACACAAAAACACATGTTACTTACCTTGATAGACTCAGTAAACGATAACAAACACAATTCTAACACCAATTTGAGCTCAAGATCAATGTTTAAGGATTAGGGTTTGGTTAGGTGGGAGAGATGAAGGTACGGTGTTTTAGTGAATTTTCTAGAAACGGGGAGAAAATACAGCACACAAGTCACATAATTGGGATTAATTCCCACACTGTACAACACACGGGTATTTACTAGTTATCTGATATTTTTCGCACAAGGTTAGGTAACCCAAACGAGGTCCAATTGAAATAAACAAACCTGTTCTGGGACCCTTGTCACAAACTGGTCACAACACAATTATATTAAAACACTAATAAAATAATTAAAATAAACGCACTTAAGACTAAGCTCAAACCCTAAGGGCAAAAATAGTCCACTTACAACTAGCCCGGGTTTCAATCTGTTACAAATCTACCCCCTTAAGGAGATTCCGTCCTCGGAATCTGGTCTTGGTCAAACAAATGAGGGTAGCGGTTTCTTATCAACTCTTCCGTTTCCCACGTAAGATTAGAACCCAAACTGTGTTTCCACTTGATCAACACCATCGGTATCTCTTTATTTCTCAACTTATTCACCTTTCGGTCAACTACACGGACCGGCTCTTCCACCAATTTCTTATTCAAATCGACCCTTAAATCTTCTAAAGGAAGAAGTTACGTTTCATCATCGACTTTACACTTATGAAGATAACACACGTTAAATGTATTATGAATATCGGCTAACTCTGGCGGAAGATCTAACACCACAGTCTGATCGTTCAACACTTTACTGATCGGAAACGGACCAATAAATCTTGGTGCTAACTTACCACATTTACCGAATCTAATAACCCCTTTCCACGGTGAAACTTTTAAATACACTCGTTCACCCACATTAAAGGTTACCGGACGTCTACACGGATCAGCATACATTTTCTTCCTATCTCTAGCGGCTTTCAACTTTTCTCTCACAATTGCAACTTTTTCAGCTGTCATTTGAACAATTTCGGGACCTGCAAACTGTTTCTCCCCGGCTTCTAACCAACAAGTCGGAGTTCTGAAACGACGACCGTACAACATTTCATAGGGCGGCATCCCTATACTCGAATGATATGAATTATTATACGCGAATTCAACCAACGGTAAATGTGTATCCCACGAACCACCGTATTCTAACACACAAGCCCTTAACATATCCTCCAAAGTCTGTATCGTTCTTTCACTGTGACCGTCCTTCTGAGGATGATAAGCTGTACTTAAATTCACACGTGTACCCAGATTCTGTTGAAGACTATTCTAAAAGTTTGACACAAATCTGGAATCTCTGTCTGAAACGATCGATAAAGGCACACCATGTCGACTAACTATTTCTTTCACATACAAATCGGCTAACTCACTTAACGAAGCTATCTCATGGGTAGAAAGAAAATGAGCACTTTTAGTTAGACGATCCACTATTACCCAAATCATATCGTGTCGTTTCTGAGTTCTTGGTAGTTTGGTCACAAAATCCATCATTATATGTTCCCATTTCCACTCTGGAATCTGTAACTGACGTAACAAACCATAAGGTTTCTGATGTTCTGCCTTCGCTTGAGCACAAATATGACACTTTTCGACATATCGAACGATATCTGTTTTCATTGTCGGCCACCAATACACTGTTTTCAAATCATGATACATCTTATTACTACCCGGATGTACTGTCAATCTAGATTTGTGAGCTTCTGTCATAATTAAATCCCTCAAATCTCCAAGCTTAGGCACCCAAATACGATTGTTTAAAGTCTTTAGTCCACGTGAGTCATCAATTAAGTCCAATTTTCGTTTGATCATTTGTTCAGATTTAATATGTTCGTCCTCCAAAGCACAGGCCTGAACTGTTCTTAAGCTGTTAATCAAATCTGAAGTTATATTTAAACGAAGAAATTTCACATTTTCACTTGACTTTTTACGACTTAGCGCATCAGCAACCACATTTGCCTTACCCGGATGATATTTAATTTCACAATCATAATCTTTTATCAACTCTTGCCACCGTGTCTGACGCATATTCAATTCTTTCTGTGAGAAGATATATTGCAAAATCTTATGATCTGTACAAATAACACAATGAGTTCCATACAAATAATGTCTCCACAGTTTCAAAGCAAACACTACTGCAGCCATTTCAAGATCATGCACTGGATAATTCTTCTCATGAACTTTTAACTGTCGCGAGGCGTAGGCGATTACTTTATCTCTTTGCATTAATACACAACCCAATTCAGCATATGACGCATCACAATATACCATGAAGTTGTCTGAACCTTCTGGTAAAGCTAACACTGGTGCCTGACACAGTAGCTGTTTCAAAATCTGAAAAGCCTTTTCCTGTTCATCCGTCCATCGAAAGGCCACATCTTTATGAGTCAACTTAGTCAACAGACCCGCTATTTTAGAAAAATCTTTGATAAACCTGCGATAATAACCAGCCAATCCCAGAAAACTCTTAATCTCAGTCGGAGTCTTCAAAAAATTCCAATTCATTACGGCTTCTATCTTTGTCGGATCAACTTTTATACCTTCAGCACAAATCACATGACCCAAAACTGCACTTCACGTAACCAAAATTCACACTTTGAAAATTTTGCAAATAGTTGCTCATGTTTCAACAAGTTCAAAACCTGTCTCAGGTTTTCAGCATGTTCACTCTCTGTCTTTGGATACACTAGTATATCATCTATGAACACAATCACAAACTTATCTAAGAACGGACGACACACTCTATTCATTAAATCCTTGAAAACTGCTGGCACATTCGTCAACCCAAATGGCATGACAAGAAATTCATAATGACCATACCTAGTTCTGAACGCTGTTTTCAGTATATCTGATTCAGCAACACGAACCTGATGATACCCGGATCGTAAATCTATCTTGGAAAAGAATGAAGCACCCTGTAACTGATCGAACAAATCGTCTATTCGAGGTAATGGATACTTATTTTTTACTGTTCTTTTGTTTAATTCACGATAATCAATACACATACGCATTGACCCATCTTTCTTTTTAACAAACAATACCGGAGCACCCTACGGTGAAGAACTCGGTCGGATAAACCCACGATCTAATAACTCTTGAATCTGTGACATCATTTCATGGATTTCAGATGGCGCTAATCGGTATGGAGCTTTTGAAACTGGAGTTGTTCCAGGAACCAACTCAATCTTATATTCGACTTCCCTTACCGGCGGCAGACCTGGTAACTCATCTGGAAACACTTCGGGAAATTCTGATACTACCGGAATATCAGCCACAGTTTTCTTTTCTTTCTTCGCATCAATTACATATGCAATAAATGATTCACAGCCCTTTGCCATCGACTTTTTCGCTTTCATCATGGTTATCAACGGAAAATTATACCCGCCCCGCTCCCCCGGGCCACAACACGGGTTCCATCGGTCGAACGAAAGGTAATCATTTTCCTATCGCACTTAATATTAGCCCTAAGCGAGCTCAGCCAATCCATTCCTAATACTACATCAAAGCTAGGAATAGGTAACACTAACTGATAATGCTAAAAACGAACATATATTTCATAGCATTATTCCTCAAGAAAGACAAGCTTTTAGTTACAATTGTTCTATTTACAAGTGATATTCGTTTAAATAATAAAAGGTGAAGACAAAAGACAGATTCGACGAATTGAAGACACAAACGACCAAAAAGCTCAAAAGTACAAAAGACAATCAAAAAGGTTCCAATTATTGATAAGAAACGTCTCGAAATTACAAGAGTACAAGATTCAAAACGCAAAGTACAAAATATAAAATTGTACGCAAGGACGTTCGAAAATCCGGAACCGGGACCAGAGTCAACTCTTAACGCTCGACGCAACGGACTAAAAATTACAAGTCTACTATGCACAAGAATATAATATAATATATAATTAATTATATTAATTATATATATATTATATATATATTATAAAACCGTCGGCAGAGAAAGACTCCAAGGGTGTGAGCTGTAAATTCATTCTCCGCGACTCGCGGAGTTTGAAGAGGATTTTGCCGCGAGTCGCGGAGCCCCAAAAATCAACTCTGCCTATAAAGCAACCCGAATTCTGATCAAAAATTAATAATCTATTTCTCTCTTCTCTCATACGTAAACGATATATATATATATATATAATTTATATTTTAATTTTAATTTTAATTTTAATTCTAATAATAAGGGTATGTTAGCGAATGTTGTAAGGGTGTAAGTCGAAATTCTGTCCGTGTAACGCTACGCTATTTTTAATCATTGTAAGTTATGTTCAACCTTTTTACATTAATGTCTTGTAGCTAAGTTATTATTATGCTTATTTAAAACGAAGTAATCATGATGTTGGGCTAATTACTAAAATTGGGTAATTGGGCTTTGTACCATAATTGGGGTTTGGACAAAAGAACGACACTTGTGGAAATTAGACTATGGGCTATTAATGGGCTTTATATTTGTTTAACTAAATGAAAGTTTGTTAATGTTAATATAAAGATTTACAATTGGGCGTCCCTATAAATTACCATATACACTCGATCGGACACGATGGGCGGGGTATTTATATGTACGAATAATCGTTCATTTAACCGGACACGGGAATGGATTAATATCCACTAGAATAATTAAAACAGGGGTGAAATTACATTCAAGGGTAATTGGTGTAATTGTTAACAAAGTAGTAAAACCTTGGTTTATACGCAGTCGATAACCTGGTGTATTCATTAAACAAAGTATTAAAACCTTGTTACAATTCGAATCCCCAATTAGTTGGAATATTTAACTTCGGGTATAATAATAATTTGATGAGGACACTCGCACTTTATATTTATGACTGATGGACTGTTATGGACAAAAACCAGACGGACATATTAAATAATCCAGGACAAAGGACAATTAACCCATGGGCATAAAACTAAAATCAACACGTCAAACATCATGATTACGGAAGTTTAAATAAGCATAATTCTTTTATTTCATATTTAATTTCCTTTATTTTATATTTAATTGCACTTCTAATTATCGCACTTTTATTTATTGTTATTTAATCGCACTTTTAATTATCGTACTTTTTAATTATCGCAATTTTATTTTATCGCACTTTTATTATTCGCAATTTCATTATCGTTGTTTACTTTACGCTTTAAATTAAGTCTTTCATTTATTTAATATTTTACATTAGGTTTTAACTGCGACTAAAGTCTTAAAATCGACAAACCGGTCATTAAACGGTAAAAACCCCCCTTTATAATAATAATATTACTTATATATATATTTGTATTTTTATAAAAGTAAACTAATATAGCGTTGAGCTTTGTTTAAAGATTTCCCTGTGGAACGAACCGGACTTACTAAAAACTACACTACTGTACGATTAGGTACACTGCCTATAAGTGTTGTAGCAAGGTTTAAGTATATCCATTCTATAAATAAATAAATATCTTGTGTAAAATTGTATCGTATTTAATAGTTTTTCCTAGTAAAATATAAACTATTTCGTGTACACCTCGCATAACATCAAGTATTTTTGGCGCCGCTGCCGGGGAAATCTCTTAAAAGCCGGAAGCGGAACGCTAATATAAAAAAAAAAAAAAAATTTTTAGTTAACTTTTATTAAAATTCGTTTTTGTAAAAATACGTGTTAATTATTCAAAAATATAAAAAGAAAAACAAAAATATAAGTATTTTTTTTTAAAATATTTAAGTTTTATAAGTTTCTTTATTCTTATTTTAATTTATAAAAATATAAGTTTTATTAAATATCTTTTATATATAGAAAAAACAGAAAACAGAAAATAAAAAAAAATAAATAAAGAAAAAACGCGTCGAATTTAAAGCTGTCATCTGAATTCTGGAACCCCGCGACTCACGGGGTTTGAAGCATTAATTACCGCGACTCGCGGAGCTTCTCTGACAGACGACAGAAGCCCTAATTCAGCATTAATTACGGGTATTAATTAATTATTATTATTATTTAACCCTAATTATTATTATTATTATTATTAGTTTTATTTTAAGATTTACTTTTTATTTAATTTGTTTTATTTTGTTTAAATTAGTTTTATTAAATTGTAAAATTAGTAGTTTTATTAAATAAATAATATAAAAATAATATTTTTATAAAAATTGTACTTTTTACAACTTTTTGTATATTTTTATATTTTGTCCCTTTTTAATCATTTTAGCGTAATATTTGTATTTTTAGCTCATATTTAATTTTAAACTTAGTTTTTGCTATAGTTATTTTTACTCCTAGATTTTTAGGCTTTGCCGTAGAATTCCTTAAGTGCTTTTTCTTTAGACTAAGATTTAGGTACTCTAGAATTTTGCGACGCCTTTTTAAGTTTTAGTTTCTTTTTAAGTTATTTCCATTTGGGATTTAGTTTTTCCTGTAAGCTTTAATATTTTTAGACCTTTTACTATGTATCAATTATCATTCCAATTAGTAATTTCAATTTGCGATTATAATTTTAAGTTAGTTGTAGTAATAAGATTAGGTTAGTCAAGTATTTTTAAGTTTTTATAAGTTTCTTTTATTTTTCCGTCACCTTTTATTTTTCAACCATTTTTTTTTTCTTTTTCGACCTTTTGCGACGAACTCTTTTTCTCTCTTATTTCTCGCTATTCTAGTTTTTAGGACATAGATTTTTATTCTACTTCTTATCTAAATTTCTTAAAATTACGAAAATTTATTTTAAGTGGTTAAATTGATAGACATCAAAATTTTCTGGTTCGTAGTAATAGTTGGATTTGTACGTGGACCGGGTTATTGGAGCCAAACAGTCCTCAATTATATTGAGACCAAATGAATCCTGCCCCTCTGCTGCATCTTTTGGCTATTCGAAACGTGGGCAAAATCAGAAAAGTCTATTGATTGGATAACTTATTATAATTTTTCTTTCCTTTTTAAAACTAATAGGATATTCAGTGAATGCACCGAACAAGACGTTCATCACCTTTTGTACGTTCACCACCTGTAACTAGATCAAGACATTTAGCAAATATAACCGCCGTTGATTTTTCTTTAGAATCGTCATCCAGTCAACCAAGTACTTCAGTTCAAATTTCCGATAATCCATTTTTTGAACCCAACATCACAATTGAGAATCCGGAGAATATTCAGGAACGGTTCGTAGATCCTGAACCACTAAACTTTCCTCCGGAACCACCAATCATTCAAACAGAGATTGTTGAGGAACGAACCATTAAATCAGAATCATCTAGTGATACCGATTCAACAAATTCAATTATGGAGAATCTGGAACCTTTAAGTATGGAAGACCGAATGAGAGCTAAACGCACTGGCCAAGGTCACGCAATTACTCATCCAGACATTAATGCGCCAGATTATGAAATCAAAGGACAAATTCTACACATGGTGACTAATCAATGCCAATTTAGTGGTGCGCCGAAGGAAGATCCAAATGAACATCTACGTACCTTTAATAGGATCTGCACACTATTTAAAATCCGAGAAGTGGAGGATGAACAGATATATCTCATGTTATTTCCCTGGACTTTAAAGGGAGAAGCCAAAGATTGGTTGGAATCGTTACCTGAAGGGGCGATTGATACATGGGACGTTTTAGTTGACAAATTTCTTAAACAATTCTTTCCTGCATCTAAAGCCGTAAGACTTCAAGCAGAAATTGTTACGTTTACACAGAAACCAAATGAAACTCTATATGAGGCGTGGAATAGATATGGAAAGTTATTAAGAGGATGTCCGCAACATGGTTTAGACACCTGTCAAATAGTACAAATATTCTACCAAGGATGCGACATCACTACAAGAAAAGACATAGATATAGCAGCTGGTGGTTCTATTATGAAGAAAACCGAAACTGATGCTTACAAAATTATTGATAATACTGCTTCCCACTCACATGAGTGGCACCAAGAAAAAGACATCATTAGATCATCTAAAGCAGCTAGAGCCGATTCTAGCCATGACTTAGATTCCATTTCCGCAAAGATAGATGCTGTGGAGAGACGAATGGAAAAGATGACTAAGGATATTCATTCAATACGAATTAGTTGTGAGCAGTGTGGAGGACCACATTTGACAAAAGATTGTCTCAGTATTGAATTAACAATGGAACAAAGAGAGAATATTTCATACATAAACCAAAGGCCTGGAAATAATTATCAGAATAATTATCAACCGCCAAGACCAATTTACAATCAAAACCAGAATTATAACCGAAATATTCCATACAACAACCAACAAGGTCCTAGCAATCAACAAGTATCCAATAATACTTATAATCAGCAAAGACCTAATTTTCAAAACAAACCACCACAACAAACCGATGATAAAAAGCCGAATTTAGAAGATATGATGACGAAGCTAGTTGAAACTCAAACGCAGTTTTTCACATCTCAAAAACAAACTAATGAACAAAATGCTCAAGCATTTAGAAATCAACAAGCTTCTATTCAAAATCTGGAACAAGAAGTAAGTAACCTAGCAAGGTTAATAGGTGAAAGAAAACCGGGAAGTCTACCTAGTGATACAAATGCTAACCCCCGAAATGAAACAGCTAAAGCCATTACCACAAGAAGTGGTACAACACTTAAACCACCTGAAATACCTGTAACTTCTGATGAAACTATTCCTACTCCACAAGAACCACAACCTGATCAAGATAAGGAAAAAGAACCGGTAGTTGAGAAGGTTAATGAAGATAACACAGTTAAGGATAAACCTTATGTTAAACCATATCAACCACCACTTCCTTATCCGAGTAAAATGAAGAAAGAGAAACTTGAAGCCGAGCAATCCAAATTTTTGGATATGTTTAAACAGATAAATGTAAATCTTCCTTTCATTGATGTGATTTCAGGAATGCCAAGATATGCTAAATTCCTGAAAGATCTAATCTCAAATAGAAAGAAAATGGAAGAACTCTCGGCTGTTACTATGAATGCTAATTGTTCAGCAGTGTTGTTGAATAAGATACCAGAAAAACTATCTGATCCAGGAAGTTTCACAATTCCATGTTTTCTGGGTAGTCTTAGTTCAATAGAAGCATTGGCAGACTTAGGTGCTAGTATAAATCTAATGCCGTATTCACTATACGCTAAACTAGACCTTGGAGAATTGAAACCAACCAGAATAAGCATACAACTAGCCGATAGATCAATAAAATATCCTAGAGGGATAATGGAGAACATGCTAGTTAAAGTTGGTACTTTAGTATTTCCAGTAGATTTTGTTGTTTTGGACATGGAAGAAGATTCTCAAGTTCCTCTCATATTAGGAAGACCATTCTTAAACACGGCTAAAGCAATGATAGACGTGTTCGGTAAGAAACTGACCCTAAGTATAGAGGATGATAGTGTTATCTTTTCAGTTGATAGAGCAATGCAACAACCACAATCTGCAGATGATACATGTTATTATATTCAAACTATAGATGCACATGCAGAATTATTAGAAGAATTTCCAGAATTACAAGGAACAGGAGAATATTCTTTAGGAGAAGGTAATGAACCAATTGATGAAGCTGAAATGTTAGCTACACTTATAGCTAATGGATATGAACCAACAACAGAAGAAATTCAAATGCTAAAAGAAGAAGACAAATATCGATATAAATCATCGATAGAAGAACCTCCGAAATTAGAGTTAAAGCCACTTCCAAACCATTTGGAATACGCTTATTTACATGGTGAATCTGAATTACCTGTAATAATATCGTCTTCTCTTACTGAAAATGAGAAATCACAACTCATTTCTGTGTTGAAAGCTCATAAACCAGCCATTGCATGGAAGATTCATGATATTAAAGGAATAAGTCCTTCGTATTGCACACATAAAATTCTTATGGAAGAAGGTCATAAAACGTATGTGCAACGCCAACGAAGACTAAATCCTAATATGCAAGATGTAGTTAAGAAAGAGATTATTAAACTGCTAGATGCAGGTTTGATATATCCAATTTCTGATAGTCCATGGGTAAGCCCAGTTCAATGCGTACCTAAGAAGGGTGGCATGACTGTCATTACAAATGAGAAAAATGAGCTTATTCCTACTAGGACTGTAACAGGATGGCGTGTATGTATTGATTATAGAAAATTAAATGACGCCACCAGAAAAGATCACTTTCCCTTACCTTTCATAGATCAAATGTTGGAAAGATTAGCCGGAAATAGTTACTATTGTTTTCTAGATGGATTTTCCGGATATTTTCAAATTCCAATAGCACCCGAGGACCAAGAGAAAACCACATTCACGTGCCCTTATGGTAATTTTGCTTACAAACGCATGCCATTTGGACTTTGTAACGCCCCTGCAACCTTTCAAAGGTGTATGATGGCGATTTTTCACGACATGATAGAAGAATGCATGGAAGTATTCATGGATGACTTTTCAGTCTTCGGTGATACATTTAAATCATGTCTAGTTAATCTGGAACGAATGCTAATTAGATGCGAAAAATCAAATCTAGTACTTAATTGGGAGAAATGCCATTTCATGGTCAAAGAAGGCATCGTTCTTGGACATAAAATTTCAAAAGAAGGAATTGAAGTGGATAGAGATAAAGTAGATGTAATTGCTAAACTTCCACATCCCACAAATGTTAGAGGAGTTAGGAGTTTTCTAGGGCATGCCGGCTTTTACCGACGTTTTATAAAAGATTTTTCTAAAATTGCCACTCCTATGAATAAACTCCTAGAAAAGGATGCTCCATTCATCTTTTCAGATGAGTGTATCAAATCTTTTAATATTCTTAAAGAAAAACTCACTAATGCGCCGATCATGATAACGCCAAATTGGAATCTACCATTTGAACTAATGTGCGATGCAAGTGATTTTGCAATGGGAGCCGTTTTAGGACAAAGGATTGAAAAACAATTTCAACCTATATATTATGCTAGTAAGACATTACAAGGAGCACAAACGAACTATACAACTACTGAAAAAGAACTCCTTGCTATTGTCTTTGCTTTTGACAAATTTCGATCATATCTCGTTCTAGCAAAAACGGTGGTCTATACCGACCATTCTGCTCTTAGATACCTATTTTCAAAACAAGATGCTAAACCAAGATTAACCCGTTGGATCTTACTCTTACAAGAGTTTGATATTGAAATTCGAGATAAAAGAGGAGCAGAAAATCTCGCCGCTGATCATCTTTCTCGTCTTGAAAATCCCGAGTTAGAAGTTCTAAATGAATCGGCCATACAAGACAACTTTCCTGATGAATATCTATTGAAGATAGATTATAAAGAAATCCCATGGTTTGCAGACTATGCAAACTACTTAGTTTGTGGATTCCTTGAAAAAGGATTATCGTACCAAAGACGAAAGAAATTCTTCAGTGATATAAAACACTATTTCTGGGAAGATCCACATCTGTTTAAAAGTTGTCTCGATGGAATAATACGCCGATGTATATTTGGAGATGAAGCTAGTAAAATTTTAAACCATTGTCACACAGGACCAACAGGAGGGCATTATGGGCCTCAACTAACAGCAAGAAAAGTTTATGAAGCTGGATTGTATTGGCCTACAATTTACAAAGACGCACACCTTCTTTGCAAATCCTGTGATGCTTGTCAAAGGGCCGGAAAAATAAGTCAACGTGATGAAATGCCACAAAATGTCATCCAAGTATGTGAAGTATTTGACATTTGGGGTATTGACTTTATGGGTCCATTTCCAAAATCTCATAATAATCTATATATACTCGTAGCCATTGATTATGTATCTAAATGGGCGGAAGCACAAGCTCTCCCAACTAACGATGCACGAGTTGTAGTCAACTTTTTAAAACGTCTTTTTGCAAGGTTTGGAACACCGAAAGCTTTAATAAGTGATCGGGGTACTCATTTCTGTAATAATCAACTTGAGAAAGTTCTTAAAAGATATGGAGTAACTCATAAAATCTCCACCGCATATCATCCACAAACAAGTGGACAAGTTGAAAATACAAACCGAGCTTTAAAACGTATTCTAGAGAAAACCGTAGGATCAAATCTGAAGGAATGGTCCATTAAATTGGAGGATGCACTCTGAGCTTTTAGAACAGCCTACAAAACTCCAATTGGAACCACACCTTTTAGACTTGTTTATGGAAAAGCATGTCATCTCTTTCAGTAGAAATTGAACACAAAGCATTTTGGGCTTTGAAGACATGTAATCTTGATTTACATGAAGCCGGACGTCTACGATTAAGTCAACTAAACGAATTAGAAGAATTAAGACATGAAGCATACGAAAATTCATTAATCTATAAAGAAAGAACGAAGAAATGGCATGATAAAAGAATCAGAAGTTCAAAAGAATTTAAAGAAGGAGACAGAGTTCTTCTTTTCAATTCACGATTCAAGCTATTTCCTGGAAAATTGAAATCAAGATGGTCTGGACCATTCATAGTCAAAAGAGTTTTCCCATACGGAACGATAGAATTAATAAATTCAAATGGGATTGAATTTAAAGTTAATGGTCACAGAGTTAAACATTACATACATGGTCCGATGGAAGTCGACAACGAAGTTAATCACAATTTCGACACCACAGCTAACTAAGTGTGGGGAGAATCAAGTCTTTAAAGGATAATATGTATTTCTGTTAGAGTTAGATTGTCTGTTTTCGTGTAGTTCTCGAAAATGGAACCCGAATGGTCTTTCCCTAGCAGACCCTAAAGAACTAGTCTTCTCCCCCCATTCTGAATTTTTATTTTTTTAGGTTTTTACGAAATGAAGACTGCCTGTGAACTAAACCATGGTCTAATGCTACACGCTTTGATCACTAAACGTAATAATGACATACTCCCGAGTGAAATAGTATCAGTAATCAGAGAAAGAATGGACGGAGTTAGAAAAGAATCCAGATGCGAAGATAATAAGTTACAATTTGGTAAAGGAAAATAAAAATCCGCAGCGAAAAGAAGAGCACGACACCTAGAACGATGTCACAAATGCGGAAAATGGTCACATGGAGGTAAATGTTCAAATAATCAAACCTATTCAAATACCGAATTTGTTACTTTATGCAGAGACGGACCGTTCATATGTTTAGAAGAAAAGACACTGAATGCTCGAGGTTACGCCTATGTAGCCATGGAAAATCAATTAAACCGACTATCTTATGAATGGGATAGATCATATAATTAAGAAATCTATTCAACAGGTATGTCTGTACAGTTTTTATTTTTATTTTTATTTTTAACCTTTTGATAATAAACGCTAATTTGTTCGCTAAAAAGTATTAAATTGGTATTAAATAAAATTAGGTTTGGCGACCGAAATTATTAATATCATTCAAAAATTTATTACATCACTGCGAAATTTAACGTTTATTCTTAAGGTATAAATATCTTTAAACAATCAACCCAAAATATTTCAAAAATTCGTCATGAGTTAAATTAGGTCTTGGAACCGAAATTACTTTACCGAAAAAAGGGGCGCATATTTTTGATAATATTTGATTGATTAAAGTGGGATAAAAAGACAAAAAGATTTTTAATTTTATTTTTACCATATTTTTAAAATTAATATTTAAATCTTAAATTAATATTGTAAACTTTGTAAAAACAATATATTTAAAATTGTAAATATTTGAAAAATTAATATAAGTTTGATATGAATTTATAAATTTATAAATTAAGTTTGGTGTGAATTTTTAATTTTTAAAATATAAATTTTTAATTTTATGCATTTCAAATTTTAAGTTTGGTGTGAATTTTTAATATTAATTTTGAATTTCATATTTAAGTTGTGTGAATTTAAAAAACAAAAACTTACTTTATCTCATTAAGTTAAGAATATGATTTTTAAAATTCGTCGTAAGTTGAAGACTAGGTCTTTGAACCGAAATTGCTTTACCCAAGGGAGGGACGAGAACTTTTATTATCATTATTTTTAATCTTTTTGATTTAAAGTATGCCAAAAACATTGAAAAAACCCAAAAATCTTAGCTTTTAAAACAATCGCTACAAAAAGACAAATTTTAAAAATTTTGTCGAAGGACGGACTAGGACATCGATCCGAAACGACCTCGTCCTAAATAACAAGGGAAACAAAATTTTAAAATTAATTACTTAATTGTTTTAATAAGTTAATGATTATAAAAAAAAAAAAAAATATACCAAACTCCGCGACTCGCGGAGTTTGGAGGGTAAATCCCCGCGACTCGCGGAGGGACCGAAAATCAGAAAAAAAAATAAAAGAGCTGAACGATCAGTTTATGGACACACAACTCCACAACTCAAAAACACAGCAGCGAAAAAAACCCCGAAAAAACCCGAAAAATACACCCCAAAATCACAATTTTTAACCGTTAATCACCAAATCTTTTGCTAAAATCATGTTGAGAAGGATGCTATCTAAGAATTACTCAAGAAAAACGGTAAATTTCTACACCTAAACACCATTTAATCCGAAATTTGGTGTTCTTGAGCAAATTTTTCTCCAATTTGATTTTGATGCTTTTTAGTGTAATTAAGCTTAAATTGTTTATGTATTATGCTTGTATAACCTAGATTGATGCTATTTAACATGATTAGAAGCCTTAAACTTCAAATTTTGAATAATCTAGGGTTTGTGTTCTTGAGCAAATTTGGGGCTTTTTGATATAAACAGGTTATGGCCGATTTTTGTCATGAATTGTTGCTAAATTGAGTAGTGTAACATGTTTAGGTAGTTAAATGATCCAAACTTTGAGCCTAAACATGATTTTGAGAATTAAAGTGGACTTTTTCAAGTCTAAAATTCATGAACTTGATTTTTGAAAGATAATGCCATTTGAGACTTGTTTAATTGCTAGTAATGATTATTTTGACATATTATTTGAGTTGAATGCTTATGAACTTGGCGAAAATTTTCGTATATGCTTATTTGAAAAAGTGTAGATTTGATAAAAATGTGAAAATGAGCTTAAGTTTGATATAAATTGATAATATCATTGTAATTATTTTGATTGATGATTTTGCTGACACTAATGCATATTTGGATGCACAAAAATTGTGTTTGATGTGTTTTGCAGAATGAAAGGGGTGAATCTTCATCCCAAGCCCGCAATGCTCCTGCTGAGAATTTGGAACAACAGGAGGTGGATAACTACTACAAGCAGGATATACCTCATCCAGTCATGACCTTTTCCGATATGCACTTGGAAGAGTTGCACCCGAACCTGAGATTTGACAGACTTTGGATAGATTATCCAAAATATCAACGGGGTTTGCATACTCTTCATTCCAAGGTTGTTGAGGTACCGAGAGTCATAGAATGGGGACCCTTAGAAGCTGTAGAATTGGCCGGGCCAATTAGGGAATTACTTGTACAGAGGTATGGTAATTCTTCTTTTAATGACTGGATGTGTTTATTCACCATACGTAGACCTGTATATAAAGTATGGTGTGAAGAATTGTTATGTAGTATAGAGTTGAATGATCGGGTAGCTAGTTTAACCGATCGTTCTTTTATTAGATTTTTGTTAGGCGGTTCGATGCGCCACATGTCTTTACTGGACATGGCTCAGGATATACGCCTGAGGAGTTAGCGTCTGCCGATTGTAGAGGATTGATACTAAACGGTAGAAAGATAGATGAAAATTTTGATACACACGGTGTGTGGAGTCAAATGACAAGCCATCACCGTTTCAAAGGGGGAAATTACTCTTATTTGGATATAGATAGAGCCGAATTAAGAGTGATACATAGGTTTTTAGCTAATTCGATTACACAAAGGGGTAAGAACAAAGAAAAAGTAAATGAACAGGATTTGTTTTACCATATGTGTATTCGAGACCCACAAAGCGCTGTAAGTATACCATATTGTGTGGGTTATTATTTATCAGCTATGGTTCGGGGGATGCGACCACATAGCATAATAGGAGGTGGTATTTTTATTACTTTGATTGGTGAATATCTCGGTGTGGATATAAGTCGGGGGGGATTATTACTAGAAGAGCCGGAACCCCGCGATACTATAGGTTTAAATGTATACCATGGTACGAAAGTTTTGAAGAGGCGAAATAACGCCGCAGTACGATACCATGGTAGACATCCACAGGTGGAGAGAAACCAGCAACAAGGTAATGTAGGAGGGGGGAATGAGATGCAAGAAATGCATAGGTTTATAGCTTCTCAGGAATACGAAAATGCTAGACAGAGAGCATTTGAAGATTGGCAAGTTCATCAGAACCAAATCATAGCTCATTGCCAACATATAGGTAGAAACTATATTCCTACACCGAAACCCATCTTCCCTCCTTGGTCTATAGAGATGCAGCCACCATATCCTACGTATGACCCTGCCGAAGCATTCTATAGCACTTATGGTTATGCCTGGAACCCCTATTGGTACCAATATCATCCTTAGTTTACTTATTATTTTTTATTATTTTGTAATTTGTAATTATTGATACGTTTAATACTTTTGTTAATATTGTAATCATTTTTATAATTATCTAACTTTTATTCTTAGATTTTAATAATTTTTGAATGTGGGGTAATATACCAAACTTCAAAAATATGTATATATGTTTGCAGTTTATCTTATGTACACAACAGGGTAAAACAACGCATTTTCAAAGACTGGCATTAAGTTCAGCAAAAGCAACTAATTTTGACGACAAGATGCAAAATATATGTGAAATAACAACAAGACGGAATGAACAAATGATGTGCACCATTTATCATTCAGCAAACAAACGCCAATATATTTGGAAACTTTGGTAAAATTTAATCATTTTCACACTAATCACCCTCAATAATTTAAATTGTTACTGATTTCTTGCAAATGAGGGCATTGCAAGATCTTAAGTGTGGGAAGGGGTTAAATTCTTTCGGATTTTAAAAATTTTTACTTTATACACTTGGTTACCATTAAAAATACTAGTAAAGCAGTAGTTGTATTAGAATCTAGTGCTCTCTGATAAAAAAAGAACAGCCCTAGTCTTATATACTGACTACCCAATTCTAGTAAAATTTTTTAAAATTTTCAATTAAATGAATTCAAAATCATGTTTATACATATTTATGAACGATAAAACTAGGTTTTAAACACCGAAATTATTGTTACCTCGGAAAGGACATAAATTAAGAAACAAACTAAAATGTTAAAATTCATTTAAAATGGAATAGAGGACGATAAAAAGGAAAATAAAAGCTAAGTGTGGGAAAATTTACCAAGTTATCTTAAACATATGTCACATATATCTGTAACAAATAACTGAAAATACTTTTGCTTTGGACTAAACTAAACTGTTTTACCCGATGAAAGCAAAAAGAAGAGATGGATCTACATGATGAATCAATTCCATCATTAAAAGGAAGTAAAGTCTTCCGAAAAAGAAACGCGCTTCTTGATTTAGGTCATGAAGTTGTCGTCCAGACCAGCTGTAGGTTGACGAAAAATCTAGAAAAGTCATCACTAAAATCAGCAGGAAATCCACGGACCTCAGCATTAAACAGGGTCGCCAAGTGGTCAGATTTATCCTAACCATGAGAAGGATTTATCTCGTACAATGGGGGGGCACCATGCAAATTAGCTGGATAAGACTAATGAATCAGATCCCCATAAAGGATAATCTCCTTAAAGATTAAAAATCAGCTTTTAAGACTGATATTACTCAATCCTAGAGATTGACCTTAAAGATTGAGAATTACAAACTCATGGAATTCAATGATATCTAAACTCGAGCTTGAACGAGAAAATATTTTGATCAAAATTACAAACCGATTTGTTTTCTGAAAACCCTATTTTCAATGCGTTCATTACCATTGAACGTAAAATCCTAGGAATTCACCTGGAATTCATTAGGTCACCTGAACTAAATCGGGTGTCAACCGTAAGAACGGTGGTTGCATAGCATGGTCAAAGACAGGACCTTGTGCCAGACCGAAAAATTATAAGGGTGAGCTTTACTATTGCTCCTACCAAGGATAGTAATTGCGTCCGACACGTTATAGACCATAATCAAAAGCATGTCACGGGACATTGCCTTAACAGTTGCTTGTTCAACGCTTTCCTTTACAACCGGACGGTAGTTTGCCGAAAAGTAATATACGGGACAAGTAAACTGGACGTGTTGCTTTCCAAATACAAGGTTAGCAAGTGGGTGACACAAAATCGCAAGTTTTGAGCTAAAATTTTCAAATCTGAAACCCACCAAACCCACAAAAATATTTTGCAAACACCGGTAAAGGGTTATCCCGGAAAACTTATCTAGGGTAAAAACTAGATTTAATTTTCAAAAGATCAAATGTTTTCATAAAGATCCAATTTCCTTAATGGATCTAAATTTTTATAGTCATGTGGGACTGTAAACCATATCGTTACTACCATTGTTTATACCGCCGTATAGAAATCACTGATGTACAAAGTGTGAAGAATAAAGAAGTGATTCTAGTATTTCAAGACAATATTGCTTGAGGACAAGCAACGCTCAAGTGTGGGAATATTTGATAATGCTAAAAACGAACATATATTTCATAGCATTATTCCTCAAGAAAGACAAGCTTTTAGTTGCAATTGTTCTATTTACAAGTGATATTCGTTTAAATAATAAAAGGTGAAGACAAAAGACAGATTCGATGAATTGAAGACGCAAACGACCAAAAAGCTCAAAAGTACAAAAGACAATCAAAAAGGTTCCAATTATTGATAAGAAACGTCTCGAAATTACAAGAGTACAAGATTCAAAACGCAAAGTACAAAATATAAAATTGTACGCAAGGACGTTCGAAAATCCGGAACCGGGACCAGAGTCAACTCTTAACGCTCGACGCAACGGACTAAAAATTACAAGTCTACTATGCACAAGAATATAATATAATATATAATTAATTATATATATATTATATATATATTATAAAACCGTCGGCAGAGAAAGACTCCAAGGGTGTGAGCTGTAAATTCATTCTCCGCGACTCGCGGAGTTTGAAGAGGATTTTGCCGCGAGTCGCGGAGCCCCAAAAATCAACTCTGCCTATAAAGCAAACCGAATTCTGATCAAAAATTAATAATCTATTTCTCTCTTCTCTCATACGTAAACGATATATATATATATATAATTTATATTTTAATTTTAATTTTAATTTTAATTCTAATAATAAGGGTATGTTAGCGAATGTTGTAAGGGTGTAAGTCGAAATTCTGTCCGTGTAACGCTACGCTATTTTTAATCATTGTAAGTTATGTTCAACCTTTTTACATTAATGTCTTGTAGCTAAGTTATTATTATGCTTATTTAAAACGAAGTAATCATGATGTTGGGCTAATTACTAAAATTGGGTAATTGGGCTTTGTACCATAATTGGGGTTTGGACAAAAGAACGACACTTGTGGAAATTAGACTATGGGCTATTAATGGGCTTTATATTTGTTTAACTAAATGAAAGTTTGTTAATGTTAATATAAAGATTTACAATTGGGCGTCCCTATAAATTACCATATACACTCGATCGGACACGATGGGCGGGGTATTTATATGTACAAATAATCGTTCATTTAACCGGACACGGGAATGGATTAATAGCCACTAGAATAATTAAAACAGGGGTGAAATTACATTCAAGGGTAATTGGTGTAATTGTTAACAAAGTAGTAAAACCTTGGTTTACACGCAGTCGATAACCTGGTGTATTCATTAAACAAAGTATTAAAACCTTGTTACAATTCGAATCCCCAATTAGTTGGAATATTTAACTTCGGGTATAATAATAATTTGATGAGGACACTCGCACTTTATATTTATGACTGATGGACTGTTATGGACAAAAACCAGACGGACATATTAAATAATCCAGGACAAAGGACAATTAACCCATGGGCATAAAACTAAAATCAACACGTCAAACATCATGATTACGGAAGTTTAAATAAGCATAATTCTTTTATTTCATATTTAATTTCCTTTATTTTATATTTAATTGCACTTCTAATTATCGCACTTTTATTTATTGTTATTTAATCGCACTTTTAATTATCGTACTTTTTAATTATCGCAATTTTATTTTATCACACTTTTATTATTCGCAATTTCATTATCGTTGTTTACTTTACGCTTTAAATTAAGTCTTTCATTTATTTAATATTTTACATTAGGTTTTAACTGCGACTAAAGTCTTAAAATCGACAAACCGGTCATTAAACGGTAAAAACCCCCCTTTATAATAATAATATTACTTATATATATATTTGTATTTTTATAAAAGTAAACTAATATAGCGTTGAGCTTTGTTTAAAGATTTCCCTGTGGAACGAACCGGACTTACTAAAAACTACACTACTGTACGATTAGGTACACTGCCTATAAGTGTTGTAGCAAGGTTTAAGTATATCCATTCTATAAATAAATAAATATCTTGTGTAAAATTGTATCGTATTTAATAGTTTTTCCTAGTAAAATATAAAATATTTCGTGTACACCTCGCATAACATCACTAACCAAGTCACCGGGAAAGACTTCCCTTCGATCTCTATACAAACCCCATACACATATGTTGTGACGGGTGTGATCTTACCATCGGCTACTTCCACACTAACCGGCTTGGGTAACACAGTAGCTGGTAAATTCAACTTAGCACAGAAATCTAGGGACATAAAACACCTATTGGTACCACAATCAAACAATACGCGAGCAGGTATTGAGTTGATTAGAAACATACCGGTGATCACTTCGTTGGTTGCTACAGCATTCTCAACCGACATCTGAGAAGCTCTAGCCTCTGCTGTTGGAGGGTTCTTCCTCTTCTGCCCACTCGAGGTAGTTAACCCTCCTGCTGATGCCGAACGCGCCCCTGACCCTGCCCCGGAACTACCACTCTTCGACGGACAACTAACCGCACGATGCCCTGGTTTGTGACAACTCCAACACACACTATTTGGATACGGACATGCTGAAGACTCATGCCCAACAACACCACACTTTAAGCATTTTCTTGTAGCCTCAGAACACTGACCACTATGAGAAGATCGACACGTGTGACACCAATTCCCTTTACCTGATCCAGACCCAGAACTACTCTGACCACTTTTACCCTTCGATTTAAACCCACTAGACTTCTTGGATTTAGATCCTGATTGACCAGATACTTTCCCACCTTGTTGTAGCACATTACCAAACATTCTGTTTCTGGCGGCCTGAACATCACTTTCTACCATCTTAGCCATCACAACCGCTTGAGACAACAACGTAGCCGTTCTAACAAAAGTTCGGTACACTGGCAAAATGATATTAACAAAATGATGTATACGAGATGCTTCATCTGGCACCCACTGTTGTACAAACCTCAGTTTTTCCATATACTTCTCTACTACCTCGTCGATCGTCATTTGAGGTGTCATCTTCATTTCAAGAAACTCAGTCTTGATTCGGTTCATATCAAATGGATTACAATATTGTTCACACACCTTCCCATGAAACTGCTCCCATGTGATCATACTCACTTGCTCTTTTGGTATACTGAAAATTAAAGAATCCCACCAAATCATAGCCCTACCTTTCAACATTCGACTAGCATATGTCACTTTCAGCTCGGGTTCACACTGGTACGCTTCAAATACCCTTTCAATTTCTCGCAACCAATTGAGAGTTACAGTCGGATAAGTACTTCCAGAAAACTCGGAGGGTTTGCAATCACTGAAGTTCTTATAAGTACACTTTTTGGGTGGTTGCATGTAATGTTGTTGAAACATTTGCATTTGGTACGGGTTCATCATCATGGGATTTTGGTAAGTAAAAGTGTTTTGAGGTGGCATATAGTATTGGTTAGGTATTTGATTCTGAAACTGGTTCTAGTGCACATTAGGTATCGTTTGGGATTGCGCAGTTGGGAATCCAGGTGGTGTATCATCATTTCCAGAATGCCTCGCTAATTCAAGCTCATTAATTTTGTCTTCAGCCTCTTTTAGCTTACTTTCTAACTGAAGGATGTAACTATTCTGATCATCATCAAACTCAACACCCTCTTCTGGTGCTCTGAATGTTCCGGGGTTGGATGGGCCAGTTGCGTTTCTATCAGCCATACCTGTGCTACAAAATAGCTTACACAAAAGCTTAGTGGATAACAGTTAGTTCAATCACAACTAACACACGTATATCCTATTTTCACTTAGCCCCCACTCCCACAGACATGTTTGACTTGCCTCAGGGTTTGGGAACAAAATACGAGCACGTATTTGCTGCCAAACCATGCTCTGATACCAACTTGTAACACCGGCCATTTTTTTATATATACACACAGCGGAAGACTTTAATAATAAATACAAAATAAGTCACGTCATTACATTAAACCGTATAATTAAGTTTAAGCTTACACAACAGTGTTAGGTTATTACAAAACATTATTTAAACAAAAGTCCACATCAGAGTAGGGTTGTCAAACATGTCTTCTGCATCAATACCCATCCCGACTAGCAGTACCTAAACCTGCAAATGGGGAAACATGTGGGGGATTAGCGTACCGCTAAGTGAATGGAATCTATCTAACAGATATAGCTTAAGCCACACACAAGCTATATACTAACAACAACACTTGCTAACTACCAACTAGCATACAATAAGACAATACGAGAATCGGCGGCTTTTACGAGCACACGACTCTCAGCTGATCGGGCCTGAGTCTACCGATAGTCCCTGCTACTCAATTCACAGTATAGTTATCCAGATGCAGGGGATGCATCATTCACACTATACTCCACAATCAGTAGCCTATGGACCCAACCTCCCCTTGACACGGTTGACCTCATACAGACTCTAACCTCTCCTAGGCACGGTCTCGAGTCCCCAGTCTCCCTAAGCCCGACTGGTTCCATTCACACAGTGTACACATAATTCACATACAACATCAGGCAAACGATATTATTCTATCATAGCAATTCCTATACTATGCATGGTAAAAGAGTCAACCACAGTAGCATGATATGCCACTTAAATTCTATCCGTAGATAGACCCACTCACCAATTACCAACAACTGCTCAGTTATTATTTCTGAGCTTCCTCCTTGTCCTTATCTCCTGAGAACAGCAAAAACCAAGTTAGAATAGTGTTCCCATCAAGATTAGACACACTGACAGCGAATTATAGCAAATTAGTAAAAAAAAATGCGTCCGCTAAAATTTTCATGCTTAACGGTTAGAAAAAAGCACTTTGGTAAAACATTCTGCCCTGGACATACAGTCGGTCGACTGACACTGACATTCGGTCGACTGTCAATACAACCGGTCGACTGACCTTACCAGTCGGTCGATTCACTTGGTATTACATCAATCGGCCGAAGGTAAATCTCAGTCGGTCGGTTCACTCAACAATCGGTCGGTTCACCCTCAGTCGGTCGACTGTCGACTGACAGTCGGCCAACTGTGTTCATCTTCCTCAGAAACTGAACAAAGGCTACGGACTTCACGATGAAATCCTCAAATCTCGATCTAGAGCTCGTTTTAAACACCAAAATCGACCACAACTTGTTCACTACTTGTTATAGACTCAAAACCCACAACAATTTGACCATAACAACACTTAAATCACTTGTTTTGACACAAATTCAAGCTTTTTACAAAACTCACACAAAACCATGAATTTAACAACGAATTGAACACAAAAACACATGTTACTTACCTTGATAGACTCAGTAAACGATAACAAACACAATTCTAACACCAATTTGAGCTCAAGATCAATGTTTAAGGATTAGGGTTTGGTTAGGTGGGAGGGATGAAGGTACGGTGTTTTAGTGAATTTTCTAGAAATGGGGAGAAAATACGGCACACAAGTCACATAATTGGGAATAATTCTCACACTGTACAACACACGAGTATTTACCAGTTATCTGATATCTTTCGCACAAGATTAGGTAACCCAAACGAGGTTCAATTGAAATAAACAAACCTGTTATGGGACCCTTGTCACAAACTGGTCACAACACAATTATATTAAAACACTAATAAAATAATTAAAATAAACGCACTTAAGACTAAGCACAAACCCTAAGGGCAAAAATAGTCCACTTACAACTAGCCCGGGTTTCAGTCTGTTACAATATAAATCCACATCACAAGCCCATGTGATAACGTACACACCAAGTGTGCACCTCACCAAAGGTGGTCAACCAAAACACACAACCGTGCCAATTAGACCTATTACACAAGTCCATCAAATCCACCTATATGTGAAGTGAGCTCTATAACCGAGAAACACTTCACCCGACCCGCACCCATCCTGCACATACATATGCACATAGGATATTGACACTCACCTTGTCGTCTTGATGAATGCAACCGAACAAATCCGCAACACGTCAATGGAACGTACCTATTCCATTATCACAATACAAACAACACAATTAGGGTGGACTTACAAACCAACCCAATTGACACTGAATGAAGACCATACAAAAGTGAATCCTTACGGATAACACTTATCACTGAACATCCCTCGTAGTGCGCAATATGACTAATACGCAACTATCATAACATCTTAAGCAAACGGCTAAAACCGATAGCGTTCCAAACGACTATGGCAACGCAAACCCCAAGGTGTACAAAATTGACTATTGTCACACCCGTAACAACATGTGAGCGAAACACGGCTACCGCATCACTAATCACGCAACATGGTCCTCACGACCCCACCATTGGCGTATAAACAACCAATAGTTCTCAATACTAACCACATGAAGGCTGGCCGAAACTACACACGCCTTAGTGAATCCGCACCACACGCGACTCACTACCTCCACAGCAACAACAATCGGGATTGGCCGAACTACACGCGCCCTAGTGAATCCGAACTACACGAGAGTCACTATCCCAATAGAATGACCGCATCCACACATGTCATTGTGAATCCGAACTACACGAGACTGACTTCCTCAATAAGACGACCGAACTACACGTGTCATCGTGAATCCGCATCCACACGTGATTCACCTCCCAAATCTCAACACAGGAATGGTACTCCCATTCCCCATTGGTACTCGCATTTCCCGATAACGTTATACTATACCGATATAACACTACCCCCCAAAGGTGAAGTTAGCGGACCACGTCAACGGCCATAACCCACCAATCACACACGCTCTTTTGGCCTCATACAACGAGTAGTGTAACATCACGCACTGCTACACCATAGTGAATCTTAACGGAATACACTAACCATCAACACACGCTCTTTTGGCCTCGATCACAATGAGTAGTGTAACATCGCCCCTGCTACACCATAGTGAATCCTAACGGAATACACTAACCATCCACCCCAAACAACAAGTACATACTCATACTTAGGAACATTCCACTCGCTTGGAATTCCTTGCGCACGCATCACACGTACGTGTACACAACGCCACCACAATCGAGCAAGAACCACCTATATCGCACATAGGTACAAAACAATAATTCTCTAAAAGAGAATCTGACACGCACATCCCTTAACCGGGGGATCTCACTTGCTCGTCAAACACGCCCATTATCTCTAAATGAGATTCACCACATTACCACCTCGGTGATAATTTAAATCTAAAACCATAAGTACAATTTATTTCAAATCGTACTTTTACCACAATCGACCAACGTAAGTCTCAACGCTAGCTCCGAATCCATACGAGCATCGTCCAATATCAATACACTAGAACATCACGTGCGAGAGTTCAAACTCCCCCACTTAGAACTCCGTTCCATAACCACATCATTGAGATAAAAGTATCTCACAACCACACACATCATAATACCTTGCTCCAACCTTGAGCACACAAAGGATTTTAACCTATCCTTAAACACTTCGAACGAAGAGTTTGCCACAATTACAAAAACTTAAATCTTGCAATCCTTCGATTGCTCTAGCTTGTCACATTTCCACCTGGTCACTCATGTACCTAAGGGTTTCTCTCCGGTACCCTAAGTACAATGTAACCGCAACACCATCGGAGTCAAATACCACGCTAGTAGGTATGAAGAGGCACCTAACATCGCGTCACGTAGACTCCATTACCAACACACATCGAGATCAAACACTCGATCTTTAGGGTTTTATCCACCCGTCGAACCTCATGGTTCATCAACTTCAACACGAAAGCAAACACGCGCTTAACGACCGAACACCAAAGCCCATACCCATGGCTTGGTAGAAACATTCCCCGACACTAAGGAATGCTTGGTTGCACCAAGTCTTACGCCCTTCATCCAACAATCAAAACGACACCATAGGGTAATTCCATTAGGAATGTCACCCATAACAATAACATGCACAACACAATGCATTCAACAAACCGTTCTCATCGGCACATAATAAATAATCAAAGAACATATTTATTAAAAGCGAAAAGTACCTTAACGTCTTCTCGCCACACCCGTCCCCGCTAACTCGGGACACTCCGACTTAAGATGTCTTTCTTCTTGGCAATTGAAGCACACTGTGCCATCACCCTTTGGCATCGAACATTCCCAAGACTTGTGACCCCTCACGCCACAATTGTAACACCTAGACGCACTAGAATTAGATATACTCGTCCGTATACCACCCGTGCTCACACTTGCACCCTTAGTTTTCTTACTTGGAGCACCATACGAAACAACCTTTCTCCTACTTGAAGGTTCACTAACCACCGATCGCGAATACGATTCGAAACCCCTAGCCACGGCGAATAATTCTGCAAATGATTTCACTTGACCAATGCTAATTTTGTTCTGTAAGTCATCATTCAAAGTTTGATAGAAATCTTCCATCAACATACGATCATTACCAATATACCCCGGGCAAAAACGAGCCTTCGCCATAAAGGTCGTCTTGAGAGTATTCAAGTCCATAGATCCTTGTAGCAAATTTCGCAACTCATCACGCAATTCCTCCAAATCGGCTTGCGTCTGGAACTCCTCAAAGAATTCCTTCTTAATATCGTCCTACGATAACCCTATAAACGCTTCACCACCGACAATATCAATTTTACCGTCCAACCAATCTTTTGCCCTACCCTGCAACAAGCTAGTAGCGAGTCTTGTCCTCTTCTCGGGAGGGCATTCAATAGTGCGAAAACACCCTTTGACATCCGAGATCCAAGTTGTGCTTACCAAAGGATCCGGTTTCCCGTCATACATCGGAGGTTTAGTCCTCGTGAAGCTCTTAAGACAACGCTCCATTTCACCACTACTCCGAAATTCGAAATACTTCCTATCCATTTCGTCTCGAAACGCACTCATTTGCTCCGCCACGGCGGCCGCAACTCTAGTGTTAAACTCATCGTCGCTCGCCTTGATCCCGTTTCTCGTCGCCATTCTAAAGAATGCAAAACGATTAGTCCACGAACGTATAAAACCACACGCATAACCCCGCCCCATTTTGCTAAACACTCGTGGTACATCACTTGTTAGACACGATTTGCACCCGTAATAAGGTTTGCAAGTCCTTATTACGCACACACGCCGTATCAACTTGTTAGTACAATGACCGCCTCACTCGATGATATAAACCAACACAACAAAAATTCTATGCGATATAAACACATGCAAGAATTACATCATAACACAAGCTACAATCCTAGTTAGTTCACCTACACGCTAAGGCACTAACCAAGTTCCCATTCTGACCCGTTCACCTACAAGTCCCGCAACAAATAAGCACACACAAAACTCTAAGTCTAGGCACCTATCTCAAGTCGCCTAAATCCCTTAGACCATGCTCTGATACCACTTGTAACGACCCAACCCGTCGTATTCCGGCCCATAATTTTTTTTCCTTTAAATTACATTAATATTATTAACATTTAGGTCCCATTTATATTTTTGAAATGCTTCCATTACAATAATAAGTTTAGACAACTTTAAAACGTTTAATACATAAGTTTAAATATCCAAACGGGCATACACGACCCGACTATTTTAATATTCAACATAACCGAGCATGGTGATTGGGGATACACTACCCAATCCTAATCGAGTCCAAAAGCAAGATCTTCTAAAGCAACCTAGCCAAGATCTCTAATCCCCACGCTTACCCGAGCCACCATCACGCGAACCTATAAAAATATCAACAACGAGAGGGTAAGCTAACGCTTAGTGAGTGAGAATATACTACATACATATATACGCATAAAATGGACACGCCACACGATAATAAACAAATAGCACATATCGGAGCATCCAAGCATAAAGGCAAGCTAAACTATGCATACCGTACAATCGCTATACAATAAGCTAACAATATCAACAAGTAAGTTCACCAACAACGATAAGAACCACGCTGATCCGGGTGTAGCTACAATACAACGACATATATATATATATATATATATATATATATATATATATATATATATATATATATATATATATATATAACAAAGCGTAAACCGCTCAAGGTTAACCCTTTAACCCAATTACGAAACCAACTACCAAAATACCAAAATGAAGATTGGCCGAACTACACGAGCCTTAGTAAATCTGCATCCACACGAGACCACTATCTTCAATAACACAACAACATCGAGGTTGGCCGAACTACACGAGCCTTAGTAAATCCGCAACCACACGAGATCACTACCTCAATAAGATGATCGAACTACACGCGTCATCGTGAATCCGCATCCACACGTGATCCACTTCCCATAACAAAACCCACATCATCGGGGTTACTCAACCGAAACTCAATACTAATCCCACGCCATCGGGATTATATAAATCCACATCATAAGCCCATGTGATAACGTACACACCAAGTGTGCACCTCGCCAAAGGTGGTCAACCAAAACGCACAACCGTGCCAATTGGACCTATTACACAAGTCCATCAAATCCACCTATATGTGAAGTGAGCTCTATAACCGAGAACCACTTCACCCGACCCGCACCCATCCTACACATACATATGCACATAGGATATTAACACTCACCTTGTCGTCTTGATGAATGCAACCGAACAAATCCGCAACACGTCAATGGAACGTACCTATTCCATTATCACAATACAAACAACACAATTAGGGTGGACTTACAAACCAACCCAATTGACACCGAATGAAGACCACACAAAAGCGAATCCTTACGGATAACACTTATCACTGAACATCCCTCGTAGTGCGCAATATGACCAATACGCAACTATCGTAACATCTTAAGCAAACGGCTAAAACCGATAGCGTCTCAAACGACTATGGCAACGCAAACCCCAAGGTGTACAAAATCGACTATTGTCACACCCGTAACAACATGTGAGCGAAACACAGCTATCGCATCACTAATCACACAACATGGTCCTCACGACCCCACCATTGGCGTATAAACAACCAATAGTTCTCAATACTAACCTCATGAAGGCTGGCCGAAACTACGCGCGCCTTAGTGAATCCGCACCACACGCGACTCACTACCTCCACCGCAACAACAATCAGGATTGGCCGAACTACACGTGCCCTAGTGAATCCGAACTACACGAGAGTCACTATCCCAATAGAATGACCGCATCCACACGTGTCATTATGAATCCGAACTACACGAGACTCACTTCCTCAATAAGATGACCGAACTACATGTGTCATCGTGAATTCGCATCCACACGTGATTCACCTCCCAAATCTCAACACGGGAATGGTACTCTCATTCCCCATCAGTACTCGCATTTACCGATAACGTTATACCATACCGATATAACACTACCCCCCCCCCCCAAGGTGAAGTAAGCGGACCACGTCAACGGCCATAACCCACCAATTACACATGCTCTTTTGGCCTCATACAACGAGTAGTGTAACATCGTGCACTGCTACACCATAGTGAATCCTAACGGAATACACTAACCATCAACACACGCCCTTTTGGCCTCGATCACAACGAGTAGTGTAACATCGCCCCCTGATACACCATAGTGAATCCTAACGGAATACACTAACCATCCACCCCAAACAACAAGTACATACTCATACTTAGGAACATTCCACTCGCTTGGAATTCCTTGCACACGCATCACACGTACGTGTAGACAACGCCACCACAATCGAGCAAGAACCACCTATATCGCACATAGGTACAAAACAATAATTCTCTAAAAGAGAATCTGACACGCACATCCCTTAATCGGGGGATCTCACCTTGCTCGTCAAACACGCCCATTATCTCTAAATGAGATTCACCACATTACCACCTCGTGATAATTTAAATCTAAAACCATAAGTACAATTTATTCCAAATCGTACTTTTACCACAATCGACCAACGTAAGTCTCAACGCTAGCTCCGAATCCATACGAACATCGTCCAATATCAATACACTAGAACATCACGTGCGAGAGTTCAAACTCCCCCACTTAGAACTCCGTTCCCGGAGTTCAAGTGTATTGATATTGGACTCTTGAATGATTGGAAGTATTTAAGTTTTGAGAGAAAATGAAGAAGAAAAGGAAAAAGAAATAAAGAAAATGAGATGAGTGGATGGGATTTAAGATCCCAAATCTGACATACACACAAAATGACTGAAATGCCCTCAATACCTCTTAAAATTACATAATTCGGAACCGACTCACCAGGAGCACCGCACCGCGGCCCTCTCCCTACGTGCCGCGGTATATGCCTTGGTCTGGGGTCCTTTTTATCGAGTTCCTGATGCTGAATCATTTGAAATGTCGCGACGCAACTTCCTCCTCCGCGCCGCGATGATGAACGTGTTTTGACCATTTTTCTCGTATGAACACCCTTTCACTCGTACACGCTTGGTTCTCTTCATTCACGAAACTTACAAACACTTAGAACACGTACAACAACCCATCAATCACTCTCGTACTCTGTTTATGTACATGCAATACATATACTTGCTCGATACACACACACACACACACACACACACACACATATATATATATATATATATATATATATTCTTTTCATATATATATATATATATATATATATATATATATATATATATATATATATATATATATATATATATATATATATATATATTCGTTATACGTCGTACGAATAAACGGGTCTTACACCCAGGTGACAGTCCCATAGTTTGCGTATCCAAGACTGGAGGATCTTCTTCAAATATCAGCCCATTAGCAGGCCCAACGTTACCATCAATGCTATGAATTCTAGGAAGAGGCCCATTTTTGAAAGTGGTAACCCCATCATAGGTATTTTCCTGCTTTAAAGGCCCGTTAGTGTCAAGGAAAACACCGGCAGGCCAAACACCATCAACATATTCCCCATCTGGCCCAATTTCGTCAACAGAATTACTTGCTGGCCCAACGCCTTTATCACCAGGGGATCCAGATGACTTAAGAGGGCTGCCATCATTGCACTCAATATCAATAGCATCAACATTTTCACACGTGTGAAAACTTTTTTCCTTAGAAGTTGGAGAAACGTGCATACCATATGCACAGAGATTAGGGTTAACATTTACTTCCACCCCATCTTTTGGTTTTCCCATGCACTCATCATTACAGTCTTCTTGATACATGCTACGGATCCCACATCAGCCAGACCCTTCATCTTCTAGATTTGGTATGTTCCAGTCATCTTTTGGACTTTTTCGGTCACTGGAATTTGGATCTTCATCTACATTAACACCCACAAACCTATAATTTTTTGGGTCATCAAGTAAGATCTCTTCATCATCCGATTCAAAAACAGAATCATCAATGCAATCATCGTCGTCATCATCATCCAAATTATCATAGGTGTCATCAACAAAATCTTTGTTACATTTATCATACTTACACGAGACCTCATCATCTTCTTCATATGAAGCAATACGAATGTTTGAAGTTTTTCCATGATTTTCAGATATATAAACCTTAAAAACAAGGTTCCGAATTTCCACTTCAGCTGTAGCAAGAATTCGATTCATTTCCTTAGTGAGTATCAGAACACTACCTTCCACCAAATTTTGGTTGCCACAAACGAGGTTACAATTCTCATAGTCCATAACCTTGCCCCAAACTTTGGAAATATTATTGAACACATCATCATTCCAACATGTAATCGGGACCCCTTGACATCAATCCAAACGAGTCTCTCTGCAGGAGTATGAGATGAATCAAGTAGTTCAACCCTGCTACACCATTTATGAATAGCATGCTCTTTGTTGTTTATGATTTCTTCAGCCTCAAGGGAGGAATCAAAAACCCAAACTACATCAAGTCCTCCAATGTATTTTAGGTCGCAAGTTACCATACCTTCAGCTTCACATAGAACATTTAGGCAGTTAATAGTCCTCCAATCTCGTATTGAACCAACAATGAACCTTTTAAAATGACGGCCACTATAACCAGCACCACTGATATTGATTCGCTTCACCTTTTATACATCATCACAATGCATCTGCGTCTTCTTTTTTGAGAGTTTATCACGTAGGTCTTTGTTTTTGAGTTTGTCCCTTAAATCAACATCTTTCTGGCCTAAAACTTCGTTATAGCCTTGGTCATCTCTAACATTTGACCAGACGTTTGCCGGCCTGTTAATATCAGGATGATAGCGATGCTGCTCATGAACCTCTTCTCCAGTTTTCTTCTAAAAGCTTTAAAAACCCTAATCGAATTTCCGTCGAAACAAATCTGACCCAGCCTCTGAAGATGAGCATCTTCACATCTGATGTTCGCAAATCGAGCAAATGCAAACCTTTGCCCATTCCGTAACCTCTTGCCGGCGAGGTAGATGTCCCGGACATCACCGAAAGGTTTAAACGCCCGCATAAATCCAGAACACCCCAACTCTCCGGGACATTGAAGGACATAAACGAAGTTAATTGAATTCCAAATAGTCTTGTTGATATTGAAGTCCCCCGTTGTAATCAACCCGTGAATTTCTCGTGCCTGCTCATTTTTGTTGATTTTATCTCCTCACTCTCTCTCTCTCTCTCTCTCTCTCTCTCACCCCATTTTTCCCTTTCTAATGTTATTGATGTGGTCTGTGATTATTTAAATTTATAAAACAAAAATGTTGACCGTTTAAAAAGAAAAAAAAAAGTGAAAGGAAATGATGTTATATGAGTAGTGGCTCTGTTGCCTAATGATAAGCTTTCACGAATATATAAATTAGTATGTACATAAATATAAATATATATTTTTTTTAAAAGCAAAATTTCATTAATAATAAGTATATCAGGCTCCCCAATGAATAGTAAGCCGAGCCACTGAGCCGATGAACAGTAAACCGAGCCAAACCACCGATCCGATGAACAGTACCAGGAGCCGATGAACAATAATTTTTTTTTTTTAATATTTGTATTCCTTTTTTTTCCGGTGTTATGGAATATGGCCAACTAAGTGGCAGAACTTTTTTCTAGTTTATAAAATGAATTGTACACCAATGTTAAGGCATTATGATAGCCTTAAACAGAACCAACGAATTACACGAATATTACAACTTGTATAATTGCTAGTAAGCAATGCTACAGGGGAACACGACATGATTTCTAGATAGTAAGTAGCTCGGATTACTCACCTTGTATCTAAATGCACTCATGTCTTATTTTTTATTTCCTTTTTTATATGGTTTATATATATATATATATATATATATATATATATATATATATATATATATATATATATATATATATATATATATATATATATATATATATATATATATGTAATTGATTAAAAGTAGATTTTTAAGATTAAACCTTAAATTTATTTGGACTTTTAAAATAAACTATAAAAATGTATTTAGGCTTTTAAAATTAAAATTTTTATTGAAGAATGAATAGGTATGTCCTTATAACGCTAAAAAAAACACACAAAATGATTTCGCATTTAAAATCAATTATTTTCTTTTCAAAAGTATAAAAAGAATTGTAATCTATATAATGTGTTTAAATAGTAATGATTTTTTTTTAATTTGTTGGATTAACTTTTAATATTTTAAAAAACAAAAATATAAAATTAAATAACACTCTACTTGACTTAGCTATCACTCAAGTTTTCAGTTGTGTCAATTAATACACTAATTGACTCATACATCACTTCCAATGCGCTTTTTTTTACGGCCAAAGAATAATTAAATAAAAGAAAAAACACTCCCTAGCAAGATGCCAAGAGAGAATTACAACGGAATAACAAGCCACGAGTTCCAATTGGACACTAGATGGGCCCTATTTTTAATTCAACGAAAAGACACTAATCTAATTAAATCAAAAAGACTATTCCTATTACAAAAAACATCGTTGAAAACGACACCGTTCCGATAGCGCCACATCGCCCACAGGAGGGTAACCACAGAAGCAATGACTCCTTTCTTCTGAATATTAGATAAATGAACGCCTTCGATCCATACAATGAACGTGTCCCATGAAGAGAAAGTCGGCATAGCACAATTCAACCACATCCGTAGCCTACGCCAAAGATCTAAAGCCAAAGTACACCCGAAAAATAAATGGTCACGACTTTCCACCCCGTTGTTGCAAACCGGGCATACAATCAAATGAATGTCGATACCTTTAGCTGAGATAAGCCACCGAACCGGCAATGAATCGAGTCTAAATCTCCACAGAAACACATTAACTTTTCTTGGCACAAACTTAAACCAACACGTTTTCGTTGTAGAAGAAGGAAGTATTTTTCGATCCATGTAATCTCGGGATTTTTTCACTGTGAACATACCATCTGAAGCCAGGGGTGAAGTCCACTGGTCCGCACGATTAGACAAATGAACATCTCGGATGTCATTAAGAAGATTCGTGACCAATTGATCATTCCGACTACCAATGACTTCCCTCGACCATGTCCAACGCCACTCGTCATTCCTTAATTTATCGGCAACGGTATCATTCTTATTGACGTCTAAGTGATACAACCAATTGTAACGTGTAGCAAAAGTCTCGTTGCCGCACCATTTATCATGCCAGAAACTAATAGAATTACCGTTTCCCACTTGTAATCGAAAAAGATCCGTCGGTAAGTTGTCATTGCTGCAGTTTTTAGCACACGAGGAAACAATGTTCGACCATATACTAGAACAGCTTGTAGCGACCTGATCGAAGTATGAACCATGTATGGATTTAACGATAGTGACCCAAAGTTCGTCATTCTTAGTCAAGTATCGCCATTTCCATTTGAGAATTAAAGCAACATTAAACGCTTTTAAACTCCCTATACTTAAACCCCCGTGATCCAAAGGAGCAAGAACTTTGCCCCATTTCACCCATGCCATATTTTTGGTCGACTCACTACCGCCCCAAAAAAATCGAGCACGAATCGATTCAAGAGTTTTTAGAACTTTTTCCGGACATTTGAACAATGATAGAAAATAGATGCCAATACTACCCATAACCGATTTAACTAACGTAAGTCTACCTCCGGAGGAAATTAAACAAGCTTTCCAGGAAGATAATTTAGTACGATACTTATTAATTAGGGGCTCCCAATTCGCGATCAAGTTCATGTTCGAACCTATAGGCACGCCTAAATAATTTGCGGGAAACGTACCGACCCTTGTACCACAAGCGAAAGCTATCGAATTGACTTCATCCTCATCGACCCCAATGCCAAATACATGAGACTTGGAAACATTGAATCGAAGACCCGAAACAAGATAAAATATTTCCAAGATTATGAGGATTCGATTTAGCTCGTATATGTCCCAATCAGAAAAAATTATGACATCATCACTTCCAATGCTCTAATAGTGTTTTATGACAAGTACTCCGTAATACTTTTTTAGCATATGCCTTGTAAATATATTGTTATTTGTGTGTTTGTGATTTAACGACTTATCTGCTAAGTGAATATACACGACCAGGGCCGGCCCTAGGGTAGGGCCGCAGGGGCGACCGCACCCGGACATCACATTTTAATGGACGTCAAATCTGGAGTTCTGAGTTTTTTCAAGTGCAGTTTAGTTTTTTTTTTCTTTTTTTGTAAGTTTAGAGGAAAAATTTCATGGAGGAAGGGAGAGGAAGAAGGAAAAGTCAAAAGTTGGAAAGAGAAAAAATCTTTTGTTTCTTGATATTGTAAACTTTTTTTTCTTCCTTTGTTAGATGTGTTAATTTTATTAAAATCCAATATATCGTACAATAGATATAGAGTATTGTACAATCACGTATGGATTTTGAAATTTTAGTCTAGCAATAGAGCTGCCATAATAATATGAATTCATAAAATAAGCTTACTGATTTTTTAATATAATACTCCATAATACTACTTGATTTTTATATTTTCTTTAATTTAATTATTTCTACAAGGAACAAAAGTCCTTCTTTAAAAATCCTATTTTATTGGTTTGTCACAGACAGATTTTGGTATAGTATAAAAATGAACATTTTAAGATGTCAATTTTTGTCAAAATGTTTAAGAATAAAAATGTAAAGTTAATTGTCTTTTTTGAAGGTAGACAATTATTTTGAAAACAAAAGAAAAATAGAATTATAGACACGTATTTCAGGAAAGATTAAGTAATAGTCTAATAATTTAGACACAAGTTACATTAACTTGATATTTTTCTTTTATAATTTACGCATTAATTAAATCACGTATGAAAAAGAAAAAGACACTATAAATTTTTTTAACTAGACTCGAAGTCATCACTTTTATCGTAGTTTATCTCTTTACATTGTCACACTAAATTTATTTAAAAAAAATTAACGTGAAAATGAGTTATATAAGTTGATTAGCTTTCGAACACTTGTTTATAGATAAAGTAGGGGGCATTATTTGATCGATTCGCCCTGGGCAACAGAACACTCAGGACCGACCTTGTACACGACCAATTAGATTTGAACGCATCATGGACGCACTTGATTGCGCATTTTTTTTATAACTAGACAGTATTATATTAGTAGATCAAAATCCAAATTATCAATAATTTAAAGCATGGATCTCCTTATTAATAAAATACTATCATTATGTTTACTTGGAGTTGCGGGTGTAAATAAGGCATGCTTATTAGTGAGCTACTCGAGTTCTTTACTCCTTTAAAGCTTGTTTCGAACTGCACTTTGACATAACTTGGAGCTCTTATGATAGACGAGCTTGGGATTCCTATATCGTGTCCGAAGAAACATGTGAACTTATATTGAGATTTTTTTATATACATTGAGTTGTAGCTCAGCTGGTAGTGGCATGCCTTTCTTAGCGAGAGGTCAGGAGTTTGACTCCGCTGTGCTGCAACATTGCACTCAATGTTATCGCTGATCTGAAGTATCCACCCATGTCGCATTTTGCTTAGTGCAGGGGCAACGGGGAGGGGGTTTTACCGGCCATGCCCTCGGATTGGTCCGAGTTTCCTCCAGGGCAGTAATTGGGGGCGGGTTATGCAACTACGGGAGATAAACTCGTGGGTGGTTAAGTCGCCCTTTGATGATCCCAAACTGATGTAAAAAAAAAATATATATATTTTGTTTTGTAATAATTATTACGAGATTAAAAGTTTCACCAAATTCAAAATAAATATCAATATGGAATACAAGAGTAGAGCATGAGGAGTTCGAGCTTGTAATACAAACCAAGCCAAACTGGAGCTTTTTTTATACGAGGCTCAAAACGAGCCGATCTTTAGTCGAGTTTGAGCTCGATTCGGCTGTCTATACCCTAATTAGAGCTTAGAATTGTGACTTAAATTGAAGCTAGTAACTTGTTAATTATATAAGCTACCTGAATTAGGTTACTTACATAGAATAAGCCTCACTTAATTTGGTGTATCATATAGCATAAAATTGTCTTTGAATGAGTTTCACTTTATAAACTTAGTAACTTAATATATTTTTTTAAAGCAGCACTATTTTTTTTAGGTAAGCAAGGAAACCCTCCTATGAACGAGCACAATGGCTCCCCCATAAAATGTAAAACCTCGGGTAATCAAGTCCCCCCGAGCGCGAGACCTGGTACCGGGTGAATTGCGCATTATGCGCACCCTCTAGTCACACTCCCTTTTTGAACAATTTGGCATAACCAATGATTGAACCCGGGTGGTGTGCTTCATTGAGCAACTCGGTGGCCACTCAGGCAAGCCTGCGTGTTTAAATGCACCACCATTTTGTTGGCGTGATGTTCCATAAGATAAATACGTATAAAGCTCGTATTCACAATTACGAGTCTACCTACGGTCATTCATTAGTCTTAATAATTTTAACTTGTGATCCAAGTCTTCATAAGTAATTAAGTAATATAATAGTATTCATAAGATGAATAAAACATTCTCTGTTTCTCAATAAAAGGTTTACAAATTTATAAAACCAATGGCTACAATCTATTCTTGAGAGTCCGATGATTACTACTGTTTTATAATTGAGGAATAATAATAATAATAGTAGTCTGTGAGTCATGTAAGTAGATGTCGCTTGCAAGTGGTCTATTGTGGGGAAATTGTTTTAACTAGCTACAAAATGATATTTATAGACATGTGGCTATTTAAAATGCACACACACATCTAAAGATAAGATATATATTTTTTCAATTTAATAAACTAGATATTTATAAATGGATTGTCTGTCTATTTTCATGCATTTATTTACGGTACACGTAACGTTGGTTATAATGTTTTTTTTTTTTTTTTTTTTTTTTAACCTTTGATGATCACTTTCTATCCTGCAAGAAATTAATATTTTAACGATAATGTCAACAATAAGATGATCTAACTCAATGCTAAACCATACTAAATCCGTAGTACTATTTTTATCATGATACAAACAAATACACATGGTATGCGTAAGTAAAGAATAAAGACGGTGATTGAACGCCCTTCTTGATGGAAAGCTCGAAAATTGAAAAATTAAATAAGACATTACAATATTTTAATAACAACGTCCTTAAAACTAAAACGGGTTCATGATTCCTCTTAGCCTGAATGACTTCAATTAAAGAACACCTACTATTCATTTTAGAAAGTTTTAAACAAATAAAAAAATTCAAGTAGGATAACTTTTTTGATCAATGTAGTAATAACAATAATAATAATTAATATTAGCTGATTGCTTTTTCGCTGCGCTTGACCAACACTGTTTTTCGAGTTCTAAACCGGCTTGTCTTTTCAAGTTGATCCTACTTTGTAGTAACCGATGGGTGAAGCCTTTTTCCTACCATCTTTTAACCAACCCAATATCTTTTATCTTTTATATACATAAATCTCATACATAATTCAGACACGTGTCAGCACCATAATCCTCCTCACTAATCCTAATTTTCTCCTAATTTTGAATTAAAAATTGGTTAATTTTGTAACACCGACGCGTGTCCCTAATTAATTACATAATCGTTCCGTTTTAGGTTAATTAAACCCTTTTCATTCTCCTTCTTCAATTGAATCGAAATTATTGTTCCAGAATCGATTTCTTCCTACAATTTTACATACGTATTTTCTCAATCCTTCCAATCCAAAAATTTTGTTCATCATCACGAATTCAGGTTTCGTTTGTATGCGGTCGAAATTCAAATCAGATAAACACCACAAAATCCTAAATCAATTGTTGATGTGTAAATCGATGATGCCCGACAGCCGTTTTTGTTTCATCTATGTATTCGATTGCATTAATTCATCATGATATTCGTTTACGAATCAGATATCGTTACGATTACATAATGAATTAACTAACTTTTTTCTTTCGTCATTCGATTATCATGATGGATTTGTACTTCATCGTCAAAGTCGTTCGATTCGAGACCCATCTTCGTCATCCTTGTGTCTTACAAGGTATTTTCCTGTTTATATCTTTTGAGAATTGCGTTGTTATATATGATACATATATGCGTATCAATTTTGAAGAGCTTTTTGTATCAATTTGAGTTTTAGCCTTTTGTATCAATTTTGTGTAAATGATATACCTACGATCATTGTAATCTCTTGATTGTGTAACAAAAGCGGTTTTAAACCAACAATTATAAACTGATTTGTGAGATTTCATATTATTAATTTGAGCATTTGTTGTTTTACTTTGATTTTTAAAAGGGTATGTTTGAGGAATAATTATCTATTACTTGACTGATTGAATTTTTTGCATAGCAACTCTTTGATTAAATATATAAATCTTCAATTATGTTGATCTTCTATTTCAGGTTTCTGTTCGAATGCGCAAAAGGGTCTATTTCTATACCCGTTTGACGATTTTTATGAAGAAAGTGGGAAGTAAGTCGCACCCCTTTTGTAAGTCAATATCAAGATGTCTACATAAGTTATTACTATTATAAATGCTTGATATATACATAACCGATATTTCGTGGGTTCAGTAGCTTGCAATTCCAAATGTACTCTATTCTATAGTTCTGAAGTCTTTTTGAGTCTAACTTGACACCTCTGCACACTTACCTAATTCGAGTTTGGTTATCAAATGGATGGGGACCTTTAGATGGTTGTTTGACCTATACCCTGATCAGACTATCTCATCATTGGGTTGCTGCTAATTGACTTTCTGTAGTCAAATCAAAACATAAAAACGTTAAGTAGTTGGAGGACCCTAGCTGTAGTTTATTGTAAGTGTTTCAAAAATATTGGGGGGTGATTTTAAGTTTTGTCTGACTGAATGATGATAGACATAATTCTGGGTATTGTAACAATGTGCAGAGGTGTAAAAGTTTGAAGGAGAGACTCTTTAAAGTCGATACTCATTTTTCTATTCATTCTTACAACGTTTTTCTTAAGATTGTTGTGATTTAGATCTTAAAGTAATAGGGATTTTAGTGATAGTTTTATTGGTTAGTTTTGATCAATAAAGTGAATTGTGATTGTGATGCCCATTGAATCTCATTTAGGTGTGTTTTTAGCTTAATAAATGTTTCTCACGTACTAAATCACAATTGTGATTGTTGACTTTTATGGTTTCACAGGTGTTTTTAGCTTAATAAATTGTCACGCCCCGTACAAAATCAATGTGAACGGATCATCAACAACAGGATCATTATAAGGTTATAACACTATATGCTGTTTTAAAACAAGATTTGCATTCATGAAAAGATAACGTCTTTACCAACGTCAAATGTTTTACAAAAGATAACGTGCTTCTACGAATAGAGAGCATTAACATAAGTACGTGACACAAAAGTCATTACAAAACCATAGCTCGTAAATAACATAAGTTGTGAATGCAAAGTAAAAGTTCCATGATTGAGACATCTCTAAACAATGCAGCGGAAGTCTAACACAGCGAGTTTGTAACAGCAAGTCTATAGCACCAAGACTATAACAGCAAGTCTAACGGCAGAAGCAACAACGTCTAAGCACCTGAGAAATACATGCTTTAAAATGTCAACACGAATGTTGGTGAGCTATAGTTTTATTGTAAACAACAATGTAACGTAGACCACGAGATTTCGTATTCAAAACAGTATCTCAAATCTGTATGATAAAGTATATGCTTATCCGTGGGCACCCGGTAACTAACTTAACAAAGTAATATAAATATAACCCCTTAAAATACACTTGGCGAGTGCGTATGTTCTCGAAGTATTAAACACCGTTAAATGCTAGCTCGACTAGCCCGAGTGGGGATGTCAAACACCGTTTATCGGTTCAAAAACCAATAGTTAAACGTTACCATGCTAAGGGGAATATTTGTGCCGTTATATCACCCACACATATATAAAGTTTAAGTATTCGTTCTAGTATGTAAAATATAAAAAGCGCATGTATTCTCAGTCCTAAAAATAGTTAAAGTAAAAAGGGAGCTATAACTCACAGTGAATGTGCGGTAAAAGTCGATATAAAAAGTATGCAAGTAGTAAGTCGGTCTGAAAGGTCCTCAACCTAAGTCAAAGGTTACTAAGTCAGTACATTGTACCCAAAAGTTTAAAATTGAATAACTTAAGTCTTAAGTATCATCATCATCATCATCATCATCATACGTAAAGGATAAGGTAAGTTTTCAACAAGAATAGAGATCGAAACAAAGGGCTAACTTCGGACAGCTGATACGACCTCTATACAAACTGAAAAGATGCGTGGTCAGTGGCCAAGGCTCCGTATGTGAGTCCTCTTACCGCTATAAAATTTTTAGATTCTAACTCGATGTCGTTTGACCGTGGCGATGGTTCAAGCGCGAGTAGGTTAGAAATTTCAGCACGTCGTTACAAAGGCGTAGTGATTTCGGAAGGCCATAAATCCTAAACCGTATATCAGATTTAGGCGAGTCTTAAACGAAAACTCATCTACTCGAACCGAAATATCTGAAAATCAACTTTCCGGAGGTCCCAGGAATCTGATAAGACCCTGAAAAATAGTAAACAAGTGCTCCGGTGGGTTTCTTGGTGTTTGATGATCATCACGGTTCTCATCCTTGATGCGTATAAGCTTCAATTGTACAACTCTTGATGTTTTAGCATCACTTTGACCAAGTTTCAACCATCAACACACAATGTCAAGACTAAGAAGAAATACAACTTACTTAAGAGTTTTAGAAGGATGATGAACCAAGGTTACATCATGTTCTTAGTCTTAACACAAATACAAGTTCTATTCAAGATTAAAGCTACAAACTTTGATTCAAATTAAGCAAGACCTTAAGTCACATAACTTAGATCAAACAAAGTAATGAAACCGTAAGCTAGAAAGCTTGGATCCCTTAACAATAATTATGAGATTTCAAAGCTAGAAAGCTTGAATCTTTTATGTTCTTGAAGATCTTTAAAGCAAAAAGCTAGATCTTCAAGTTTCATGAAGATCATAAACACAATTTTTGATTTTTTAACAAAAACAAAGTGATCTTAAGCTATAAAGCTTAGATCCATCAAAGTAATGAAGATCCAAAGCTAGAAAGCTTGAATCTTTTATGTTCTTGAAGATCTTTAAAGCAAAAAGCTAGATCTTCAAGTTTCATGAAGATCATAAACACAAGTTTTGATCTTTTAACAAAAACAAAGTGATCTTAAGCTATAAAGCTTAGATCTATCAAAGTAATAAAGCTCCAAAGCTAGAAAGCTTGAATCTTTCATGTTCTTGAAGGATTCAAATCAAAGTTTGAATCTACAAGATATAACAAGATCAAAAAGCTAAAAAGCTTGATCTTATGATGATGATGATGTCATGATTAAGAAGAGAAGAAGAAGAAGAAGAAAATTTAAGAACTTACAATTTTAGTGTGAGAAAGACTAGAGAGATAATTAGAGAGCAAGTGTGTGTAAAATGAGAATGAGATCAAGTGTGAAATGGATGAATGAGGCTTGATATTTATAGTGGTGGAGGGGTGGTTTGGCCGTGGGTTTAGGGAGGGGACAAGGGGACAAATTTTTGCTTTTTGCATGGTGGTGGTATAAATGTGGTGCTTGTTGTTGGGATCCCATGCAATATGTGTAGTAATGGTTACAAAAATGCTAGTATGTTGGCTCATCTTAATGGGTTTTTGTCCTACATCTCAATGGATCATAAATCCATTAAAGTTGGGCTAATTCAATGGTCTATTAACTAGAGTAGGGTGGGTCTAAGTCCATTAAGGTAAAAAGTCCATTAAGACTAACTAGTGTGCATTAGTAAATTACTAAGCGTAATTAAGCAACCAATAAGCCAAGCAATTGTTATTAGAAAATAACAATTAGTATTATGTAGTCATAATATTCCAATTATGATAAAAGTTTAACGTGTACAAAGTACATAGCTCATTTTAAACGTCAAGTGACACTAACGGTCATAAATACATTCGAGGATCAAGTTAAGTGATTACGCGCTTAACAACACATTGTAAGATACTAACGAAAGTAATTAATCCTGAATAAAGATCCTAGAGCATAAACTAGCTCAGTACGCATATATACGTAGATTCGTGAAAGTATAGAGCACAAAAATATAAGTCGAAAAAGTTGGGTCGTTACATTACCCACCCGTTAAAGAAAATTTCGTCCAGAAATTTTGAGGAGTGACCAACAACGGTACTGAATCTGAAAAAGAAGGAGCGTATCAAAATTCCGAGAGACTCGTGGGTTCAGAAGTGAGCTATTTACCTTGAAAGGTACTTGGGCGTATAAAAGTAAGAATAGGTATATGCCATTAATTAAGTCTCTTGACCTTAGATATCAACAAATTGATTTAGTTTCTTGTTAACATGAGTATGTCATCTGAATATATATCCACAAAAGGAAAGATGATGTTTTTAGCCTTACAGGCATCTTCAGTAGGCTGGATGCATGAAATGCATCATGAATGTTACCAACTTATCTAAAAAATTGAGCGCTTATATCGCAATACAAAGCTGACAGGTAGAATGGAAAACAGGTGATCACAACCATGCAATTTGATGTCTGGATAGTGTTAGCCACGAATTTTACTAACCCCTTAATTTCGGAAGGAGACCATAGGCATAAAGAACCCGATATTTAAGAAACGTTTCATTTAAATAAATGAATTGAAATTTTAGCTGGAAGTGACTAATTGGACTTACATGCAATGCAAGCCATAATTATTTATAGTATCTTTAAGACGGTCTGAACGAGCAATGAAAGATATCATCCAGTTTAACATACTGCATGTGAACTTATCCTGGGATGGAATGAAAGCACAGTTCCATAATGTAACTATATGCTTTCAGTTACATGCTGAAGTTAGGGTTAACATCGACTATAACAACATATAGTTGCAACCAACGAAGGAAGAAATATATAGAGTAACCACATCAGTGTTATAGATGTTTTAAGCAGTCCCTTCCAAGAGGACAACAAGATTCATAGATTTTTAAAGTGATTTACATTACATTTCCGAAAGAAAATCGCACGAAAGGTGTGATCTTTGAACGAGAGTGAACTCTTCGTACAATGAGTGAGTTGATCTGAATTTATCCTTATACTTAAGGGGATGCACAGATGAGAAGATACGTGAACCCTTGGTTATAAAGAATGGTTTACACTAAGTGAAAAGAATCTCAAAAATGATTTCTTGTACCTCAACATACTGATTCATAGAGATGATGTTTACGAGGGTGTTGCGATTAGCCATGAAATATTGAGAGTAGAAACCCACCTAGTGCCTTTCCAACAATAGAGTGACCACTGAGTATACCTCAGAAAACTGATTTATCGGCCCGCGTTTTTGCTATGTGTAACCTTAAAAGGAACATTTTATGAGCGCAAAGACTTCCTAACAAATTTTATAAAACTGCCATCCAAAGTGGCTCAAGAGTTTTAACAAAGATCTTTATGATAAGCTTCATCCCTAAATGGAGGACGAGAAAAAGTGTGATCCATACATGGTATAGACTAATACGAAAACCTTTAATAAAATCAACCAAGGAAGTTTTGAAAAACCTTTAAACATTTGATGTGACAACATAAATGGAACGAAGTTCTTAGTAAATTTAAAAGTATGTACAACGTGTACCATTTTGCACAAAACTATTTGACTTAAGTTAAACAACTCAATAAAGGAGCGATTTTTAAATAATTTGAAGGTATAACTTAGTATGTACTAGCCAAAATAAGTAAAGGTAAATTTATTAACTTAATTATATATATACATATATGATTTTATAAATCGCATAAGTGACAGAAATTTTTTTATTACTTTCATTTGTCCATAAATCTCGTGAGGACCGCACAAACAAACGTGTAAAAATTTTGATAAACATAGTTTTTCGTATTTCAGAGGTTACTAGTTGAAAAAGATCGAGTGAAAAATCTTTGAATCATCTAGTGACATGTTACTAGGTAATGAAAACTAATGAATTAAATGTAGTTTTGATAATTATCAGGACATAAGTCTTTGGACCAAAAATGTTCACGTGCGAAGCTGTTGCTAAAAAGTGAGGTATGAAGGATAGAGCATGAGGACGAGAAGTTAATCGCTTCTTGACTTTGCAAAATGCCAAACAGGTTATGATTAATATTAAAGTCGGAATACTGATGATGTTAATATCACTAAATGAGAATCCCCTGGAGTAAGTCAGGACTTAGAGTTATGTAAGAAAGAGCATCGCTCCAATAGGTGTGGCAAATAAGATCCCTGGGGTAACACAATAATTTTGAATGATTTAAGTGTTAGTGGATGCCTGAAGGCTCTGCATGACGGGGCAGTAAGTGCCTTTATCACACACACACCCACATAAATCTCTTGATTGCGACGGTTTTAAAGTCTTCATGATGACTTGGATACGAATAACATGTAAAATTTTATATAACAAGCAACGACAATTTTATGGAAATCGTTTAAGGTGGCAATGTAAGAAAAGAAACGAAGTTCTTAGTAAACTAGAGTTATGTACAACATGTACTATTCTAAGTAAAATATCTTTTGAATAAAAGGATTGATTTGTAAAAGTGAAAGTAAAATTTCATATGTACTAGTAAAAAATAAGTAATTATTTACTTTATAATATATAACATATACGATTTCTAAAATTTGTACGAATGGCAATAAAATAAATTTATTTTTATAAACTTCGAGAGGTTCGCGCCGTAAAATAGTGTGTGTAAAATTTTGGCAAACAAAGTTTTCATATTTCGGAGGTTATCAGTTGGAAAAAGATTGATGAGGATCGAGTAAAAGATCTTTGAAATTTTTGGGTGGTATTTGAGCAACAATGTCACGAGGTAATGAAAACTATTGAATTTAAATGTGGTTGATGACTATTATTAGGGCATAAGTCCTTCGACCAAAAATGCTTAAGTGTGAAGCTGTTGCTTATAAGTGAGATACGAATGGAAGAGTATGAGGATGAGAATTTACCACCCATTGATTTTGAAAAAAAAAATTTGAACTGGCATGACTAATATCGAAGTAAGAAGGATGATGGCGTGATTATCATCAAATAAGAAATCTCTCGGAATAAGTTAGGATTTAGAGTCACGTAAGAATGAGTATCAAATAAGATTCTTAGGTAGTCTTTAATATAGAATTTGAATTGCTGAAGTGACGGGATACAATTTCCTATATCTTTGTGCAAGTTTGTCCATTGTATCGGTTTCCTTCATGGCTAGAAAGTGAGCAGTTTTGGTGAGACGGTCAACAATAATCCATATAGGGTCATGACCGCCTACCGTTTTTGGTAGCTTCGTGATGTAATCCATTGTTATTCCTTCTCATTTCCATTGTGGGATTTCGGGTTGTTGAAGTAACCCAGATGGCTTTTGGTGTTCAGCTTTGACCTTGGAACAAGTCAGACACTTCCCAATATACGTAGCAATGTCCTTTTTAAGGTTCGACCATCAATATTGTTCCTTGAGATTGTGGTACATCTTAGAAACTCCGGGATGAATCGAATACCGTGACTTATGGGTCTCGTCTAGAATAAGGCCTCGTAAATCCTCACAACTAGGTACCCAAATTCTTTCGATGAAATATCGGAGTCCGGTTGTTGGTCCCTTGATTAACAATAGGAGTATTGTAGGGGGGTGAATATAATTTCTTTTAATTAACAAACCAATTAAACACAGTTTAGTATTCAAGCATGTAATTTAAATAGAGTCAAAGTGTAAGACCCGTTTATTTGTAGTGTACATAAGTGTAGTTAATGTACTTGAAGTGGGGTTTTGGTTGTACATATTAAAAGAATGCAGAAAACTGGTCTGGGCGTTTGGCGCACCGTGCGGCAATTTGGCGTGCCGCGCCATTGTTCTGTGACAGATTCCTTTCTTTTTTATTAGATATTTTGAGGGCAAATTGGTAAATTCACTAAAAGGCCGACTTTAAGGCTCTAGATTCAGTTTAGTGAGCCTCATAACACCATTTTCACCTACTTCACCTCTTCCAAATTAATTTAGTGAGAGAAAGGGTTTTCTAGAGAGAGAGAACACAAATCAAGGAAGAAGAAGCCGATTTCGGGTCTAAGTGCAAGCATTAAAGTTGTTCATCTATCCTCTAGCTACGTTTTGATTGTAGTGGTATGCTCTAATCTTGATTTCCTAATTTAATTTTGTGAAAGGGTTAGTGTTAGGGTTAATGGTGAACTTAAAACCCACTTTGTTAGTAAATTTGGTGTTTTGGGTGAATTTGGGTCATGAAGACCTAAAGATGATTAACTAGGGTTTTTCGAAGTATTAATTGATGTTTATGAGCTTAAATTAGTTAGTTAATTACTAGCACACCTAGAGATAAGTAAATGGGTGTTGTGTGGTTTGGGGGATGACCCGAAATGGGTGTGTTGACCTTAATTTGGTCAAATGGGTCAAGATGGACCTAAGTTAGTTAATGTTGTTGTGTAATGCAAAAACCTTGTGTTGAAATGCGTTTTAAACCTAACTTGGCTAACGATTAGGGTTTTGGGGATGTTAACCCAAATATTAGGGTTAAGGGTGTGAATGGGTCAAAATTGCACCATGGGTCAAGATACACTAGAATGGAGTTTTAGTTGGTTGACCAACTTGAGTTTGTGATTGATATTATGTATAATGTAATAGGTATGTTACATTGAAGATTTTCGAGCTTGATTATCTTTCACAAGAGATTTTGAGGTGAGTGGAGTAATTATACGTATATGTATATGACGCGTTTATTTGTGGGTGTTATGGTATAAACCATCGAGCTGGTAGTGCCATAACATGTGTGCGATAAGATGTGAACCACGAGCCGGTAGAATCGAGTGTGAACCACGAGCCGGTAGCACTATAAACTAGATGTGAACCACGAGCCGGTAGCATCGAGTGTGAACCACGAGCCAGTAGCACTATAAAATAAGATGTGAACCACGAGTCGGTAGCATTGAGTGTGAACCACAAGCCGGTAGCACTATAAAAGAGTATGACTCAATTGCGTATGGTGTGAACCACGAACCGGTAGCACCATAGCGTTTATGGTTAACCATATTGAGATTGTCTTTTATTTAGCATATTGTTTATATATATATATATATATATATATATATATATATATATATATATATATATATATATATATATATATATATATATATATTGTGTTGAGTATATGCTAATGCGGTTTTGTGTTAATGTACGACTTGTTAAGTGTTTTGGGTACGATGACATGCTAATTGAGTTACAAGTTCGTATGAGGTATTTGGTGAATGTGATTGCAAATAGATGAGTTATATATATGTATGTGTAATTATTGCATTCACTAAGCTTTGCTTACCCTCTCGTTGTTTACCTTTTTATAGGTTCGGTTGTGGACAAGGGTAAGGGCATCATCTTGGATTAAAGATCCCGTCGTTGTTAGAGAATGCTTTTGAGATATTTAGCTTTTGGAGTTTGACCGAGACTTGGGTAGTTTAATCCCAAACACCATGCTCGTAGTGTAGTTTGGTACTTAAACTTTTTGATGGTCGAAACTCATATTTTGTATTAAACTCGTAAAACGGCCGATGTAGGCTCCGCTTCGTAAAACTCATTTTATTAATGGAATGTGTTAGCTTTACATATTTGAATATGTTGTTAAAAGCGTTTTGTCTAATTATGTCGGGAAGTGGCCAATATTTTTCGCATTTTAAGACTTTTGGGACAGACCAGAATGGCGCGCCGCGCGGCCTTCTGGCGCGCCGCGCCATTTGCTGATCAAACAAAAAAAAATTTTTTGTTATATTTCAAGCGGGTTCGATTGCGATTTGGTTTGGGTTGTTACAAGTGGTATCAGAGCATGGTCTAAGGGATTTAGGTGACTTGAGATAGGCGCCTAGACTTAGACTTTTTGTGTGCGCATTATGCGGGACTTGTAGGACTTTGGGTCGACTCGGGTTTTTAGTTAGTGCATAGGTTTATGTGAACTAATCACGCGCTATTCTTTTGTGTGGCATTTAAAATCCTCAAGGGAAATAGACGTGGTACTAGTGAGTTAATGCGATGTGCTCGCATAACAATGATTAGCTACCATTGTTACGGGTTCAAATCGTGTCAAACAAGCGATGTACGACGATTGTTAAGCAAGATGGGGTAGTGTGGTGTATATGTATATACATATGTGTTAAGTCCTTTCGTTTTGCTGCTTAATTTACTTCGTTTTATAGAATGAAGATGAGAAATGGACACGACAAGGTTGAGGCCATCTTTAAAAGGCTAAAGAAGGATTTTCTTGACGATGTCCGAAAGGTCTTCCAAGAGTCGGTCGATGGACAAGTGACCGAAATGATCAATGATCGAATGAAAGCCGCAATAGAGGAGGCTTTAGAAGCTAGAAACATTTATCCTCGAGGCGAAGGGGGTGAAGGTAATGGTGGGGGTGGAAGGCGGGACTTCCACTACAAAAATTTCAAGGATACTCAACCTCCGATGTTTAATGGGGTGAGGGATCCATTGAAAAGCACTTGTTGGATTTCCGATATCGAGGGAGCGTTCCGTACCGTGGAGTGTCCTCCCGAGAAGAAGACGAGGTATGGGTCTAGCATGTTGCGCGAAGAGGGCAAATTGTGGTGAGGCGATAAAATCAAATTATATGGTGAAGAGCAATGCATGTGCTTGACATGGGAAGAGTTTAAGAAGGAATTTTTCCAAGAATACCGAACTTCTTCCGATCTTGATAAAATCCGGGACGAGTTGCATCATTTGCGACAAGGTTCAATGGACTTGGTTACTCTCAAGTCTACCTTCTTGGCAAAGACTCTGATAATGCTAAAAACGAACATATATTTCATAGCATTATCCCTCAAGAAAGACAAGCTTTTAGTTGCAACTGTTCTATTTACAAGTGATATTCATTTAAATAATAAAAGGTGAAGACAAAAGACAGATTCGACGAATTGAAGACGCAAATGACCAAAAAGCTCAAAAGTACAAAATACAATCAATAAGGTTCCAATTATTGATAAGAAACGTCTCAAAATTACAAGACTACAAGATTCAAAACGCAAAGTACAAGATATTAAATTATTCACAAGGACGTTCGAAAATCCGGAACCGGGACCAGAGTCAACTCTCAACGCTCGACGCAACGGACTAAAAATTTCAAGTCAACTATGCACATGAATATAATATAATATATAATTAATTCTTAAAATTAATATATATATTATATTATATTTAAAAACCGTCGGCATAAAAAAACAACGACTTTTGAGTCTCCCCAGCTGGCCATGCGATCGCATGGCCTGGAAGGCATAAATCCATGCGATCGCATGGTGCACAGTTCCAGCCCACATGCCTATAAAAATCGAGCTTTGGTGTAACACAAAACACATATTTTTCTTCTCCTCATTTAACGTATAATATTTATATTTATATTATAATTTTAATTTTAATTTTAATTTATAATAATAAGGGTGTGTTAGCGAATGTTGTAAGGGTGTAATTCAAAATTCTGTCCGTGTAACGCTACACTATTTTTAATCATTGTAAGTTATGTTCAACCTCTTTAATTTAATGTCTCGTAGCTAAGTTATTATTATGCTTATTTAATCCGAAGTAATCATGATGTTGGGCTAAAAATATTAAAATTGGGTAATTGAGTTTTGTACTATAATTGGGGTTTGGACAAAAGAACGACACTTGTGAAAATTAGACTATGGGCTATTATTGGGCTTTATATTTGTTTAACTAAATGATAGTTTATTAATTTTAATATAAAGATTTACAATTGGGCATCCCTATAAATAACCATTTACACTCGATCGGACACGATGGGCGGGGTATTTATATGTACGAATAATCGTTCATTTAACCGGACACGGGAATGGATTAATAGCCACTAGAATTATTAAAACAGGGGTGAAATTATGTACAAGGACACTTGGCATAATTGATAACAAAGTATTAAAACCTTGGGTTACACTCAGTCGACATCTCGGTGTAATTATTAAACAAAGTATTAAAATCTTGTTACAGTTTAAGTCCCCAATTAGTTGGAATATTTAACTTCGGGTATAAGGATAATTTGACGAGGACACTCGCACTTTATATTTATGACTGATGGACTGTTATGGACAAAAACCAGACGGACATATTAAATAATTCAGGACAAAGGACAATTAACCCATGGGCATAAAACTAAAATCAACACGTCAAACATCATGATTACGGAAGTTTAAATAAGCATAATTCTTTTATTTCATATTTAATTTCCTTTATTTTATATTTAATTGCACTTCTAATTATAGCACTTTTATTTATTGTTATTGTATTTAATTGCACTTTTAATTATCGTACTTTTTAATTATCGCAAGTTTATTTTATCGCACTTTTATTTATCGCAATTTCATTATCGTTATTTACTTTACGCTTTAAATTAATTCTTTTATTTATTTAATATTTTACATTTTGTTTTAACTGCAACTAAAGTTTTAAATTCGATAAACTGGTCATTAAACGGTAAAAACCCCCCTTTAAAATAATAATATTACTTATATATATATTCGTATTTTTATAAATTAAACTAATATAGCGTTAAGCTTTGATTAAAAGATTCCCTGTGGAACGAACCGGACTTACTAAAAACTACACTACTGTACGATTAGGTACACTGCCTATAAGTGTTGTAGCAAGGTTTAAGTATATCCATTCAATAAATAAATAAATATCTTGAGTAAAATTGTATCGTATTTAATAGTATTTCCTGCTAAAATTTAATAGTATTTTATACCCCTTAGCTTTGACATCAAGTATTTTTGGCGCCGCTGCCGGGGACCATCTAGCTTAAAAGCTGGAAGCGCAATTTTAATATAAAAAAAAAGATTTTTCTTTTTAGTTTACTTTTATAAAAAAAAAATACGCTTTTGTAAAAATACGTTTTAAATATTCAAAAATATAAAAAGAAAAACAAAAATATAAATATTTTTAAGAGTTTGGTAAATATTTAAGTTTTATAAAGTTTCTTTATTTCTATTTTTTAGTTTGTAAAAATATAAGTTTTATTTAATTTATAAATATATTTTATAAATATATTTTACAGCAAAAACAGAAAATAAAAAAAAAAATATTAAAACTCGAGTCCGGTACTTTAGCAGCCCACTCAGTGGCCCGAAACCCTGGCCCATGCGATCGCATGGCCGGGTAGCTTAGGACTCATGCGATCGCATGAGCCCGTCTGACACGCCACAGTTGACTGCAGCCTGCATTAATTACGAATTATAATTATTATTATTATTATATTTAAACCTTAATTAGGGTTATATATTATATAATTTAATTTAGTGTTATTTATTTAATTTGTATTTTTAGTTTAATTAGTTTATTTAAATTGTAAAATTAATAGTTTTATAAAATAAATAATATTTTTATAAAAATTGTAATTTTTACAACTTTTAGTATATTTTTATATTTTGTCCCTTTTTAATTGTTTTAGCGTAATATTTGTATTTTTCGCTCGTATTTAGTTTTAAGACATAGTTTTTGCCATAGTTATTTTTATTTCTAGATTTTTAGGCTCTACCGTAAAATCCCTTAAGTGCTTTTTCTTCAGACTAAGATTTAAGTGCTTTAGAATTCTGCGACGCCTTTTTAAGTTTTAGTACCTTTTTAAGATATTGCCATTTGGGATATAGTTTTACTTGTAAGCTTTAATATTTTTAGACGCCTTTTACCTATATATCAATTATCATTCCAATTAGTAATCTCAATTTGCGATTATAATTTTAAGTTAGTGATAGTAATAAGGTAGGGTTAGTCGAGTTTTTTTTTTTTTTTTTTTTTTAAGTTTTATAGTCATTTTTTTTTCTTTCTTATTTTTCGACGCCTTTTATTTTTCGATCTTTTCTTTTTCGACCTTTTTCGACGCGCTCTTTTTCTTTCTTATTTCTCGCCATTCTAGTTTTAGGACATAGATTTTTATTCTACTTCTTATCTAAATTTCTTAAAATTACGAAAATTTATTTTAAGTGGTTAAATTGATAGACATCAAAATTTTCTGGTTCGTAGTAATAGTTGGATTTGTACGTGGACCGGGTTATTGGAGCCAAACAGTCCTCAATTATATTGAGACCAAACGAATCCTGCCCCTCTGCTGCATCTTTTGGCTATTCGAAACGTGGGCAAAATCAGAAAAGTCTATTAATTGGATAACTTATATAATTTTTCTTTCCTTTTTAAAAACTAATAGGATATTCAGTGAATGCACCGAGCAAGACGTTCACCACCTTTTGTACGTTCACCACCTGTAACTAGATCAAGACATCTAGCAAATATTACCGCCGTTGATTTTTCTTTAGAATCGTCATCCAGTCGACCAAGTACTCCTGTTCAAATTTCCGATAATCCATTTTTTGAACCCGACCTCACAATTGAGAATCCGGAGAATATTCAGGGACGATTCATAGATCCTGAACCATTAATTTTTCCTCCGGAACCACCAATCATTCAAACAGAGATTGTTGAGGAACGAACCATTAAATCAGAATCCTCTAGTGATTCCGATTCAACAAATTCAATTATGGAGAATCTGGAACCTTTAAGTATGGAAGACCGAATGAGAGCTAAACGCACTGGCCAAGATCACGCAATTACTCATCCTGACATTAATGCGCCAGATTATGAAATCAAAGGACAAATTCTACACATGGTGACTAATCAATGCCAATTTAGTGGTGCGCCGAAGGAAGATCCAAATGAACATCTTCATACCTTTAATAGGATCTGCACTCTATTTAAAATCCGAGAAGTAGAGGATGAACAGATATATCTCATGTTATTTCCCTGGACTTTAAAGGGAGAAGCCAAAGATTGGTTGGAATCGTTACCTGAAGGGGCGATCGATACATGGGACGTTTTAGTTGAAAAATTTCTTAAACAATTCTTTCCGGCATCTAAAGCCGTAAGACTTCAAGGAGAAATTGTTACGTTCACACAGAAACCAAACGAAACTCTATATGAGGCGTGGACAAGATTTGGAAAGTTATTAAGAGGATGTCCGCAACAAGGTTTAGACACCTGTCAAATAGTACAAATATTCTACCAAGGATGCAACATCACTACAAGAAAAGACATCGACATAGCAGCTGGTGGTTCTATTATGAAGAAAACCGAAACTGATGCTTACAAAATTATTGATAACACTGCTTCCCACTCACATGAGTGGCACCAAGAAAAAGATATCGTTAGATCATCTAAAGCAGCTAGAGCCGATTCTAGCCATGACTTAGATTCCATTTCCACAAAGATAGATGCTGTCGAGAGACGAATGGAAAAGATGACTAAAGATATCCACTCAATACGAATTAGTTGTGAGCAGTGTGGAGGACCACATTTGACAAAAGATTTTCTCAGTATTGAATTAACAATGGAACAAAGAGAGAATGTTTCATATCTAAACCAAAGGCCTGGAAATAATTATCAGAATAATTATCAACCGCCAAGACCGATTTACAATCAAAATTAGAATTATAACCGAAATATTCCATACAACAACCAACAAGGTCCTAGCAATCAACAAGTATCCAATAATACTTACAATCAGCAAAGATCTAATTTTCAAAACAAACCACCACAACCCGATGATAAAAAGCCGAATTTAGAAGATATGATGACGAAGCTAGTTGAAACTCAAACGCAGTTTTTCACATCTCAGAAACAAACTAATGAACAAAATGCTCAAGCATTTAGAAATCAACAAGCTTCTATTCAAAACTTGGAACAAGAAGTAAGTAACCTAGCAAGGTTAATAGGTGAAAGAAAACCGGGAAGTTTACCTAGTGATACAAATGCAAACCCCCGGAATGAAACAGCTAAAGCCATTACCACAAGAAGTGGTACAACACTTAAACCACCTGAAATACCTGTAACTTCTGATGAAGCTATTCCTACTCCACAAGAACTACAACCTGATCAAGATTAGGAAAAAGAACCGGTAGTTGAAAAAGTTAATGAAGATAACACAGTTAAGGCTAAACCTTATGTTAAACCATACCAACCACCACTTCCTTACCCGAGTAAAATGAAGAAAGAGAAACTTGAAGCCGAGCAATCCAAATTCTTGGATATGTTTAAACAGATAAATGTAAATCTTCCTTTCATTGATGTGATTTCAGGAATGCCTAGATATGCTAAATTTCTGAAAGATCTAATCTCAAATAGAAAGAAAATGGAAGAACTCTCGGCCGTTGCTATGAATGCTAATTGTTCAGCAGTGCTGTTGAATAAGATACCAGAAAAACTATCTGATCCAGGAAGTTTCACAATTTCATGTTTTCTGGGTAGTCTTAGTTCAATAGAAGCATTGGCAGAATTAGGTGCTAGTATAAATTTAATGCCGTATTCACTATACACTAAACTAGACCTTGGAGAATTGAAACCAACCAGAATAAGTATACAACTAGCCGATCGATCAATAAAATATCCTAGAGGGATAATGGAGAATATGCTAGTTAAAGTTGGTGCTTTAGTATTTCCAGTAGATTTTGTTGTTCTGGACATGGAAGAAGATTCTCAAGTTCCTCTCATATTAGGAAGACCATTCTTAAACACGGCTAAAGCAATGATAGACGTGTTTGGTAAGAAACTGACCCTAAGTATAGAGGACGAGAGTGTTACCTTTTCAGTTGATAGAGCAATACAACAACCGCAATCTGCAGATGATACATGTTATTATATTCAAACTATAGATTCGCATGCAGAATTGTTAGAAAAATTTCCAGAATTACAAGGAACAGGAGAATGTTCTTTAGGAGAAGGTAATGAACCAATTGATGATGCTGAAATGTTAGCTACACTAATAGCTAATGGATATGAACCAACAACAGAAGAAATTCAAATGCTAAAAGAAGAAGACAGATATCGATATAAATCATCGATAGAAGAACCTCCGAAATTAGAGTTAAAACCACTTCCAAACCATTTGGAATACGCTTATTTACATGGTGAATCTGAATTACCTGTAATAATATCGTCTTCTCTTACTGAAAATGAAAAATCACAACTCATTTCTGTGTTGAAAGCTCATAAACCAGCCATTGCATGGAAAATTCATGATATTAAAGGAATAAGTCCTTCGTATTGCACACATAAAATCCTAATGGAAGGTCATAAAACGTATGTGCAACGCCAACGAAGACTAAATCCGAATATGCAAGATGTAGTTAAAAAAGAAATTATTAAACTACTAGATGCAGGTTAATTTATCCAATTTCTGATAGTCCATGGGTAAGCCCAGTTCAATGCGTGCCTAAGAAGGGTGGCATGACTGTCATTAAAAATGAGAAAAATGAGCTTATTCCTACTAGGACTGTAACAGGATGGCGTGTTTGTATTGATTATAGAAAATTAAATGACGCCACCAGAAAAGATCACTTTCCCTTACCTTTTATTGATCAAATGTTGGAAAGATTAGCCGGAAACAGTTACTATTGTTTTCTTGATGGATTTTCCGGATACTTTCAAATTCCAATAGCACCCGAAGATCAAGAGAAAACCACATTCATGTGCCCTTATGGTACTTTTGCTTACAAACGCATGCCATTTGGACTTTGCAACGCCCCTGCAACCTTTCAAAAGTGCATGATGGCGATTTTTCACGACATGATAGAAGAATGCATGGAAGTTTTCATGGATGACTTTTCAGTCTTCGGTGATACATTTGAATCATGTCTAGCTAATCTTGAACGAATGCTGATTAGATGCGAACAATCAAATCTAGTTCTTAATTGGGAGAAATGCCATTTCATGGTTAAAGAAGGCATCGTTCTTGGACATAAAATTTCAAAAGAAGGAATTGAAGTGGATAAAGCTAAAGTAGATGTAATTGCTAAACTTCCACATCCCACCAATGTTAGAGGAGTTAGGAGTTTTCTAGGGCATGCCGGTTTTTACCGACGTTTCATAAAAGATTTTTCTAAAATTGCCACTCCTATGAATAAACTCCTAGAAAAGGATGCTCCATTCATCTTTTCAGATGAATGTATCAAATCTTTTAATATTCTTAAAGAGAAACTCACTAATGCGCCGATCATGATAACACCAAATTGGAATTTGCCGTTTGAACTAATGTGCGATGCAAGTGATTTTGCAATGGGAGCTGTTTTAGGACAAAGGATTGAAAAACGATTTCAACCTATATATTATGCTAGAAGACGTTACAAGGAGCACAAACGAACTATACAACTACTGAAAAAGAACTCCTTGCTATTGTCTTTGCTTTTGACAAATTTCGTTTATATCTCGTTCTAGCAAAAACGGTGGTCTATACCGACCATTCTCCTCTTAGATACCTATTTTCGAAACAAGATGCAAAACCAAGATTAATCCGTTGGATCTTACTCTTACAAGAGTTCGATATTGAAATCCTAGATAAAAGAGGAGCAGAAAATCTCGCCGCTGATCATCTTTCTCGTCTTGAAAATCCTGAATTAGAAGTTCTAAATGAATCGGCCATACAAGACAACTTTCCTGATGAATAGCTATTGAAGATAGATTATAATGAAATTCCATGGTTTGCAGACTATGCAAACTACTTAGTATGTGGATTCCTTGAAAAAGGATTATCGTACCAAAAACGAAAGAAATTCTTCAGTGATATAAAACACTATTTCTGGGAAGATCCACATTTGTTTAAAAGTTGTCCAGATGGAATAATACGCCGATGTGTATTCGGAGATGAAGCTAGTAAAATTTTAAACCATTGTCACACAGGACCAACAGGAGGGCATTATGGGCCTCAACTAACAGCAAGAAAAGTTTATGATGCTGGATTCTATTGGCCTACAATTTACAAAGACGCACACCTTCTTTGCAAATCCTGTGATGCTTGTCAAAGGACCGGAAAAATAAGTCAACGTGATGAAATGCCACAAAATGTCATTCAAGTATGTGAAGTATTTGACATTTGGGGTATTGACTTTATGGGTCCATTTCCAAAATCTCATAATAATCTCTACATTCTCGTAGCCATTGATTATGTATCTAAATGGGCGGAAGCACAAGCTCTCCCAACTAACGATGCACGAGTTGTAGTCAACTTTTTAAAACGTCTTTTTGCAAGGTTTGGAACACCGAAAGCTTTAATAAGTGATCGGGGTACTCATTTCTGTAATAATCAACTTGAGAAAGTTCTCAAAAGATATGGAGTAACTCATAAAATCTCCACCGCATATCATCTACAAACAAGTGGACAAGTTGAAAATACCAACCGAGCTTTAAAACGTATTCTAGAAAAAACCGTAGGATCAAATCCGAAGGAATGGTCCATTAAATTAGAGGATGCACTCTGGGCTTTTAGAACAGCCTACAAAACTCCAATTGGAACCACACCTTTTAAACTCGTCTACAAAAAAGCATGTCATCTTCCAGTAGAAATTGAACACAAAGCATTTTGGGCTTTGAAGACATGTAATCTTGATTTACATGAAGCTGGATGTCTACGATTAAGTCAACTAAACGAATTAGAAGAATTAAGACATGAAGCATACGAAAATTCGTTAATCTATAAGGAAAGAACGAAGAAATGGCATGATAAAAGAATCAGAAGTTCAAAAGAATTTAAAGAAGGAGACAGAGTTCTTCTTTTCAATTCACGATTCAAGCTATTTCCTGGAAAGTTGAAATCAAGATGGTCTGGTCCATTCATAGTCAAAAGAGTTTTCCCATACGGAACGATAGAATTAATAAATTCAAATGGAATTGAATTTAAAGTTAATGGTCACAGAGTTAAACATTACATAGATAGTCCGATGGAAGTCGACAACGAAGTTAATCACAATTTCGATACCACAGCTAACTAAGTGTGGGGAGAATCAAGTCTTTTAAGGATTTTATGTATTTCTGTTAGAGTTAGATTTTCTGTTTTCGTGTAGTTCTCGAAAATGGAACCCGGATGGTCTTTCCCTAGCAGACCCTAAAGAACTAGTCTTCTCCCCCCATTCTGAATTTTTATTTTTTTTAAGGTTTTTACGAAATGAAGACTGCCTGTGAACTAAACCATGGTCTAATGCTACACGCTTTGATCACTAAACGAAATAATGACACACCTCCGAGTGAACTAGTATCAGTAATCAGAGAAAGATTGGACGGAGTAAGAAAAGAATCCAGATGCGAAGATAATAAGTTACAATTTGGTAAAGGAAAATCAAAATCCGCAGCGAAAAGAAGAGCATGACACCTCGAAAGATGTCACAAATGCGGAAAATGGTCATATGGAGGTAAATGTTCAAATAATCAAACCTATTCAAATACCGAATTTGTTACTTTATGCAGAGATGGACCGTTCATATGTTTAGAAGAAAAAACACTGAATGCTCGAGGTTACGCCTATGTAGCTATGGAAAACCAATTAAACCGACTATCTTATGAATGGGATAGATCATATAACTAAGAATACTATCTCACAGGTATGTCTGTACAGTTTTTATTTTTTATTTTTATTTTTAACCTTTTGATAATAAACGCTAATTTTTTCACTATAAAGTATTAAATTGGTATTGAATGAAATTAGGTTTGGCGACCGAAATTATTGATATCATACAAAAATTTATTACATCACTGCGAAATTTAACGTTTATTCTTAAGGTATAAATATCTTTAATCAATCAACCCAAAATATTTCAAAAATTCGTCATGAGTTAAATTAGGTCATGGAACCGAAATTACTTTATCGAAAAGAGGGGCGCATATTTTTGATAATATTTGATTGATTAAAGTGGGATAAAAGACCAAAAAGATTTTTAATTTTATTTTTACCATGTTTTTAAAATTAATATATAAATATTAAATTAATATTGTAAACTTTTTAAATTAATATATTTAAAATTGTAAATATTTGAACAATTGATATTTTTAAGTTTGTATGTATAAAAACAAAAATATAATATAAGTTTGGTGTGAATTTTTAATTTTTAAAAAAATGTGAATTTTTAATTTTATGCATATTTTAAATTTAAGTTGTGTGAATTTAAAAACAAAAATTTACTTTATTTCGCTAAGTTAAAAATATGAATTTTTAAAATTCGTCATGAGTTGAAGACTAGGTCGTTGAACCGAAATTGCTTTACCCGAGGGAGGGACGAGAACTTTTATTATCATTATTTTTAATTTTATTGAATTAAAGTATGCCAAAAACATTAAAAAATCCAAAAATCTTTACATTTAAAACCGCGCTTTGATTTGATAAATTTTAAAAATTTTATCGAGGGACAGACTAGGACATCGATCCGAAACGCCCTCATCCTAAAAAGAAACAAATTTTTAAAATTTTATTAATTTTATGTTTTATAAAGTATAACTTAAAAAAAAAAAAAGCCAAATCACTGTAGCCGACACCCCATGCGATCGCATGGGGTTTGCACTTGGAACCCATGCGATCGCATGGGGACCAAATGCAGGCCAGACTCAAAACAGACAGCAGGTCTGTCTTCTCCACACAACACACACACAAACACGAAAATACTCTCAAATCTTCATCAAAATTCACCAAAATCCACCGTAATTCGTCATTTTTCTTGCTCTAATCATGCCTAGATTCTCATTCTTCAACAAAATGGTAAAAATTACACCCCTAAACTCTATAAATTCCTAGTTTTTGTGATAATTATCAATTTTTTTACCTAATGCAATTTTGTTAATTTCTAGTGTAATTAGTGTTAAATTGTTAGTATTTTATGCATATATAACCTAGATTGATGCTATTTAACATGATTTGAAGCCAAAAACTTCAAAATTTTTAGAAATCTAGGGTTAGTGTTCTTGAGCAATTTGGGGCTTTTTGATATAAACAGGTTATGGCCGATTTTTGTCATGAATTATTGCTAAATTGAGTAGTGTAACATGTTTAGATAGTTAAATGATCCAAACATTGATCCTAAACATGATTTTTAGAGATTAAAGTGGACTTTTTAAGTCCAAAATTCATGAACTTGATTAATTTGATATATTTGCCATTTGAGACTTGTTTAATTATTAGTAATGACTATTTTGACATGTTATTTGAGTTAAATGCTTATGAATTTTGTATACATTTTCATATGTGCTTATTTGAAAAGTGTAGAATTGTGAAAAATTGTGAAAATGTGTATAAGTTTAATTTTGATTTAACATGTTATAGTGATTGTTTTAAGTTGTTATTTTGCTAACACTAATGCATATTTGGATGCACAAATTTTGTGTTTAATGTGTTTTGCAGAAAGCCGATACTGGAGGTTCAGGAGCATCATCATCTAGACGACCCGCACCAGCACCAGAACCAGAACCAGAAATGCAACACGAACAACAACCACAACAGGAACAACAACTGCCTGATCAGCACGTACCTTATTATGATCCGGTACAGTTTGTTGATGAATTCATAGTATTCCCAATGAGGCCGCCAGTAGAATTCCCAACGATTCCTGAGCACACTCTGCATCCTAATCTAAGATTTGATAGGAGATGGAGAGATTACTAGACATATCAAAGGAACAAATTCAAATTGGTAACAAAAAATGTAGAGGTGCCAAGGGTAATCTATTGGGCCCCTTTGGAAACGGTCAATCTAGCTGACCGTGTTAGACAGCTTTTGGTACAAAGGTATGGCAGTTCTTCTTTTACAGATTGGGAACGTCTTTTCACCATTCGTAGACCTGTATATAAGGAATGGTGTGTTGAGTTGATGAGTACTGTATCACTTGATACAAATATAGTTAGAATAGATGATAGAAGATTTCTTAGGTTTATCCTTGGCGATAGGATGTACAGAATGTCCATGCTGGACATGGCCAGGGCCATACAGATATATACTCCTGGTGAGTTGCTATTACCCGATTGTACAAATTTGATTCATTATGGTGAAAGGGTAGATAGTAACTTTGACGCTGACGCCATTTGGAGGCGTATGTCACATTTTGATGTTTTTACACTAGCAGGAGGACACTCCTATACACATATTGACAGAGCCGAGCTTCGTATTATTCATAGATTTTTGGCTAACTCGATTACACAGAGAGGTCATAATAAAGAAAAAATTACCTTACATGATTTATTCTACCTAACGTGTATTCGGGATCCTAGAAGCTTTGTCAATATCCCTTACTGTGTTGCTTTTTATTTATCTAAAATGGTAGAGGGAATGCAGGACGGGAGTATAATAGGAGGAGGTATTTTTGTTACTCTCATTGGAGAGTATTTAGGTGTTGATAGGAACCAAGGGGGTCCATTACAGCTTTGTAGAGAACAGGTTGAGCCCTTAGGATAGAAAGTTTATGTGGGTGCTAAGGTATTGAAAAGTAGACGTAACCAGGCAGTACCCTATGAGGGATCTCATCCTCAGGTAGAGAGAGGCTCAGACGAGGAAATGGAGGAGGCGGAAGACATTAGGGATGTCTTTCGAGATGCTATTCTTGACGTCCACATTCGTATAGATGAGGAAGCAATGACGAACGCGGCCAGACATAGTATGTACGAGCAGTGGAACTCCGAGCGAGTATACGAGGATTATAGGCGACGCCAACACGATAGCTGGGTAGTTCATCAGCACCAAATCATGAGCCAGCTATCATATCAGGTACCAAATAACTATGTACCTACTCGACCTGCTCATTTTCCGCCACAATCCCAATCGGTATGACCTGCTCATTTGCAATGCCCTCATTTTCCACCCTTTAACCGGTATGACTATAACCAAGCCTATCAAAACACCTATAACCAACAATGGAACCCACCTGATGAGATGAACTGGAACCCCTATCCAGACTGATTTGGTTCCATTTGGTTATTTATATGATTTTTATGTTTTTATGTTTTTACTTATTCATGTTTAAACTTATGTTATTGAATATACTTATGTAATTTTTATAATTTTTATTATTATTGTGTACTAATATTTCACATTTAGGATTTGAAAGTGGGATATTAAGTCCCATTTCAAATTGCCATGCATGTTTATATTTGTATGTATGTGTATTGTAAATTGAACAAAACAGGATAAAATAGCGCATTTTCAAAGACTGACATTAAGTTCAGCAAAAGCTACTAATTTTGATGACAAGATGACAAATAAATGTGATGTAACAACAGACAGAATGAACAAATGATATGCACCATTTATCATTCAGCAAACAAACGCCAATATGTTTGGAAACTTTGGTAAAATTTAATAATTTTCACGCTAATCACCCTCAATAATTTAAATTGTTACTGATTTCTTGCAAATGAGGGCATTGCAAGATCTTAAGTGTGGGAAGGGGTTAAATTCTTTCGGATTTTTAAAATTTTTATCTTAAACACTTGGTTACCATTAAAAATACTAGTAACGTAGTAGTTGTATTAGAATCTAGTGCTCTCTGATAATAAAGAACAGCCCTAGTCTTATATACTGACTACCCAATTCTAGTAAAATTTTTCAAAATTTTCAATTAAATGAACTCAAAATCATGTTTATACATATTTATGAACGATAAAACTAGGTGTTAACACCGAAATTATTGTTACCTCGGAAAGGACATAAATTGAGAAACAAACCAAAATGTTAAAATTCATTTAAAATGGAATAGAGGACAATAAAAAGGAAAATAAAAGCCAAGTGTGGGAAAAATTACCAAGTTATCTTAAACATATGTCACATATTTCTGTAACAAATAATTGAAGATACTTTTGCTTTGGACTAAACTAAACTGTTTTACCCGATGAAAGAAAAGAAGAGATGGATCTACACGATGAATCAATTCCATCGTTAAAAGGAAGTAAAGTCATTCGAAAAAGAAACGCGCTTCTTGATTTAGGTCATGAAGTTGTCGTCCAGACCAGCTGTAGGTTGATGAAAAATCTAGAAAAGTCATCTCTAAAATCAGCAGGAAATCCACGGACCTCAGCATAAAACAGGGTCGCCAAGTGGTCAGATTTATCCTAACTATGAGAAGGATTTATCTCGTACAATGGGGGGCACCGTGTAAATTAGCTTGATAAGACTAATGAATCAGACCCCCAGAAAGGATAATCTCCTTAAAAGATCAAAAATCAGCTTTTAAGACTGATATTACTCAATCCTAGAGATTGACCTTAAAGATTCAGAATTACAAACTCATGGAATTCAATGATATCTAAACTCGAGCTTGAACGAGAAAATATTTTGATCAAATTATAAACCGATTTGTTTTCTAAAACCCATTTTCAATGCGTTCATTACCATTGAACGTAAAATCCTAGGAATTCACCTGGAATTCATTAGGTCACCTGAACCAAATCGGGTGTCAACCGTAAGAACGGTGGTTGCATAGCATGGTCAAAGATTGGACCTTATGCCAGACCGGAAAATTATAAGGGTGAGCTTTACTATTGCTTCTACAAAGGATAGTAATTGCGTCCGACACGTTATAGACCATAATTAAAAGCATGTCAGGGGACATTGCCTTAACAGTTGCTTGTTCAACACTTTCCTTTACAACTGGATGGTAGTTTATCAAAAGGTAATATACGGAGCAAGTAAACTGGACGTGTTGCTTTCCCAATACAAGGTTAGCAAGTGGGTGACACAAAACCACAAGTTTTGAGCTAAAATTTTCAAATCTGAAACCCACCAAACTCACAAAAATATTTTGCAAACACCGGTGAAGGGTTATTCCGGAAAACTTATTTAGGGTAAAAGCTAGATTTAATTTTCAAAAAAATCAAATGTTTTCATAAAGATCCAATTTCCTAAAGGATCTAAATTTTCATAAGTCATGTGAGACTGTAAACCACATCGTTACTACCATTGTTTATACCGCCGTAAAGAAATCACTGATGTACAAAGTGTGAAGAATAAAGAAGTGATTCTAGTATTTCAAGACGATATTGCTTGAGGACAAGCAACGCTCAAGTGTGGGAATATTTGATAATGCTAAAAACGAACATATATTTCATAACATTATCCCTCAAGAAAGACAAGCTTTTAGTTGCAACTGTTCTATTTACAAGTGATATTCGTTTAAATAATAAAAGGTGAAGACAAAAGATAGATTCGACGAATTGAAGACGCAAATGACCAAAAAGCTCAAAAGTACAAAATACAATCAATAAGGTTTCAATTATTGATAAGAAACGTCTCAAAATTACAAGAGTACAAGATTCAAAACACAAAGTACAAGATATTAAATTATTCGCAAGGACGTTCGAAAATCCGGAACCGGGACCAGAGTCAACTCTCAACGCTCGACGCAACAGACTAAAAATTTCAAGTCAACTATGCACATGAATATAATATAATATATAATTAATTCTTAAAATTAATATATATATTATATTATATTTAAAAACCGTCGTCATAAAAAAACAAAGACTTTTGAGTCTCCCCAGCTGGCCATGCGATCGCATGGCCTGGAAGGCATAAATCCATGCGATCGCATGGTGCACAGTTCCAGCCCACATGCCTATAAAAATCGAGCTTTGGTGTAACACAAAACACATCTTTTTCTTCTCCTCATTCAACGTATAATATTTATATTTATATTATAATTTTAATTTTAATTTTAATTTATAATAATAAGGGTGTATTAACGAATGTTGTAAGGGTGTAAGTCAAAATTCTGTCCGTGTAACGCTACGCTATTTTTAATCATTGTAAGTTATGTTCAACCTTTTTAATTTAATGTCTCGTAGCTAAGTTATTATTATGCTTATTTAATCCGAAGTAATCATGATGTTGGGCTAAAAATATTAAAATTGGGTAATTGGGCTTTGTACCATAATTGGGGTTTGGACAAAAGAACGACACTTGTGAAAATTAGACTATGGGCTATTAATGGGCTTTATATTTATTTAACTAAATGATAGTTTGTTAATTTTAATATAAAGATTTACAATTGGGCGTCCCTATAAATAACCATTTACACTCGATCGGACACGATGGGCGGGGTATTTATATGTACGAATAATCGTTCATTTAACCGGACACGGGAATGGATTAATAGCCACTAGAATTATTAAAACATTGGTGAAATTATGTACAAGGACACTTGGCATAATTGATAACAAAGTATTAAAACCTTGGGTTACACTCAGTCGACATCCTGGTGTAATTATTAAACAAAGTATTAAAATCTTGTTACAGTTTAAGTCCCCAATTAGTTGGAATATTTAACTTCGGGTATAAGGATAATTTGACGAGGACACTCGCACTTTATATTTATGACTGATGGACTGTTATGGACAAAAACCAGACGGACATATTAAATAATCCAGGACAAAGGACAATTAACCCATGGGCATAAAACTAAAATCAACACGTCAAACATCATGATTACGGAAGTTTAAATAAGCATAATTCTTTTATTTCATATTTAATTTCCTTTATTTTATATTTAATTGCACTTCTAATTATAGCACTTTTATTTATTGTTATTGTATTTAATTGCACTTTTAATTATCGTACTTTTTAATTATCGCAAGTTTATTTTATCGCACTTTTATTTATCGCAATTTCATTATCGTTATTTACTTTACGCTTTAATTAAGTCTTTTATTTATTTAATATTTTACATTTTGTTTTAACTGCAACTAAAGTTTTAAATTCGTCAAACTGGTCATTAAACGGTAAAAAACCCCCCTTTAAAATAATAATATTACTTATATATATATTCGTATTTTTATAAATTAAACTAATATAGCGTTAAGCTTTGATTAAAAGATTCCCTGTGGAACGAACCGGACTTACTAAAAACTACACTACTGTACGATTAAGTAGACTGTCTATAAGTGTTGTAGCAAGGTTTAAGTATATCCATTCAATAAATAAATAAATATCTTGAGTAAAATTGTATCGTATTTAATAGTATTTCCTGCTAAGATTTAATAGTATTTTATACCCCTTAGCTTTGACATCAGACTCGTTTTTGTCCGGAGTACGTTGGTGATGATCACAAGTTGATGTTAGATTTCTACCGTACTTTAAGTGATGAGTTGAAGGGTAAGATTAGCCGGGGTATGGCTGAGTCTTTCGAAGATTTATACGAATTGGCTAGGGGTTTTGAGCCGGAGGTTCCGAGGAAAAGCGATTTCACTTTTTCGAAGAGAAAGTTTGAAGGTTCGAGTTATTCGAACTTTTCAAATAAAAAGAACAAGAAAGGCTCCGAGAGCGTTAATAGTGTGAAGAAGGGTGCTTCCGGAGGTTTCAGACCCACGTGTTATAATTGTAATCAAAGAGGGCACATCGACCGTGATTGTACCAAGGCGACGACGAAGCTTACTTGTTTTAATTGTGGTAAAGAGGGGCACAAAAGGCTCGAGTGTCCCGAGTTGCGCAATGATAATGTTAAGCGGTTAGAGAAGGCGTCGGGTATGGCTAGGGGTCGCAATTATTTGATGACCAACGATGAAGCCAAACAATCGAACGAAGTTGTCTCAGGTACTTTCATGGTTAATTCTAATCCGGCAAGGATACTTTTTGATAGTGGTGCTAACTTGTTGTTCGTGTCACCAAAATTTGTGCCTAAACTTAATAAACCATTAGCTAAGTTAAGTCGTCCGGTAGAGGTCGAAATAGCGGACGGCAAGACGGTGCTAGTGGTTGACGTGTGTAAGAATTGTGATGTTGTGTTTGGTGCCGAAAACTTTAAGATTGATCTTATCCCGATGACTTTGGGTGATTTCGATATCAATGTTGGTATGGATTAGCTCGATCATAATAGATCCGATATTGCATGCCATGAAAAATTAATTCGTGTAAAGGCCCCAAGTGGGGGAGAGTTAATTATTCACGGTGATAAGCGTAGAAAACTTGTGCCGATATGCACTTTTTCACGGGCACGTTGTTTTCTTGTTGGCGGTGGCATGGCTTTTCTTGCCCATGTTGTTGATACTCGTGACGAGCCACCACCCATTCGTGAAATTTCGGTGGTTAGTGAATTCGAAGACGTTTTTCTGGACGAGTTACCGGGTGTTACGGCGGAAATACAAGTTGAATTTCGCATTGAGTTGGTTCCGGGGGCTACCCCCATTGCTAAAACTCCTTATCGTTTAGCGCCGACAGAAATGCAAGAGTTGTTAAATCAAACTCAAGAGTTGCTCGAGAAGGGTTTTATTCGACCGAGTGCTTCTCCATGGGGCGCTCCGGTTTTATTTGTAAAGAAGAAGGATGGTAGTATGCGGATGTGCATCGATTATCGGGAGTTAAATAAAGTGACGATCAAGAATCGTTATCCATTACCTCGGATTGACGATTTGTTTGACCAACTCCAAGGTGCAACGTATTTCTCTAAAATCGACCTACGATCTGGCTATCACCAAATGCGGGTCCGTGAGGAAGACATCGAGAAAACGGCTTTTCAAATGCGTTATGGGCATTTTGAATTCGTAGTTATGCCTTTTGGTCTTACGAATGCACCGGCGGCATTCATGGACCTTATGAACCGAGTGTGCCAACCTATGTTGGACAAGTCGATAATTGTGTTCATCGACGATATACTTGTTTATTCGAAGAGTATGAACGAAGAAGACGTTACGAAAGGAGAAGTTGTATGCTAAGTTCTCCAAATGTGAATTTTGGCTAAGGGAGGTTCAATTCCTTGGCCATATTGTGAACAAAGATGGTATTCAAGTAGATCCGGGGAAGATAGAGACGGTGAAGAGTTGGAGACAACTGACTATGCCTACGGAAGTCCGAAGTTTTCTCGGGTTGGCCGGTTATTATCGTCGGTTTATCCATGACTTTTCTAAGATCGCTTCTTCATTAACGAAATTGACGAGGAAGAACGCGAGATTTACTTGGGAGAATGAGCAAGAAATTGCTTTTCAATTGCTGAAAGAGAAGTTGTGTCAAGCTCCGGTGTTAGTTTTGCCGGAAGGAGTGGAAGACATGACGGTTTATTGTGATGCTTCGCTAAATGGGCTCGGGTGTGTTCTTATGCAAAGGGGTAAAATCATCGCTTATGCCTCTCGACAATTAAAGGAACACGAGACGAGATATCCGACTCATGATCTTGAGTTGGCGGCGGTTGTGCATGCGTTGAAAATTTGGCGCCACTACTTGTATGGTGTCAAGAGTACGATTTATTGGGATCATAAGAGTTTGAAACACCTCTTCAATCAACGAGATTTGAATTATCGCCAACGTAGGTGGATGGATATGGTGAAAGATTATGATTGTGAAATACTTTATCATCCGGGCAAGGCGAATGTGGTCGCGAATGCGTTAAGTCGAAAGAGTCATCACCCGACGTTACGATTAGGATTGTTACGTATGATTATTACTAACAATTTTCTTGAAAAACTTGGTGTGATTCAAATAGAGGCTTACGTTCACAACAAGCATGCGGAACGAATCATGGGGCAATCGGAGTTCATTACTATGGGCTCGCATGGTTTGTTGTCTTTTCAAGGAAGAGTGTGGGTGCCTAAGATGGGTGATTATCGACAAGTGCTACTTGATGAAGCACATAAGTTGAAGTATTCCATTTATCCGGGCGCGACGAAAATGTATCTAGATTTAAGAAAAGATTATTGGTGGCCGGGCATGAAACGTGATGTTGTGAAGTATGTTGATCAATGCGTCACGTGTTTGCAAGTTAAGGCCGAGCACCAAAAGCCGTATGGTAAGTTACAACCGTTGGAAATCCCAAAATGGAAATGGGAGCACATTACCATGGATTTCATCACAAAGTTACCTAAAACGGCGAGAACCCAATTTGATTCGATTTGGGTTATAGTTGCTCGATTGACGAAAAGTGCTTTGTTTCTTCTCATTCGGGAAGCGATATCGTCAGAGACCTTGACTAAGTTGTTTGTCAAGGAAGTCATCTCTTGACACGGAGTTCCTATATCGATTATTTCGGATCGAGATACTCGTTTTACATCTCGGTTTTGGGAAAAGTTTCATGAAGATATGGGTACACAATTGAAATTGAGCACGGCGTATCATCCTCAAACGGACGGTCAAACCGAATGTACGAATCAAACTTTGGAGGATATGTTACGGGCGTGTATTATTGACTTTGGTGGTAGTTGGGACGAGCACTTACCTTTGGTGGAATTCTCGTACAATAATAGTTATCATACTAGTATCGAGATGCCACCTTACGAGATGCTTTATGGGCGGAGGTGATGAACTCCGATTTGTTGGGGTGAAATTGGTCAAAGATAGATCGGGAGTACCGATTTGGTTTTGGAGACGAATAACAAGATTGATATTATTCGGGATCACTTGAAGAAGGCTCAAGATAGACAAAAGTCGTATGCCGATAAACGTAGACGAACGATCGAATTTCAAGAAGGTGACATGGTGATGCCTAAGGTTTCGCCATGGAAAGGTATTATTCGATTTCGAAAATGGGGAAAGTTAGCTCCTCGGTTTATTGGGCCATTTAAGGTTTTAGCTCGTGTTGGTGAAGTCGCGTATCGTTTGGAATTACCCGAAGAACTTGCGGGGATTCATAATACATTTCATGTTTCCCATCTCTGTAAGTGTCTTGCGGATGATTCTTCATGGATGCCATTAGACGAAATTGAGCTAAACAATAAGTTAGAATATGTTGAAGAGCCGATTGCTATACTTGATGAGAAGGTGAAAATGTTGAGAAATAAAGAGGTGAGAACTTTTAAAGTTTAATGGCGTCGTAGTAAAGGTTCCGAGTTTACTTGGGAGCCCGAAGAGTTTGTGTTGGTTTATCTTCCTTCTTGTCATGCGGCGTGGATCGCGAGGACGCGCTCCGATTCAAGTGGGGGAGAGTTGTAAGACCCGTTTATTTGTAGTGTACATAAGTGTAGTTAATGTACTTGAAGTGGGGTTTTGGTTATACATATTAAAAGAATGCAGAAAATTGGTCTGGGCGTTTGGCGCGTCGCGCGGCCATTTGGCGCGCCGCGCCATTGTTCTGTGACAGATTCCTTTCTTTTTTATTAGATATTTTGAGGGCAAATTGGTAAATTCACTAAAAGGCCGACTTTAAGGCTCTAGATTCAGTTTGATGAGCCTCATAACACCATTTTCACCTACTTCACCTCTTCCAAATTAATTTAGTGAGAGAAAGGGTTTTCTAGAGTGAGAGAACTCAAATCAAGGAAGAAGAAGTCGATTTCGGGTCTAAGTGCAAGCATTAAAGTTGTTCATCTATCCTCTAGCTACGTTTTGATTGTAGTGGTATGCTCTAATCTTGATTTCCTAATTTAATTTTGTGAAAGGGTTAGTGTTAGGGTTAATGGTGAACTTAAAACCCACTTTGTTAGTAAATTGGGTGTTTTGGGTGAATTTGGGTCATGAAGACCTAAAGATGATTAACTAGGGTTTTTCGAAGTATTAATTGATGTTTATGAGCTTAAATTAGTTAGTTAATTACTAGCACACCTAGAGATAAGTAAATGGGCGTTGTGTGGTTTGGGGGATGACTCGAAATGGGTGTGTTGACCTTAATTTGGTCAAATGGGTCAAGATGGACCTAAGTTAGTTAATGTTGTTGTGTAATGCATAAACCTTGTGTTGAAATGCGTTTTAAACCTAACTTGGCTAACGATTAGGGTTTTGGGTATGTTAACTCAAATATTAGGGTTAAGGGTGTGAATGGGTCAAAATTGCACCATGGGTCAAGATACACTAGAATGGAGTTTTAGTTGGTTGACCAACTTGAGTTTGTGATTGATATTATGTATAATGTAATAGGTACGTTACATTGAAGATTTCCGAGCTTGATTATCTTTCACAAGAGATTTTGAGGTGAGTGGAGTAATTATACGTATGTGTATATGACACGTTTATTTGTGGGTGTTATGGTATGAACCATCGAGCCGGTAGTGCCATAACATATGTGCGATAATATGTGAACCACGAGCCGGTAGCATCAAGTGTGAACCACGAGCCGGTAGCACTATAAACTAGATGTGAACCACGAGCCGGTAGCATCGAGTGTGAACCACGAGCAGGTAGCACTATAAAATAAGATGTGAACCACGAGCCGGTAGCATCGAGTGTGAACCACGAGCCGGTAGCACTATAAAAGAGTATGACTCAATTGCGTATGCTGTGAACCACGAGCTGGTAGCACCATAGCGTTTATGGTTAACCATATTGAGATTGTCGTTTATTTAGCATATTGTTTATATATATATATATATATATATATATATATATATATATATATATATATATATATATATATATATATATATATATATATATATATTGTGTTGAGTATATGCTAATGCGGTTTTATGTTAATGTACGACTTGTTAAGTGTTTTGGGTACGATGACATGCTAATTGAGTTACAAGTTCGTATGAGGTATTTGGTGAATGTGATTTCAAATAGATGAGTTATATATATGTATATGTAATTATTGCATTCACTAAGCTTTGCTTACCCTCTCGTTGTTTACCTTTTTATAGGTTCGGTTGTGGACAAGGGTAAGGGCATCATCTTGGATTAAAGATCCCGTCGTTGTTAGAGAACGCTTTTGAGATATTTAGCTTTTGGAGTTTGACCGAGACTTGGGTAGTTTAATCCCAAACACCATGCTCGTAGTGTAGTTTGGTACTTAAACTTTTTGATGGTCGAAACTCATATTTTGTATTAAACTCGTAAAACGGCCGATGGGGGCCCCGCTTCGTAAAACTCATTTTATTAATGGAATGTGTTAGTTTTACATATTTGAATATGTTGTTAAAAGTGTTTTGTCTAATTATGTCGGAAGTAGCCAATCTTTTTCGCATTTCAAGACTTTTGGGACAGACCAGAATGGCGCCCGCGCGGCCTTCTGGCGCGCCGCGCCATTTGCTGATTAAACAAAAAAATTTTTTTTGTTATATTTCAAGCGAGTTCGATTGCGATTTGGTTTGGGTTGTTACACAAAGGTAATTTTCAACTGTTATTCTTTATTGATTAAATCACAAAGAATTACAACTATCCTTGGCGGAATGATAGTTGGTTGATACAGATTTACCTAAGTATAGCTATGAGGATAAACTTAAAGCTATTACACGTTTTGGACTTTAAATAACAAAACCCACACCACTAGTTGTTACAATAGTGGATACAATAATTTATAGTAGTCCTATTAACAGTGTAATGGTTCTATTGTCCACTGGTACATAGGATGTCTGTACTTGTAGGGACAACTGCATCAGAGAGCGTGCTCTCCTCTTTCCTCTTTGGTAGCTATTTGCAGGAACACCCCAATTTGGTTTGGCACAACTATTCATTTAAACAAATAGAATGTTGTGTTCCTTAGGCATTGACAAAGTATAGCACATGTCTGCACAAGCGTTAAACTTCTGCATTCCCACGTGGTCTTGTAAGGTCACTTGTCAGCCGTCGATGCGTGTCCTTTCCTGTTCAACTTTGTCTTTGACTTCTGTTGAATAGTACAATTATTGTAGACCACTCAGAAAACCACCATGCCTGTAATGGAGCATGGCTGTCTTGTGTTATATACTGCTTACCAGGTTTACTGGTTCTTCTTATGCTGAGTCACTTGATATTCTTGAATTGCTGGGTACTCATCCTGTGCTGATTCAAAGAATAAGCTCTATCTTGTGCTGGTAGACTAGGCAGCATACTGAACACTTGACATAGCAATATCTGCTGCCTATACATAAATAAACATGTGCTGGCTGCACATAACATTTTAGTGCAAATAAATTGCAGTTTTGTCATAATTAAATCCATAATTATTTTGGGGACTCAACAATCTCCCCCTATTTGATGATGACAAAACTTATGACATTTAGAGAAAACACTAAAGCCAGCACTGAGGAACCTAATGAAAAATAGACAGTAAATTTGTCCCTTTTAAGTTTGTTTTTGGGATCTTTTGCTGAGTTATCTATATCTTATAAATTGATATGATTTTGAAGATAAACTCATTTCATCTTCATTACAACAGAGTATATACAGAAATTACAAAACATCATAATGAAAAATGAAGTAACAAAAGATACATTTTGAGCACTAGAAGGCTATCTGTCTCTATCTTTATCTTTTTCTAGTTCATCACCAGATAGCTCTTCTTCTTTCACTTTCCAGGCAGCCCAGGCTTCAGGAAACAAGTAAGGCAGCTCAGCAGGGTCATAAACTGGAACATGAGGAGGTAGAATGATAGGATCTCTTCTGTATAGGCCTTCACCAGTATATTTCTTTCTTTTAGGCTTTTGAGAAAGAACTTCTTCTACGTTTACTACTGGTGCATTCCCAAATTTTGTTTCTTTATTGAAGAGCTCTTGGAGTTCTGGTTTCAATGTCTTTTTAATACCACTTTCAGCCTTACCAATGAAGTACTCCAATATCTCCATCCATTCACTAAATCTGAAGGTTCTCAATTCGGTGTAGTCTACCTTTTCTTGAATGTTCTCTTCCCTGCTGATAGTGAAAGCTCTTTTTGTGCCTCTGTGCACTTTGATTATCTTGCTGGGATTTGATCTCCTGGTCAGTACATCACCATACTTGCTCCTATAATAGTGACCAGATAGCTCTATTGTTCGTTCAGTTTCTATAGGAACAGTAGCAGGTGCCTTTTCAGCAGCTTCCAGTTCATCAAGAGCTTTATCTTGTTCCTTAACAATATCTTTGGCTAGCTTGAGGGACTCAACCTCTTGCTTTCTATCAGCAGCCAATTTTGCTTCTACTTCCTGAAGCCTTACCCTTTCAGCATATTCAGCATCAGCATCCTCCCTTCTTTGCCTTTCAACTTCTAAGCCCAAAAGATAATCATCTACAGTAATATTCAGGGACTTTGATGTTTCAATCATTTTCCTTCCCTCATCAGTTCTAAGGGCATCACAATACTGCCTTAGATCCATACCCAGTTGCCGAGCCTCTTGAAATTGAGCTTTCTCTTTATCATTATGAAGCCTTTGACCATTGTTATTTAGATACATGCCAATTTCAATGCCATCGGTTAAAGCAGTGATATAGAATGGCTGATCAAGAGGATGATGCAGCAATCTAACTTGACGTATCCTTTCAGAAATAGCTGCTTTTCTTTGCTCAAGCAATTCTGATACAGTGATCTCCAGCCTGTAAGCCTATCTTTCATCTGGATTCATCCTTCTTAGATCTGGATCACCACGAGCAACTGAATAATCTTCCCAAGTTGTGTGTTTATCATGAGGTTTTGGGTAAGATGGAGGATACATGATTGATTCTGATATGCCTGACGAACTCACTGAAAACTGATTAATACGGTCATCCCGTGTTCTCTTAAAATAAGAAAGAGTCCCGGGATAGATAGGTGATTGAACAAATAAGTGATCTCCTCTACCCCAGACTGTGAAGTTAGCAGGATCAACAGTATCATCATCTTGTTTAGCACCCAGCTCAACCGCCTTGGCTGGGTCTTCAACACTTGTTTCACCCAGCAGCACACTACTGGCTGGGTCTTCATTCACATCACTCCTTGCTATGTCTTCCGTATCAGCTGACTGATTAGTATCAGCTGACACAACTGCTACTGTATCTTCATCAGCTGCCTCAAATAGGGGTCCTTTCCTTAGGGGCTGGTTGTCCCTAGGAGCAGATTTCACCCTTTGTTTGTCGATTGGCTTGGGTTCAGCTGATGGTTCTTGTGTTGATACTGGTTCTTGTGAAGGTAGATAGGAAATAATAGCAAGATGCTCCCCCTTAACATCATCATTATCAAGGTCTATTATTTCTGCTGGCTGTTGTTGTGTAGCTGGCTGAGCAGAAAATACTGGTCAAGAAGATGAGCTAGTTTCTAACATTGCATCTAGCCATTTCATGAACACGTCAGCTCTAACTCCTCCTGACCCAGTAGATTGCAGATAATCTTTCATTTATTTAGGAGTCATTCGTTTGATCCTTTCTACTCGCTCAACATACACCTTTGCCCTTTTCTTGTCATACTTAACCATGAACTTAGCATTTCTTTTACGAGCATCTATTTTGTACTTTTTAATGCTGAGTAGTTCATCATTAATATCCAACTTTTCTGGGACCAGGCTTCTTCTATGTTCAATTCTGTGTTGTTTATGAGCAACATAAGCCTCCCATTTGGCATTAAAGGCATCATTTAAATCCTTCTGATGTCTCTCCAGTTTTCTTTTCATTTTCCTTTCAATCGTCTGAGAGACAACAAAAGATTCAGCAACAGCCAGCTCAGAAACATCACTGGGCTTACCGCCAGAACCAATATCATCCACTGATGTGGCAAACACACTGGGTTGAGATTCTCCAGCTGCCTGTGTACCAGCTTCAGTATGAGCGTTGCTGGGCTTAGTGCCAGCACCTTGACCAGTACCAGTACCATCATCATCACCATCTCTCCTTTGCTGTTTAGGAGCCTTTTTATGCTCATGCTCCCCCTCAGATTGTTTTCTCTTTTTGGACTTCTTTTTAGACTTCTTCTCCCCATTTTTTTCATCAGCAGGGGAAGAAGGGTGATTAGGGGAAACCTGTGCATCAAGGTCACTATCTGACTCAGGAACTGAATATGCAAAGTTGTTCCAGTCAGCATCAGCAGGAGAAAGATGGGCACCAGGGTCTACACCATATTGTCGGAGACACAGATTTGAAGATCTAACTTCATTTCTTGCAACACCCATGGCCATTTGAGCAACAGTGGCCCTAACATCTGCTTGTAGGGCAGCATTTGTTGCATAGTCTCCACCAATTGAAGATAAGCAGAGACAGGAACCATATTAGCCATTTGCTGTTCCTGCAAATCCAACCTCTCTGCCAATATCTGATTCTCTTCATTAAGAAAAAGATTCCTTCGATTAGCAGCATCAAGATTAGTTTGAAGACGGGCAATATGATTAGCATATTCATTATGAGAGATGATCCACCTTTTGAGATCCTCCTCTTCTTCAGATTGTTTGACAATAGCTTCCACCGCTAGATCAGCAAAAGCACATACTTGTTTGAGCTGGTTTTCAATGGTAGAAGTGGTAACCTCCCCAGCTCTGCGTATGGCTTCAGTCATTCTATCAATAATAGCAGAGTGAATGGTGCTTTGTAGATATGGTGTAACTTTGGCTAACGTCTTATAGACAGCCAGAGTGGAGATGGCAGCCACCTCATCAGCATTAAAACTGCTGGTTGAGGGGCGATCACTAGCAGCTAACATAGGAGTACCTCCGTGGGGTGGTGGAGGTGGAAGGTTAGAATTTGACTCGTCATCATGATCACTGTTGATGCATTTTCTGTAAGTCCCTAGACATCTAGCCTACGTTTGTGATTAGTACTTCAGTTTATGGAATATCATGATCGCTCGTTATTATCCTATATGTGTTTGTATGTGGTTACAGGTACTGCAGGAACGCGATATGGATGTTTGACTATGTTAGACTTAGTCAGATGTGCGTGTGAAGTCTCACTCGTACGGATGATAGGCTCATACGCACGGTTGATGCTGGGCTAAGCCACAATTATAACCTAAATGAGAAGACATAAGTGAGTGATCACTCGTACGGCTAATAAAGCCAACTCGTACGTGTGATAGATGACTCATATGGGTGAGTCAACAGCAGGGGTATATAAGTGTTATGTTCTTCATTTTAGGTTAAGCCTCTCACACACACACACACACCCCACTCAGATCTGGTTCTCTAATCCGATTCTCTCTCAACCCAAATCACTTCAGTAGTGAATAATAGCTCTAGGCATTAATCTAATCACACAATTCCAATCCTTGTTGTGGTTTGACTAATTTAATCCCAAAAGCTCCTCATATTCACTTAGATTGGCTTGATTCACTAATTCCACCTTGTGTGAATTAAACCTGTTGATTTTGAAGTTCCTAGTCATGTTTCATCATTGGTATCAGAGCTTAGGTTGTGATTTCAACATCATCTAGTGATTTTTGGTGATTAATGAGTTTATTATTTTGGGTTTTTGAGTTAAAAGTGATTTTGATCAAAAAGGAATCATTTTTACGTGTGTGATTGTTTTTAGAGAGTGTGTTTATGTTAGTTTAGTGCTAATCCAGCTTGTGGACGAAGAAATTGAGGTTTAGCATCAATTTCTAGGTTTTTGGGTGATTTGAGCTGAACAGCAGCTTGCACGAGTGAGTCAAAGATTTTGATCACACGCACGGTTGACCAGACGGTTGACTGTCACTCATGAACTCACAAGCACGGTTTAGCATAACCTTTTGAGGTTAAGTGACAACAGTCTGATCACACGGGTGATCAAGTGGTTGACTGTGAAATGTACGAGTAATCACACGCGTGATCATCACTCGTACGTTTGAGACTTAGTGATTGGTTCTTTTGATTGAGTTGTGACACGTACGATTGAGTAGTGACACGTACGCTTGAGTTTATGACATGTACGGTTGATACTATCACACGTACGGTTGATATCCTGAACCGCACGGTTTACCTTTGGTAAAAGTTTTTAAGATGTTTAATTCAAACGATTACGCGTTGGCTGCACCATTAGTTCAGAGCATTACGAATATGACTCAACGATTACTCCTTGATGAGAGTGAATGAGAAAGTGGTACGAAATGTCCGAGGTTAATGAATATGGATAACTATTCTACTTGGAAGTCGAGATTTAAGATTTGGTCTGATGGTCAGGACACGAAGCTTTGGAAGTACATGGAAACTGAATTTCAATGGCCACGTTCACCTGTTACAAATGAATTGTACACGTTACATAACATGCCTTCGGAAGAACGTGAAGAGTATAACTTGGAAAAGAAGATGTACTGTAACTTGACAAGTGCTCTTGATGGTCCGATTTTCCATCAATTTCTGTGTCATGATAACTCATTCAAGATATGGGAAGCACTTCGTACTTTTAACGAAGGAAATACATCTTACAGAACTAGAAAAGGTTTAGAATTGAAAGCTGAGTTTGATCATTTTCACTGGCAAGTTGGAAAGTCTATTACATAATTGGTTGAAAGATATCGCCATTTGCTAGCTGAACTACACAAGCATGATGTGACCATTGCTGAAAAAGATAAAGTAACATGTCTAGCTTGAGCATTACCGTTGGAATGGAATGGTTTCGTATTAACTATGAAAACCTGTGGAGAACTAGCTACTGCAACAGTGAACTCGTTTATTGCAAGACTTCAGGAAGAAGAACTAGAGTTGTTAAACAAAGTCAAGAGGTCTAAACAAGTTCAAGACACGAAAATGTATTGTCTAAATGGTTACACACCGCCTAAGTCAGCTCATGCACCATTTCAACCAGATTTTGTTACGAACAATCAGAATATGTATGGTTTGAATGTTAGCAGTGCACCTATTCAACAACCTTCGTATCCACCACAAGTTTCACCAAGTTCACTAAACAATCAATCACAGCCTACTTCCAATACTACAGAGTTATCCACACCGACTGCATCAGATGTTCTGTCTGCACTTAAGATCGAGAACTTGAGGAAAGGTGGAAAAGAAAAGATTAGTAAAGATATAGCATTGCTATCGAGTCTTGTTAATTCTTATGATAGTTATCGTGATGGTCGTGTGGGTAACATTCATCTAACAACAGAAGATTATCATCAACTTGATAAAGATGAAGCAGAAAAGATGGATATTATGTGGGGTATGGCAAATCTTATGAGATGAGCTAGAGATTACAAAGAGCGAACTGGAAAACCGATCAGTCTGACCAAAGATACCAAACTGGGTTTTGATATGAATACTGTTACTTGTTACAACTGTGGAAAATTAGGTCATTTTTCAAGACAGTGCACAAAACAGAAGAAGCAGGGTAATCGTAATCAGTCCAAGAATCAGAACTACAGTTCTCAGAGTCAAACTACAAAGCGTGAGATTTACATTACTGATAAAGTAAATGAAGCTGAAATAGCTGAAGGTCCGAACAAAGCTTTAGTTGTCATTCATGGAGACGATGATGATTGGTCTATCAAATTGAATGTTGATGATCAACAACCTAAAGCTAACATGGCTAAGATTACTGAAGTAAAAGAAGACTGTTTCGTTGGTCAAAGTATAATTGAGAAGCTGACTGCTCGTGCTGAAAGAGCTGAAGAGTTTTCAAGAACCATTCGGAGAGAGAAGATTCAGAAGATGGTTAAAGATAAATTCAAGAAGGCACGTGATTCAGTTCCTCGTACACCTGAATCTGGAAGCATTTCACCAACATCGTCAGAGGACTACTACTTCAATAGTTGGAACGACAGATATGGTGATATCTCAGTATTTGAAGACAGTATAGAAGTTAATCAAAGTGAAGAGACATTGGTTGATGCTAATACGGAACTAGACAAATGGGGTAAAATGTTTGCTGCTGAATTAGAAATGTTAGTTCTTATGGGTGAAGGTTCAGATCTTGAGAGTTTAAGTTCAGATGTTGATGATTCGGAAAAGAAGTCAGAATCAGAGGTTGAAGATAATGCTGATCATACTGGAGTAGATCAATCTGATTTTGAAGTATTGAACAAGCAAGCAGTAGATTTACTGAAGATGTGCTTATCAGAAAGTGATCTTGAAAATGTTTTTGGTTTGATAAGAGCTAAGGATATTTGGGACAGACTTGAGCAGATTCATTTGGGTAAAGATGCTGATACATCAGAGTTCCTTACAGACTCGTCAGAATCAGAAGATGAGTTCGATTATGGGAAGAAGACAGATTACTTTGCATTTATGGCCGAGACTTCCTCATCAAATAACGCTCAACAGGTATCTTCTGATCCATCTACTGTTATTGAATGTGTTAAATGTGCTGAATCTAAGGTAACAATAGATAATTTAACAAAGGCATATGCGGAGATGAAAGAAAAATGGCATGCTGACCATGTGACCACTAAGGTTGAAAACGAATTGAAAGAGCAGATCAAAGTTCATAAAAAACAACTTCACGATCATAAATGTTATAAATTTGACATAAATCAAGCTTTGATTAAACGTGTTGACACGATTAATGAACTAAAGAAAGAAAATGAATGCGTTAAAGCTGATTTAGAGGCAATTTCAATTAAAATGAAATGTTGGGCAAGTGCGTCACAATGGAATGCATTAATGGTGGAACTTAATGACTTCTGCATCTCCTCCTTTTCAGAACACATTTGTTAATGCAAATGTAGTTGACGGTCGACCAGAAGATTGTATTCCTCATAGTTATGAAGATTATGTTGAAAAGAATAAAAAATGTAGTTCAACTAAGAATACAACTTCTGATGATACTGCTGAAGGTGCTCTAGATCATGAGGAAGATAGGAAAACTGGGTTAGGAGATAACTCTAAGACAAGTAGAGTTAGAACACCGAAAGATCCTGTTAAAATTTTGAGAAATCCTAGATTTGCTAATAGACCGGTTCCTCCTGTTACACCTACACCTGTTCCAAGAAATAAAACAAATGATTCTCCTGTGTTAGTAAGAACACAAGATCCGTCATCTTCAAATTCTAATAACTTGTATGAATTTAGAGGACATAGGGAGTTTCGTCAATGTTTTAGTTGTGCTATTTTTGGGCACATTGCTGCTAATTGTCCTAGAAGATATAGATTACCAAGACAGAAGATTGATCTCACATATGATGATCGCAGATCATCTTATGCTCATAAAACAAGTTCACCTGTTAATGATGAAGTTCGTGTTAAAAATCATACGACAAAGGTTGTCTATGGAGAGTATAAGAGAAAGAACTTCAATAGGTCAATTTCTCCTATGAAGTTTAAGGTTCCTAAACAGGACACTGAGGCAAGAGTTGCCAAATCAAGTGATCATAGTAGAGCTTTTGAACTAAAGGCACGATCGCCTTCACAGAAAGCTAGTCGTCAAAAATATTTTTCTCGTACCAGACCACGAGCCAATCGCTCTGAAAATGAGTAAAATGTGAAAAACCAGAAGAGCAATATTGCTACTTCTAAACTGTCTAAGTATACGGTTTCTAATGATGATATTACACCGAACTCAAATGGGAAATGGATGGAAGTTCAAGCTATGGGTGTTAATGGACAACCTACTGCCGTCCGGGCGTGGGTTCCCATTATCAATTAATTTTCTTAATATGATATGCAGGGAACCAGGGTACCTACAAAAAACACCTGGATAGTGGATAGCGGCGCTTCGAGATATATGACTGGACAGCTATCTCTTCTTTCAGATGTACGACCAATTAAGGGAGGTTATGTAGCATTTGCTGGAGATAAAGGAGGTCACATTTCAGCTCAGGGTTTATTGAAGAATGAAAAAGTTAGTTTTGACAAAGTGAATTATTGTCAAGAGCTTGCAAATAATTTGTTGTCGGTTTCACAAATCTGTGAATAATCTTTTAAGGTAGCATTTGATGATGAATTCAGCTACATTTTGAAGCCAAAATTTGTGATTCCGCCTGAAATGATTTTGATGAAGGCTCCTAGACAAGCTGATTTAGATATGCTGGATATGAATGTTGCTACTTCAACTACTGAACAACATCAAGCTTTTGTTTCTAAAGTGACTGAATAAGATTCTATTACGTGTGTAATGACCCAACTTTTTCGACTTGTTTTTGTGCCTCGTGTTTTTGCGAAACTGCGTATTTGTGCGTACTGTGCTACTTTATACTCTGGAATCTTTATACACATGGCTTACTTTCATTTATGTGTTAAAACGTGCCTTTAAGTACGTAGGATACATAACTTGATCACCGAAAGCCTTTATGACCGTTAGTGTCACTTGACGTTACGAACAAACTGCGTACTGCGTACACGTTTAACTTTTGTCGTAATCGGAATATTATGACTACGAAATCTTAAATATTATTTTATAATAATAATTACTTGGGTTTTTGGATGCTTAATTAGGCGTAGTAATTTACTTATGCTTACTAGTTAGTCTTGTTGGACTTTCTACCTTGTTGGGCCTTAGCCCACCCTACACTAGTTAGTGGACTATTTAATTAGTCCAATTATAAATAGCTAGTGACCCATTATTATGTAAGACAAATACCCATTTATTAGAGGGAACATACTAGCATTTATGTCAAGTATTATCCTTAATGTTGCATGGGATCCTAACATAAGTACCAACTTTAGACAACCATTAACCAAAAAGCAAAAGTTGGTCTTGTTGAGTCCCCAAAATAATTAAGGATTTAATTATGACAAAACTGTAATTTATTTGCACTAAAATGTTATGTGGAGTCAGCACAAGTTTGTTTATGTATAGACAGCAGATATTGCTGTGTCGAGTGTTTAGTTTGCTGCTCAGTCTACCAGCACAAGGTAGACAGTGTTCTTCAATCAGCACATGATGTGTACTCAGCAAATCAAGAACATGAAGTGACTCATCAATAAAGAACCATCACAGCTGGAATGCAGCTTACTACACAAGACAGCTATGCTCCATTATAAGCATAGTAGTTTCCCGAGTGGTCTACATCAATGGTACTATTCAACAGAAGTCAAAGATAAAGTTGAACAGAAAAGGACACACGTCGGAGGCTGACAAGTGACCTTACAAGACCACAAGGGAATGCAGAAGTTTAACGCATGTGCAGACATGGGTTATACTTTGTCAACACCTAGGGAATACAACATTCTATTTGTATAATCAAATAGTGGTGCCAAATCGAATTTGGGTGTTCCTGCAAATAACTACCAAAGAGGAAAGAGGAGAGCATGCTCTCTGATGTAGTTGTCCCCACAAGTACAGACATCCTATGTACCAGTGGACAATACAACCATTACACGGTTAACAGGACTACTATAAATTGTTGTATCCACTATTGTAACAACTAGTAGTGTGGGTTTATTTTTTTATAGAGTCAAAACGTGTAATAGCTGTTAGTTTACCTCTTAGCTATAATCTAGGTAATCTGTATCAACCAACTATCATTCCGCCAAGGATAGTTGTGATTCTTTGTGATTCAATCAATAAAGAATTACTGTTGAAAATTACCTGTGACTCTATTTATTTGCATGCTTGAATACTAATTGTGTTTAACTGTTAAGTTATTTAAAAAAAAATTGTATTCACCTCCTACAATACTCCTGTTGTTATCAAGGGACCAACAACTGGTATCAGAGCTTCAGTCTTGATAATCAATATCTTGGATCTGATTACCTTGAAAATGGCTCATCCAATAGACCACCCAAATTTGATGAAGATGAGGATGAAACTTGGAAGGCAAGGTTCATACTTCACCTTGAGTCTATTGACCCACTCATGCCTGGTATAGCCACAGATGGTCCATTTGTACCCACTGAGACTATTGGTAGTGCTCCAGCTACAGCTGACACTCCTGCTGTTCCTGGCAGAGAGGTTATTCTCACCCCTTCTAGATGGGATGCTGAGGATAAACGTCGTGTTGAACTTGACCCTAAAATCAGAACCTTGTTAGCTATAACTTTGCCTAACCCACTGTTCAAACTGATTAAGGGAAAAGAAAATGCCAAGCTTATGTTGGACTATCTAGATTTTACCTATAAGGGTATGGGGAAAGTAAGGCAGAACAGAATGATTGCTTTAAAAAGAGAATATGAAATGTTCTTTGCCTACAAGAATGAAACCGTTAAGAAAACCTTCATTAGGTTTAACTCCTTGATTGCTGACCTGATTACTTTGAATGTCACCTATACTGAATTTGAATAAGTAAACAAATTCATAGATTCACTGCCTACTAAATGGAAATCTGTTACTGACCCGTTAAGAACCACTCAGACCCTAAAGAACTTTAACATGTCTTCTCTCTATAGTTCACTTTGGAACCATGAGAAGGCAGAGGCTAAATTTGAACTTAACTTGAAAGAAAACTTTAGGTCTGCCCCTACCATTTCAAAATCTTCTAAGATAGATGATACTGCTCTTATTGCTGCTGCTAAAAAGAAAGCTCAAAAGGCTTTACTGGTTCAAAAGTTGTTGGCAGAAGAAGAGACAGGTGAGAGTGATGTGGATAGTGGTATTGGGTCTGAAGAAAGCAATGATGGTGAAAGTGATGCAGAAGGGTTTGCTGAAGGTATGGCTCTACTGGCTAGGCAGTTCAAAAGGTTCAATCGTAATAGAACCAGCAAGTCATACAAAGGGAGTAAGAAACCGAGTGCTAGGTATAGCAGCAAGTCAGTCAAGGGTCCTAAATCTGAGTGTTATAATTGTGGGAAGGTTGGACATTTTGCTGCTGAATGCATGTCCAGGAAACCTTCATCTTCACTTTCTAACTCTTTCTCAAAAGCCGACAAGTATAAGAACAAGTACAAAGCTATGAAAGCTCAGATGAAGGAAAGTGCTAAGACTGATAAGAAGGGTAAAAAGCCAGAAAAGGTTCTAGTTGCTGAGCATCATGATTGGAATGAAACCAGCTCATCGTCTTCCTCTGATAGTGATACTGATGATGATGGTGCTGGTTATGCTCCAGAAAAGAAGCTGTGTTTAATGGCCAAGGAGGTCAAAGAGTCTGTTGAGGATGATAGTGGTAGTAAGTTTTTGGCTGATATGAGGGAAGCTGATCAGAAAAGAGATTCTCCTCAATGGAAAGCTGAATTGATGTATAAGGTTGATAATTTTCGAACTTATACTGATGATGAAAAAGCCGAAATGTTTGACTACCTAAGAGTTGACTTATGTAGAGGCAGCAAACATGAAGAAGTTTTGAAAACTGACAACAAATCTTTAAATGAGAAACTTAAAAGCAAAAATGATGAAATTAAAATCTTGAAAGATAAAATTTCCAAACTTGAAAAACAAAACTTTACTTTAAGGTCTCTTCACGTTGAGGCAGCAGAAGTCAAGAATCAGCTGGATAATCTTAAAAAGGTTGTCGCTTCGTGGTGTACATCTGCTCAACGCACAGCAAAGTGTGTTAACGAGCAGGTGCATGCCCAAGTTGAAGCTTTCTTTGCTGGTGACTATGCTGCTGTTGCTGCTATTGCAGAAGTTACTTTCATGGACCCAATTCTTGAAACTGATCCTGAAGCTGTCTTGCCAAATACTTTTGCCAAGATAGTTAAGCGTAAAAAGGTCTTGACAAATAAGTTTGTTAGACCTACTGTGTCCCCACCACCTGCCATGAAAGAGATTTTGGAGGATGAAGTTAGAGCAAGAGAAGACAGTACCTCAATTGATGAGACTACTGACCCCTCAAGCATCTACTACATGACTCCAAAAAAAAGACGTATCAAAAGGGAAATCACTGAAAATAATCTTAGAAAAATTAAACCTACTGATTCCCCTTCGTGCTCGAGTTCCAATTGTGTTGAGCCAGCTGATGACAAACTTACTGGTCAACCAGTAGCTGTAGACAAGCTAGTCAAACGTAATACTGGCAAGTCCAAGCAGCAGGAAAAACTTCCTCTAGCTCATCAGTTTCAGTAGACAAGCCAGTAACTTCCCACGCTAGCTCGTTAAATGATAAAGGTAAAGCAATACGTCATGACTATGGTACTGGTTCCAAGAAGAAAGCTGCCCTTAAGGGAAAAGAAAAAGTGGACTCGAATGAAGAGCTGTCTATCACTGAGATTATGACAGTCAAGCTTGACCAGCTAATTGAGGCAGTAACCAAAAATTGACCCGATCTTACATCACCCCTTTACTCAGTGTATGACCAGTCACCGATACTAAATGTGAGAAAATGCTACAAATGTGGCAGCAAGTTTCACTTAGCCAACCGGTGTCCTTTTACCCCAACCCCATCTGCTGCTGCTTCTTCAAGCAAACCAGAAAACAGGAAGAGATCATCAAAGATGACCCTTCCAGAACCCATCCTTGGATGGGTTCCTAAAAAGAACTAATCTTTTAGCTACTGTGCAGGGCATTCAAAATAAGCAAATCTGGTATCTTGATAGTGGTTGTTCGAGACATATGACCAGATGTAAGTTTCTGCTGATGGACTATCAAGAAAAGGATGGTCCAGTTGTTTCGTATGGAGATAATTCGTTGGGTTACACAAAGGGTTTTGGTACTTTGACTAATGGGAATGTCACGTTCTCAAATGTTGCATATGTCATTGCGCTCAAACATAATTTACTCAGAATAAGCCAACTGACAAGTAAGAATATGATAGTCCAATTCAGAAGGAAAATTGGCACTATTTTTGATAAGACAGGGAAGCCACTGCTAACTGCAAAATGTCATGAAAACATGTATCAAATTGGCATGAACACAGCAGTCACAACAACTGATACTTGTTTCTATTCGAAGGCAGCAGACAACCTGAAATGGTTATGGCACAAGAGACTCTCACATCTCAACTTCAAAGATATTCACAAATTATCCAGTAGAAGTTTGGTGTCTGGGCTACCCACCACGTCTTATGTAAAGGACATATTGTGTCCTGGTTATGAAAAAGGAAAACATCACCATGCCTCATTCAAATCAAAGCAAATCTTATCTGTTGAGAAACCATTTCATTTACTTCATATGGATCTTTTTGGTCCTGTTAATGTGGCCAGCTGTAGTGGGAAGAAGTATACACTGGTTATTGTTGATGAATATTCCAGATACACCTGGGTATTCTTTTTGAAGCAAAAGAGTGAAGCTGCTGATGAAATTATCAATTTTATCAAAAGAATGGAGCTTTTAAATGGGCAACTGGTGAAACAGCTAAGAAGTGATCATGGTACATAATTCAGAAATGCTACATTAGAAGAATTTTGTGCTGATAAAGGTATTTCACAGAACTTTTCTGCTGTGAGAACACCTCAACAAAATGGTATTGCAGAAAGAAGAAACAGAACTCTCATTGAAGTAGCAAGATCTATGTTAGCTGAGTCTGGGCTGAAAAATTCATATTGGGCAGAAGCTGTGAACACTGCATGTTTTACCTAGAACAGATCTTTAATAGTGAAAAGACATCAGAAAACTGCTTATGAAGTTCTCAAAGGAAGAAAACCCTCAATCTCATTTATTCATGTATTTGGCACTCCCTGTTTCATTCTAAACAATAGGGATTAGCTGGGCAAGTTTGATGCTAAGGCTGATGAAGGTATATTCTTGGGATATTCCAACATGTCAAAGGCATATATGGTTTTCAATAAAAGAAGGGGTTGTTTTGAAGAATCAATTAATGTTACATTTGATGAAACTGCCCCAGTCTCATCTCCCAGTCAAGAAGATGAAGAGTTATTGTTTGAAGAGCCTACTCAGCAAGCTCTTGATGATGAAGAAGAACCAGCTGCAAATCCCTCACCAATCCATGTTGCTGGGTTCTCTGATGATGAGATGGAACACTCTGTTCCATCTGTATCTAAACCAAGTGGACCTACTGGCTCTACTGAAGTCCTACAACTTGAGCATAGGTCTACTGGTTCTGAAGGATCACAAGCTGGTACTGGTTACATTAATACTGAATAGCTGTCTCCAACTGCTGCTCATACCTTTGAACGAGCTGATGATCAAGATGATGTGTGTTTCACGACAAGCTCACATGGTCATAATACTAGATGGACAAAAGAGCATCCAATTGAGCAAATTATTGGTAATCTGGCTAGTGGTGGTAAAACAAGAAGGCATGCAACCAGCAATTTTTGTATGCATGTAAATTTCGTGTCTACCATTGAACCTAAATGTCCTGATGAAGCAATTAAAGATCCAAGCTGGGCAGGAGCTATGCAGGAAGAGATCTCCTAGTTTGATAGGAATAAGGTTTGGACATTGGTACCTAAATCTGATGATGAAACTAAGAAAATCATTGGTACCAAGTGGGTTTTCAAGAACAAGATGGATGAAGATGGGATTGTGATCAGAAACAAAGCTAGATTGGTAGCTCAAGGGTTCAAATAGGAAGAAGGATTAGATTATGGAGAGACTTATGCTCAAGTGGCTAGGATGGAAGCTATCAGATTGTTCTTGGCATATGCTGCTAAAATGAACTTTAGGGTAATCCAGATGGATGTCAAATCTGCATTTCTAAATGGAAAGCTGCAAGAAGAAGTTTATGTCAAACAGCCTCCTGGTTTTGTAAGCAGTAAATATTCAGACCATGTCTACAAGCTAGACAAAGCTCTTTATGGCCTCAAACAGGCTCCAAGAGCATGGTATGAGACACTTCATGTGTATCTCTTTGGTAGAGGTTTTAAAGTTGGAACAATCGATAACACTCTATTCTCAAAAGAGACAGATGGTGATCTCTTGCTGGTACAGATATATGTGGATGATATTAATTATGGATCTAAAAATGAGAAACATTGTCAAGATTTTTCAAAACTTATGTCAAAGACATATGAAATGAGCTTACAAAGAGATTTGCAATACTTTTTGGGATTGCAAATTAAACAACTTGATGATGGAATTTTTATAAGTCAGGATTAATATATCAAAGATATGCTAAAGAAATTTGGTCTGACCTGTTTAAAAGATATAGGGACCCCAATGACAGCATCTATTAAAATAGATGTTGATCCCAATGGTGAACCAGTCAATATCACTGAATATAGAGGTATGATTGGATCCCTACTTTATCTCACAGCCAACAGAACAGATATTATATTTGCCACATATCTCTGTGCCAGATATCAAGCTAATCCTAAAGAGTCACACTTGCTAGCAGTCAAAAGGATATTTAGGTATCTGAAAGCTACTGCTAAACGTGGTCTTTGGTACCCCAAAGACCAGGATTTTGAGCTAATTGGGTATTCAGATGCTGATTTTGCAGGGTGTAAAATAGACAGGAAAAGTACTACTGGTTGCCAGTTACTGGGTGGTAGGCTAGTCAACTGGACAAGCAAAAAGCAAAATACTGTGTCCACATCTACTGCTGAGGCAGAATACGTTTCTGCTGGTAGTTGTACTGCTCAAGCACTATGGATGTGATAATGCTAAAAACGAACATATATTTCATAGCATTATCCCTCAAGAAAGACAAGCTTTTAGTTGCAATTGTTCTATTTACAAGTAATATTCGTTTAAATAATAAAAGGTGAAGACAAAAGACAGATTCGACGAATTGAAGACGCAAACGACCAAAAAGCTCAAAAGTACAAAGTACAATCAAAATGGTTCAATTTATTAATGAGAAACGTCTCAAAATTACAAGAGTACAAGACGCAAAACGCAAAATACAAGATATTAAATTGTACGCAAGGACGTTCGAAAATCCGAAACCGGGACCAGAGTCAACTCTCAACGCTCGACGCAACGGATTAAAAATTACAAGTCAACTATGCACATGAATATAATATAATATATAATTAATTCTTAAAATTATATATATATATATATATATATATATATATATATATATATATATATATATATATATTATATTTTTTAATAAAACCGTCGGCAAGAAGCAAACAAACGAATGTGAGCTGGAATCTCAGGCCATGCGATCGCATGGCCAGAAGGCACAAATGCCATGCGATCGCATGGAGCAAAAAGATTGGCCACATCTATAAATTTCGCAGTTATCATCCGATTTATGCACACCTTTTTCTCTCTATCTCTCAACGTAATATATATATATATATATATATATATATATATATATATATATATATATATATATATATATATATATATATATTTATAATTATAATTTTAATTTTAATTTAATAATAAGGGTATGTTAGCGAATGTTGTAAGTGTGCAAGTCGAAATTCTGTCCGTATAACGCTACGCTATTATTAATCATTGTAAGTTATGTTCAACCTTTTTAAATTAATGTCTCGTAGCTAAGTTATTATTATGCTTATTTAAGCCGAAGTAATCGTGATGTTGGGCTAAAATATTAAGATTGGGTAATTGGGCTTTGTACCATAATTGGGGTTTGGACAAAAGAACGACACTTGTGGAAATTAGACTATGGGCTATTAATGGGCTTTATATTTGTTTAATTGAATGATAGTTCGTTAATTTAATATAAAGATTTACAATTGGATGTACCTATAAATAACCATATACACTCGATCGGATACGATGAGCGGGATATTTATAAGTACTAATAATCGTTCATTTAACCGGACACGGGAATGGATTAATAGTCAATGGACTTATTAAAATAGGGGTGAATTATATACAAGGAAAATTGGTGTAATTATAGTTTAAGTCCCCAATTAGTTGGAATATTTGACTTTGGATATAAGGATAAATTGACGAGGACACTCGCACTTTATATTTATAACTGATGGACTGTTATGGACAAAAACCAGATGGACATATTGAATAATCCAGGACAAAGGACAATTAACCCATGGTAATAAACTAAAATCAACACGTCAAACATCATGATTACGAAAGTTTAAATAAGCATAATTCCTTTATTTCATATTTTATTCGCAATTTTATTTACCGTCATTTTATTTATCGCACTTTAATTATTGTCATTTACTTTAAGCTTTAAATTAAGTTATATTTATTTTTAATATTTTACATTAGGTTTTAACTGCGACTAAAGTTTTAAAATCGACAAACCGGTCATTAAACGGTAAAATCCCCCTTTTATAATAATAATACTACTTATATTTATATTTGTATTTATACAAATATAGTTTAAAAATATAGCGTTAAACTTGGCTAGCTCCCTGTGGAACGAACCGGACTTACTAAAAACTACACTACTGTACGATTAGGTACACTGCCTATAAGTGTTGTAGCAAGGTTTAGGTATATCCATTCTATAAATAAATAAATAACTTGTGTAAAATTGTATCGTATTTTATAGTATTTTGTAGTAAAAATATAATTATTTCGTATACACCTCTACGCACATCAAGTATTTTTTTGGCGCCGCTGCCGGGGAAATAACATCGCCGAAAGCGCAACGCTATATAAAAAAAAAGTTTTTAATTTACTTTTGTAAAAATACGTTTTAAAAATACAAAAATACAAAAAGAAAAACAAAATATATATATTTTTAAGAGTTTGTTAAATATATATATAAAATTATAAAGTTTCTTTATTTCTATTTTAGTTTATAAAAATATAAGTTTTTATTTATTTTATATAAATACTTTATATAATTATAAAACAGAAAATTAAAAACAGAAAAAAATAATATAAAAGTATACGGGCCACTACACTGTAGCAGCCCAACTTCTGGCCTGGTTTCCTAATTCATGCGACTGCATGAATATCCTACACACAATCGATGCGATCGCATGGACTGATTTGACAGCCCCGGTACCTTAGTCAACGAATTAGGGTTACGTTATTATTATTATTATTATTATTATTATTATTATTATTATTATTATTATTATTATTATTATTATTATTATTATTATTATTATAATTATTAATTATAATTAGGGTTAATTATTATATTATTTAGTATTAGTTTTAATTAATTTGTATTTTTAAGTTTAATTAGTTTTATTAATATATAAACTTAATACTTTTATAAAATAAATAATATAAAAATAATATTTTTATAAAAATTAGTAATTTTATCATTTTTTTGTCTCTTTTTATAAATTGTATATTTTTATTATTTAGTACGTAATTTGTATTTTTATCGCTCGTAATTAGTTTTAAGTTATAGTTTTTGCCGTAGTTATTTTTATTTCTAGATTTTTAGCCTTTGCCGTAAAATCCCTTAAGTGCTTTTTCTTTAGACTAAGATTTAGGTGCTTTAGAATTTTGCGACGCCGCTTTAAGTTTTTAGTACTTTTTAAGTTATTGCCATTTTGGATTTAGAATTCCTTTAAGCTTTAATACCTTTAGACGTAACTTTTAATTTTTAGTTTTTAGACTTTTAAGTTTCGACGCGCTACGTTCTTTTTATTATTTTTTGACCTTTTATTTTTTGACGTTTTTCGACGCACTCCTTTTCTTTCTTATTTCTCGATGCTCTAGTTTTTAGGACATAGAATTTTCTATTTCGTCGCTAAAATTTCTTTAAAATTTTGACGAAAAATTATTTTAAGCGGTTAAATTTATAGACATCCAAAATTTTCTGGTTCGTAGTAATAGTTGGATTTGTTAGTGGCGAGTTGTGGGCTTCTGATTTAAAGGGTCCTGGCTGCCTGCTGCATCTATTGGCTATTCGAAATGTGGGCAAAATCAGAAAAGTCTATTAATTTGATAACTTATATATATATATTTTTTTTTATAACTAATAGGATATTCAGTGAATGCACCGAGCAAAACGTTCACCACCTTTTATACGTTCACCACCTGCAACTCGATCAAGACATCTAGCCAATATTGTCGCCGTTGATTTTTCTTTAGAATCGTCATCCAGTCGACCAAGTACTCCACTTTCAACAAGAGCAGCGAGCTGCTGCTGCTTCTCACTTTCAACACACACATACACGAACATCTCCCAAAAACACCCCTAAATTCGCCATTTTTTCACCAAAATTCACCAAATTTCTTGCTATAATCCGCTCTAATCATGAATTTGTTAAGAAGTTTATCAAGAAAGGTAATAATTACATCCCCTAACCTCTTTAAATTTGATTTTTAGTGTTCTTGAGCTATAATTTACCTAATTTGATTTTGTTAATTTCTAGTGTAATTAGAGTTAAATTGTTAGTATATTATGCATGTATAACCTAGATTGATGCTATTTAACATGATTTGAAGCCAAAAACTTCAAAATTTTTAGAAATCTAGGGTTTGTGTTCTTGAGCAATTTGGGGCTTTTTGATATAAACAGGTTATGGCCGATTTTTGTCTTGAATTATTGCTAAATTAAGTAGTGTAACATGTTTAGGTAGCCAAATGATCCAAACTTTGATCCTAAACATGATTTTTGAGAATTAAAGTGGACTTTTTAGGTTTAAAATTCATGAACTTGATTAAATTGATGTAAATGCCATTTAAAACTTGTTTAATTGCTAGTAATGGTTATTTTAACATGTTATTTGAGTTGAATGCTTATGAACTTTGTAAACATTTTCATATATGCTTATTTGAAAAAGTGTAGAATTGTTAAAATTGTGAAAATGTGTATAAGTTTAATTTTGATTAAACATGTTATTGTAATTGTTTCAAGTTGTTATTTTGCTAACACTAATGCATATTTGGATGCACAAATTTTGTGTTTAATGTGTTTTGCAGAGATTTACCAATACTGATGGTGCATCATCATCATCTAGGCAACCTGCTCCTGAACCTGAACCAGAAATGCAATATGAACTGGAGCAACAACAGGAACAACAACAACAACAACCTGATCAACACGTACTATATTATGATCCGCAGCAAGAATATGTTAATGCCTACGTACAATTTCCGATTCATCCGATAATAGCACACCCAACGATTCATGAAGAACAGTTGCATTCTAATTTGAGATTTGATCGAAGTTGGAGAGATTACCCGACGTATCAAAGTAACAAATACAAACTGGTAACGAAAAATGTAGAAGTACCGAGGGTAATTGATTGGGAACCTTTGGAAAGGGTCTAACTAGTTAACTCAGTTAGACAGCATCTGATCCAAAGGTACGGCATCGCTTCTTTTCCCGATTGGGAATGTTTATTCACCATTCGTAGGCCTGTATATAAAGAGTGGTGCGTTGAGCTTATGAGTACTATTTCACTTAATGCGGATGTAGATACGGTAGATGATAGAAGTTTTCTTAGATTTTTACTTGGCCGTAAGATGTAGAGGATGTCCATGCTGGACATGGCCAGGGCTTTACAGATTTACACTCCTGGTGAATTACTACTACCCGATTGTACAAATTTGATTTATCATGGGGAGCGGGTAGCTAGATAGGAATTTTGACGCGGACGCCGTCTGGAGGCGTATGTCAGATTATAATGTTTTTACGATGGGAGGAAGACACTCCTATTTAGATATTAACAAAGCAGAGCTACGTATTATACATAGATTTTTAGCTAATTCAATTACACAAAGAGGTAAAAACAAGGAGAAGATGACCTTACACGATTTATTTTACCTTAAGTGTATTCGAAACCCTAGAAGCTTTGTTAATATCCCCTACTGTGTTGGTTTTTATTTGTCCAAAGTAGTGGCAGGAATACAGGACGAGGGAGTAATAGGAGGAAGTATTTTTGTTACTCTCATTGGAGAGTATGTGGGTGTAGATAGGGATTAAGGGGGTCCACTGATGGTGTGTAGGGAACAGGTGGATACTTTAGGATTGAAGGTCTATCAGGGTGCTAAAGTATTAAAGAGCAGATGCAATCAAGCAGTACCATATGATGGTCGTCATCCTCAGGTAGAGAGAGGATCAGATGAGGAAATGGAGGAAGCGGATGACATTAGGGATGTCATTAGGGAGGCTATGACTGACGTCTACCAGCGTATAGATGAGGTAGAAATGACAAACCAGGATAGACATAGTCGGTACGAGCAGTGGCAAGCCGAGAATGTGTACGAGCATTCTAGGCAATGACAGCATGATAGATGGCACTATCATCAGCATCAGATCATGAGCCAGCTATCACCTCAGGTACCAAATAACTACATACCGACCCGACCTGCTTACTATCCTCCACACCAGCCCGATATGCGACCACCATTTACTCTCTACGACCCTAACCAGGCCTATCAGTACACCTATAACTAACCATGGAACTCGCCCGACGACATGAACTGGAACCCCTATCCAGATTGATATAGTTCCCGTTGGCGATTTCTATGATTTTTATCTTTTTATTATTTTTATTTATTTATGTTTAAACATATAAAATTGTGATACTTTTAATGTAATGTTTAATATTTTTATTATGTTGTACTAATATTTCATATTTGATTTGAAAGTGGGATGTTAAGTCTCATTTCAAATTACCATGCATGTTATTATTTGTATGTATGTATATTGTCAATTGTACACAACAGAGTAAAACAGCGCATTTTCAAAGACTGGCATTAAGTTCAGCAAAAGCTACTAATTTTGACGACAAAACAAAAAACAAATGTGATGTAACAACAAGACGGAATGAACAAATGATGTGCACCATTTATCATTCAGCAAACAAACGTCAATATGTTTGGAAACTTTGGTAAAATTTAATCATTTTTCTACGCTAATCACCCTCAATAATTTAAATTGTACTGATTTCTTGCAAATGAGGGCATTGCAAGATCTTAAGTGTGGGAAGGGGTTAAATTCTTTCGGATTTTTAAAATTTTTGACTTATACACTTGATTACCATTAAAAATACTAGTAACGCAGTAGTTGTATTAGAATCTAGTTCTCTCTGATAATAAAGAACAGCTCTAGTCTTATATACTGACTACCCAATTCTAGTAAAAATTTTTAAAATTTTCAAATAAATGAATTCAAAATCATGTTTATACATATTTATGAACGATAAAACTAGGTGTTAACACCGAAATTATTGTTACCTCGGAAAGGATATAATTTGAGAAACAACTCAAAATGTTAGAATTCATTTAAAATGGAATAAAAGACAATAAAAAGGCAAAGAAAGGAAAATAAAAGTCAAGTGTGGGAAAAATTTACTAAGTTATTTAAAACATATATCACATATTTTTGTACAAATAATTGAAGATACTTTTGTTTTGGACAAAATTAACCGTTTTACCCGGTAAATTGTAATATATTTGAAAGAAAGATGGATCTACACGATGAATCAATTCCATCATTAAAAGGAAGTAAAGTCTTCCGAAAAAGACACGCGCTTCTTGATTTAGGTCAGGAAGTTGTCGTCCAGACCAGTTGTAGAGTCTACGAAAAACCTTGAAAAGTTTTCTCGAAAATCAGCTGGAAATCCACGGACCTCAGCATCAAACAGGGTCGCCAAGTGGTCAGACTTATCCTAACCATGAGGGGATCTGTCTCGTATAATGGGGGGGGCACCGTGCAAATTAGCTTATAAGACTAATGAATCAGATCCCCAGAAAGGATAATCTCCTTAAAGATCAAAAATCAGCGTTTAAGACTGATATTACTCAATCCTTGAGATTGACCTTAAAGATTGAGAATTACAAACTCATGGAATTGGATGATATCTAAACTCGAGCTTGAACGAGAAAATATTTTGATCAAATTACAAACTAATTTGTTTTTTGAAAACCCATTTTTAATGCGTTCATTACCATTGAACGTAAAATCCTAGGAATTCACCTGGAATTCATTAGGTCACCTGAACCAAATCGGGTGTCAACCGTAAGAATGGTGGTTGCATAGCATGGTCGAAGACAGGACCTTATATCAGACCGAAAAATTATAGGGTGATCTTTACTATTGCTCCTACAAAGGATAGTAATTGCATCCGACACGATATAGACCATAATCAAAAGCATGTCACGGGACATTGCCTTAACAGTTGCTTGTTCAACGCTTTCCTTTACAACCGGACGGTAGTTTACTGAAAGGTAATATACGGAGCAAGTATGCTGGACGTGTTGCTTTTCCAATACAAAGTTAGCAAGTGGGTGACACAAAACCTCAAGTTTTGAGCTAAAATTTTCAAATCTGAAACCCACAAAACCAACAAAACCCACAAAAACAATTTGCAAACACCGGTGAAGGGTTATTCCGGAAAACTTATCTAGGGTAAAAGCTAGATTAAATTTTCAAAAGATCAAATGTTTTCATAAAGATCCAATTTCCTAAAGGATCTAAATTTTCAAATTCATGTGGGACTGTAAACCACAACGTTACTATCATTGTTTATACCGCCAAATCGAAATCACTGATGTACAAAGTGTGAAGAATAAAGAAGTGATTCTAGTATTTTTATTTCAAGACTATATTGCTTGAGGACAAGCAACGCTCAAGTGTAGGAATACTTGATAATGCTAAAAACGAACATATATTTCATAGCATTATCCCTCAAGAAAGACAAGCTTTTAGTTGCAATTGTTCTATTTACAAGTAATATTCGTTTAAATAATAAAAGGTGAAGACAAAAGACAGATTCGACGAATTGAAGACACAAACGACCAAAAAGCTCAAAAGTACAAAGTACAATCAAAGTGGTTCAATTTATTGATGAGAAACGTCTCAAAATTACAAGAGTACAAGACGCAAAACGCAAAATACAAGATATTAAATTGTACGCAAGGACGTTCGAAAATCCGGAACCGGGACCAGAGTCAACTCTCAACGCTCGACGCAACAGACTAAAAATTACAAGTCAACTATGCACATTAATATAATATAATATATAATTAATTCTTAAAATTATATATATATTATATTATTTAATAAAACCATCGGCAAGAGGCAAACAAACGAATGTGAGCTGGAATCCCAAGCCATGCGCTCGTATGGCCAGAAGGCACAAATGCCATGCGATCGCATGGAGCCAAAAGATTGGCCACATCTATAAATTTCGCAGTTTTCAGCCGATTTATGCACACCTTTTTCTCTCTATCTCTCAACGTAATATATATATATATATATATATATTTATAATTATAATTATAATTTTAATTTAAATTTAATAATAAGGGTATGTTAGCGAATGTTGTAAGTGTGTAAGTCAAAATTCTGTCCGTGTAACGCTACGCTATTATTAATCATTGTAAGTTATGTTCAACCTTTTTAAATTAATGTCTCGTAGCTAAGTTATTATTATGCTTATTTAAGCTGAAGTAATCGTGATGTTGGGCTAAAATATTAAGATTGGGTAATTGGGATTTGTACCATAATTGGGGTTTGGACAAAAGAACGACACTTGTGGAAATTAGACTATGGGCTATTAATGGGTTTTATATTTGTTTAATTGAATGATAGTTCATTAATTTAATATAAAGATTTACAATTGGATGTACCTATAAATAACCATATACACTCGATCGGACACGATGGGCGGGATATTTATAAGTACTAATAATCATTCATTTAACCGGACACGAGAATGAATTAATAGTCAATGGACTTATTAAAACAGGGGTGAATTATATACAAGGAAAATTGGTGTAATTATAGTTTAAGTCCCCAATTAGTTGGAATATTTGACTTCAGATATAAGGATAAATTGACGAGGACACTCGCACTTTATATTTATGACTGATGGACTGTTATGGACAAAAACCAGATGGACATATTGAATAATCCAGGACAAAGGAAAATTAACCCATGGTAATAAACTAAAATCAACACGTCAAACATCATGATTACGGAAGTTTAAATAAGCATAATTTCTTTATTTCATATTTTATTCGCAATTTTATTTACCGTCATTTTATTTATCGCACTTTAATTTATCGCACTTTAATTATTGTCATTTACTTTACGCTTTAAATTAAGTTATATTTATTTTTAATATTTTACATTAGGTTTTAACTGCGACTAAAGTTTTAAAATCAACAAACCGGTCATTAAACGGTAAAATCCCCCTTTTATAATAATAATACTACTTATATTTATATTTATATTTATACAAATATAGTTTTAAAAATATAGCGTTAAACTTGGCTAGCTCCCTGTGGAACGAACCGGACTTACTAAAAACTACACTACTGTACGATTAGGTACACTGCCTTTAAGTGTTGTAGCAAGGTTTAGATATATCCATTCTATAAATAAATAAATAACTTGTGTAAAATTGTATCGTATTTAATAGTAATTTGTAGTAAAAATATAACTATTTCGTATACACCTCTACGCACATCAGGATGCAAAGTCAGCTAAAAGACTATGTTGTTCATGTTACAAAGACTCCAATCTACTGTGACAACACAAGTGCAATCGCTATCACCAACAATCCTGTGATGCATTCAAGAACAAAGCACATTGATGTTCGATATTATTTCATAAGGGATCATGTTCAAAAAGGAGATATGGAGCTACATTTTATTTCAACAGACCAGCAGTTAGCAGATCTATTCACAAAGCCTTTAGATGAGAAACATTTTAACTATCTCATCTCTGAGCTGGGTATGCTTGAACTTTAAATAAAAGACAATTTTTGTTGGTGTGCTGGCTCTACAACATGTAGGGCAAACCAGTAAGTCATTTTTGTTAACTTACTGCCTACATGTAAAACACTCAGTACAACAAGGTCTTTTATACTTTGGTTACTCAAAATATTTTTAATTGAAATAATAAATAGCTCACAAAATTAAATGATTCCTTAAATCTGAAACTCATTTACTCCCAATGATTTAAATTAAATTCATGACATATTAAATGTAACAAAGTATTTTGTATTTAATACAAAACTTATTTTGTGGTTTTTAAATCATTTTTGAATTAAAAACTGCTACATTTAATGCTGAATGGGAGGAATGAGTGTTCAAGCCGTATATACGTCAAATCAACAGTCTGTGTCCCCTCGAAAGTGTGCCAGTCTGTCACATCTACCCACGCGCCTGCTAATGGCAGTTGCCATTTTCTCTCTCCTGCCTTTTTCATCCAATCACAATGGTTAAAAGAGTGTTTTATCTTCTATAATAATCTTCGGTTATTTAGTTTTCAAATTTACACTCTTCTCTCTAAAATCCCCAAATCTTCAAATCAATTCATACATCCACCTTCTACGAAATCATCAATGGCAGAACAACAATAACATCAATCACCACCTGCTGAAAACCAGCCAGAGGAACAACAACCAGAACAACAACAACCGGTAGAACCACAACAACCGAAACAGCAACCACCACTGGTCATCGAATAACAAGTGGTGCAGGGCCCTCTGTTCAACCTGTACCCAAGCCTTGTTAGGGCTGCAAATGCACCAGAACACTCTACCATTCGCCTATCGCGAGGAAATGCTGCTCATGCCCTTTTAATTCCCAAATCCAAAGCCAACATGGGCTATAATACGCTTATCGATTACATAAGACAATCACCACTGGCTTGAGCTATTACCGGCATACCTTCTCGTCTTTATCCGGCCTGTTTGGCCAGATTATGGTATACTGCCACCACGGCCACCACTCAACAGAATGTTCCATGTATTCATGGCATGGTGACTGAAACCCTACCCTGCTCCATCACTGTTGATACCATCCGACGTGCTCTCAAATTACCTATTGGTCCATTTGTTAATTCACCAACCAGTGATGAGTTTAGAAGAGAAGTACTGGAAATTATAGGGTTTGATAGACCAGTGGCTCATACGCCCTTAAGGAAGCAGATGCCACCTCTGTGGAAATACTTCTTTGGCTTGCTAACTCATTGCATCAGTCAGAAGTCCGGGAGCTTTGATCAGTGCTCAGATTTTGAGCTGAAGATTGGTCACGGGATGCTGTTCAATCGAAATATTGATTATGCCGGTGAAATTTACTTAAGGCTAAGGGAAATGGTGATTGCACCCAAACGAACACACTTAATCCCCTTTCCAAGGTTTTTGAGCCTTGTTTTTGAAAATGAGCTGGGTGAAGCTTACCAGCAGATTGCTGATGAATCATTCGATCTACCTCCAAAACAAGGGGGAATGCCAAAAGATGCTCCTGCTGCTCAATATAATGGCTTGACACCAGGCATGCTCGAGTATCTTGCTGCTCGAGGTGGAGTGAACAAACCGACTGCCTCTGGTGCTGCACCAGCTGAGGGGGAGGGACCTCAGTGAAAGCTAGCTGTAAAAAGGAAGAAGCTAGCTACCTCAACTAGTACAGCCACCGTCTCACATACTGGTAAAGTTGCATTAGAATCTAGTGATCTCTGATCATAAAGAACAACCCTAGTCTTATATACTGACTACCCACTTCTAGTATTGGAATCCATTGCTTAACTATTTCTTGGTAACAGGCAAATCCAAACGTGCAAAAGCTGGCTCCAAGCACACCACAGGGGAGATTGCACCAGTCTCAACTGCTGCTCCTGCAAAGGATGTGGCTATGGAATCTGGTGCATTTCTAGACCAAACAGCAGAAAATTCTAACATAATTAAAAATCTTTTAATTGCTGACTTGAAAAATGCAAGTGGAGTTAAAGGTATAACCTTGGCTCCCAAGCTGACTGGTTTTAAAACTAGTGTTAAGAAGAGTAGCAACCCATACTCTTCTAGTCAGACACTTCCACATTTTTCTAAATTGAACTTAATGCTATATCCTCTGCTGACAGTACAACCAGCAGAGCACATACCTGACCCCCAAAGCAAACTTGAGCTGGGTCCTCATCGTGTTGAACCAGCTCAGGATACTGCACAGCCATTATGTTACTCAGATCATGATAAGAGTCTCACTCCTACATCATTACCAGCCAGAACTCTTACACTATCTGGGTCAACATGTGTCGCCAATGAGTTAGCAGAGTCACAGCTGTACTTACAGACACCTTATTCTGTCCCATTCGAAGGGCATACCAAATCACCAGTCTGTCCCCAGAGATCAACAACAGATGCAATTGTTGAGTCAAATTTATTTAGTTCTACAGTTGTTAACATAAAATGTTCTATTGTTTCAGTTCTTAGTAGGGTAGATGAACAGGCAGAGGGGGAGCAAGTTAAAGATGTTATTATTCTTACTGATGAGATTGCTGCCTCTGCTACTGGTGTTGGTGCTACTGCTTCTCCTACTGGTGGTGCTGATACTGGTACTGTTGCTTCTACAGCTGCTGGTGATACTACTCCCAGTATTGCTGCTTCCACTACTGAACCTGAAGTGGAAGATGAAATCATAGTGGATCCTCCTGTCCTTAAAAAGGTAATTGACAATATTGTCAAGGATGTTCTACTTGATGAACCTGTCACTGAACCAAAGGGTGGTGATAAAGCTGCTGATTCTGCTTCTATTTCTGCTGATGCACATAATGTTTTTGTGGATGCTAGTACTTGTGCTACTTTTCCATCTGATTCGAATGTACAGGATGTTATCATGGATGCTGGTACAAGTGCTACTTTTCCATCTGACTCTGGTGCACAGGGTAATATTGTTCAGGAGGTTCTTGATTTTGATGATGCTGCCACTACCACTGTTACTACAACTGCTACTACTGAAGTGGTTACTAGTGATGGCTTGCATGCTCATGACGTTTCCTGGCCTTCGTTTCTTCAGGATGTTGGCTATGTTTCCAAAGATCCAAAGGTGGATACTGCTGCTACTAATGTTATTCCGGACGTTTCTGATCTTCAATCGAGACAATTTATTACTGTGGATTCCTCTGGTAATCTACAGGTGTCTGATTCCACACCGGATATTTTCTTTAAAGGTGCTGCAGATGCTGCTTCTTCACCTACTGCACAGTCACCTACTGCTGCTACTGGCTCTGTGGAACCCATTATGGATGCTGGTACCTCTGCTATTGCCACTACTGACTCTTCTCAGGCTACTGTTTCTGCTGAGAAGAAACAATATGTGTGCCAGGTGCCAGATCCTGATGAAGTTGTACCTAACTTCATCTATCAGGGAGCGTCTATCATTCCCAGAGTTGCTCTGCTGGTAGATCAGCTAACTATTGATCCTCAAACTGCCATAGTCTCAGCCAGCAAATTGCCTCGCGAAGAGCTGACTGAACTGTTGTCTCTGCTTGATCGACCAGCAAGAGAAGAGGTATATGAGAGGCTGGCTACTTTAGAACAAATAAACGAGCAGCCATATTATCACTATTTTGGTATGGCTCCAGCTGCTTCTCCATGGCCTGGTACATGGAGGCCTCTCAAGTTCATCAGAGATCTCACTACTGGTAAGTTTATCATGCAACAACTTCCTGATTCGCCAGTACCTTCTGATTCATCAGCTTCTTCCTCATCATCTTCTTCATCTGATGGTGATGCTGATCAAGGTACTGGTAAGGAAAAGCTAGTCATTCATGATAATGTGACTGGCTCCAAAGATAAACCAGTGGATCTCACTGATGATGCTGATAATGATGCTGACAAGAATACCAGTGGTTCTAAACCTTCGGGTGAAGGTAAAAATGATGGTGATCATGGTGACGAGTCAGATTCTGACCTTCCACCTCCACCACCCTACGGAGGTAGTTCTGTGTTAGCTGCTACTGACCACCCCTCAACCAGCTATGTTAAATTTAATGCTGATGAGGTGGCTGACATCTCCACCTTGGCTGTTTATAAGACACTCACATAAGTTACACCTGATCTACAAAACACCATTCGCACTGCTATTGTTGATAGCGTGACTGAAGCCATACGCAATGCTGGGCAAGTTACCACTTCCAATATTGAAGCCCAGCTCAGACAAGTATGTGCCTTTGCAGATCTTGCGGTGGATGCCATTGTCAGACAACATGAAGATGAGGAGGATTTAAAGAAACGAATCATCTCTCACAATGAGTATACTGAGGATATTGCCCATCTTCAAGCTGATTTGGACGCTGCTAATTGCAGAATTCTTTTTCTTAATGAAGAAAATACGGTGCTACATGAGAGATTGGATTCGCAGGAACAGCAAATGGCTAACATGATTCCTGCTTCTGCCTATGTTCAAATGGTAGAAAATATGCAACGACTGGCTGCCCTACAGGGTGATGTTAGGGCAATTGTTGAACAGATGGCTATGGGTGTTGTAAGGAATGAAGTTAGGTCTTCCAACCTCTTTCTTCGACAATTTGGCGTGGATCCTGGTGCCCATCTTACTCCTGAAGTTGCTGACTGGAACAATTTTTCATTCTCTGTTCCAGATTCAGATAGTGACCTTGATGCACAGGTCTCCCCTGTTCACCCTTCTGCCCCTGCTGATGACAAAAAGGGGGAGAAGAAATCTAAAAAGAAACTCAAAAAGATAAAACAATCAGAGGGGGAGCATGAGCATGAAAAGGCTCTAAAACAACCAAGGAGGGATGGTGATGGTGATGGTACTACTGGTCAAGACTCTGGCACTAAGCCCAGCAACGCTCATACTGAAGCTGGTGTACAGGCAGCTGTTGAATCTCAACCCAGTGTGTCTGCCACATCAGTGGATGATATTGGTTCTGGAAGTAAGCCCAGTGATGTTTTTGTATTGGCTGTTGCTGAAGCTTTTGTTGTCTCTCAAACTATTGAAAGAAGAATGAAAAGAAAACTGGAGAGACATCAGAAGAGACAACAAGATTTAAATGATGCCTTTAATGTCAAATGGATGCCTATGTTGCTCTTAAACACCACAGAATTGAGCATAGGAGATGGTTGACCCCAAAAAAGAGGGACATTGATGATGACCTGATTAGCATTGACAAATTCAAAAAGGATGCACGAAAAAGAAATGCTAAGTTCATGGTCAAATACGACAAAAAGAGGGCAAAGCTGTATGCTGAGCGAGCAGACAGGATCAAACGGATGACTCCTGAAGAAATGAAAGATTATCTTGCATCTACTGAGTCAGGGGGAGGAGTTAGAGCTGATATTTTTATGAAATGGTTAGATGCTATGTTAGATACCAGCTCATCTTCTCGATCTACATCTTCTGCACAGCCAGCTACACAACAACAACCAGCAGAACTAATCAATCTTGGTGATGATGATATTCAGGGGGAGCATCTTGCTATTTTCCCTACCTGCCTCCACTTGAGCCAGTATCAACACAAGAACCATCAGCTGAACCCATGCCCATTGATAAACAAATGGTGAAATCTGCTCCTAGGGGCAATCAGCCCCTAAGGAAAGGACCCTTATTTGAGGAAGCTGATAAAGATACTGAGGTGGTTGTACCAGCTGATACTAATCAGTCAGCTGGTACTAAAGACACAGCAAGGAGTGCTGTGAATGAAGACCCAGCCAGAAGCATGCTGCTGGGTGTTACAAGTGTTGAAGACCCAGCCAAGGTGGTTGAGCTGGGTGATAATCAAGATGATGATACGGTTAATCCTGCTGACTTTACAATCTGGGGTAGTGGAGATCACTTATTTGTTCAATCACCTATCTCTCCCCAGACCCTCACTTATTTTAACAGAACACAGGATAATCGTGTTAATCAGTTTCAAGTGAGTTCATCTGGTATAGGTGAATCAATCATGTATCCTCCATCTTCCCCAAAACGTCATGGTAAACACAGAACTTCGGAAGATGATTCAGTTACCCGTGGTGAGGTAGACTTATTTAAAATGAATAAAGATGAAAGAGATGCTTACAGGCTGGAGATCACTGTACAAGAATTGCTTGAGCAAAGACAAGCTGCTATTAATGAAAGGATACGCCAAGTTAGATTACTACATCATCCCCTTGATCAGCCACTCTACATCACTGCTTTGACTTATGGCATTGAAATTGGTGTATACTTAAACAACAGTGGTCAAAGGCTCTCTACTGATGAGGATAAAGCTCAATTTCAAGAGGCTCGCCAGCTGGGTATGGATCTAAGGGAGTATCGTGCTGCCCTTAGAACTGAAGAGGGTAGAAAGGTGATTGAAATAGCAAAATCCCTGAAAATCACTGCCGACGATTATTTGTTGGGCCTACAAGCTGAAATTCAAAGAAGGGAGGCTGCTGATGCTGAACTCGCTGAGAGGGTAAGACTTCAAGATATAGAAGACAAATTGACTGCTGATAGAAAGCAAGAGGCTGAGTCCCTAAAATTAGCCAAAGCCATTGTCAAAGAACATGATAAGGCACTTGATGAGATGGAAGCTGCTGAGAAAGCACCTGCTACTGATCCTATAGAACCTATCCGTTCCATTGAATTTCCTGATCATTATTATAGGAGTAGGTATGGTGATGTGATGAATAGAAGATCCAATCCCAGCAGGATCATCAAAGTGAACAGAGGGTCAAAAAGAGCTTTCAATGTCATAAGGGAGAATAAGGTTCAAGAAAGAATAAACTATGACGAGTTAAGATCCCTAGGATTTAGTGAATGGATGGAGATCTTGGAGTATTTCATTGGTAAGGGTGAAAGTGCTATGAAAAATACACTTAAATCTGAACTCCAACAGCTCTTCAAGAAAGCAACAATGTTTGGGAATGCACCAGTAGTGAATGTAGAAGAAGTTCTTTCTCAAAAGCCTAAAGGAAAGCAATCTACTGGTGAAGGACCAACTGGAAGAGGCCCCATCATTCTACCTCCTCATATCCCTGTATTTGACCCTGCTGATGTACCTTATCTGTTCCCTGAAGCCTAGAGAATCAAACAAGAGGAGCTATCTGAAGAAGAACGAGATAAAGATAAAGATAGATAGTCTCTTATGTGCTCAAATTGTATCTTTTGTTTAATTCACTTTTCATTTTTTTGTTGCTGTAATTACTGTACATACTCTGTTGTAATGAAAGTGAAATGAGTTTATCTTCAAAATCATATCAAATTATAAGATATGGATAACTCAGCAAAAGATTCCAAAAACAAACTTAAAAAGGGACAAATTTACTGCCTATTTTTCATTAGGTCCCTCGGTGCTGGCTTTAGTGTTTTCTCTATATGTCATAGGTTTTGTCATCATCAAATAGGGGGAGATTGTTGAGTCCCCAAAATAATTAAGGATTTAATTATGACAAAACTGTAATTTATTTGCACTAAAATGTTATGTGCAGTCAGCACAAGTTTGTTTATGTATAGACAGCAGATATTGCTGTGTCGAGTATTTAGTTTGTTGCTCAATCTACCAGCACAAGGTAGACAGTGTTCTTCAATCAGCACAGGATGTGTACTCAGCAAATCAAGAACATGAAGTGACTCAGCAATGAAGAACCAGCACAGCTGGAATGCAGCTTACTACACAAGACAGCTATGCTCCATTATAAGCATAGTAGTTTCTCGAGTGGTCTACATCAATGGTACTATTCAATAGAAGTCAAAGACAAAGTTGAACAGAAAATAACACGCGTCGGCGGCTGACAAGTGACCTTACAAGACCACGAGGGAATACAGAAGTTTAACGCATATGCAGACATGGGTTATACTTTTTCAACACCTAGGGAACACAACATTCTATTTGTATAATCAAATAGTGGTACCAAACCGAATTGGGGTGTTCCTGCAAATAGCTACCAAAGAGGAAAGAGGAAAGCATGCTCTCTGATGTAGTTGTCCCCACAAGTACAGACATCCTATGTACCAGTGGACAATAGAACCATTACACGGTTAATAGGACTACTATAAATTGTTGTATCCACTATTGTAACAACTAGTAGTGTGAGTTTATTTTTTTATAGAGTCAAAATGTGTAATAGCTGTTAGTTTACCTCTTAGCTGTAATCTAGGTAATCTGTATTAACCAACTATCATTCCACCAAGGATAGTTGTGATTCTTTATGATTCAATCAATAAAGAATAACTGTTAAAAATTACCTGTGACTCTATTTATTTGCATGCTTGAATACTAATTGTGTTTAACTATTAAGTTATTTTAAAAGAAATTGTATTCACCCCCCCTCTACAATACTCCTGTTATTATCAAGGGACCAACAGGTCTCCCTTGTCCCACCTCCAAAATCACGGCCACCTTAACCCACCCCCTCCCTCACCTCATTCACCTATAAATACAAGCCTTATTCCATCCATTTTTCACTTGCTTTCATTTGTAAAATACACACACACTCACTCTCTAATTCTTTCTCTAGTTCCTTCTCTCTCTAAAAAGTGTAAGTATTGATTTTTCTTCTTCTTCTTCCTCTCTCTCTCTCACGAATTCATCATCATCATCATCATCATCATCATCATGGGTCTAGTTTTTTTAGCTTTGATCTTGATTACATCTTGTAGATTCAAACTTGGATTTGAATCCTTCAAGAACATGGAAGATTCAAGCTTTCTAGCTTTGAATCTTCACCTACTTTGTAGATCTATATCTTTTAACTTTAATCTTGTTATTTTGTTATAAAGATTCAAACTTGTGTTTGTAATCTTCATGTAACTTAAAGATCCAAGCTTTATGCTTCAAGATCTTCAAGAACAACCAAGATGCAAGCTTTCTAGCTTGAATCTAAAATGTCCCGTTCATATTGATTATAAACGTTCCATATTAATTGATTTCTTTGCGAGGTTTTGACCTCTATATGAGACGTTTTTCAAAGACTGCATTCGTTTTTAAAACAAATCATAACCTTTATTTTATCGACAAGGTTAAAAGGACACCACCTAGATGATCAGAAATGATAATCTAAAAATATCACACTTACACACTACCAATACATATTGGTTTACAATATTAATATGTTACAACAAAGTAAATCTCGAATGCAGTTTTAAACAATATTATACAAGCATGCTGACACCAAATCTTGTCCATATATTAGCATGCAACAGCGGAAGCTCTTAATAATCACCTGAGAAGAAACATGCTTTAAACGTCAACAAAAATGTTGGTGAGTTATAGGTTTAACCTATATATCAAATTGTAATAATAGACCACAAGATTTCAACTTTCAATAACATGCAATCTGCATAAAAATTATTCGTATGGTTGAACACCTGGTAACCGACATTAACAAATGCATCTAGAATATCCCCATATATAAATATTGAAGTACTAAAGCAGTTCAAATTCTCTGACTGGGGTTTGTCAATGGCCCATAGATCTATCTTTAGGATTCGAGTCAATTGGTGGCAATTATAATAAACACCAATTCTTAGGTTACCAAGTTCAACAAGGGCGATATCCGGTATAACAATTCAACATAGAATGTAGTTTCATTACTTGTGTCTATTTTGTAAATCATTTTCAAAACTGCATGTATTCTCATCCCAAAATATTAGATTTTAAAAGTAGGACTATAACTCACTTTCACAGATTTTTACTTCGTCGGGAAGTAAGACTTGGCCACTGGTCGATTCACGAACCTATAACACATATGTACATATATATCAAAGTATGCTCAAAATATAATTACAACATTTTTAATACATTTTGATGTTTTAAGTTTATTAAGTCAGTTGTCCTCATTAGTAACCTACAACTAGTTGTCCAAAGTTTAGATGTACAAAAATAAATTGATATATATTATCTTGAATCAATCCACGACCCAGTATATACACGTCTCAGGCTAGATCACAACTCAAAGTATATATATTTTTGGAATCAACCTCAACCCTGTATAGCTAACTCCAACATTACTGCATATAGAGTGTCTATGGTTGTTCCAAATAATATATATACATGGGTCGATATGATATGTCAAAACATTTGCATACGTGTCTATGGTATCCCAAGATTACATAATATATTAGAATACATGTATAATACAATATAAGTAAGCTAGGATATGATTTGTATAGAATTGTTACAATATTTCTTGTAGCTACAACAATCAAAAAATATCCAATCTTGTTTTACCCATAACTTCTTCGTTTTAAATACGTTTTGAGTGAATCAAATTACTATGGTTTCATATTGAACTCTATTTTATGAATCTAAATATAAAAAGTATAGGTTTATAGTCAGAAATATAATTTACAAGTTGTTTTTGTAAGAGGTAGTCATTTCAGTCGAAAGAACGACGTCTTGATGACCATTTTGAAAAACATACTTCCACTTTGAGTTTAACCATGATTTTTGGATATAGTTTCATGTTCATAAGAAAAATCATTTTCCCAGAAGAACAACTTTTAAATAAAAGTTTATCAAAGTTTTTAATTATCAAACCCAAAACAGCCCGCGGTGTTACTACGACGGCGTATGTCCGGTTTTACGGTGTTTTTCGTGTTTCCAGGTTTTAAATCATTAAGTTAGCATATCATATAGATATAGAACATGTGTTTATTTGATTTTAAAAGTCAAGTTAGAAGGATTAACTTTGTTTGCGAACAAGTTTAGAATTAACTAAACTATGTTCTATTTATTACAAGTTTAAATCTTCGAATAAGATAGTTTTATATGTATGAATCGAATGATGTTATGAACATCATTACTACCTTAATTTTAGTAGGTAAACCTACTGGAAATGAGAAAAAGAGATCTCGCTTCAAAGGATCCTTGGATGGCTTGAATGTTCTTGAAGCAGAATCATGACACGAAAACAAGTTCAAGTAAGATTTCCACTCGAAATAAGATTGTTATAGTTATTGAAATTGAATCAAAGTTTGAATATGAGTATTACCTTATATTAGAAATATATCTTACTGTAAATAAGAAAGATTTCTTGAGGTTGGATGATCACTTTACAAGATAGGAAGTAAGCTAGCAAACTTGAAAGTATTCTTGATTTTATGAAACTAGAATTATAGTGTTCTGACTTGAAGATAGAACTTGAGAGAGATCAATTAAATGAATAAAATTGAAGAATTAAAGTTTTAGTAGGTGTTTTTGGTCGTTGGTATATGGATTAGATATAAAGGATGTGTAATTTTGTTTACTTGTAAATAAGTCATGAATGATTACTAATATTTTTGTAATTTTATGAGATATTTCATGCTAGTTACCAAATAATGGTTCCCACATGTGTTAGGTGACTCATATGGGCTGCTAAGAACTGATCATTGGAGTGCATATACCAACAGTACATACATCTAAAAGCTGTGTATTGTACGAGTACGAATACGGGTGCAAACGAGTAGAATTGTTGATGAAACTGGACGAGGATGTAATTGTAAGCATTTTTGTTAAGTAGAAGTATTTTGATAAGTGTCTTGAAGTCTTTCAAAAGTGTATGAATACATATTAAAACACTACATGTATATACATTTTAACTGAGTCGTTAAGTCATCGTTAGTCGTTACATGTAAGTGTTGTTTTGAAACCTTTAGGTTAACGATCTTGTTAAATGTTGTTAACCCATTGTTTATTATATCAAATGAGATGTTAAATTATTACATTATCATGATATCATGATGTATTAATATATCTTAATATGATATATATACATTAAATGTCGTTACAACGATAATCGTTACATATATGTCTCGTTTCGAAATCATTAAGTTAGTAGTCTTGTTTTTACATATGTAGTTCAGTGTTAATATACTTAATGATATATTTACTTATCATAATATCATGTTAACTATATATATCCATATATATGACATCATATGGTTTTTACAAGTTTTAACGTTCGTGAATCACCGGTCAACTTGGGTGGTCAATTATCTATATGAAACCTATTTCAATTAATCAAGTCTTAACAAGTTTGATTGCTTAACATGTTGGAAACACTTAATCATGTAAATATCAAATTCATTAAATATATATAAACATGGAAAAGTTCGGGTCACTACAGTACCTACCCGTTAAATAAATTTCGTCCCGAAATTTTAAGCAGTTGGAGGTGTTGACGTATCTTCTGGAAATAAGTGTGGGTATTTCTTCTTCATCTGATCTTCTAGTTCCTAGGTGAACTCAGGTCCTCTACGAGCATTCCATCGAACCTTAACAATTGGTATCTTGTTTTTCTTAAGTCTTTTAACCTCACGATCCATTATTTCGACGGGTTCTTCGATGAATTGAAGTTTTTCGTTGATTTAGATTTCGTCTAACGGAATAGTGAGATCTTCTTTAGCAAAATATTTCTTCAAATTTGAGATGTGGAAAGTGTTATGTACAGCCGCGAGTTGTTGAGGTAACTCAAGTCGGTAAGCTACTAGTCCGACACGATCAATAATCTTGAATGGTCCAATATACCTTGGATTTAATTTCCCTCATTTATTAAATCGAACAACGCCTTTCCAAGGTGCAACTTTAAGCATGACCATCTCTCCAATTTCAAATTCTATATCTTTTCTTTTAAAGTCAGCGTAGCTCTTTTGTCGACTTTGGGCGGTTTTCAACCGTTGTTGAATTTGGATGATCTTCTCGGTAGTTTCTTGTATTATCTCCGGAACTGTAATCTGTATGTCCCCCACTTCACTCCAAAAAATCGAAGACCTGCACTTTCTATCATAAAGTGCTTCAAACGGCGCCATCTCAATGCTTGAATGGTAGCTGTTGTTGTAGGAAAATTCTGCTAACGGAAGGTGTCGATCCCAACTGTTTCCGAAATCAATAACACATGCTCGTAGCATGTCTTCAAGCGTTTGTATCGTCCTTTTGCTCTGCCCATTAGTTTATGGATGATAGGCAGTACTCATATCTAGACGAGTTCCTAATGCTTGCTGTAATGTCTGCCAGAATCTTGAAATAAATTTGCCATCCCTATCAGAGATAATAGAGATTGGTATTCCATGTCTGGAGACGACTTTCTTCAAATACAGTCGTGCTAACTTCTCCATCTTGTCATCTTCTCTTATTGGCAGGAAGTGTGCTGATTTGGTGAAACGATCAACTATTACCCAAATAGTATCAAAACCACTTGCAGTCCTTGGCAATTTAGTGATGAAATCCATGGTAATGTTTTCCCATTTCCATTCCGGAATTTCGGGTTGTTGAAGTAGACCTGATGATTTCTGATGCTCCGCTTTGACCTTAGAAAACGTCAAACATTCCCCTACGTATTTAGCAACATCGGCTTTCATACCCGGCTACCAGAAATGTTTCCTGAGATCCTTGTACATCTTCCCCATTCCAGGATTTATTGAGTATCTGGTTTTATGAGCTTCTCTAAGTACCATTTCTCTCATATCTCCAAATTTTGGTACCCAAATTCTTTCAGCCCTATACCGGGTTCCGTCTTCCTGAATATTAAGATGCTTCTCCGATCCTTTGGGTATTTCATCCTTTAAATTTCCCTCTTGTAAAACTCCTTGTTGCACCTCCTTTATTTGAGTAGTAAGGTTATTGTGAATCATTATATTCATAGCTTTTACTAGAATGGGTTCTCTGACCTTTCTGCTCAAGGCGTCGGCTACCACATTTGCCTTCCCTAAGTGGTAACGAATCTCAAAGTCGTAATCATTCAACAATTCTATCCACCTGCGCTGCTGATGTGTGCGAGGTGTACTAGGAAATAGTATTATTTTTACAACGAAATACTATTAAATACGATACAATTTTACACAAGATATTTATTTATTTATAGAATGGATATACCTAAACTTTGCTACAACACTTATAGGCAGTGTACCTAATCGTACAGTAGTGTAGTTTTTAGTAAGTTCGGTTCGTTCCACAGAGAAAATTAAACAAGCTTAACGCTATATTAGTTTTAACTTATAAAAATACAAAAATATATATAAGTAGTATTATTATTATAAAAGGGGGTTTTTACCGTTTAATGACTGGTTTGTCGATTTTTAAAACTTTAGTCGCAGTTAAAACCTAATGTAAAATATTAAAAATAAATATAACTTAATTTAAAGCGTAAAGTAAATAACGATAATGAAATTGCGATAAATAAAAGTGCGATAAAATAAAATTGCGATAATTAAAGAGTACGATAATTAAAAGTGCAATTAAATACAATGACAATAAATAAAAGTGCGATAATTAAAAGTGCAATTAAATATGAAATAAAAGAATTATGCTTATTTAAACTTCCGTAATCATGATGTTTGAAGTGTTGTTTTTAGTTTATTCCCATGGGTTAATTGTCTTTTGTCCTGGATTATTCAATATGTCCATACGGATTTGTCCATAATAGTCCATCAGTCATAATCATAAAGTGCGAGTGTCTTCGTCAAATTATTCTTATTCCCGAAGTCAAATATTCCAACTAATTGGGGATTCGAATTGTAACAAGGTCTTAATACTTTGTTTAATGAATACACCAGGTTATCGACTGCGTGTAAACCAAGGTTTTACTACTTTGTTAACAATTACACCAATTACCCTTGAATGTAATCCACCCCTGTTTCAACAAGTCTATTAACTATTAATCCAGTTCCGTGTCCGGTAAAATGAACAATTATTGGTATTTATAGATATCCCGCCCACCGTACCCAGTCAAACGTATGTGGTTATATATAAATACGTCAAATTATTAGTCTATATATTAAATTAATGAGGTATCATTTAATTAATATAAAGCCCATTAATAGCCCATAGTCTAATTTCCACAAGTGTCGTTCTTTTATCCAAACCCCAATTATGGTACAAAGCCCAATTACCCGATTTTAATATTTAGTCCAACATCACGATTACTTCGGAATTAAATAAGCATAATAATAACTTAGCTACGAGACATTAATATAAAAATAACATTAACCATAACTTACAGTGATTAAAAATAGCGTAGCGTTACACAGACAGAATTTCGACTTACACCCTTACAACATTCGCTAACATACCCTTATTATTAGCGTAGCGTTACACAGTGATTAAAAAGCTTGTCTTTCTTGAGGGATAATGCTATTAAATATATGTTCGTTTTTAGCATTATCAGCTGCCTGATGTTCAGTTGTTTCTGATAAAATATGTGTTGAAGACTTTTGTGGTCGGTATATATAATACTTTTGACCCCATATAAGTAGTGCCTCTAAGTCTTTAATGCAAAAACAACCGCACCTAATTCCAAATCACGCGTCGTATAATTTTGCTCGTGAATCTTTAATTGTCTAGACGCATAAGCAATTACCTCCATTCGTTGCATTAATACACAACTGAGACCTTGCTTTGAGGCGTCACAATATATCACAAAATCATTATTCCCTTTAGGTAATGACAATATAGGTGCCGTAGTTAACTTTTTCTTCAACAATTGAAATGCTTTCTCTTGTTCATCCTTCCATTCAAATTTCTTCCCTTTATGCGTTAATGCAGTCAAGGGTTTTGCTATTTTGGAAAAATCTTCGATGAATCTCCTGTAATAACCAGCCAGCCCTAAAAATTGGCGTATGTGCTTCGGAATTTTCGGGCTTTCCCACTTTTCAACGGTTTCAATCTTTGCTGGATCCACCTGAATACCTTCTTTGTTCATAATGTGACTGAGGAATTGAACTTCTTCCAACCAAAATGCACACTTTGAAAATTTAGCGTACAGTTTTTCCTTTCTTAACAACTCTAGCACTTTTCTCAAATGTTCTTCACGCTCTTGGTCATTCTTTGAGTAAATAAGTATGTCATCGATGAAAATAATGACAAACTTGTCAAGGTATGGTCCACACACTCGGTTCATGAGGCTCATGAACACAGCTGGTTCGTTAGTCAACCCAAACGGCATAACCATAAATTCGTAATGACCGTAACGCGTCCTAAAAGCAGTCTTTGGAATATCATCCTCCTTCACCCGCATTTGATGATACCCAGAACGTAAATCAATCTTCGAATAAACCGACGAGCCTTGTAGTTGATCAAATAAGTCGTCAATTCTCGGTAGTGGGTAGCGGTTCTTGATGGTAAGTTTGTTCAACTCTCGGTAGTCGATACACAACCTAAATGCACCATCCTTCTTCTTGACAAACAAAACAGGAGCTCCCCATGGTGATGTGCTTGGTCGAATAAAACCACGCTCTAAAAGTTCCTGTAACTGACTTTGTAATTCTTTTATTTCGCTGGGTACGAGTCTGTATGGAGCACGAGCTATTGGTGCAGCTCCTGGTATAAGGTCTATTTGAAATTCAACGGATCGATGTGGGGGTAATCCCGTTAATTCTTTCGGAAATACATCGGGAAATTCTTTTGCGACGGGAACATCACTGATGTTTTTTTCTTCAGGTTTAACTTCCTCGATGCGTGCTAGAATGACGTAACAACCTTTTCTTATTAGTTTTTGCACCTTCAAACTACTAATAAGATTTAATTTCGCGTTGTTCTTTTCTCCGTACACCATTAAAGGTTTTCCTTTTTCATGCACAATGCGAATCGCATTTTTGTAACAAACGACTTCTGCTCTCACCTTTTTCAACAGTCCATGCAAATTATTATATCAAAACTCCCTAACTCGAATGGTATTAAATCAATTTTAAATGTTTCGTCAACCAGTTTAATTTCTCTATCCCGACATACTTTATCTGTTGTAATTAGTTTACCGTTTGCTAATTCGAGTAAAAATTTACTATCCAAAGGCGTCAATGGCCAACTTAATTTAGCACAAAAATCTCTACTCATATAGCTTCTATCCGCACCCGAATCAAATAAAACATAAGCATATTTATCGTCAATAAGAAACGTACCCGTAACAAGCTCCGGGTCTTCCTGCGCTTCTGCCGAATTAATGTTGAAGACTCATCCACGGCCTTGCCCATTATTATTCCCTTGATTAGGGCATGCTTTGCTGAAATGGCCCGGCTTTCCGCATCCGTAACAAATAATAGAATTATTTGTTCTGTTATTTTTATATGCCTTTGGTCCATTGACATCATGCTTCGTTACACTATGTCTAGTTCTATTACACTTGGTACACACTACTACACAGAACTTATCTGGATGAAACCCTCCACACCTTAGACATTTATTGTTCTGATTGTTGTTGCCATTGTTGTTATTGATTTGGTTGTTGTTGGGATTGTTATTGTTGTTGGAACGGTTGTTGTAGTTGTTGTTGTTGTTGTTGAGACGTTTGTTATAGTTATTGTTAGGATTGCGGTTATTATTGCGATTGTTGTTGCGGTTGTTGGGATAGTTGTTGCGATTGTTATTGTTGTTGTACTGGTGATTTTTGTCACCGTTTTCCTCCCACTTCCTCTTGAGTTGTTTCGTGTTGGCTTCTTCGGCTGCCTGTTCTTTAATTCTTCCCTCAATCTGATTTATGAGTTTATGAACCATTCAACTCGCCTTTTGTATGGAAGCGGGCTCGTGTGAACTCACATCTTCTTGAATCCTTACTGGTAATCCTTTTATAAATGCGTCGATTTTCTCCTCTTCATCTTCGAACGTTCCTGGACATAATAGGCACAACTCTGTGAATCGTCGTTCATATGTGGTAGTGTCACGACCCTACTTTTTCCGTTATCTTTTATCGTTAATTATTTAACGATCGTTAACTGGTATTCGTGCTATATCATTTCTATGGCCTATATTATTACATTAATAATAATATATTAATTATTAAGTGTTATGTGAATATTTGTATTCGTATTTTAAATTATACGTTTCTACGTATCGCGAATTTCTGTCCGGCGAATCTTTTCGGTTTTCAAACCAACGGTCGCGTTTTTGGGATATTTAAATCCTAATTATTTTAAATATGATATTTTAAGATCATATCATTATATAGGGTATTTATATTTATTTTTCGTCGCGCGTTTGTTATCTTTCCGGATTTTTAATCGCGTAAGTGCGTTTTCGCGTTTCGGGATTCGTTCGGGCTTTCGGGCCACAAGCAATTACACTTTTAGCAAGATTGGTCCATGGGGCCCACCTCATGACCCCCCATTCGGCCAACCATAAGGGGAGGGAGTATACTCCCCATTTTTTTTATTTTCCATCTCATTTACACATTACACAATTTTAATCTAAACCAAATTACCACTTTTGCTCTCCTTCCTCCCTTCCTTCTCTTTTTGGGCGATGACCAAAACAACCAAACATCATCATCTTCATCAATTTTTCAAGGTTGGGTCTAGAGATCGTTCATACAATCGGATTCCTCGTTCCGTTCTCTACGCGATTATACTAATTGTTTCTTGATTAGGGTATAAACCCTAACCCTAGAACTTTTAATTTTTATTTATTTTTCTGTATTTTATGTTTATATTATTAGTATGATGATTATTAGTTGTTGTAATGTTGATTGTATGCGTAGAATTGCTCGATTGCATATTTTTCGGTTTGATAAAATTGGGACAGCAACTTTTTCGTGTGTTTCTGATATTGTAACTGATGTTGATCATAAAATAAAGTATATAAATGAGTTCTTCTCATCAAGACATTAATTTTAGACTCCGAATTCATGTCGTTTCGATTTCCGAAGCCCTAGATATGATCAAAGTGGTATTTTGTTAAGATTGAAATATGATTTTGGTATGAACCAGGTTTGGTCCGACTTTGTGACCATATTTGGTGACTTTAGGGTGTGTTAGTGTGTTAGGACTGATGGTGGGACGAACTTTCATGTTCGGATCATCTCAATCCGAGCCACGAATCACCCGTTACGTCTAAAACACGTTTTTGAGTGAATTGAAGTTCCAAGTAGTGTAATGGCTGTACATCATGACTTGTGGACTGTTCTTGGGGTGTTCTTGAGTGTACCAAAGTTTCGGGTGGTTTGCTTAGGTGGAGATATATGTAAGGCTCGCCGAAAACCGACACCCGGGGCTCAGGATACGACCCGATGAACTTTTGATTTAAACCTTTTGACTAATTATGAAACTTATAATATAAATAATGGATTTCATTATCATTTAATTACTTATGATAAAAAAAAGTAATTATTATTATTTACAACTTATGATATATATTTATTATATCATTTAATTAATATTTATGATTTAATTAACATTTTAATTAAACATATGATTAATAATACTTCATTATTAATGGAAAAATACTTATGATAAGTATTAAACTTATATTATGAGATTATTATAATAAGACTTATAATAAGGATTAATTAATTATTTAATTATTATAAGGCTTAGTTATTATTTAATTATAATTTAATTATTAAATACTTATGATTTAATAGTTATAATTAGAAACTTATGATATGATTAATAATTCATTATTAATTAATAATACTTATGATATGATTTAAAATTTATTATTAATTAATAATATTTATATTATGACTAATATTTAACTAATTAATTAAATACTTATGTTATATTAATTATATTATTTAAACGTATATTAACTTTAATAATTCATTTTAATTTAATTAAACTTATGTTATGACATAATTAGACATATTTAACTTTAATAAACGTTATAACTTATATTATTATTATAACTTACACTTTTAAAATTTACGTTGACCATGTTTGACCAAGGTTGAATTTTGAGTTGACTTTCGGTTGACTTTGACTTTCAGTTGACTTTTGTTGACTTTCTAATTAAGGAAACTTTCCTAACTTATAAACTTTCCTAAAATAGCAACTTTCTAAATTTGAAAACTTTCCAAAAATAGAAACTTTCCAAAAATAGAAACTTTCCAAAAATAGAAACTTTCCAAAAATAGAAACTTTCTAAAAATAGAAAGTGTGTGTCCGTAAGCTGTTCCGATCAAACCGATGCATATTGAGTAATGTTCTATGACTACTTGCAACATGTACAATAGCTATCATACTAAGACTTGACCTAAGTTAGTTATTTATATCGACATGCTTTATTTATAGGTCGGCGTTGTGATCATTCCTGATCACTGTACTACATTTGCTGTTCGCTTAATTGTGTTGGTTACTTCATTACTATTAAGGTGAGTTATAGTCCCGTTTTTACATACTTTTCAAAGTATATTTTTGGGATGTGATTACATGCATTTTATTTCACGTTTAGACACAAGTGACAATTAAACTTAAATTATTCTTTGTGAGTTGGACAAAAATATTCCCTAGTCTGGTAACTGTAATCATTGGTTTCTATCGGTGAACGCAAATCCTACGGATAGATCTATCGGGTTTGACAACCCCATTTCGAGCTAGTCGCGCTAGCAATTTATAATCGGAATGTTTAGTACTTCGTATTTTGTTGTAGATACACTGTCCAGTGTATATTTTTATTGTAATTGGCAAGGGTAAATAAAGGGTTAAGTGGTTACCAGGTGGCTCATTGATAATGGAATAATGTTTAATGTTTTCTAACATTTTTAAATCTTGTGGTCTAAAGTTTATTCGATTATTTAAACCTATAATTCACTCAACCTTTGTGTTGACAGTTTACTTGCATGTTTTCACAGGTACTTGAGTTTATGTGATGCTTCCGCTGTGTTTAGAAGAGTCTGCATGCATTTGAGCAGATTTTTATGAAACAATTTATGAAACTTTGGCTTGCATTCGGTTTTTGAATAATTATTACTTGTGGGTTGTTGACAATGTTTTGTGTCAACTTTGGATTATTAATATGTTGGGTTACTTTTAAACTACATATTTTGGTATGCTTTCCTTTTTGGGAAACTTTTGAAATAAAAGAATGCAATGTAGTTTGTTAAATTCATTTAAGTTCGATCAAGATGTGGGACCAAGTGACGGAGCCGTTAAGTGTTTTGACGGGGCCATCACAGGTAATGTCGAACCCTTGTGTTCGTAACTCTCTAAGCTCTACCTTGAGCTTATTGACTTCGTTTCTAGGACGATACTGCTCGTTCATCAGTTTCTTGAATGCTGACCACGGTAGTGCGTAAGCAGCATTTTGTCCTACCTGTTCCAGATAGGTGTTCCACCACGTTAATGCAGTACCTGTGAAGGTATGTGTAGCGTACTTAACTTTGTCCTCTTCAGTACACTTATGGCAAACACCGATTCAACTTTCTCGGTCCACCGTTTCAATCCAATTGGTCCTTCGGTTCCATCGAATTCTAAACGTTTGCAGGCAGTAAATTCTTTGTAGGAGCATCCTACACGATTTCTTACGGGATTAGTTCCACTACTAGAACCAGAGTTATTGTTGTTATTTTGCATTGTAGCCTGCACTGCGGCTATGTTTGCAGCAAGGAAAACAAGGAAGTCTTCCTCGCTCATGTTCAAATTCTGACGAGTTGCCGGTGCCATTTCCTTCAAAAATAGCCAAAAGAATTGAGTTAATCATATAGAATTTAAGAGTAGTCAATAGTATTTCGTAGCATTATATGAACTTATTTATAAAAGCTTTTTCTTCATATTAACATTTTATAGTTTTAATTCGGGTAGTACCTACCCGTTAAGTTCATACTTACTAGCTACTATACAACTCAACTACTACGCTTCTATATGAAAAACTTATTACAATAATATTTCACGTTCAAACCTTTATACAATATTTTACAAACATACAATACCACTATTATACATATAGGATGAAATATAGCACATAATATCTTTGCTACTCGGCAGCTATAAAGGCATTTCTAGTTAATACGCAAGTTGTTCAGTAAAAGAAATAAAGACACGTAATTCGTAAGTCCAAAAATAAGTCATGCATTCTGGTTTTACTAAGACGACTTCCCATCCTTGGTCTTGTGGAAAGTAACCGTTATGACCATTGACTAAGCAGCATGTTGTAATGTCGTCAAAAGGACGAGGGTTTCGTAATTCCCAACAGCCTCGTAGCAATCTAAAAACCTTGTTTCTTACCCCAACTACTGAGTCCGTCACTTGTGGGAATGTTTTATTTAAAAGTTGTAACCCGATATTCTTTTTCTCAATTTGGTAAGAAGCGAACATCACTAACCCGTAAGTATAACATGCTTCTTTATGTTGCATGTTAGAAGCTCTTTCTAACTCACGAAATCCTATGTTGGGATATGTTGAGTCAAAATAGGTTCGTAACCCATAGCATAAAATTGCATCTGGGTTTCTCGCACTAAATGCCTTAAAGAAAACTTGGCGTAACTTAAAGTCTCCCCAATGTGATATACCCCATCTTTCAAAGGAAAGCCTTTTATATACTATGGCATGCCTGGAATGTCTTTCAAACATTTGACAAACTAATTTTGCCATAACTAATTGTGCTGATGAATTCTGCCCGACTCTAGACAAGATTTCATCAATCATATCTCCTGGTAGATCTTCTAAAATTTTTGGTTGTCTATCCTTAATATCTATTTTGTGTTTTTATACTGTAAAATAGACAAGGATTAGATTCGTAAAAGATAATTAACAAACAATACAAACAATTTTTACATAGAATATAAAAATACAAGCACACTACATTACATATAATACACAACATGATTACAACCCTCTAATCTGAATCACTGGTTTCTTCTTCTTCGGACTTGGTTCGTTTTCCTAATTTTCTAGGGATATATAGTGCTCCTCTAATACGAGCCGTCGTTTTCCACAATGGTTTAGAAAAACCTGGTGGTTTAGAGGTTCCCGGGTTATTGTTACAATTTAGGAAATACGGACGTTGCCGATACATATAAAGTTCATCGGGGTTGGAATTAGGTTTCTCTATTTTTATACCTTTTTCTTTATTATTTTCTTTTGCTATATTAAATTGGGTTGAGGTAATTTCTATAACATCATCGGAATCCTCATCGGGATCCGATTCATCAGAAAATTGGTAATCTTCCCAATATTTTGCTTCCTCGGCGGTTGAGGATTTTCTTTTATTTAATCGATTTACTGTAGGTATCAATATTTCTTCCTCCGGAACCTCTTCTTCTTCCGGTTCCTCCTCTTCCAGTTCCTCCTCTTCCGGTTCCTCCTCTTCCGGTTCCTCTTGAAATGTCCCGTTCATATTGATTATAAACGTTCCATATTAATTGATTTCGTCGCTAGGTTTTGACCTCTATATGAGACGTTTTTCAAAGACTGCATTCATTTTTAAAACAACCATAACCTTTATTTTATCTATAAAGGTTTAAAAAGCATTACTTAGATTATCAAATAATGATAATCTAAAATATACCGTTTACACACGACCATTACATAATGGTTTACAATAAGAATATATTACAATATATATATATATATATATATATATATATATATATATATATATATATATATATATATATATATATATATATATATATATATATATATATATATATATATATATATATATATATATATATATATATATATATATATATATATATATATATATATATATAGTTTCTTGAATGCAGTTTTTACATAATATCATACAAGCATGGACTCCAAATCTTGTCCTTATTTTAGTATGCAACAGCGGAAGCTCTTAATAATCACCTGAGAATAAACATGCTTAAAATGTCAACAAAAATGTTGGTGAGTTATAGGTTTAACCTATATATTATCAAATCATAATAATAGACCACAAGATTTCATATTTCAATATATATCCCATACATAGAGATAAAAATCATTCATATGGTGAACACCTGGCAACCGACATTAACAAGATGCATATAAGAATATCCCCTATCATTCCGGGAAATCCTTTGGACATGATAAAAACAACATCGAAGTACTAAAGCATCCGGTACTTTGGATGGGGTTCGTTAGGCCCAATAGATCTATCTTTAGGATTCGCGTCAATTAGTAGATCGGTTTACTAATTCTTAGGTTACCAAGCAAAAGGGGTATATTCGGCTTCGATCATTCACCCATATAATGTAGTTTCATTTACTTGTATCTATTTCGTAAAACATTTATAAAACTGCATGTATTCTCATCCCAAAATATTAGTTTTTAAAAGTGGAACTATAACTCACTTTCACAGATTTTTACTTCATCGGGAAGTAATACTTGGCCACTGGTCGATTCACGAACCTATAACAAATATGTACATATATATCAAAGTATGTTCAAAATATATTTACAACATTTTTAATACGTTTTAACATTTTAAGTTTATTAAGTCAGCTGTCCTCGTTAGTAATCTACAACTAGTTGTCCATAATTAGATGTACAGAAATAAATCGATATATATTATCTTGAATCAATCCACGACCCAGTGTATACACGTCTCAGGCTAGATCATAACTCAAAGTATATATATTTTTGGAATCAACCTCAACCCTGTATAGCTAACTCCAACATTACTGCATATAGAGTGTCTATGGTTGTTCCAAATAATATATATACATGGGTCGATATGATATGTCAAAACATTTGCATACGTGTCTATGGTATCCCAAGATTACATAATATATTAGAATACATATATAATACAATATAAGTTAGCTAGGATATGATTTGTATAGAATTGTTACAATATTTCCCGTAGCTACAACAATCAAAAAATATCCAATCTTGTTTTACCCATAACTTCTTCGTTTTAAATCCGTTTTAAGTGAATCAAATTGCTATGGTTTCATATTGAACTCTATTTTATGAATCTAAACATAAAAAGTATAGGTTTATAGTCAGAAATATAAGTTACAAGTCGTTTTTGTAAGAGGTAGTTATTTCAGTCGAAAGAACGACGTCTAGATGACCATTTTGGAAAACATACTTCCACTTTGAGTTTAACCATGATTTTTGGATATAGTTTCATGTTCATAAGAAAAATCATTTTCTCAGAAGAATAAGTTTTAAATCAAAGTTTATCATAGTTTTTAATTAACTAACCCAAAACAGCCCGCGGTGTTACTACGACGTCGTATATCCGGTTTTACGGTGTTTTTCGTGTTTTCCGGTTTTAAATCATTAAGTTAGCATATCATATAGATATTGAACATGTGTAGAGTTGATTTTAAAAGTCAAGTTAGAAGGATTAACTTTTGTTTGCGAACAAGTTTAGAATTAACTAAACTATGTTCTAGTGATTACATGTTCAAATCTTCGAATAAGATAGTTTTATATGTATGAATCGAATGATGTTATGAACATCATTACTACCTCATGTTTAGTTGGTAAACCTATTTGAAGTGACAAGAAATGATCTAGCTTCAAAGGATCTTGGATGGCTTGAAAGTTCTTGAAGTAGAATCATGACACGAAAACAAGTTCAAGTAAGATTATCACTCGAATTAAGATAGTTATAGTTATAGGAATTGAATCAAAGTTTGTATATGAGTATTACCTTGATTTAGAATGATATATTACTGTAAATAACAAGGATTTCTTGAGGTTGGATGATCACTTTACAAGATTAGAAGTGAGCTAGTAAACTTGGAAGTATTCTTGATTTTATGAAACTAGAACTTGTAGAATTTATGAAGAACACTCAGAACTTGAAGATGGAACTTGAGAGAGATCAATTAGATGAAGAAAATTGAAGAAAGAAAGTGTTTGTAGGTGTTTTTGGTCATTGGTATATGGATTAGATATAAAGGATATGTAATTTTGTTTTCATGTAAATAAGTCATGAATGATTACTAATATTTTTGTAATTTTATGAGATATTTCATGCTAGTTGCCAAATGATGGTTCCCTCATGTGTTAGGTGACTCACATGGGATGCTAAGAGCTGATCATTGGAGTGTATATACCAATAGTACATACATTTAGAAGCTGTGTATTGTACGAGTACGAATACGGGTGCATACGAGTAGAATTGTTAATGAAACTGAACGAGGATGTAATTGTAAGCATTTTTGTTAAGTAGAATTATTTTGATAAGTGTCTTGAAGTCTTTAAAAAGTGTATGAATACATATTAAAACACTACATGTATATACATTTTAACTGAGTCGTTAAGTCATCGTTAGTCGTTACATGTAAATGTTGTTTTGAAACCTTTAGATTAACGATCTTGTTAAATGTTGTTAACCCATTGTTTATTATATCTAAAGAGATGTTAAATTATTACATTATCATTATATTATGATATATTAATATATCTTAGTATGATATATATACAGTTAAATGTTGTTACAACGATAATCGTTACATATATGTCTCGTTTCGAAATTCTTAAGTTAGTAGTCTTGTTTTACATATGTAGTTCATTGTTAATGAAATGCCCCATCCTAATCCATCTGGACGAAGTCCATATCGATTACAAATGATTCACAACAGTTGATTACATCGCGAGGTAATTGACCTCTATATGATACATTTTACAAACATTGTATTCGTTTTTAAAAGACAAACTTTTGTTACATCGACAGTTGACAGACATGCATAACATTTTATAATATATCCAAATATAATTGACTTAATAATAATCTTGATGAACTCAACGACTCGAATGCAACGTCTTTTGAAATATGTCATGAATGACTCCAAGTAATATCTCTAATATGAGCTAATGCACAGCGAAAGATTTCTTTTGTACCTGAGAATAAACATGCTTTCAAGTGTCAACCACAAGGTTGGTGAGTTCATTAGTTTAACATAAATAATCATTTCCATCATTTTAATAGACCACAAGATTTTCATTTCTCATAAATATACGTCCTATGCATAGAGACAAAAATATCATTCATATGGATTGAACACCTGGTAACCGACATTCACAATATGCATATAAGAATATCCCCATCATTCCGGGATCCTCCTTCGGATATGATATAAATTTCGTAGTACTAAAGCATCCGGTACTTTGGATGGGGCTTGTTGGGCCCGATAGATCTATCTTTAGGATTCGCGTCAATTAGGGTGTCTGTTCCCTAATTCTTAGATTACCAGACTAAAAAGGGTGATATTCGATTCGATAATCCAACCATATAATGTAGTTTCGATTACTTGTGTTTATTTCGTAAAACATTTATAAAAGCTGCGCATGTATTCTCAGTCCCAAAAATATATATTGCAAAAGCATTTAAAAAGGGAGTAATGAAACTCACGCATATAAATATTGTAAAACAGTTAATAAAGCATTTGCATGTATTCTCAGCCCAAAAATGTAAAGAGTAAAAGGGATCAAATGAAACTCACGCATATAAATATTGTAAAACAGTTAATAAAGTATTTGCATGTATTCTCAGTTTCAAAAATGTAAAGAGTAAAAGGGAATCAAATGAAACTCACCTAATGTATTTTGTAGTAAAAATACATATGACTATATTGAACAATGCAGGGTTGGCCTCGGATTCACGACTCTATATCATTTGTATATTTATATTAAAACATATAATCATAACTGAACAAATTTACTTATTATACCTTTAGTTTATAAATTATGTATGTTTAATTTATGTATATATAGTTATATGGAATATTAATATAGTTGCAGTATATGTATTAAGTATGTTTTATGTACAAAAATATTTATTTGAAAAAAAAAAATGATAGTTTGGATATTAATGATTTACTAATAATAATAATAATAAAAATAACTTTATTAAAAATGATAATATTAATAATAATAATGATATTGTTAATAATGATACTTTTGTTTAATAATAATAATAATAATAATAATAATAATAATAATAATAATAATAATAATAATAATAATAATAATAATAATAATAATAATAATAATAATAATAATAATAATAATGATAATAATAATAATAATAATAATGATAAATATAAAAAAAATGTTAATTTTATATATAATGATAATTTTACTAATAACGATAACTTTAATAAAAAAATAGTTTTTAATAAAAATGATAATTTTAATGATAAAACTAATAATAATTTAAATGATAGTTTTAATAAATATGTTATTCTTATTAATAATGATATTCTTAATAAAAATGATAATTTTATTTAGTCACGATTTAATTGTATTTAAATTCATCTTTACTCCTAAACGTACATATAGTTATACTTTTCGGTAGTAATTACCTTAACTATATTCATGATCACAACCTTAATCATTTTTATCTTATCATTCACAATCTTAATTATATTAGAATTAATGATAGTAATAATATAATAATTATGATATCAAGATTGGTATAATAATAATAAGATAATAATCAGAAAATAAATAAATAACTACCTCAAATGGGAAAAACTAAAAATAAACTGCCTTGGCCAGGTTCAAACCCGAGACCTCTCGCTTAACCAAAACACGCCCAATCATCTGCCCTGCTTCTTACTTCTGTTTTAACCCACAGCCTAAAATATATAGCCTATCTAACCGTCTTCTTCTTCATAATGATCATCATCATACATAACATCATTCTTTACCACATGAAATCATAATCATAAATATTCATATCATTCATCATCGTCTTGTATAACATTATTAACTTCACCCTTCACGATCATCATAAACATCATCATCTAATTATTATTATCGGTTCTAAATTTTTATATCCTCATCAACATAATACGCAAATTATCATTAGCGAGCATTACAATCATCATATCATGTAATTAATCCAATTGTGAATCAGCAATTTCTCGGCCCAATAGCTTACTCCTTTAAATAACACAAGCCCAATCCATGTGATAAAATAAACCCCATTTATAATTTGGCTCGTTAGTTTAAGCAAAATCACGATTGCCCAATATAATAACAAGAATACGATCCAGCAATGATAAACAAAAGGAGTAGAATTAATAATGCAGTTTGGATTTTTCTTAAGATTCAAAAGTGACAACAAACAGCTCATATCTCCAGCTCATCATTCCACCATCTGCGTCCTTATCATTATCAAACCATTATCATTATTTTTAATAGAAACAGAAACGAGAAAGAGAAACACTGCAGCAGCAGTCTGTATAGTAAGAAAAGAAAGAAAAATGGCGGTTTGTAATGGCTTCAACGGAGGTAACTCAGGGTGGTGTAAGGATGGTTGCAAGACAGAAATAACCAACAGTAAAAGAGTTGTACTAAGTGCCGTTTCATCACAAAACAGAAAATGAAAGAAAGGAGAAGGAAAAATGCAGTGGTGGTGTTCTTGGTCTTGGTTCAACCCGAAACAAAAAAAAAAAAAAAATAGGAACGAAGGGAAAATAGCAGTAGCATAGTAATCATAGGATGATGGTTTTGTGGTGATGATCTTTGAGGTAGAAACAGTAACCAGTGATTGGAAGTTGCAGGTTGTTCAATGATGGTTCAATAGAGGTGGTCGATGGTTGTTTGAAACAGGAACATAAACATACAGTATCCTTAGGGATTCATGAGCAAGTTTAGGAGTGAGAGAGGAGAGAGAGAGAAGCGGTTGTGGGTGGGTCGTGGTGGTGGAATGTGTTATGGTGGTGGTGTATTACGGTGGTGACTGCTGGCTTACAACAGTTGAGGTGATGATTTAAATGGCGGTTCACGATGGTGCGTGTTTGTAAAGAGAGAAGGTTGCGGTTTATTTGAAGTGGGTTTGAGGTGGATGGTGGTTGATGGAGTGGCGGTTTATGATCAAGAGAGGAAGAAGTAGATGGGTTTTCTTTGATCTTTCAATTCTTTTTTTTACAAATTATAGTAGTAGGTACATATATCAAGTGTAAGTGACGATTCACACAGTAACAGAATTTGATTAACTTGTTTTGTAGCAAAAGTCCATCGACATAAATCTAATCAGAAGAAAAACATGTAAAAGCAGATATGGAATTCGTACATGTTAGATTTTATATAATAATTTTTTTTATATTTAATATATATTAATAATTAATATATTAATAACAACAATACAAATAATAATAAGAGTTATGTTAATAATAATACTAATATTACCAATTAATAATAATAATAATAATATTAATAATAATAATAATAATAATAATATTGATAAAGATAATAATAATATGAAAATGTTAATAATAACAATGATGATAGAAAATAATAAATTTAATAATAAATAATAATATTTATGATGATACTAAATAATATTAGTTATATTAATACTATTTATGATAATAATAATATAAATAATAATGATATAATAACTTATAAATATCATATTATATATAATATATCATTACATTTATATATAATATATACATATTTAAGTACAAGCAATTGTTCGTGAATCGTTGGGTATAGTCAAAGGTTAGTTTGATATATATAAATGGTTCAAAAATTTTGAAACTCAAGATAACAGACTTTACTTGTCGTGTCGAAATCATATAAGATTAAGTTTAAATTTGGTCGGAAATTCCCGGGTCATCACAGTACATACCCGTTAAAGAAATTTCGTCCCGAAATTTGAGTGAGGTGGTCATGGCTTACAATAAAAATGTTTTCATGACCAATATGAGTTGATAATTAGAGGTTTATTATCATTGAATAATAATGATAAAATAATTTGATCAATCTAAGGATACGAGTGAAGCTATCGCAAAAGAGTGAATTGGAGAAAATAAGATTTTGACTTAACCGGTGACGTAGTCACGATTGAATTCCTAAATTCAAGGCATTTAAAGAAAATCTTGGAAATCTATAAGATCTGATTCTTCGGAATTTATGGAAATTAAGATCTCTTTAATTAAATACGGTGATCTGCCCCGATTACTACGTCTGATATTTCGTTTATAAATTTACCTTTTCCGTTCCATTTGTTTTCACCACTTCTATACTCAATTCCCAAATTCAAAAGATTTATGAAAATGCTTAACCCTGTTTTGATCCTTGTTCTTATTCTAACTATCACAATGATCGTTCTTCTTTTCCAACTCCCACCTGAAGAATCTGTTTATTTATATTATGCTCTAGGGTTTATTGTATTCATAATCCTCCCGTGTCTTTATATTGCTATACGCACTGATATCCACAGTTTGTAATTTCGATGTTGTTGTTGGGTTTTATATCTTCCCTTATATTTCAATGTCCCTGCTTCTGTCTCTTATAATTATTGTCATCCACGGTTTATGTGCTCTCTTATTTGCTGCGATATATACCCCCTTTCTATTTTGGAGCTTCATGCTTTGGTTTACTTTTCGCAAGTAACGGTCCAGAATTCATAGGTATGGAGTTTCGAATTATCATAATATACAATGTAGAAAGGAAAGATAGTAACACGATTTGTTTTGTCAAATTACCTGAATCACTGAGAATAGAACTATCAAGAATATATTTTCTTGATATGTTCAGAAGTTAAGCAGAATGAAAGAGTTATGTAACATGGCACATGATGACGTTATAATCTGTGAATCATCATGTTCCATTGGAAACTCAACATAAATTACTGTAATATAATCACGTTGATCAAGTGTCATTATATTATACTAACTCATGCATCAGTTCCCAACATTACTTCAATAACATTCATATTTTAGGCTCGAAAGTTTACAGAATATAGAAACTAACAGTTTCTATATGATGTAACACTGATAGCACGAAGAGATTAATAATTTCAGATAAGAATAGTTATGAAAATATCTTCAGAAATATGTAGGATATTTATAATGAAAGATACGATGATATCTTGGAATTTCTAATATCGATAGATGATGCAGAAGATTTATCCGTAAGGGTTTAGATTTGGAAGCAAGGTATTCGCTAAAGATTTCATCAGAAACAGAATCATTTGGATTCTTTGAAGTCAAACTTATTCTTTGTGATTTGTCCACGACTTCCTTCATGGTTTCGCATAATCCGCTTTTCGGTACTAAATTTTCTATTGAATGTTTCCAATAAAATGATTCACAGGAAGCACGAAGAGGTATATAATTTCGGACTAGAATATTTATGAAAATATCCTCAGAAATATCGAAGATATTGATGATGATATTTTGGAATTTCTAAGTTCGATGGTTGATGAAGAAGATTTTCCGCAAGACTTTAACATGAGTGTGGAACAAGATACACGTTGAAGGTTTCATCGGATGCAGAATTACATGGATTCTTTGAATATATGGTATGGTCCTTGTATTTGTCCTTGGTCTCCTTCGTGGTTAGCTCAATCCATTTTTCCAGTTCCAACTTTTCTGAGCTTTTTCAACATACTATCCTTTATCGTCAAACTTTCGATGATTATGGTCGTTTACGGTTGTCTATTGTTTCTGCTGCTTCATTCAGCTTTTTCAACATTCAGAGTATTGATTTGTGACTGAGTGCTTTTCAGAATTTCAGAAGGAGAGATCATAATTCTAAGAGATAAATGTCATACATAACTGTTGATGTAGATATGCTGTGAGTTTTCAAAGTACTGATTGCTGATTTCCTGTAATTAGTATGGCAGTTCTCGTTACAAGATGCGGATGAGTATATGATAGGGTTTCAATGAATAAATATAATGATTTGTCAGAGAGATTTAAGCCAAGAAGCAACGAGGTTGCTGGTACGTTTACTGCTAATGTAGTGAGATATAAACGGTTTTCCGGTATTGATGACGAAAGGCAACTTTTATATCAGGGTTATAATAAGCTAAACCGAGTGAAAAGTCGGAGTTGACTTGTTGGAGCTGTGACAAAATTTACTACCTTGAAAAGGGATTGTGAAGTTATTTTGGGTAATAATAATGCTAAAGGATCTAACACAGATGCATGTTAAACGTTTACTCAGGTTCCGAGTATTTTTAGGTGCATAGCTATATTCATCACTCTTTCCTTCCGTAAATGATGTGCGATTGGTTCATTCTCTCGATTGAAATGTTTTCAAGATTCATGAAAGTTTTGAACGCAGATTGAAATAGTCAAGATACAAATGAGGTTTAAAATGAGATCAAGTGGCAAACTTGAATAAATGTTTAGTTTCATATGTTATAGTCAATATTTTAATTCATTTTAATTGTCCAATGTTAGTAGTCCACAGTTAGCAATTCAATAATTCATGTATAGTTTAATATATAGTATTCAAATTAATTAATACGTAACGTGACCCGTATTCGTCTCAGACTCGATCACAACTCAAAGTATATATATTATTATAGAATCAACCTCAACCCTGTATAGCTAACTCCCGCATTAATGCATATAGAGTGTCTATGGTTATTCCAAATAATATATATAGATGGGTCGATATGATATGTCAAAACCTTGTATACGTGTCCTGACATTTAAAATGCGTAAAATAAATAACAGAATTTAAATGACGATAAATAAAGTGCGTAAAGTAAATAAAAGAAATTAAATGACGATAAATAAAATTGCGATAATTAAATTGCGGTAAATAAAATGTAATCAGTTAGCTAGGAACAGTTAGCTAGGATTTTGTTAACGTGGATTCTTAACAAAATTTCTCATAGTTAATTTGTTTGTTTCTAACAAATTTTATTTTGTCCAATGTTTTCTTCATTATGCCACTTGTCGGATTCTGATATGTCAAAATCCAAATATGAAATTGAATGAAAATGGTTATTCTGTGACGAACGGATTCGTATAGCTGTGGTTGCAAGTAGGATAGTAAATGACTGTTGAATCAGATTCGAAGAATGTACAGTGTAACTTATTAATGCGAAATCTAAATATTCCTCGGGTATTATCTACCCGTTAAAATATTTTTGCCATTAACAGTTTGTACAATAAAAATTTTAATTACAATCTTTATGAAAACACATATACATATATATTTTCTTCAGACGTAATTATGGATTTAATGAGTCAATGTGATATTAAACTCATCAGTTTTACGGCTAGAACGAGAGTACATAATCTTTAAAATATTAGAGATTACATAATCACCATGAAGGACGAAGATAGTTTTAGTAGAACGATTCGTAAAATGATTCGTAGAACAATGATTATGCTTAAGGTATAGATTGCGAGGTTGAGACGTGTGATGATGTTGTTGTTGTTGGTACTCCTTGGTATCCATGGTGCGTATGACGTTGATGTTCGAGGTATAGATTAAGAAGTTGAGGTGTGGGATGCAGATGTTGATGTTGGTGGTGGTAATGGTACTGTTGACATTGGTGGTAATACTGATTATGCTGCTGGTGCTGCTGCTGGTGTTTGTAACCTTCGCACCATATTCTCTAAAGCCACTACCCGAGCGCGAAGCTCGTTGACTTCTTCTATTACACCGGGGTGATTTTCGATTCGGACTAGCGGATAAATATAATCTAGAATTTGGTATAGTATATAATCGTGGCGAGATACTCTGGAAATGAGAGAAAAGATGGTGTTTCGAACAGGTTCACCGGTAAGTGCTTCAGGTTCTTCGCTAATAGGGCAATGTGGTGGATGAAAAGGATCACCTTCTTCTTGTCTCCAATGATTGAGGAGGCTACGAACCCATCCCCAATTCATCCAGAATAGATGATGACTGATTGGTTGATCCATTCCGGTCACATTACTTTCAGAGCTTGAGTGGGATTCTATTTTGGAATCCGAGGGACTTGAACTAATGACGAATTCCATTTCGTACGATTGAATAAAGGATTTTTTTAGATATGAAATGATTTTCTGGCTAACGGATGGTATTCTTAATTACATAGAATATCCATATATATAGAACAAAAGGTTTCGTAGATTACGGAGGAATTTACGGGATACGCCAGGTAAGGTCTACAGTAACAGATATGCTAAGATATGAATCTTGTCTATACACTATTCATGCAATCAATGCAGTAAGACGTGTCTAGACTAAGAATGATAAGTAGATAATTTTTGACACAAAATGATAAGCAAAACTTTTTGACATGCAGACCAGGTCGAAGTCCAGACTCACCTATGCATTCTAACGACTATCAGTTAGACTCACTAATGCAAGACCTGGTTCGCCTAAGACCACCGCTCTGATACCAACTGAAATGCCCCGTCCTAATCCATCCGGACGAAGTCCATATCGATTACAAACGATTCACAACAATTGATTACATCGCGAGGTAATTGACCTCTATATGATACATTTTACAAACATTGCATTCGTTTTTAAAAGACAAACTTTTGTTACATCGACAGTTGACAGACATGCATAACATTTCATAATATATCCAAATATAATTGACTTAATAATAATCTTGATGAACTCAACGACTCGAATGCAACGTCTTTTGAAATATGTCATGAATGACTCCAAGTAATATCTCTAATATGAGCTAATACACAGCGGAAGATTTCTTTCGTACCTGAGAATAAACATGCTTTCAAGTGTCAACCACAAGGTTGGTGAGTTCATTAGTTTAACATAAATAATCATTTCCATCATTTTAATAGACCACAAGATTTTCATTTCTCATAAATATATGTCTCATGCATAGAGACAAAAATATCATTCATATGGATTGAACACCTGGTAACCAACATTCACAATATTCATATAAGAATATCCCCATCATTCCTGGATCCTCGTTCGGACATGATATAAATTTCGAAGTACTAAAGCATCCGGTACTTTGGATGGGGCTTGTTGGGCCCGATAGATCTATCTTTAGGATTCGCGTCAATTAGGGTGTCTGTTCCCTAATTCTTAGATTACCAGACTAAAAAGGGTGATATTCGATTCGATAATCCAACCATATAATGTAGTTTCGATTACTTGTGTCTATTTCGTAAAACATTTATAAATGCTGCGCATGTATCCTCAGTCCCAAAAATATATATTGCAAAAGCATTTAAAAAGGGAGTAATGAAACTCACGCATATAAATATTGTAAAACAATTAATAAAGCATTTGCATGTATTCTCAGCCCAAAAATGTAAAGAGTAAAAGGGATCAAATGAAACTCACGCATATAAATATTGTAAAACAGTTAATAAAGTATTTGCATGTATTCTCAGTCCCAAAAATGTAAAGAGTAAAAAGTAATCAAATGAAACTCACGTAATGTATTTTGTAGTAAAAATACATATGACTATATTGAACAATGCAGGGTTGGCCTCAGATTCACGAACCTATATCATTTGTATATTTATATTAAAACATATAATCATAACTGAACAAATTTACTTATTATACCTTTAGTTTATATATTATGTATGTTTAATTTATGTATATATAGTTATATGGAATATTAATATAGTTGTAGTATATGTATTAAGTATGTTTTATGTACAAAAATATTTATTTGAAAAAAAAATGATAGTTTGGATATTAATGATTTACTAATAATAAAAATAATAATAATAACTTTATTAAAAATGATAATATTAATAATAATAATGATATTGTTAATAATGATACTTTTGTTTAATAATAATAATAATAATAATAATAATAATAATAATAATAATAATAATAATAATGATAAATATAAAAAAATGTTAATTTTATATATAATGATAATTTTACTAATAACGATAACTTTAATAAAAAAATAGTTTTTAATAAAAATGATAATTTTAATGATAAAACTAATAATAATTTAAATGATAGTTTTAATAAATATGTTATTCTTATTAATAATGATATTCTTAATAAAAATGATAATTTTATTTAGTCACGATTTAATTGTATTTAAATTCATCTTTACTCCTAAACGTACATATAGTTATACTTTTCGGTAGTAATTACCTTAACTATATTCATGATCACAACCTTAATCGTTTTTATCTTATCATTCGCAATCTTAATTATATTAGAATTAATGATAGTAATAATATAATAATTATGATATCAAAATTGGTATAATAATAATAAGATAATAATCATAAAATAAGTAAATAACTACCTCAAATGGGAAAAACTAAAAATAAACTGCCTTGGCCAGGTTCAAACCCGAGACCTCTCGCTTAACCAAAACACGCCCAATCATCTGCCCTGCTTCTTACTTCTGTTTTAACCCACAGCCTAAAATATATAGCCTATCTAACCGTCTTCTTGTTCATAATGATCATCATCATACATAACATCATTCTTTACCACATGAAATCATAATCATAAATATTCATATCATTCATCATCGTCTTGTATAACATTATTAACTTCACCCTTCACGATCATCATAAACATCATCATCTAATTATTATTATCGGTTCTAAATTTTTATATCCTCATCAACATAATACGTAAATTATCATTAGCGAGCATTACAATCATCATATCATGTAATTAATCCAATTGTGAATCAGCAATTTCTCGGCCCAATAGCTTACTCCTTTAAATAACACAAGCCCAATCCATGTGATAAAATAAACCCCATTTATAATTTGGCTCGTTAGTTTAAGAAAAATCACGATGGCCCAATATAATAACAAGAATACGATCCAGCAATGATAAACAAAAGGAGTAGAATTAATAATGCAGTTTGGATTTTTCTTAAGATTCAAAAGTGACAACAAACAGCTCATATCTCCAGCTCATCATTCCACCATCTGCGTCCTTATCATTATCAAAACATTATCATTATTTTTAATAGAAACAGAAACGAGAAAGAGAAACACTGCAGCAGCAGTCTGTATAGTGAGAAAAGAAAGAAAAATGGCGGTTTGTAATGGCTTCAACGGAGGTAACTCAGGGTGGTGTAAGGATGGTTGCAAGACAGAAATAACCAACAGTAAAAGAGTTGTACTAAGTGCCGTTTCATCACAAAACAGAAAATGAAAGAAAGGAGAAGGAAAAATGCAGTGGTGGTGTTCTTGGTCTTGGTTCAACCCGAAACAAAAAAAAAAAAAAATAGGAACGAAGGGAAAATAGCAGTAGCATAGTAATCATAGGATGATGGTTTTGTGGTGATGATCTTTGAGGTAGAAACAGTAACCAGTGATTGGAAGTTGCAGGTTGTTCGATGATGGTTCAATAGAGGTGGTCGATGGTTGTTTGAAACAGGAACATAAACATACAGTATCCTTAGGGATTCATGAGCAAGTTTAGGAGTGAGAGAGGAGAGAGAGAGAAGCGGTTGTGGGTGGGTCGTGGTGGTGGAATGTGTTATGGTGGTGGTGTATTACGGTGGTGACTGCTGGCTTACAACAGTTGAGGTGATGATTTAAATGGCGGTTCACGATGGTGCGTGTTTGTAAAGAGAGAAGGTTGCGGTTTATTTGAAGTGGGTTTGAGGTGGATGGTGGTTGATGGAGTGGCGGTTTATGATCAAGAGAGGAAGAAGTAGATGGGTTTTCTTTGATCTTTCAATTCTTTTTTTTACAAATTATAGTAGTAGGTACATATATCAAGTGTAAGTGACGATTCACACAGTAACAGAATTTGATTAACTTGTTTTGTAGCAAAAGTCCATCGACATAAATCTAATCAGAAGAAAAACATGTAAAAGCAGATATGGAATTCGTACATGTTAGATTTTATATAATAATTTTTTTTATATTTAATATATATTAATAATTAATATATTAATAACAACAATACAAATAATAATAAGAGTTATGTTAATAATAATACTAATATTACCAATTAATAATAATAATAATAATATTAATAATAATAATAATAATAATATTGATAAAGATAATAATAATATGAAAATGTTAATAATAACAATGATGATAGAAAATAATAAATTTAATAATAAATAATAATATTTATGATGATACTAAATAATATTAGTTATATTAATACTATTTATGATAATAATAATATAAATAATAATGATATAATAACTTATAAATATCATATTATATATAATATATCTTTACATTTATATATAATATATACATATTTAAGTACAAGCAATTGTTCGTGAATCGTTGGGTATAGTCAAAGGTTAGTTTGATATATATAAATGGTTCAAAAATTTTGAAACTCGAGATAACAGACTTTACTTATCGTGTCGAAATCATATAAGATTAAGTTTAAATTTGGTCGGAAATTCCCGGGTCATCACAGTTAACACACTTAATGATATACTTAATTATCATTTTATCATGTTAAACATAGTGTATCAATATCTTAATATAATTCATATGTATTTAGTAAGACGTTGTTATAACGATAATCGTTATATATATCGTTTCGAGTTTCTTAATTCAATAAACTCAATTTTATGTATATAACTCATTGTTAAAATATCTAATGAGATACTTACTTATCATAATATTATCTTAACTATATATATAATCATATATATATCATCATATAGTTTTTACAAGTTTTAACGTTCGTGAATCACCGGTCAACTTGGGTGGTCAATTGTCTATATGAAACCTATTTCAATTAATCAAGTCTAAACAAGTTTGATTGCTTAACATGTTGGAAACATTTAATCATGCAAATATAGTTTTCAATTAATATATAATCGTGGAAAAGTTCGGGTCACTACAGTCCTTGGCAATTTAGTGATGAAATCCATGGTAATGTTTTCCCATTTCCATTCCAGGATTTCGGGTTGTTGAAGTAGACCTGATGGTTTCTGATGCTCCACTTTGACCTTAGAACACGTCAAACATTCCCCTACGTATTTAGCAACATCGGCTTTCATACCCGGCCACCAAAAATGTTTCTTGAGATCCTTGTACATCTTCCCCGTTTCAGGATGTATTGAGTATCTGGTTTTATGAGCTTCTCTAAGTACCATTTCTCTCATATCTCCAAATTTTGGTACCCAAATTTTTTCAGCCCTATACCGGGTTCTATCTTCCCGAATATTAAGATGCTTCTCCGATCCTTTGGGTATTTCATCCTTTAAATTTCTCTCTTTTAAAACTCCTTGTTGCACCTCCTTTATTTGAGTAGTAAGGTTAGTGTGAATCATTATATTCATAGCTTTTACTCGAATGGGTTCTCTGTACTTTCTGCTCAAGGCGTCGGCTACCACATTTGCCTTCCCCTGGTGGTAACGAATCTCAAAGTCGTAATGATTCAAAAATTCAATCCACCTACGCTGCCTCATATTCAGTTTTTTCTGATTAAATATGTGTTGAAGACTTTTGTCGTCGGTATATATAATACTTTTGTCCCCATATAAGTAGTGCGTCCAAGTCTTTAATGCAAAAACAACTGCGCCTAATTCCAAATCATGTGTCGTATAATTCTGTTCGTGAATCTTCAATTGTCTAGACGCATAAGCAATTACTTTCGTTCGTTGCATTAATACACAACCAAGACCTTGCTTTGTGGCATCACAATATATCACAAAATCATCATTCCCTTCAGGTAATGACAATATAGGTGCCGTAGTTAACTTTTTCTTCAACAATTGAAACGCTTTCTCCTGCTCATCCTTCCATTCAAATTTCTTCCCTTTATGCGTTAATGCAGTCAAGGGTTTTGCTATTTTAGAAAAATCTTGGATGAACCTTCTGTAGTAACCAGCCAGTCCTAAAAATTGGCGTATATTCTTGGGAGTTTTCGGGGTTTCCCACTTTTTAACGGTTTCAATCTTTGCCGGATCCACTTGAATACCTTCTTTGTTCACTATGTGACCGAGGAATTGAACTTCTTCCAACCAAAATGCACTCTTTGAAAACTTAGCGTACAGTTTTTCTTTCCTCAACAACTCTAGCACTTTTCTCAAATGTTCTTCGTGCTTTTGATCATTCTTTGAGTAAATAAGTATGTCATCGATGAAAACAATGACAAACTTATCAAGGTACGGTCCACACACTCGGTTCATGAGGTCCATGAACAAAGCTGGTGCGTCAGTCAATCCAAACGGCATAACCAAAAACTCGTAATGACTGTAACGCATCCTAAAAGTAGTCTTTGGAATATCATCCTCCTTCACCCGCATTTTATGATATCCAGAACGTAAATCGATCTTCAAATAAACAGACGAGCCTTGTAGTTGATCAAATAAGTCGTCGATTCTCGGTAGTAGGTAGTGGTTCTTGATGGTAAGTTTATTCAACTCTCGGTAGTTGATATACAACCTGAATGTACCATCTTTCTTCTTAACAAACAAAACAGGAGCTCCCCATGGTGATGTGCTTGGTCGAATGAAACCACGCTCTAAAAGTTCCTGTAACTGACTTTGTAATTCTTTAATTTCGCTAGGTGCGAGTCTGTATGGAGCATGAGCTATTATTGTAGCTCCTGGTACAAGGTCTATTTGAAATTCAACGGATCGATGTGGGGGTAATCCCGGTAATTCTTTTGAAAATACATCGGAAAATTCTTTTGCGACGGGAACATCAATGATGTTCTTTTCTTCGGGTTTAACTTCCTCGATATGTGCTAGAATGACGTAACAACCTTTTCTTATTAGTTTTTGCGTCTTCAAATTACTAATAAGATTTAATTTCGCGTTGTTCTTTTCTTCGTACACCATTAAAGGTTTTCCTTCCTCACGCATAATGTGAATCGCGTTTTTGTAACAAACGATCTCTGCTCTCACCTTCTTCAACCAGTCCATGCCAATTATTACATCAAAACTCCCTAACTCAACTGGTATTAAATCAATCTTAAACGTTTCATCACCCAGTTTAATTTCTCTATCCCGACATATATTATCTGCTGAAATTAATTTTCCATTTGCTAATTCGAGTAAAAATTTATTATCCAAAGGCATCAATGGGCAACTTAATTTAGCACAAAATTCTATACTCATATAGCTTCTATCCGCACCTGAATCAAATAAAACATAAGCAGATTTATCGTCAATAAGAAACGTACCCGTAATAAGCTCCGGGTCTTCCTGTGCTTCTGCCGCATTAATATTGAAAACTCTTCCACGGTCCTGCCCATTAGTATTCCCCTGATTCGGGAAATTTCTAATAATGTGGCCCGGTTTTCCACATTTATAACAAACAGCGTTGGTATTACTTGCTCCGACACTATTCGTTTCGGCATTACTTGTTCCGACATTATTTGTTCCTTTAGTTCTGTTAAACTTTGGTCCGTAGACCTCACACTTTGTCGTGCTATGACCATTTCTTTTACACCTGTTGCAAAATGTCGTGCAAAACCCCTGACGATTTTCTTCACACCTATGACATGCCTGTTTTTGGTTTTTGTTGCCATTGTTGTTATTGAGGTTGTTGTGGGATTGTTATTGTTGTTGAAACGGTTGCTGTAGTTGTTGTTGTTGTTATTGTTAGGATTGCGATTATTGTTGCGATTGTTGTTGCGATTGTTGTTGTGGTTGTTGGGATAGTTTTTGCGATTGTGGTTGTAATTGTTGTTGTTGTTGTTGTACTTGTGACTCTTGTCACCGTTTTCCTCCCACTTCCTCTTGAGTTGTTTCGTGTTGGCTTCTTCGGCAGCTTGCTCTTTAATTCTTCCCTCAATCTGATTTATGAGTTTATGAGCCATTCGACTTGCCTTCTGTATAGAAGCGGGCTCGTGTGAACTCACATCTTCTTGAATCCTTACTGGTAACCCTTTTACAAACGCGTCGATCTTCTCTTCTTCATCTTCGAATGCTCCCGGACACAATAGGCACAACTCTGTGAATCTTCGTTCATATGTGGTAACGTCGAACCCTTGTGTTCGTAATTCTCTAAGTTCTGCCTTGAGTTTATTGACTTCGTTTCTAGGACGGTACTGCTCGTTCATCAATTGCTTGAATGCCGACCACGGTAGTGAGTAAGCAGCATTTTGTCCTACCTGTTCAAGATAGGTGTTCCACCACGTTAACGCAGTACCTGTGAAGGTATGCGTAGCGTACTTAACTTTATCCTCTTCAGTACACTTACTTATGGAAAACACCGATTCGACTTTCTCGGTCCACCGTTTCAATCCAATTGGTCCTTCGGTTCCATTAAATTCCAAAGGTTTGCAGGTAGTGAATTCTTTATAGGAGCATCCTACACGATTTCTTGCACCGTTAGCTGCATTGCTAGATTTAGAGTTATTGTTGGTATGTAGCGCAGCCTGTACTGCGGCTATGTTTGCAGCAAGAAAGGTACGAAATTCCTCTTCACTCATATTCATGGTGTGTCGAGTAGTCGGTGCCATTTCCTTCAAAATAGCCAACTAAATCGAGTTAATCATACAGAATATTAAGAGTAGTCAATAGTATTTCGTAGCATAATATGAACTCATTTATAAAAGCTTTTTCTTCATATTAGCGTTTTATAAGTTTAAATTCGGGTACTACCTACCCGTTAAGTTCATACTTAGTAGCTAATATACAATTCAACTACTATAATTCCATATGAAAACTGATTATAATAATATATCTCATACAAATATTCTTCAAACTTACAACTTCGCTATATTACATATAACATAAAGTATAGTACACTATGATACAGGACAGTTTTGAAGATAAATCTAGTTAATACGCAAGTTGTTCAACAAAGGAAATAAAGACACGTAATTCATAAGTCCAGAAAAAAGTCATGCATTCTGGTTTTACTAAAACGACTTCCCATCCTTGGTCTTGTGGAAAATAACCGTTATGACCATTGGCTAGGCAGCATGTTGTAATGTCGTCAAAAGGACGAGGGTTTCGTAATGTCCAACAGCCCCGTAATAATCTAAAAACCTTGTTTCTCACTCCAACTACTGATATTTAAAAGTTGCAATCCGATGTTCTTTTTCTCACTTTGGTAAGAAGCGAACATCACTAACCTGTAAGCATAACATGCTTCTTTATGTTGCATGTTAGAAGCTCTTTCTAATTCACGAAATCCTATGTTGGGATATGTTGAGTCAAAATAGGTTCTTAACCCGTAGCGTAAAATTGCATTTGGGTTCCCCGCATTTAATACTTTAAAGAAAACACGGCGTAACTTACGGTCTCCCCAATGTGATATACCCCACCTATCAAAGGAAAGCCTTTTATAAACTAAGGCATTTCTGGAAAGTCTTTCAAATGTTTGACAAGTTAATTTTGCCATAACTAAATGTGCTGATGAATTCTGACCGACTCTAGACAAGATTTCCTCAATCATATCCTCTGGTAGTTCTTCTAAAATATTTGGTTGTCTACCCTTAACGTCCATTTTGTTTTTATACTGTAAAATAGACAAGGATTAGATTCATAAAAGATAATTAACAAACAATACAAGCAGTTTTTTTTACATAGAACATAAAAGTACAAGCACACTACAATACATATAATACACAACATGATTACAACCCTCTAATCTGAATCACTGGTTTCTTCTTCTTCAGACTTGGTTCGTTTTCCTAATTTTCTAGGAATATATGGCGTTCCTCTAATACGAGCCATCGTTTTCCATAATGGTTTAGAAAAACCTGGTGGTTTAGAGGTTCTCAGGTCATTATTACATTTTAGGAAATACGGATGTTGTCGATACATATAAAGTTCATCGGGATTGGAATCGGGTTTCTCTATTTTTATACCTTTTCCCTTATTATTTTCTTTCGCTTTATTAAATTGGGTCGAGGTAATTTCTATAACATCATCAGAATCCTCATCGGGATCCGATTCATCGTAAAATTGGTAATCTTCTCAATATTTTGCTTCCTCGGTGGAAACACCATTGACCATTATTAGCTTTGGTCCGTTGGTTGAGGATTTTCTTTTATTTAATCGATTTACTATAGGTATCAATATTTCTTCCTCCAGAACCTCTTCTTCTTCTGGTTCCTCCTCTTCCGATTCCTCCTCTTCTGGTTCCTCTTCTTCTGGTTCCTCCTCTTCCGGTTCCTCCTCTTCCGGTTCCTTTTCGGAAATTTGTGAATCTTCCCAAAATATATTCGACTCTTCGTTATTATTAGGTGAATCAATGGGATTTGTACTAGAGGTAGACATCTATCACACAATATCAAACACATTAAGAGGTTAATATATCACATAATATTTACATGCTATTAATATATAGTTTCCAACAAAAGTGTTAAGCAATCGTTTTTAAAGAAAACACGATCGAAGTCCAGACTCACTATTGTATCCTAGCAAACTCGATAAGACACACTAATGCAAATTTCTGGTTCTCTAAGACCAACGCTCAGATACCAACTGAAATGTCCCGTTCATATTGATTTTAAACGTTCCATATTAATTGATTTCGTTGCGAGATTTTGACCTCTATATGAGACATTTTTCAAAGACTGCATTCATTTTTAAAACAACCATAACCTTTATTTTATCTATAAAGGTTTAAAAAGCATTACGTAGATTATCAAATAATGATAATCTAAAATACACCATTTACACACGACCATTACATAATGGTTTACAATAAGAATATATTACATCAAAAATAAGTTTCTTGAATGCAGTTTTTACATAATATCATACAAGCATGGACTCCAAATCTTGTCCTTATTTTAGTATGCAATGGCGGAAGCTCTTAATAATCACCTGAGAATAAACATGCTTAAAACGTCAACAAAAATGTTGGTGAGTTATAGGTTTAACCTATATATTATCAAATCATAATAATAGACCACAAGATTTCATATTTCAATATACATCCCATACATAGAGATAAAAATCATTCATATGGTGAACACCTGGTAACCGACATTAACAAGATGCATATAAGAATATCCCCTATCATTCCGGGAAATCCTTCGGACATGATAAAAACAACATCGAAGTACTAAAGCATCCGGTACTTTGGATAGGGTTCGTTAGGCCCAATAGATCTATCTTTAAGATTCACATCAATTAGTAGATCGGTTTACTAATTCTTAGGTTACCAAGCAAAAGGGGCATATTCGTCTTCGATCATTCACCCATATAATGTAGTTTCATTTACTTGTGTCTATTTCGTAAAATATTTATAAAACTGCATGTATTCTCATCCCAAAATATTAGTTTTTAAAAGTGTGACTATAACTCACTTTCACATATTTTTACTTCATCGGGAAGTAATACTTGGCCACTGGTCGATTCACGAACCTATAACAAATATGTACATATATATCAAAGTATGTTCAAAATATATTTACAACATTTTTAATACGTTTTAATGTTTTAAGTTTATTAAGTCAGCTGTCCTCGTTAGTAATCTACAACTAGTTGTCCACAATTAGATATATAGAAATAAATCGATATATATTATCTTGAATCAATCCATGACCCAGTGTATACACGTCTCAGGCTAGATCACAACTCAAAGTATATATATTTTTGGAATCAACCTCAACCCTGTATAGCTAACTCGAATATTACTGCATATAGAGTGTCTATGGTTGTTCCAAATAATATATATACATGGGTAGATATGATATGTCAAAACATTTTCATACGTGTCTGTGGTATCCCAAGATTACATAATATATTAGAATACATGTATAATACAATATAAGTTAGCTAGGATATGATTTGTATAGAATTGTTACAATATTTCCCGTAGCTACAACAATCAAAAAATATCCAATCTTGTTTTACCCATAACTTCTTCGTTTTAAATCCGTTTTGAGTGAATCAAATTGCTATGGTATCATATTGAACTCTATTTTATGAATATAAACAGAAAAATTATAGGTTTATAGTCGTAAATATAAGTTACAAGTCGTTTTTGTAATAGGTAGTCATTTCAGTCGAAAGAACGACGTCTAGATGACCATTTTGGAAAACATACTTCCACTTTGAGTTTAACCATGATTTTTGGATATAGTTTCATGTTCATAAGAAAAATAATTTTCCCAGAAGAACAACTTTTAAATCAAAGTTTATCATAGTTTTTAATTAACTAACCCAAAATATCCCGCGGTGTTACTACGACGGCGTATATCCGATTTTACGGTGTTTTTCGTGTTTTCCGGTTTTAAATCATTAAGGTAGCATATCATATAGATATAGAACATGTATTTAGTTGATTTTAAAATTCAAGTTAGAAGGATTAACTTTTGTTTGCGAACAAGTTTAGAATTAACTAAACTATAATCTAGTGATTACATGTTCAAATCTTCGAATAAGATAGTTTTATATGTATGAATCGAATGATGTTATGAACATCATTACTACCTCAAGTTTAGTAGTTAAACCTACTGGAAGTGACAAGAAATGATCTAGCTTCAAATTATCTTGGATGGCTTGAAAGTTTTTGAAGTAGAATCATGACACGAAAACAAGTTCAAGTAAGATTATCACTCGAATTAAGATAGTTATAGTTATAGGAATTGAATCAAAGTTTGTATATGAGTATTACCTAGATTTAGAATGATATCTTACTGTAAACAACAAGGATTTCTTGAGGTTGGATGATCAATTTACAAGATTAGAAGTGAGCTAGTAAACTTGGAAGTATTCTTGATTTTATGAAACTAGAACTTGTAGAATTTATGAAGAACACTTAGAACTTGAAGATGGAACTTGAGAGAGATCAATTAGATGAAGAAAATTGAAGAATGAAAGTGTTTGTAGGTGTTTTTGGTCGTTGGTATATGGATTAGATATAAAGGATATGTAATTTTGTTTTCATGTAAATAAGTCATGAATGATTACTAATATTTTTGTAATTTTATGAGATATTTCATGCTAGTTGCCAAATGATGGTTCCCACATATGTTAGGTGACTCACATGGGCTGCTAAGAGCTGATCATTGGAGTGTATATACCAATAGTACATACATTTAGAAGCTGTGTATTGTACGAGTACGAATACGGGTACATACGAGTAGAATTGTTAATGAAACTGAACGAGAATGTAATTGTAAGCATTTTTGTTAAGTAGAAGTATTTTGATAAGTGTCTTGAAGTCTTTCAAAAGTGTATGAATACATATTAAAACACTACATGTATATACATTTTAACTGAGTCGTTAAGTCATCGTTAGTCGTTACATGTAAATGTTGTTTTGAAACCTTTAGGTTAACGATCTTGTTAAATGTTGTTAACCCATTGTTTATTATATCTAAAGAGATGTTAAATTATTATATTATCATGATATTATGATATATTAATATATCTTAGTATGATATATATACAGTTAAATGTTGTTACAACGATAATCGTTACATATATGTCTCGTTTCGAAATTCTTAAGTTAGTAGTCTTGTTTTACATATGTAGTTCATTGTTAACACACTTAATGATATACTTAATTATCATTTTATCATGTTAAACATAGTGTATCAATATCTTAATATAATTCATATGTATTTAGTAAGACGTTGTTATAACGATAATCGTTATATATATCGTTTCGAGTTTCTTAATTCAATAAACTCAATTTTATGTATATAACTCATTGTTAAAATACCTAATGAGATACTTACTTATCATAATATCATGTTAACTATATATATATAATCATATATATATCATCATATAGTTTTTACAAGTTTTAACGTTCGTGAATCACCGGTCAACTTGGGTGGTCAATTGTCTATATGAAACTTATTTCAATTAATCAAGTCTTAACAAGTTTGATTGCTTAACATGTTAGAAACATTTAATCATGCAAATATAGTTTTCAATTAATATATAATCATGGAAAAGTTCGGGTCACTACACCTCTTCTTCCGGTTCCTCTTCGGGAATTTGTGAATCTTCCCAAAGTATATTCGACTCTTCATTATTATTAGGTGAGTCGATGGAATTTGTACTAGAGGTAGACATCTATCACACAATATCAAATACGTTAAGAGATTAATATATCACATAATATTTACATGTTAATAATATATAGTTTCCAACAAAAAATGTTAAGCAATCATTTTTTAAAGAAAACACGGTCGAAGTCCAGACTCACTAATGTATCCTAACAAACTCGATAAGACACACTAATGCAAATTTATGGTTCTCTAAGACCAACGCTCTGATACCAACTGAAATATCCCGTTCATATTGATTATAAACATTCCATATTAATTGATTTCGTTGCGAGGTTTTGCCCCCTATATGAGACGATTTTTAAAGACTGCATTCGTTTTTAAAACAAACCATAACCTTTATTTTATCGACAAGGTTAAAAGGACACCACCTAGATTATCAGAAATGATAATCTAAAAATATCACACTTAGACACTACCAATACATATTGGTTTAAAATATTAATATGTTACAACAAAGTAAATCTCGAATGCAGTTTTAAACAATATTATACAAGCATGCTGACACCAAATCTTGTCCATATATTAGCATGCAACAGCGGAAACTCTTAATAGTCACCTGAGAATAAACATGCTTTAAACGTCAACAAAAATGTTGGTGAGTTATAGATTTAACCTATATATCAAATTGTAATAATAGACCACGAGATTTCATCTTTCAATAACATGGAATGTAATTGAAAGTATATGTTTAACAGTATGATAAAGTATATGTTTAACCGTGGGCACTTGGTAACTAACTTAACATTTATACCCCCTGAAAGTACACTTGACAAGTGCGTATGTATATGAAGTATTAAACACCCATTAAATGCTAGCGATACTAGCCCGAGTGGGGATGTCAAACCCTATGGATCCATATCTAAGATTCGCGTTCACCGGTTCAAAAACCAATGACTAAACGTTACCGAGCTAAAGGGAATGTTTATGCCGTTGTATAACCCACACATATATAAGTTTAAGTACTCGTGCCTAGTATGTAAAATGTAAAATGCGCATGTATTCTCAGTTCTCAAAATAGTTAAAGTAAAAAGGGATGCTATAACTCACAATGATAAAGTAGCGGTAAGGTATGACTCAGGAAATAAGCAAGTATGTAGGTTGTCCAAACGGGTCCTCAACCTAAGTCAAATATCACTAAGTCAGTAAATCGTTCCAATAGGTTTATATGTATGTAAATTAGGTCTTAAAATTCATCATCATTCACCATCAAACAAAAGGTGTAAAGTAGGTTTCGTTCATGAAAGAAGTTTAAAACAAAGGCTGACTTCGGTCAGTCACCACGGCCTCAATACCTACTGAACTAAGGTTAGACCAGTGGCCATGGCTCCGTATGTGAGTCCTTTAATTGTGGTAAAAATTCCAGAAGCAAACTCATCTTCGTTTGACCGTGGCGACGGTCTAAGTGCAAGTAGGTCAGAATTTTTAGCACAACGTTAAAATGACATAGTGACGATCGGAGGGCCATAAATCCTAAAACGTAACTCGGATTAAGACGAGTCCTAAACGAAAAATTATCTAAACGAACAGATATATCTGGAAATTATCTTTACAATAGCCCAGGTCATACGGGTCAGACACAGAAACAGTAAAACAGTAGGTTCCGGTGGTTCTTGGTGCTTGATGTTCATCACGGTTCTCATCCTTGATGCATATAGCTTCAAGTGTACAACTCGTTGATGGGTTTACATCATCTTTACCAAGTTTTGACCATCATAGCCCAAGTGTAAGTCTAAGATAAGTAGCACAACTCAATTAAGTGTTGCAAGTGTTTTGATGAACCAAAGTTACATCAAAGTCTTAGATTTAACACATACATGAAATATAAAAGTAATATTGAACTACAAACTTGAATGTAAACTAACTAATCAAGATCTTAAGATGTAGAACATAGTTCTTAGTTAGATCTTGAAGATCCGAGACCCAAAGGTCTAGATCTAAAGTTATTAAGTTAAATCTAACACAAGTGTATGAAGTTATAACTAAAGAGTTACACTTCCATGTTCTTGAACCTTTAAAGTTAACTTTTGTTCAAGAAAAATGAGATCAAAGTTAACTAGTAACATTTGACCAAGAACAACATAAATCACAAATTTAAAGATGCAAGAAATGAAGTAACAAACTAAATAAACAAGTAATAAGTTCATGGGTTTCATACTTTTAAAGATTCAAGCCTAAGTCTTGATCTTTAAGGAAGTAAACTTTAAGTTTGCTTCATGAACACAAGTATGCTTTCAACACATGAACTTTAATCTTTTAAAAACAACAAGTGTAGAACATAACTAGAAAATTTATGTTCTTGTATGCCTTGTAAGAACAAGTTGATATGAAGAACAAAACTAAAGAGTTTGGTTCTTATTAAATAGTAAATAACAACAACTAAGATTAAGTAACAATTAGCAAACAAGGAATGATGATGAAGAGTGTTCTTGGTCACGGTTTTGAAGACAAGAAAAGGAAGAAGAAATGTTCAAGTTACTTACAAGAAAGAGAGCAAAATGAGAGAAAAGATGAAAGCAAGTAGTGTGTGTATTGGAATGAGAGAAATGTGAGTAAGAAGTAATACAAAAAAAAAAATGAAACAAAGGCTCCTCTAAAGGCCTATAGCCGACGGTTCAACAAGAAAATGGGAGGAGGAAAAAGTCCAAGAGGTTCTTGCATGTAAAGGCTTAAAAGGTGGTTAATAGATGTATGTTCATGGGGAAGATGTGTAACTAAACATGCAACTAGATTCCTACAAGTATTAAACTATCTAGTTAATCCTTAATGTGATACTTACATGTGTGTTGGGCTAAAAAGTCCATTAAGATGTAGGGTGGGCTTATAAGCCCAAGTTATTAGTAACAAGTTAAATAAATAAGCCCAAGTCCAAATAAATAATAATCCAATAAAAGCCCAAGTAATTAACTAGTAACCTTAGTTAATTAAAATGATTAATAAAATTAATCATGAATGTAAATAATATATAAAAAATTATTCGTATAAGGTACGTGTGTTACAAAGACGTTTCGGGCTTTTAAAGTCAAGTAGGATCAATCATGGTAACAAGTAAATGTAATAACATACATTCGTAAAAATCACAAGTATTAATAATAACAATTATTAATAAATAAACGTTGGAAAATCCAGGGTCGTTACATTACCCACCTGTTAAAGAAAATTTCGTCCTGAAATTTTAAGCTGAGGTAGATGGAGGAGTCGGAAAAAGGTGAGGATACTTCTGCATCATTTGATCCTCTCGCTCCCAGGTAAACTCAGGTCCTCGTTTGGCATTCCATCGTACTCGGACGATCAGAATCTTGTTGCGTTTCAAAGTCTTGACCTCACAGTCCATAATCTCGACAGGTTCTTCCACGAAGTGGAGTTTGTCATCAATAGTAAGTTCTTCAAGTGGTATGATAAGTTCGGGTGCAGCAAGACACTTCTTCAAGTTTGACACGTGGAAGGTGGGATGAACTGAGCTCAATTGTGCTGGTAGATCCAAACGGTAAGCAACGGATCCAACACGTTCTAAGATTTCAAAAGGACCAATGTATCGTGGGTTCAACTTTCCACGTTTTCCAAAATGAATCACACCTTTCCAAGGTGCAACCTTCAACATTACACTATCACTAACGTTGAATTCAAAGTCTTTACGTTTACGGTCAGCATAACTCTTTTGATGATCACGGGCAGTCTTAAGTCTAGCTTGAATTTGAGCAATCTTCTCCATTGTTTCGTGGACTACCTCGGGTCCGGTGATTTGCTTTTCGCCTACTTCGGCCCAACAAATAGGAGATCGGCACTTGCGGCCATACAATGCTTCAAAAGGTGCGGCATTAATGCTCGAGTGATAACTGTTGTTGTAAGAAAATTCGGCGAGTGGCAAATGCCTTTCCCAGGCCTTTCCGAAATCAATAACACATGCACGCAACATGTCTTCCAAGGTCTGAATCGTTCGTTCACTTTGCCCGTCGGTCTGTGGGTGATAAGCAGTACTCATGTCAAGACGGGTCCCCATGGCTTCTTGTAAAGAACGCCAGAATCTAGAAGCAAAACGGGGATCGCGATCTGAGATGATCGATAAAGGTACACTATGCCGAGATACAACCTCCTTGATGTATAATTGAGCAAGTCTCTCCATCGTATCCATTTCCTTCATAGCTAAGAAGTGTGCAGATTTGGTAAGACAGTCAATGATAACCCAAATGGTATCGTATCCGCCCACCGTCTTTGGTAGCTTGGTAATGAAATCCATTGTTATCCTTTCCCACTTCCATTGTGGGATTTCCGGTTGTTGAAGTAACCCAGAAGGTCTTTGATGTTCGGCCTTAACTTTCGAACAAGTCAAACACTTACCAACATAAGTTGCAACGTCCTTCTTAAGATTCGGCCACCAATACTGCTCCTTAAGATCGTGGTACATCTTGCTGATAATGCTAAAAACAAACATATATTTCATAGCATTATTCCTCAAGAAAGACAAGCTTTTAGTTGCAATTTTTTTATTTACAAGTGATATTCGTTTAAATAATAAAAGGTGAAGACAAAAGACAGATTCGACGAATTGAAGACGCAAACGACCAAAAAGCTCAAAAGTACAAAATACAATCAAAAAGGTTCCAATTATTAATGAGAAACGTCTCAAAATTACAAGAGTACAAGATTCAAAACGTAAAGTACAAGATATTAAATTGTACGCAAGGACGTTTGAAAATACGGAACCGGGACTAGAGTCAACTCTCAACGCTTGACGCAACGGACTAAAAATTACAAGTTAACTATGTATATAAATATAATACAATATATAATTAATTATATAAATTATATATATATATATATTATATTTATATAATAAACCGTCGGCATACTAAGATCCAAATTGGAGTGAGCTGGAATTTCAAACTCCGCGACTCGCAGAGTTTGAAGAGCAAAAATGCCGCGAGTTGCAGAGCAGCCAAATTCGAAAAACCCTATAAAAGGCAACACATTCTGATCATTTTTAATATCCATAATCTATCTCTCTCTCAATATATACGTAAATATATATATATAATTTATATTTTAATTTTAATTTTAAATCCTAATAATAAGGGTATGTTAGCGAATGTTGTAAGGGTGTAAGTCGAAATTCTGTCCGTGTAACGCTACGCTATTTTTAATCATTGTAAGTTATGTTTATATTATTTTCATTAATGTCTCGTAGCTAAGTTATTATTATGCTTATTTAAGACGAAGTAATCATGATGTTGGGCTAATTACTAAAATTGGGTAATTGGGCTTTGTACCATAATTGGGGTTTGGATAAAAGAACGACACTTGTGGAAATTAGACTATGGGCTATTAATGGGTTTTATATTAACTAAACAATACCTTGTTAATTTAATATACAAACTTATAATTTGACGTATTTATATATAACCACATACGCTTGACTGGGTACGGTGGGCGGGATATCTATAAATACCAATAATTATTCATTTTACCGGACACGGAACTGGATTAATAGTTAATAGACTTGTTGAAACAGGGGTGAATTACATTCAAGGGTAATTGGTGTAATTTTTAACAAAGTAGTAAAACCTTGGTTTACACGCAGTCGATAACCTGGTATTTTCATTAAACAAAGTATTAAAACCTTGTTACAATTCGAATCCCCAATTAGTTGGAATATTTGACTTCGGGAATGAATAATTTGACGAAGGCTTTCGCTCTTTATATTTATGACTGATGGACTATTATGGACAAATCCGTATGGACATATTAAATAATCCAGGACAAAGAACAATTAACCCATGGGCATAAAACTAAAATCAACACGTCAAACATCATGATTAAGGAAGTTTAAATAAGCATAATTCTTTTATTTCATATTTAATTTCCTTTATTTTATATTTAATTGCACTTCTAATTATCGCACTTTATTTTATTGTATTTTATTTCATCGCACTTTTATTTATCGCAATTTCATTATCGTTATTTACTTTATGCTTTAAATTAAGTATTTTATTTATTTAATATTTTACATTTGGTTTTAACTGCGACTTAAGTTTTAAAAATCGACAAACCGGTCATTAAACGGTAAAACCCCCCTTTATAATAATAATATTACTTATTTATATATTTGTATTTTTATAAAATAAAACTAATATAGCGTTAAGCTTTGTTTAAAAGATTCCCTGTGGACGAACCGGACTTACTAAAAACTACATTACTGTACGATTAGGTACACTGCCTATAAGTGTTGTAGCAAGGTTTAAGTATATCCATTCTATAAATAAATAAATATCTTGTGTAAAATTGTATCGTATTTAATATTTTTTCCTGTAAAAATATAAGCTATTTTATATACACCTCGCATAACATCAAGTATTTTTGGCGCCGCTGCCGGGGAACTTAAAATTTAGCTTAAAAGCTGGAAGCGCAACGCTAATATAAAAAAAAAATTATTTTAAGTTTACTTTTATTAAAAAATTACGCTTTCGTAAAAATACGTTTTAAAAATCAAAAAATATAAAAAGAAAAACAAAAATATAAATATTTTTAAGAGTTTGTTAAATATTTAAGTTTTATAAAGTTTCTTTATTTTTATTTTATAAAAATATAAGTTTTATTTAAATATTTTGTTTTTATTTAAAACATAAAAATTAAAAAATCGAAAAAAAAACCGAAAAAAAAAATATACATATAAATCTAGTTTTAAGATTTTTATGTATTTCTATTTTTATTTTAGTTTTTAAAAAAACATAATATTTTATTTAATTAATATAAATATTTTATATAAATACTAAAAACAGAAAAATAAAATATATATATATATATATATATATATATATATATAAATAAAAAACTGACCTGTCGAAATTTGAACCTGGTGCACGTGAACCTGTAACCTCCGCGATTCACGGAGATATTGAACCGGGCCAACCGCAAGTCGCGGAGCCGTCTGACACGGGCCACACAGAAACCCTAACAGCATTAATTACGGGATAATTATTATTATTATTAATCTTAAACCCTAATTAGGGTATTTTTATTATAATATTTAGTTTTAATTTTATTATTTTGTTTTATTTAGTTTTAATTAGTTTAATTAAATTGAAAAATTAATAGTTTTAATAAAATAAATAATATAAAAATAATATTTTTATAAAAATTGTACTTTTTATAACTTTTAGTATATTTTTATATTTTGTCCCTTTTATTTGTTTTTAGCGTAATTTTTGTATTTTTCGCTCATAATTAGTTTTAAATATAGTTTTTGCCATAGTTATTTTTACTTCTAAATTTTTAGGCTTTGCCGTAAAATCCCTTAAGTGCTTTTTCTTTAGACTAAGATCTAAGTGCTTTAGAATTTTGCGACGCCTTTTTAAGTTTTAGTACTTTTTTAAGATATTGCCATTTGGGATATAGTTTTACTTGTAAGCTTTAATATTTTTAGACGCAACTTTTAATTTTTAGTTTTTAGTTCCTTTTTAAGTTTCAACGCGCTACTTTCTTATTTTTATTTTTCGACGCCTTTTACCTATGTATCAATTATCACTCCAATTAGTAATCTCAATTTGCAATTTTAATTTTAAGTTAGTGATAGTAATAAGGTTGGGTTAGTCGAGTGTTTTAAAGTTTTATAGTCATTTTTCTTTCTTTCTTATTTTTCGACGCCTTTTCTTTTTCAACCCTTTTCTTTTTCCACCTTTTTCGACGCGCTCTTTTTCTTTCTTATTTCTCGCTATTCTAGTTTTAGGACATAGATTTTTATTCTTCTTCTTATCTAAATTTCTTAAAATTACGAAAATTTATTTTAAGTGGTTAAATTGATAGACATCAAAATTTTCTGGTTCGTAGTAATAGTTGGATTTGTATGTGGACCGGGTTATTGGAGCCAAAGAGTACTCAATTATATTGAGACCAAACGAATCCTGCCCCTCTGCTGCATCTTTTAGCTATTCGAAACGTGGGCAAAATCAGAAAAGTCTATTAATTGGATAACTTATATAATTTTTCTTTCTTTTTAAAAACTAATAGGATATTCAGTGAATGCACCAAGCAAGACGTTCACCACCATTTGTACATTCACCACCTGTAACTAGATCAAGACATTTAGCAAATATTACCGCTGTTGATTTTTCTTTAGAATCGTCATCCAGTCGACCAAGTACTCCAATTCAAATTTCTGATAATCCATTTTTTGAACCCGACCTCACAATTGAGAATCCGGAGAATATTCAGGGACGATTCATAGATCCTGAACCATTAATTTTTCCTCCGGAACCAACAATCATTCAAACAAAGATTGTTGAGGAACGAACCATTAAATCAGAATCCTCTAGTGATTCAGATTCAACAAATTCAATCATGGAAAATCTGGAACCTTTAAGTATGGAAGACCGAATGAGAGCTAAATGCACTGGCCAAGGTCACGCAATTACTCATCCAGACATTAATGCGCCAGATTATGAAATCAAAGGACAAATTCTACATATGGTAACTAATCAATGCCAATTTAGTGGTGCGCCGAAGGAAGATCCAAATGAACATCTTTGTACCTTTAATAGGATCTGCACACTATTTAAAATAAGAGAAGTTGAAGATGAACAGATATATCTCATGTTATTTCCCTGGACTTTAAAGGGAGAAGCCAAAGATTGGTTGAAATCGTTACCTGAAGGGGCGATCGATACATGGGATGTTTTAGTTGAAAATTTTCTTAAACAATTCTTTCCTGCATCTAAAGCCGTAAGACTTCAAGGAGAAATTGTTACGTTCACACAGAAACCGAATGAAACTCTATATGAGGCGTGGACTAGATTTGGAAAGTTATTAAGAGGATGTCCGCAACATGGTTTAGACACCTGTCAAATAGTACAAATATTCTACCAAGGATGCGACATCACTACAAGAAAAGACATAGATATAGCAGCTGGTGGTTCTATTATGAAGAAAACAGAAACTGATGCTTATAAAATTATTGATAACACTGCTTCCCACTCACATGAGTGGAACCAAGAAAAAGATATCATTAGATCATCTAAAGCAGCTAGAGCCGATTCTAGTCATGACCTAGATTCCATTTCTGCAAAGATAGATGCTGTCGAGAGACGAATGGAAAAGATGACTAAAGATATCCACTCAATACGAATTAGTTGTGAGCAGTGTGGAGGACCACATTTGACAAAAGATTGTCTTAGTATTGAAAATAACAATGGAACAAAGAGAGAATATTTCATATCTAAACCAAAGGCCTGGAAATAATTATCAGAATAATTATCAACCGCCAAGACCGATTTACAATCAAAACCAGAATTATAACCGAAATGTTCCATACAACAACCAACAAGGTCCTAGTAATCAACAAGTATCCAATAATACTTACAATCAGCAAAGACCTAATTTTCAAAACAAACCACCACAAACCGATGATAAAAAGCCAAATTTAAAAGATATGATGACGAAGCTAGTTGAAACTCAAACGCAGTTTTTCACATCTTAGAAACAAACTAATGAACAAAATGCTCAAGCATTTAGAAATCAACAAGCTTCTATTCAAAATCTGGAACAAGAAGTAACCTAGCAAGGTTAATAGGTGAAAGAAAACCGGGAAGTTTACCTAGTGATACAAATGCAAACCCCCGGAATGAAACAGCTAAAGCTATTACCACAAGAAGTGGTACAACACTTAAACCACCTGAAATACCTGTAATTTCTGATGAAGCTATTCCTACTCCACAAGAACCACAACCTGAGCAAGATAAGGAAAAAGAACCGGTAGTTGAAAAGGTTATTGAAGATAACACAGTTAAGGCTAAACCTTATGTTAAACCATACCAACCACCACTTCCTTACCCAAGTAAAATGAAAAAAGAGAAACTTGAAGCCGAGCAATCCAAATTCTTGGATATGTTTAAACAGATAAATGTAAATCTTCCTTTCATTGATGTGATTTCAGGAATGCCTAGATATGCTAAATTTCTGAAAGATCTAATATCAAATAGAAAGAAAATGGAAGAACTCTCGGTTGTTACTATGAATGCTAATTATTCAGCAGTGCTGTTGAATAAGATACCAGAAAAACTATCTAATCCAGGAAGTTTCACAATTCCATGTTTTCTGGGTAGTCTTAGTTCAATAGAAGCATTAGCAGATTTAGGTGCTAGTATAAATTTAATGCCGTATTCACTATACACTAAACTAGACTTTGGAGAATTGAAACCAACAAGAATAAGTATACAACTAGCCGATAGATCAATAAAATATCCTAGAGGGATAATGGAGAACATGCTAGTTAAAGTTGGTACTTTAGTATTTCTAGTAGATTTTGTTGTTCTGGACATGGAAGAAGATTCTCAAGTTCCTCTCATATTAGGAAGACCATTCTTAAACACGGCTAAAGCAATGATAGACGTGTTTGGTAAGAAATTGACCCTAAGTATAGAGGACGAGAGTGTTACCTTTTCAATTGATAGAGCAATGCAACAACCGCAATCTGCAGATGATACATGTTATTATATTCAAACTATAGATTCACATGCAGAATTGTTAGAAGAATTTCCAGAATTACAAGGAACGGGAGAATGTTCTTTAGGAGAAGGAACTGAACCAATTGATGAAGCTGAAATGTTAGCTACACTAATAGCTAATGGATATGAACCAACAACAGAAGAAATTCAAATGCTAAAGAGACAGATATCGATATAAATCATCGATAGAAGAACCAACGACATTAGAGTGAAAGCCACTTCCAAACCATTTGGAATACGCTTATTTACATGGTGAATCTGAATTACCTGTAATAATATCGTCTTCTCTTACTGAAAATGAGAAATCATAACTCATTTCTGTGTTGAAAGCTCATAAACCAGCCATTGCATGGAAGATTCATGATATTAAAGGAATAAGTCCTTCGTATTGCACACATAAAATCCTTATGGAAGAAGGTCATAAAACGTATGTGCAACGCCAACGAAGACTAAATCCTAATATGCAAGATGTAGTTAAGAAAGAAATTATTAAACTGCTTGATGCAGGTTTAATTTATCCAATCTCTGATAGTCCATGGGTAAGCCCAGTTCAATGCGTGCCTAAGAAGGGTGGCATGACTGTCATTACAAATGAGAAAAATGAGCTTATTCCTACTAGGACTGTAACAGGATGGCGTGTGTGTATTGATTATAGAAAATTAAATGACGCCACCAGAAAAGATCACTTTCCCTTACCTTTCATTGATCAAATGTTGGAAAGATTAGCCGGAAACAGTTACTATTGTTTTCTTAATGGTTTTTCCGGATATTTTCAAATTCCAATAGCACCCGAAGACCAAGAGAAAACCACATTCACATGCCCTTATGGTACTTTTGCTTACAAACGCATGCCATTTGGACTTTGCAACGCCCCTGCAACCTTTCAAAGGTGCATGATGGCGATTTTTCACGACATGATAGAAGAATGCATGGAAGTTTTCATGGATGACTTTTCAGTCTTCGGTGATACATTTGAAACATGTCTAGCTAATCTAACGAATGCTTATTAGATGCGAACAATCAAATCTAGTACTTAATTGGGAGAAATGCCATTTCATGGTTAAAGAAGGCATCGTTCTTGGACATAAAATTTCAAAAGAAGGAATTGAAGTGGATAGAGCTAAAGTAGATGTAATTGCTAAACTTCCACATCCCACCAATGTTAGAGGAGTTAGGAGTTTTCTAGGGCATGCCGGTTTTTACCGACGTTTCATAAAAGATTTTTCTAAAATTGCCACTCCTATGAATAAACTCCTAGAAAAAGATGCTCCATTCATCTTTTCAGATGAATGCATCAAATCTTTTAATATTCTTAAAGAGAAACTCACTAATGCGCCGATCATGATAACACCAAATTGGAATCTACCGTTTGAACTAATGTGCGATGCAAGTGATTTTGCAATGGGAGCCGTTTTAGGACAAAGGATTGAAAATCAATTTCAACCTATATATTATGCTAGTAAGACGTTACAAGGAGCACAAACAAATTATACAACTACTGAAAAAGAACTCCTTGCTATTGTCTTTGCTTTTGACAAATTTCGTTCATATCTCGTTCTAGCTAAAACGGTGGTCTATACCGACCATTCTGCTCTTAGATGCCTATTTTCGAAACAAGATGCCAAACCCGATTAATTCGTTGGATCTTACTCTTACAAGAGTTCAATATTGAAATCCGAGATAAAAGAGGAGCAGAAAATCTCGCCGCTGATCATCTTTCTCGTCTTGAAAATCCCAACTTAGAAGTTCTAAATGAATCGGCCATACAAGACAACTTTCCTGATGAATATCTATTGAAGATAGATTATAATGAAATTCCATGGTTTGCAGACTATGAAAACTACTTAGTATGTGGATTCCTTGAAAAAGGATTGTCGTACCAAAAACGAAAGAAATTCTTTAGTGATATAAAACACTATTTCTGGGAAGATCCACATCTGTTTAAAAGTTGTCCCGATGAAATAATACAGCGATGTGTATTCGGAGATGAAGCTAGTAAAATCTTAAACCATTGTCACACAGGACCAACAGGAGGGCATTATGGGCCTCAACTCACAGCAAGAAAAGTTTTTGATGCTGGATTCTATTGGCCTACAATTTACAAAGACGCACACCTTCTTTGCAAATCCTGTGATGCTTGTCAAAGGGCCGGAAAAATAAGTCAATGTGATGAAATGCCACAAAATGTCATTCAAGTATGTGAAGTATTTGACATTTGGGGTATTGACTTTATGGGTCCATTTCCAAAATCTCATAATAATCTATATATTCTCGTAGCCATTGATTATGTATCTAAATGGGCGGAAGCACAAGCTCTCCCAACTAACGATGCACGAGTTGTAGTTAACTTTTTAAAACGTCTTTTTGCAAGGTTTGGAACACCGAAAGCTTTAATAAGTGATCGGGGTACTCATTTCTGTAATAATCAACTTGAGAAAGTTCTTAAAAGATATGGAGTAACTCATAAAATCTCCACCGCTTATCATCCACAAACAAGTAGACAAGTTGAAAATACCAACCGAGCTTTAAAACGTATTCTAGAGAAAACCGTAGGATCAAATCCGAAGGAATGGTCCATTAAATTGGAGGATGCACTCTGGGCTTTTAGAACAGCCTACAAAACTCCAATTGGAACCACACCTTTTAAACTCGTTTATGGAAAAGCATGTCATCTTTCAGTAGAAATTGAACACAAAGCATTTTGGGCTTTGAAGACATGTAATCTTGATTTACATGAAGCTGAACGTCTACGGTTAAATAAATTAAACGAATTAGAAGAATTAAGACATGAAGCATACAAAAATTCGATAATCTATAAGGAAAGAACAAAGAAATGGCATGATAAAAGAATCAAAAGTTCAAAAGAATTCAAAGAAGGAGATAGAGTTCTTCTTTTCAATTCACGATTCAAGCTATTTCCTGGAAAATTGAAATCAAGATGGTCTGGACCATTCATAGTCAAAAGAGTTTTCCCATACGGAACGATAGAATTAATAAATTCAAATGGGATTGAATTTAAAGTTAATGGTCACAGAGTTAAACATTACATACATGGTCCGATGGAAGTTGACAACGAAGTTAATCACAATTTCGATACCACAGCTAACTAAGTGTGGGGAGAATCAAGTCTTTTAAAGGATAATATGTATTTCTGTTAGAGTTAGATTTTCTATTTTCGTGTAGTTCTAGAAAATGGAACCCGAATGGTCTTTCCCTAGCAGACCCTAAAGAACTAGTCTTCTCCCCCCATTCTAAATTTTTATTTTTTTTTAGGTTTTTACGAAATGAAGACTTCCTGTGAACTAAACCATGGTCTAATGCTACACGCTTTGATCACTAAACGTAATAATGACACACTTCCGAGTGAAATAGTATCATTAATCAGAGGTAAATTTAACGGAGTAAGAAAAGAATCCAGATGTGAAGATAATAAGTTACAATTTGGTAAAGGAAAATCAAAATCCGCAGCGAAAAGAAGAGCACGACACCTTGAAAAATGTCACAAATGCGGAAAATGGTCACACGAAGGTAAATGTTCAAATAATCAAACTTATTCAAACACCAAATTTGTTACTTTATGCAGAGATGGACCGTTCATATGTTTAGAAGAAAAAACATTAAATGCTCGAGGTTACGCCTATGTAGCCATGGAAAATCAATTAGTCCAACTATCTTATGAGTGGGCTAGAGCATATCACTAAGAATTATATTTCACAGACTGAAAGGGGTGAATCTTCATCCCAAGCTCGCATTGTTCCTCCTGAGAATGCGGAACAACAGGATATTGATAGCTATTATAAACAAGATATACCTCATCCAGTTATGACATTTTCAGATATGCACGTGGAAAATTTGCACCCGAACTTGAGATTAGACAGATGTTGGATAGATTATCTAAAATACCAAAGGGGCTTGCATATTCTTCATTCTAAAGCTGTTGAAGTACCTAGGGTAATAGAATGGGGACCATTAGAAGCTGTAGAATTGGTCGAGCCAATTAGAGAATTACTTACACAGAGGTATGGTAATTCTACTTTTAACGATTGGGTACGATTATTCAACATGCGTAGACCTTATATAAAGTATGGTGTGAAGAATTATTGTGTAGTATAGAAATAAATGATCGGGTAGCTAGTTTAACCGATCGAAGTTTTATTAGATTTTTGTTAGGAGGTTCAATGCGCCATATGTCTCTACTAGACATGGCTCAGGCCTTACGTATATATACACCTAAGGAGCTAGCATCTGCCGATTGTCGAGGGTTGATATTAAATGGTAGGAGGATAGACGAAAGTTTTGATACGCATGGTGTATGGAGTCAAATGACTAGCCATCACCGATTTAAAGGGGGAAATTACTCTTATTTGGATATAGATAGAGCTGAATTAAGAGTAATTCACAGGTTTTTAGCCAATTCGATTACACAACGAGGTAAGAATAAGGAAAAGGTAAATGAACAGGATTTGTTTTACCACATGTGTATTCGAGACCCACAAAGCGCTGTAAGTATACCTTATTGTGTGGGTTATTATTTATCAGCTATGGTTAGGGGGATGAGACCGCACAGTATAATAGGAGGTGGTATATTTATTACATTAATTGCTGAGTATCTCAATGTGGATATAAGTTGGGGGGGGATTATTAATCGAAGAACCAGAACCCCACGATACAATTGATTTAAATGTATATCATGGTGCTAAAGTTTTGAAGAGGTGAAATAACGCCGCAGTAGCCTATAATAGAAGACATCCACAGGTTGAGAGAAATCAATAGCCAGGTAATGTGGGAGGGGGAAATGAAATGACAGAAATGCAAAGGTTTATAGCTTCACAAGAGTATGAAAATGCTAGACATCGAGCATTTGAAGATTGGCAAGTTCATCAAAACCAAATCATAGCTCATTGCCAACATGTAGGTAGAAAGTATATTCCTACTCTAACGCCCGTATTCCCTCCCTGGTCTATAGAGATGCAACCAGCGTATCCTACTTATAACCCAGCTGAAGCATTTTATAACACATATGGTTATGCATGGAACCCCTGCTGGTATCAGTAACAACCCTAGTTTATTTAGTTTTATTTATTTTATTTTTGTAATGCTACTACATTTAGCACTTATGTTGATATTGTAATAGTTTTTATAATTTTCTAACTTTTATTATTAGATTTTAATAATTTTTGAATGTGGGGTAATATACCAAACTTCAAAAATATGTATATATGTTTGCAGTTTATCTTATGTACACAACAGGGTAAAACAACGCATTTTCAAAGACTGGCATTAAGTTCAGCAAAAGCTACTAATTTTGACGACAAGATGAAAAATAAATGTGATGTAACAACAAGACGGAATGAACAAATGATGTGCACCATTTATCATTCAGCAAACAAACGCCAATATGTTTGGAAACTTTCATAAAATTTAATCATTTCTACGCTAATCACCCTCAATAATTTAAATTGTTACTGATTTCTTGCAAATGAGGACATTGCAAGATCTTAAGTGTGGGAAGGGGTTAAATTCTTTCGGATTTTAAAATTTTTTACTTTATACACTTGGTTACCATTAAAAATACTAGTAAAGCAGTAGTTGTATTAGAATCTAGTGCTCTCTGATAATAAAGAACAGCCCTAGTCTTATATACTGACTACCCAATTCTAGTAAAAATTTTTAAAATTTTCAATTAAATGAACTCAAAATCATGTTTATACATATTTATGAACGATAAAACTAGGTGTTAACACCAAAATTATTGTTACCTCGGAAAGGACATAAATTGAGAAACAAATCAAAATGTTAGAATTCATTTAAAATGGAATAGAGGAGAACAAAAAGGAAAAATAAAAGCCAAGTGTGGGAAAATTCACCAAGTTATTTAAAACATATATCACATATTTTTGTACAAATAATTGAAAATACTTTTGTTTTGGACTAAACTAAAAAGTTTTACCCGATTTACTGTAAGAAAGATAGATCTACACGATGAATCAATTCCATCATTTAAAGGAAGTAAAGTCTTCCGAAAAAGAAACGCGCTTCTTGATTTAGGTCATGAAGTTGTCGTCCAGACCAGCTGTAGGTTGACGAAAAATCTAGAAAAGTCATCTCTAAAATCAGCAGGAAATCCACAGACCTCAGCATAAAATAGGGTCGCCAAGTGGTCAAACTTATCCTAACCATGAGAGGATCTGTCTCGTAAAATGGGGAGGACGCCGTGCAAATTAGCTGGATAAGACTAATGAATCAGACCCCCAGAAAGGATAATCTCCTTAAAGATCAAAAATCAGCTTTTAAGACTGATATTACTCAATCCTAGAGATTGACCTTAAAGATTGAGAATTCAAACTCATGGAATTCAATGATATCTAAACTCGAGCTTGAACGAGAAAATATTTTGATCAAATTATAAACTGATTTGTTTTCTGAAAACCCATTTTCAATTCGTTCATTACCATTGAACGTAAAATCCTAGGAATTCAACTGGAATTCATTAGGTCACCTGAACCAAATCGGGTGTCAACCGTAAGAACGGTGGTTGCATAGCATGGTCAAAGACAGGACCTTGTGCCAGACCGAAAAATTATAAGGGTGAGCTTTACTATTGCTCCTACCAAGGGTAGTAATTGCGTCCGACACGTTATAGACCATAATTAAAAGCATGTCAGGGGACATTTCCTTAACAGTTGCTTGTTCAACGCTTTCCTTTACAACCGGACGGTAGTTTACCGAAAGGTAATATACGGAGCAAGTATACTGGACGTGTTGCTTTCCCAATACAAGGTTAGCAAGTGGGTGACACAAAACCACAAGTTTTGAGCTAAAGTTTTCAAATCTGAAACCCACCAAACCCACAAAAATATTTTGCAAACACCGGTGAAGGGTTATTCTGAAAAACTTATCTAGGGTAAAAACTAGATTTAATTTTCAAAAGATCAAATGTTTTCATAAAGATCCAATTTCCTTAAAGGATATAAATTTTATAGTCATGTGGGACTGTAAACCACATCGTTACTACCATTGTTTATACCGCCGTAAAGAAATCACTGATGTACAAAGTGTGAAGAATAAAGAAGTGATTCTAGTATTTCAAGACTATATTGCTTGAGGACGAGCAACGCTCAAGTGTGGGAATATTTGATAATGCTAAAAACAAACATATATTTCATAGCATTATTCCTCAAGAAAGACAAGCTTTTAGTTGCAATTTTTCTATTTACAAGTGATATTCATTTAAATAATAAAAGGTGAAGACAAAAGACAGATTCGACGAATTGAAGACGCAAACGACCAAAAAGCTCAAAAGTACAAAATACAATCAAAAAGGTTCCAATTATTGATGAGAAACGTCTCAAAATTACAAGAGTACAAGATTCAAAACGCAAAGTACAAGATATTAAATTGTACGCAAGGACGTTCAAAAATCCAGAACCGGGACTAGAGTCAACTCTCAACGCTCGACGCAACGGACTAAAAATTACAAGTTAACTATGTATATAAATATAATATAATATATAATTAATTATATAAATTATATATATATTATATTTATATAATAAACCGTCGGCAGACTAAGATCCAAATTGGAGTGAGCTGAAATTTCAAACTCCGCGACTCGCGGAGTTTGAAGAGCAAAAATGCCGCGAGTTGCGGAGCAGCCAAATTCGAAAAACCCTATAAAAGGCAACACATTCTGATCGTTTTTAATATCCATAATCTATCTCTCTCTCAATATATACGTAAATATATATATATATATATATATATATATATAATTTATATTTTAATTTTAATTTTAATTTTAAATCCTAATAATAAGGGTATGTTAGCGAATGTTGTAAGGGTGTAAGTCGAAATTCTGTCCGTGTAACGCTACGCTATTTTTAATCATTGTAAGTTATGTTTATATTATTTTCATTAATGTCTCGTAGCTAAGTTATTATTATGCTTATTTAAGACGAAGTAATCATGATGTTGGGCTAATTACTAATATTGGGTAATTGGGCTTTGTACCATAATTGGGGTTTGGATAAAAGAACGACACTTGTGGAAATTAGACTATGGGCTATTAATGGGTTTTATATTAACTAAACAATACCTTGTTAATTTAATATACAAACTTATAATTTGACGTATTTATATATAACCACATACGCTTGACTGGGTACGGTGGGCGGGATATCTATAAATACCAATAATTATTTATTTTACCGGACACGGAACTGGATTAATAGTTAATAGACTTGTTGAAACAGGGGTGAATTACATTCAATGGTAATTGGTGTAATTGTTAACAAAGTAGTAAAACCTTGGTTTACACGCAGTCGATAACCTGGTGTATTCATTAAACAAAGTATTAAAACCTTGTTACAATTCGAATCCCCAATTAGTTGGAATATTTGACTTCGGGAATAAGAATAATTTGATGAAGGCTTTCGCTCTTTATATTTATGACTGATGGACTATTATGGACAAATCCGAATGGATATATTAAATAATCCAGGACAAAGAACAATTAACCCATGGGCATAAAACTAAAATCAACACGTCAAACATCATGATTACGGAAGTTTAAATAAGCATAATTCTTTTATTTCATATTTAATTTCCTTTATTTTATATTTAATTGCACTTCTAATTATCGCACTTTATTTTATTGTATTTTATTTCATCGCACTTTTATTTATCGCAATTTCATTATCGTTATTTACTTTACGCTTTAAATTAAGTCTTTTATTTATTCAATATTTTACATTTGGTTTTAACTGCGACTTAAGTTTTAAAAATCTACAAACCGGTCATTAAACGGTAAAAACCCCCCTTTATAATAATAATATTACTTATTTATATATTTGTATTTTTATAAAATAAAACTAATATAGCGTTATGCTTTGTTTAAAAGATTCCCTGTGGACGAACCGGACTTACTAAAAACTACACTACTGTACGATTAGGTACACTGCCTATAAGTGTTGTAGCAAGGTTTAAGTATATCCATTCTATAAATAAATAAATATCTTGTGTAAAATTGTATCGTATTTAATATTTTTTCCTGTAAAAATATAAGCTATTTTATATACACCTCGCATAACATCACTTGCCCTCTTCGGGGTGAATCGAATATCTCAATTTGTGTGCTTTATCAAGTATAAGGTTCCGTAGATCTCCATAAAGAGGTACCCAAATTCTTCCAGCATAACATCGGAGTCCAGACTCCCTAACCTCGAATCGAGAGACAAGTATGTTCAAATGTTCGTGAGATATATTCTCCTCCTTGAGAGCCTCACCTTGGGCTACTCGGATCTGACTGTTGATGTTCGAATGAATGGTGATGTTCAGAGCCCTAACACGAAGAGTTGTCGTCCTCTCCTTTCGGCTTAAAGCGTCAGCTACAACATTGGCCTTGCCAGAATGATAACGAAGTTCACAATCATAGTCGTTTAGCGTCTCGATCCATCGACGCTGTCTCATATTCAGTTGCTTCTGATCAAAGATATGTTGGAGGCTCTTGTGATCGGTGAAGATAGTGCTCTTAGTCCCATACAAATAGTGTCTCCAAAATTTGAGCGCAAAGACAACGGTTCCAAGTTCGAGATCGTGAGTAGTGTAGTTCTGCTTGTGAATCTTCAGTTGACGAGAAGCATAGGCAATAACCTTTGATCATTGCATCAGTACATAACCAAAACCACTTTTCGATGCATCACAATAAATGACGAAATTGTCATTGCCTTCAGGAAGTGATAAGATAGGTTTGGTGGTCAACTTCTTCTTCAAGGTTTGAAATGCTGATTCGTGTGCGGGTTCCCAAATGAACTTCTTTCCCTTGTGAGTCAACGCGGTCAAAGGACGCGCAATCAAAGAGAAACCTTCGATAAACCTTCGGTAGTAATCAGAGAGACCTAGAAATTGGTGAATATGCGTCGGAGCAGTGGGGGTCTCCCACTTACTGATAGCTTCAATCTTGGCGGGATCAACTTTGATACCCTGGTCACTCACAACATGACCCATAAACTGGACTTCCTTCAACCAAAATTCACACTTGGAGAATTTCGCATAAAGTTGCTCTTGTCTCAAGAGTTCAAGCACTAATCGAAGATGTTGCTCATGTTCTTCTTTGCTCTTGGAGTAGATGAGGATATCATCTATGAAGACGATAACGAACTTATCCAGGTACGGCTTGCAGACACGATTCATGAGATCCATGAACACGGCAGGTGCGTTGGTTAGACCGAATGGCATCACGAGGAACTCATAATGACCATAACGAGTTCTGAACGCAGTTTTCATCACATCACTTTCCTTCACCCTCAACTGGTGATAACCGGATCGCAAATCTATCTTTGAGTAAACGCTTGATCCTTGTAGTTGATCAAAAAGATCGTCAATACGGGGAAGAGGATACCGATTCTTGATTGTCAGTTTGTTGAGTTCACGGTAGTCGATACACATACGGAAGGATCTATCCTTCTTCTTCACAAACAACACGGGTGCGCCTCAAGGCGAGAAACTGGGTTGGATAAATCCTCGATCTAACAGCTCTTGTAGTTGACTCTGTAATTCTTGCATCTCGGAAGGTGCGAGTCTATAAGGTGCACGAGCTACAGGTGCAGCTCCTGGCACTAAGTAGATCTGAAACTCTACTGCTCTCGGCAGCGGTAATCCAGGTAATTCTTCAGGGAATACATCGGAAAATTCGTTCACAATTCGAACGTCGTTCACACTCTTCACCTCAATTTCTACCATTTTCACATGCGCCAAGACAGCAAGATGTCCCTTCTTCATAATTTTTTGCGCTTTCACGCAACTAATGAGGTTCAGCTTTGAGGTACATCTCTCTCCGTAAATGATCAGTGGTTCACCGTCTCCTTGCGATATACGAAGAGCTTTATCTCCACAGATAATGTCGGCCCTTATCTTGGTCAACCAATCCATACCGACGATCACGTCAAAACTTCCCAATTTGATAGGTATCAAATCAATTTCGAAATCTGCACCAGCTATGTTGATAATAGCTCCTCGACTAATGTGGTTAACTTTTTCAAGTTTACCGTTGGCTACTTCGACAACCATACTCTCTTTTAAAGGGACTAATGACCAATTAATCTTATTGCAAAAATGTCTACATACATAACTTCTATCGGCACCAGTATTAAATAGGACCTTCTATCGGCACCAGTATCAAATAGGACAGAAGCTAAAAGATTGTTGATAGTGAATATACCTATCACCAAGTCAGGATTCTTGCGTGCATCCCTTGCATTAACGTTGAAAGCTCTACCACGGGGTGGTACGCCGTCTTTTCGCTTGTTTGGACACGCATTTCTGAAATGGCCCTTCTGTCCGCATTCGTAGCACTTTTTAGGTCCATTGGTGTTCGGCTTCCCATTCAAAGTGGTGACCTTGCAGTCTTTCCCGATATGCCCAGTCCGTTGGCACTTTTCGCAAATAACATTACAATATCCAGTATAGTGCTTGTAGCACCGCTTGCATTGTGGTAAGGTTCCCTTGTAGTTCAGGTTTGAGTTGGCGTTTGGATTGGGGTTTCCACCGTTGTTGTTTCCTCTGAAACCCTCATGTCGTTTCGCCGGGTTTTGATCATAGGTCCTTCCCCTGTTGTCATCCCATTTGTGCTTCTCACTACTACCTACTTCAGACTTAGCTTTCTCCGGTTCATTGATGATAATTTGATTCATTAAAGTATTGGCCATGCGCATCGCTTCTGGGACATTGGGCGGCTTGGACGAGGTGACGTTTCCCTTAATGCTCTTAGGAAGTCCCCAGAAGTACCTTTCCATTCGTTTGAACTCCGGTGTAACCATGGTAGGACACATCAGGGCTAGTTCCAAAAATCTCCGGTTGTAGCTATCAAGGTCGTTCCCAACGGCCTTTAACTGCATAAATTCCATTTCCATCTTCTGGATCTCGGTCCTAAGGCAATATTCCTCAATCGGGGCCCCTTTGAATTCCTCCCATGGAGTAGCAAATGCCTCATCGATACCTTTTGCTTGAGCCAACGTGTTCCACCACGTTAGTGCACCATCAGACAGCATGCATGAAGCAAACTTGGTTTTATTCTCCTCTGAACAGTTACTAACTCGAAACACAGATTCTAACTTCTCGAACCATCTAGTGAGACCAACCGGCCCCTCTGTTCCGCTAAAGCTGTGAGGTTTGTAGCTCTGAAACTCTTTGTACGTACACCCATTACGAATGGACTGAATAACCGGTGGCGGTGGCAGTGGGGCTTGGGGTTGCATTTCCGCAATGGCTGCGGCTACCCTTTTGGCAATCATCTTCTTGATTTAGACTGCGGTGGGGGTTGATGTTGATCGTCCGTTGGCCATGGTGTTCTAAACAAAAATTTTGACTCAAGTCAAAATCCAGTATGCAAATAGTAATAATACAGTATGGTAACCAACATGGAATCAACACATCACATGTTTATTAAATAACACATCTAGGTACAAATACCACAGAATCATCATACAGTAATGTAAATAGAACATCGTGCAAGAATTAAATAACGCAAAGTTCCATTCATTAATAATAAGTTGCATACATCTGTATAAGTTCGTACAATATATAAGTAATACATAAAACTACAACTAGATTACATAATGAAATCTACTACAAAAGTCCTACGGTGATGGTGGGTGTAGGATGTCCAATACATGGGACATCTGGTCCTCGAGCTCAGTTACCCGAGCACGGAGGATCTCCACCTCCCTCATCAGTTCCTCGACCGAGGGGTAGGGTGGGGCAGGCGGTGCAATCGGTACGGGTGGTGCTGGTGGAGCTGGTGGTGCTGACGGTCCAGCTCCAGAAGTAGAGGCTGCGAGGCGGTAAGGCTTACGGATGAAGGGATCTGCAGGATACGGCACAAGCCGCTTACGGGCAGTAACCCTACGACGCCGACCAAATGCGTCATCAAGTTCCTCCTCGTCAGAGTCATCGTCACTAGAGTCGTCAGTGGATGAGTCGTCGGATGAAGGATCATCTGAATCGTGTGGAGGTGGCTGCACGGGAGGTTGTACTGGCTCTCCTCGGGCGGCCATCATCTGTCGGTATCTAAAAGGCGAGATCGGCACGAATCGTCCGTCAGGAGCGCGTCGGCACCAATGGCGATACTGGTTACGGAATGGACCTTCCCCAAATTCTGCGGGAATCACAACATCACCGGAGCTAGGCTGTGACCCCGAGGGTCCTGGGGCAGATGGAGCTGGAATCTTCGGGGGGTCCTGGGCTACGTCAGAAGTAGCCACTGGGGCGGGAGTATGGCTGCTAGCTCCGGAAATCAAAGCGCCTGGGTTACTAGAGTGTGTCGCTGACGGGATCGGGGGATCGACAACAGTGGCAGATGAAGTGGCTGAAGTGTCTGAACTGCCCAAAATGATAGCAGGTGGAGTATCCGACATCTGAACAAGGAAAAATAAATTTTCCATGTTAGTAAGTCATAAAGCAAGCACGTATTAGGCCAAGTAACTACAACAGTCTAAATCATGTGTAAAAGTAAGTAGCATGGCAATAACGACAAGTATCATGCAATCGAAAGCAGATAATAGCATGCAGTAGTGAAATCATATAATAGTATACGGCATATAGCAGTAAAAGTAAGCAGCAGCATGCAGTAAATTCAGCGGAAACAAGTAAACTAGCAAGTTGTAGATTAGTCCTATTAGTGAATCCTAATCGGGTCGGTCTTAGACTCACTAATGCAACCTAATTCCCTACAACCAATGCTCTGATACCAAATGTGATGCCCGGTACAAAACCATCGTGTACGAATCATCAACAACAGGATCATTACAAGGTCAAACACTATATGCTATTTCAAAATACGTTTGCATTCATGATAAAAAGTGACGTCATAACGAACGTCAAGTGTTTTACAACCAAAGTATGCTTCTATGAACAGAAGCAAAGATAATAGTATGTGACCCTTAGGTCGTTACAAATCATAGTTCAAAAGTATTAAAGTTATGAATGCAAGATAAACAGTTCATGCGGTGATAACTCTAGAGCAGCGGGTATCTACAGCAAGACTAGTACACAGCGGAAGCAACCTTAAGCACCTGAGAAAAACATGCTTAAAAATGTCAACACAAAGGTTGGTGAGCTATAGTTTAAGTATAACAGTATGTAAGGTAGGCCACGAGATTTCAGTGCTACAAAGAGCGTTTCAAAACAGTATGATAAAGTATATGTTTAACCGTGGGCACTTGGTAACTAACTTAACGTTTATACCCCCTGAAAGTACACTTGGAAAGTGTGTATGTATACGAAGTATTAAACACCCATTAAATGCTACCGCTACTAGCCCGAGTGGGGATGTCAAACCCTATGGATCCATATCTAAGATTTGCGTTCACCGGTTCAAAAACCAATGACTAAACGTTACCGAGCTAAAGGGAATGTTTATGCCGTTGTATAACCCACACATATATAAGTTTAAGTACTCGGGCCTAGTATGTAAAACGTAAAATGCGCATGTATTCTCAGTTCCCAAAATAGTTAAAGTAAAAAGGGATGCTATAACTCACAATGATAAAGTAGCGGTAAGGTATGACTCGGGAAATAAGCAAGTATGTAGGTTGTCCAAACGGGTCCTCAACCTAAGTCAAATATCACTTTAGGTTGTCCAAACGGGTCCTCAACCTAAGTCAAATATCACTAAGTCTGTAAATCGTTCCAATAGGTTTATATTTATGTAAATTAGGTCTTAAAGGTCATCATCATTCACCATCAAACAAAATGTGTAAGTAGGTTTCGTTCATGAAAGAAGTTTAAAACAAAGGCTGACTTCGGTCAGTCACCACGGCCTCAATACCTACTGAAATAAGGTAAGACCAGTCCCCATGGCTCCGTATATGAGTCCTTTAATTGTGGTAAAAATTCCAGAAGCAAACTCGTCTTCGTTTGACCGTGGCGACGGTCTAAGTGCGAGTAGGTCAAAATTTTTAGCACAACGTTAAAAGGACATAGTGACGATCGGAGGGCCATAAATCCTAAACTGTAACTCGGATTAAGACGAGTCCTAAACGAAAAATTATCTACTCGAATAGAGATATCTGAAAATCATCTTTATAGTAGCCCAAGTCATATGGGTCAGACACAGAAATAGTAAAACAATAGGTTCTGGTGGTTCTTGGTGCTTGATGTTCATCACGGTTCTCATCCTTGATGCATATAGCTTCAAGTGTACAACTCGTTGATGGGTTTACATCATCTTTACCAAGTTTTGACCATCATAGCCCAAGTGTAAGTCTAAGATAAATAGCACAACTCAATTAAGTACTGCAAGTGTTTTGATGAACCAAAGTTACATCAAAGTCTTAGATTTAACAAATACATGAAATATAAAAGTAATATTGAACTACAAACTTGAATGTAAACTAACTAATCAAGATCTTAAGATGTAGAATATAGTTCTTAGTTAGATCTTGAAGATCCGAGACCCAAAGGTCTAGATCTAAAGTTATTAAGTTAAATCTAACACAAGTGTATGAAGTTATAACTAAAGAGTTACACTTCCATATTCTTGAACCTTTAAAGTTAACTTTTGTTCAAGAAAAATGAGATCAAAGTTAACTAGTAACATTTGACCAAGAACAACATAAATCATAAATTTAAAGATGCAAGAAATGAAGTAACAAACTAAATAAACAAGTAATAAGTTCATGGGTTTCATACTTTTAAAGATTCAAGCCTAAGTCTTGATCTTTAAGGAAGTAAACTTTAAGTTTGCTTCATGAACACAAGTATGCTTTCAACACATGAACTTTAATCTTTTAAAAACAATAAGTGTAGAACATAACTAGAAAATTTATGTTCTTGTATGCATTGTAAGAACAAGTTGATATGAAGAACAAAACTAAAGAGTTTGGTTCTTATTAACTAGTAAATAACAACAACTAAGATTAAGTAACAATTAGCAAACAAGGAATGATGATGAAGAGTGTTCTTAGTCACGGTTTTGAAGACAAGAAAAGGAAGAAGAAATGTTCAAGTTACTTACAAGAAAGAGAGCAAAATGAGAGAAAAGATGAAAGCAAGTAGTGTGTGTTTTGGAATGAGAGAAATGTGAGTAAGAAGTAATACAAAAAAAATGAAACAAAGGCTCCTCTAAAGGCCTATAGCCGACGGTTCAACAAGCAAAGGGGAGGAGGAAAAAGTCCAAGAGGTTCTTGCATGTAAAGGCTTAAAAGGTGGTTAATAGATGTATGTTCATGGGGAAGATGTGTAACTAAACATGCAACTAGATTCCTACAAGTATTAAACTATCTAGTTAATCCTTAATGTGATACTTACATGTGTGTTGGGCTAAAAATTCCATTAAGATGTAGGGTGGGCTTATAAGCCCAAGTTGTTAGTAACAAGTTAAATAAATAAGCCAAAGTCCAAATAAATAATAATCCAATAAAAGCCCAAGTAATTAACTAGTAACCTTAGTTCATTTTAATGATTAATAAAATTAATCATGAATGTAAATAATATCTAAAAATATTATTCGTATAAGGTATGTGTGTCACAAAGACGTTTCGGGCATTTAAAGTCAAGTAGTATCAATCATGGTAACAAGTAAATGTAATAACATACATTCGTAAAAATCACAAGTATTAATAATAACAATTATTAATAAATAAACATTGGAAAATCCAGGGTCGTTACAATTACTTAGAGATGTCTCAATCATGGAACTTTTCTTTTGCATTCGTAGTTTATGTTATTTTCAGATAATGACTTTGTAACGACCTTTGTGTCACGTTATCTTTTGTAAACACTATCTTTTATGAATGCAAAACTGGTTTTCAAATAGCATGTAGTATTCGACCGTGTAAAGATCATGTTGTTGACGAATCGTACACGATGGTTTTGTACGTGGCGTCACATTTGGTATCAGAGCATTGGTTGTAGGGAATTAAGTTGCATTAGTGAGTCTAGACCGGACCAAGTAGGATTCACTAATAGGACTAATCTACAACTTGCTAGTTTACTTGTTTCCGCGAAACTTACTGCATGTTGCTGCTTACTTTTACTGCTATATGACGTATACTGCTACTTGATTTTCATTACTGCATGCTATTATCTGCTTTCGATTGCATGATACTTATGTACGATTTGCTATTATTACCATGCTATTTACTGCTATAGATGATCTAGACTGTCGTAGTTATTTTGCCTAATACGTGCTTGCTTTATGACTTACTGACATGGAAAAAGTCATTTTTCCATGTTCAAATGTCGGATGTCCCGCCCGTTATCATTTTGGAGAGCGACTCAGACTCACCCTCTACCTCGCTTGCCATTGTTGCCGATTCACAGATCCCATTGTCGACACACTCCAGTGACTCTGGCGCTTCATCCTCTGGAGCCAGTGGCCATGCATCTGACCCAGTGATCACCTCAGACGGACACGAGGATCCACCGGAGATTCCGGCTCCACTCATCCCAGGACCCTCAGAGCCACAGCACCATTCCGGTGGTGTTGTGATTCCTGGGGAATACGGGGACGTTCCGTTCCATAATGAGCATAACCATTGGGCTAGACGCCTTCCTGATGGGCGTGTCGTGCCTATCCTACCTTTCAGATATTGGATTATGACTACCGGCCGAGCAGAGCCACCTCCAGCTGTTTTCGACGACTCATCATCTGACGACTCATCCTCTAATGACTCCAGTGATGAGGATTCTGACGAGGACCCTGAGGAGGCGCCCTTGCAGCCACCCTTTACCCCGCCGAAGAAGAGGTATCATTTCGATGGTACTGTTATTCCAGGGGTTAACGGAGGTAGGTCGTCCGTTAACGCACATGGACTGAGGACTAGGGTCACCACCCACAAGCGGGTTGTGCCGTATCCTGCCAATCCATTCATGCGTAAGGCTTACCGTTACGTACCATCTACGTCTGGCGCTGGACCGTCTGCACCACTTGTACCGACTGCATCGCCTGCCCCACCAGTATCTCCCTCCATTGAGGAACTGATGAGGGAAGTGGAGATCCTCTGTGCTCGGGTATCTGAGCTCGAGGACCAGATGTCCCACGTAATGGACATCCTTTACCCACCGTCACCATAAGGCATTGTTGTAGAATTCATTATGTAATCTTGTTTGTAGTTTCATGCTTTACTCATGTATTGTGCGAACCTATGCGGATGTATGCAACTTATTATTAATGAATGGAACTTAGTGTTGTTTACTTTTTGTACGGTGTTCTAATTACGTTACTGTATGATGTTTCTATGGTATCTGTATCTAGTTGCACTACTTAGTTAGCATGTGTTGCGTTGATTCCATGTTGGTTGCCATATACTATATTATTATTTATTAAATGCTGGATTTTGACTTAAGTCAAAAATTTTGTTTAGAAGAGCAATGGCAAATGGAAGAGCAGCGCCCACAGCAGCACAAATTGAGGAAATGATTGCTGCTATTGTGAAAATCAACCCACAAGCTCCACCAGTTAACTAGCCCATTCGTAATCGGTGTACATATAAGGAGTTTCAAAGCTGCAAGCCCCACAACTTTAGTGGTACTGAGGGGCCAGTTGGATTGACTAGGTGGTTTGAGACACTAGAAGCTATGTTCCGTGTGAGAAACTGCTCAGAGATGAACAAAACCAAGTATGCCTCCTGTACGCTGTCGGACGGCGCCCTAACCTGGTGGAACACACTTGCTCAGGCCAAAGGTATTAACGAGGCTTATGCTACTCCTTGGGAAGAATTTAAGGGAGCGATGATCGAAGAGTACTGCCCTAGAACTGAGATACAGAAAATGGAGGCTGAGTTCTGGGAGTTGAAGGTTGTGGGAAACGATCTTGATGGTTACAACCGTAGGTATCTGGAATTAGCGCTGATGTGTCCCACGATGGTTACCCCGGAGTTTAAGAGAATGGAACGATACTTGTGGGGACTTCCCAAGTCCATTCAGGGAAATGTCACCTCTTCTAAGCCACCCAACATCCCGGAAGCTATGCGCATGGCGCACACCCTAATGAACCAGATCACTCGCAAGGAACCTGAGAAAGCGAAATCAGAATCAGGGACTAGTCATGAGAAGCATAAGTGGGATGGAAACAAGGGAAAGGTCTTTGATCAAAACCCAGCTAAGAGGCATGAGGGTTTCAAGGGAAACAATGACTGGAGGAACCCCAACCCGACCCCTAGCTCGAACCCCAACTACAAGGGTACTCTACCGCAATGCAAGAGGTGCTACAAGCACCATACTGGGTACTGTAATGTGGTCTGTGAAAATTGCAAAAGGACCGGGCATATTGGTAAGGACTGCAAGATTCCCACCCCAACGGTGAAGACAAACCCTACTGGGCCAAGGCAGTGCTATGAGTGCGGAAAACAAGGCCACTTCAGGAATGAATGTCCCAACAAGAAGAAGGATGGTGGGCCAGCACATGGAAGAGCTTTCAATGTAAACGCAAGGGATGCCCGTGAGAACCCCGACTTGGTTACAGGTATATTCACTCTCAACAATCTATTAGCTTCTGTCCTATTTGATACTGGTGCCGATAGGAGCTATGTTTGTAGACACTTTTGTTCTAAGATAGATTAGTCGTTAGTTCCTTTAAAGGAGAGTATGCTTGTTGAGGTAGCCAATGGAAAACTTGAGAAAGTTGACCAAATTGGCCGAGGAGCTATTATCAACATAGATGGTGTGAATTTCGAGATTGACTTGATACTCATCAAATTGGGAAGTTTTGATGTGATTGTCGGTATGGACTGGATGACCAAAGTAAGGGCCGACATTATCTGTGAAGATAAAGCTCTCCGTATACCCCCATGGAGGTGGTGAGCCACTGATTATTTACAGAGAGAGATGTAGTTCGAAGCTGAACCTCATTAGTTGCATGAAAGCACAAAAGCTCATGAAGAAAAGACGTCTTACTGTTTCAGCACATGTGAAAACGTTAGAAGCCGAGGTAAAGAGTGTGAATGATGTACGAATTGTGAACGAATTTCCCGATGTCTTTCCGGAAGAATTGCTTGGATTACCGCCACCGAGAGCAGTGGAGTTCCAGATCGATCTAGTGCTGGGAGCTGCACCCGTAGCTCGTGCACCTTATCGACTAGCACCTTCCGAACTGCAAGAGTTGCAGAGTCAACTGCAGGAATTGCTAGACCGTGAATTTATCCAACCAAGTTCATCGCCTTGGGGCATACCTGTTTTATTCGTGAAGAAGAAGGACGGATCTTTCTGCATGTGTATCGATTATCGTGAGCTGAACAAGTTGACGGTTAATAATCGGTATCCCCTTCCCAAAATTGACAATCTTTTCGATCAGCTGCAAGGATCCAGCGTTTATTCCAATATCGATTTGCGATCAGGTTATCACCAGTTGAGGGTGAAGGAGAGCGATGTGATGAAAACTACGTTTAGAACCTGTTATGGTCATTATGAATTTCTCGTGATATCATTCAGTTTAACCAACGCACCTACCGTGTTTATGGATCTCATGAATCGAGTATGCAAGCCATATCTGGACAAGTTCGTTATCATTTTCATATATGATATCCTCATCTATTCCCGAAGTGAAGAAGAACATGAACAACATCTTCGACTAGTGTTGGAACTCTTGAGACAAGAGCAACTTTATGCCAAATTCTCCAAGTGTGAATTTTGGTTGAAGGAAGCCCAATTTCAGGGTCATGTTATGAGTGATCAAGGTATCAAAGTTGATCCCGTAAAGATTGAAGTTATCAGCAAGTGGGAAACCCCCACTACTCCGACTCACATCCGCCAATTTCTAGGTCTTGCCGGTTACTACCAAAGATTTATTGAAGGTTTCTCCCTGATTTCGCGTCCTTTGACCGTGCTGACTCACAAAGGGAAGAAGTTCGTTTGAGAAAAAGAACACGAATCAGCATTTCAAAACTTGAAACAGAAATTGACCACCACACCTATCTTATCTCTTCCTGAAGGCAGTGATGATTTCGTAGTATATTGTGATGCCTCGAAAAATGGTTTTGGTTGCGTATTGATGCAAAGATCGAAGGTTATTGCCTATGCTTCTCGTCAACTAAAGATTCACGAGTAAAACTACACTACTCACGACCTCGAGCTTGGAACCGTTGTCTTTGCGCTCAAATTGTGGAGACATTATCTTTATGGAACTAAAAGTACCATCTTCACCGACCACAAAAGCCTCCAGCACATATTCGATCAGAAACTACTGAACATGAGGCAGCGACGATGGATCGAGATGCTGAACGACTATGATTGTGAACTTCGTTACCATCCTGGAAAGGCAAATCTTGTAGCCGATGCCCTGAGCCGGAAGGAGAGGACGGTACCTCTTCGTGTCCGCGCCTTGAACATCACCATTCATTCAAATCTCAATAGCCATATCTGAGTAGCCCAAGATGAGGCTCTCAAAGAGGAGAATATTTCTCAAGAACACTTGAACATTCTCATTTCACGATTCGAGGTTAAGGAGACTGGACTCCGATGCTTTGCCGGAAGGATTTGGGTACCTAGTTATGGAGATCTACGGAGCCTTATACTAGATGAAGCCCACAAGTTGAGATATTCGATTCATCCAGGAGCCGGTAAAATGTACCACGATCTCAAGGAACAGTATTGGTGACCTAATCTTAAGAAGGATGTTGCAACTTACGTTGGTAAGTGTTTTACTTGCTCGAAAGTTAAGGCCGAACATCAAAGGCCATCTGGATTACTTCAACAACTGGAGATCCCGCAATGGAAGTGGGAAAGGATAACAATGGACTTCATTACAAAGCTACCGAAGATGGTAGGCGGTTATGATACCATCTGGGTTATCGTTGACCGACTTACTAAATCAGCACACTTCTTAGCCATGAAGGAAACGGATACGATGGAGAGACTCGCTCAACTATACATCAAAGAGGTTGTATCTCGTCATGGTGTACCCTTATCGATTATCTCTGATCGCGATACCCGTTTTGCTTCCAGATTTTGGCGTTCTTTACAAGAAGCCTTGGGAACACGTCTCGACATGAGTACCGCATATCACCCGCAGACCGACGGTCAGAGCGAACGCGATTCAGACTTTGTAGGACATGTTGCGTGCCTGTGTTATTGACTTCAGAAAGGCTTGGGAGAGACATTTGCCGCTAGCTGAATTCTCTTACAACAACAGTTATCATTCGAGTATTAATGCCGCACCTTTTGACGCGTTGTATGGCCGCAAATGCCGTTCTCCTATTTGTTGGGCCGAAGTAGGCGAAAAGCAAATCACTGGACCCGAGGTAGTCTATAAAACAACCGAGAAGATTGTCCAAATTCAAGCGAGACTTAAGGTGGCCCGTGATCGCCAAAAGAGTTATGCCGACCTTAAACGTAAAGACTTTGAATTCAACGTGGGTAACCATGTAATGTTGAAGGTCGCACCTTGGAAAGGTGTGATCCATTTTGGAAAGCGCGGAAAGTTAAACCCGCGATATATTGGTCCTTTTGAAATCTTGGAGCGTGTTGGACCCGTTGCTTACCGTTTGGATCTTTTGACTCAGTTGAGCGCAGTTCACCCTACTTTTCACTTGTCGAATCTGAAGAAATGTATTGCCGAACCAGAACTTGTCATCCCTCTCGAAGAACTTACAATTGTTGACAAACTCCACTTTATGGAAGAACCTGTCGAAATCATGGACCGTGAGGTTAAGACTTTGAAGCACAATAAGATTCCAATTGTTCGAGTCCGATGAAATGCCAAACGTGGACCCGAGTTTACATGGGAACGAGAGGATCAAATGATGCAGAAGTATCCTCACCTTTTCCCAACTCCAACACCTGCCTTAGCTTAAATTTAGGGACGAAATTTCCATTAACAGGTGGGTAATGTAACGACCCGACTTTTTTGACTTGTTTTTGTGCCTCGTGTTTTTGCGAAACTGCATATTTGTGCGTACTGTGCTACTTTATACTCTGGAATCTTTATACACATGGCTTACTTTCATTTATGTGTTAAAACATGCCTTTAAGTACGTAGGATACTTAACTTGATCATCGGAAGCCTTTATGACCGTTAGTGTCACTTGACATTACGAACAAACTGCGTACACGTTTAACTTTTGTCGTAATCGGAATATTATGACTACGAAATCTTAATTATTATTTTATAATAATAATTACTTGGGTTTTTGGATTCTTAATTACGCGTAGTAATTTACTTATGCTTACTAGTTAGTCTTGTTGGACTTTTTTCCTTGTTGGACCTTAGCCAACCCTACACTAGTTAGTGGACTATTTAATTAGCCCAATTATAAATAGCTAGTGACCCATTATTATGTAAGACAAATACCCATTTATTAGAGGGAACATACTAGCATTTATGTCAAGTATTATCCTTAATGTTGCATGGGATCCTAACATAAGTACCAACTTTAGACAACCATTAACCAAAAAGTAAAAGTTGGTCTCCCTTGTCCCCCCTCCAAAATCACAGCCACCTTAACCCACCCCCTCCCTGACCTCATTCACCTATAAATACAAGACTTATTCCATCCATTTTACACTTGCTTTCATTTGTAATTTACACACACTCACTCTCTAATTCTTTCTCTAGTTCCTTGTCTCTCTAAAAAGTGTAAGTATTGATTTTTCTTCTTCTTCTTCCTCTCTCTCTCTCATGAATTCATCATCATCATCATGGGTCTAGCTTTTTAGCTTTGATCTTGATTACATCTTGTAGATTCAAACTTGGATTTGAATCCTTCAAGAACATGGAAGATTCAAGCTTTCTAGCTTTGAATCTTCACCTACTTTGTAGATCTATATCTTTTAACTTTAATCTTGTTATTTTGTTATAAAGATTCAAACTTGTGTTTGTAATCTTCATGTAACTTAAAGATCCAAGCTTTATGCTTCAAGATCTTCAAGAACAACCAAGATGCAAGCTTTCTAGCTTGAATCTTCATATCTTTTGTTGGATCTAAGTTTCCTAACTTATGATCTCATTATCTTGTTATAAAGATCAAAACTTGTGTTTATGGTCTTCATATAACTTAAAGATCTAAGCTTTATGCTTCAAGTTCTTCAAGAACACTAAAGGTTCAAGCTTTCTAGCTTTGTGACCTTATAACTTGTGTAAATGGGATCCAAGCTCTCTAGCTTAGGGTTCCATCAGTTCATTTGACGTAGATTATGTTCATACTTGCTTGATTGAAATAAAGTTTGTAGCTTTAGTTGTAAATGTAACTTGTAATTGTGTTAAGACTAAGGATATGATGTAACCTTGGTTCATCATCCATTTAAGACTCTTAAATGAGTTGTGTTCTTACTTGGTCTTAACATATTATGTGTTTATGGTAGAATCTTGGTCAAGGTGATGCTAACCCATCAACGAGTTATACACTTGAAGCTACAAGCATCAAGGATGAGAACCGAGATGAGCATCAAGCACTAAGAACCCAACCGGAGCACCTTGCTTACTATTTTCGGGATCTGATCATACCACCTGGGCTACTGGAAAGTTGATTTTCAGTTAGTTCGGTTCGAGTAGATAATCTTCCATTTAGACCTCGTCTTAATCCGAGTTACAGTTTAGGATTTATGGCCTTCCGAAAGTCACTACACCCTATTACCGTTGTGCTGAAATTTCTGACCTACTCACACTTTAACCATCGCCACGGTCAAATGAAGACGATTTTGGTTCTGGAAATTGGTCAGCAACTAGGGGACTCATATACGGAGCCATAGCCACTGATTACGCATCTTTTCGATTTACGTAGAGACCGTAGCAGCTGATCAAAGTCAGCCTATTGTTTTGACCTCTATACTTGTTAAACTTAGCTTTTATGATGATGAATGATGATGATGATGACACTTAAACTTATTTTATGCACTATTAGAACTTATGAGGATAAAATACTAACGTGGTAACCTTTGACTTAGGTTGAAGACCTTTCGGACCGACTTACTACTTCTATACTTTCATTATCGACTTTACCGCTCTTATCACTGTGAGTTATAGCATCCCTTTTTACTTTAACTATTATGGGACTGAGAATACATGCACTTTTATGTTTTACATACTAGGCACGAGTACTTAAACTTTATATATGTGTGGGTTATACAACGGTATAAACTTTCCCCTTAGCTCGGTAACATTTAGTCATTGGTTTTTGAACCGGTGAACGCGAATCTTAGATATGGATCCATAGGGTTTGACATCCCAACTCGAGCTAGTCGCGCTAGCATTTAACGGGTGTTTAATACTTCGTAAATATACGCACTCGCCAAGTGTACTTTTAGGGGGTTATAAACGTTAAGTTAGTTACCAAGTGCCCACGGTTAAACATATACTTTTCATATTGTTTTGGAACACTGAAATCTCGTGGCCTACCTTACATTACTGTTACAACTTAAACTATAGCTCACCAACATTATTGTTGACGTTTTTAAGCATGTTTTCTCAGGTGCTTAGAGGTTTGTTGCTTCCGCTGTTTAGACTTGCTGTCTTGGTGTTTAAACTTGTTGTTAAGGACCTGCTGTGCTAGAATTCCGCTGCATTACTTAGAGATGTCTCAATCATGGAACTTTTCTTTTGCATTCGTAGTTTATGTTATTTTCAGATAATGACTTTGTAATGACCTTTGTGTCACGTTATCTTTTGTAAACACTATCTTTTATGAATGCAAAACTTGTTTTCAAATAACATATAGTATTCGACCGTGTAAAGATCCCGTTGTTGACGAATCGTACACGATGGTTTTGTACGGGGCGTCACAACGTGGCACAAACGCATGGGTCATTTAAGTTTTCGGAAGATGAACCATCTGGTTCACAACAATCTTGTAGAAGGTGTTGATCTTTGATCTTTTCAGATTCCAGGAACATGTGTTCCATGTAAGAAGGGTAAGCAGAGCAAAAAAGCTCATAAGTTGGTAAAGTATAATCCAATCTCTGCTCCACTTGAATTGTTACATATGGATCTTTTCGGTCCAATTCGTTTTGAAAGCATTGATGGAAGTAAGTATTGTCTGGTTGTAATTGATGATTATTCAAGATTCTCTTGGGTAATGTTTTTGAAAGAGAAGTTCGATACATTTGAAAACTTGAAAGTGCTAATCAATCGATTAGAGACATGTTTCAATTTAAAGGTAAGAAAGATTCGTTGCGACAATAGTACAGAATTCAAAATCAGTATCTTGCAGGTTTTTGTATCGAAAAAGGTATCAATATGCAGTTCAGTTCTGCATACGCTCCTCAAATGAATGGTGTTGCTGAAAGAAAGAATAGAGTATTGATAGAAACAGCTAGAACAATACTAGCAGATTCATCGTTACCTGTTCATTTTTGGAGTGAAACTGTTGCAAATGCATGTTACACTATGAATCAAATTCTGACTGTTAAACGACTGGGTAAAACTTGCTATGAGTTATCGCATGGGAGAAAACCATCTTTGAAGCATCTATAACCATTTGGTGCACCATGTACCATCTTGAAGAGAAAACCAGGAAGTAAGTTTGATTCAAAAGTGGTTACTGGAGTGTTTCTTGGGTATAGTTCTCCTAACAAGCGGGTTTTCAACAATGAAACAAGATGTGTTGAAGAATGGTCTGAAGTTGATGTCCAGAGGAATCATACGAAGAGTGCTTCTAAGAGTCATCCTTGGATTTATAACTATGATGAGCTGATTGATTCATTCAATCTTGCTCCAGATCAGACGGAGAATGAAGTTGAGTTACAAATGATGTTCGATCTATAGAATGAACCAGAAGTTTCTGCATCTACATCAACTCCAACTCCATTACCCACTGTCATTGAACCAGTTCAAGATTCAGATCAAGATATTGATCCATTGTACGATACCTGCGGATCTGATATTTCAAGTGAGAGTTTTGATAATCATGAAGATATTGGTGATACTACGAATCTACATCATGAGATACCTATTCCCGCACAACCAGTTCCCAGAACTACTGAAATGACCCGTCCTAATCCATCCGGACATAGTCCATATCGATTATAAATGATTCACAACAGTTGATTTCATCGCGAGGTACTTGACCTCTATATGATACATTTTACAAACATTGCATTCGTTTTTGAAAAGTTAATCTTTCATTACATTAAAAGTTGACGGCATGCATACCATTTTATAATATATCTAACTATAATTGACTTAACAATAATCTTGATGAACTCAACGACTCGAATGCAACGTCTTTTGAAATATGTCATGAATGACTCCAAATAATATCTTTAAAATGAGCAATTACACAGCGGAAGATTTCTTTCGTACCTGAGAATAAACATGCTTTAAAGTGTCAACCAAAAGGTTGGTGAGTTCATTATTTTATAGTAAACATTTCATTTTCATCAATTTAATAGACCACAAGATTTCATATTTCCATTTCTCATAAACATACGTCCCATGCATAGAGACAAAAATATCATTCATATGGATTGAACACCTGGTAACCGACATTCACAATATGCATATAAGAATATCCCCATCATTTCGGGATCCTCCTTCAGACATGATATAAATTTCGAAGTACTAAAGCATCCGGTACTTTGGATGGGGCTTGTTGTACCCGATAGATCTATCTTTAGAGTTCGCGTCAATTAGGGTGTCTGTTCCCTAATTCTTAGATTACCAGACTTAATAAAAAGGGGCATATTCGATTTCGATCATTCAACCATATAATGTAGCTTCAATTACTTGTGTCTATTTTGTAAAACAGTTATAAAAACAGTTCATGTATTCTCAGTCCCAAAAATATATATTGCGAAAGCATTTAAAAAGGGAATAATGAAACTCACCTAATGTATTTTGTAGTAAAAATACATAGAACGACATTGAACAAGTATAGGGTTGGCCTTAGATTCACGAACCTATATCATTTGCGTATTTATTAATATACATAATTTGTAATCAAGTAAATATATTATTATTAATGGTGTAATTCATTTATATAGTAGATTAAATATATATTTGTATATATAATCTTTATTTTTATGCTTATAACATTAATAATATCATCAATATTTTTATTTTCATAATTGTGATTATCTTAATTATAATGATAATGATATAGATAATACTGTATGTGATAATAATGTTAGTTTTAGTAAAAATAATACCTTTAATAAAAATGGTAATTTTTAATAGTTTTAATAGAAATTTCAGAAATCTTACGGTATTACTAATATTAATGTCTAACTGATAAGTCGATTAGTGATACTTTGTAATATTAATAATGATAATACTAATAATAATACCTATATTAATGACAATAATAATACTTTAAAAAAATAATAATACTTTTAATAATTTTAATAGTTCTTAATAAAATAATACGTTTAATAATAATGAGGATAAAAATAATAGTTTTTATATTAATTCCTAATACCTAATAATAATCTTAGTAATACTTATAAAAATACTAATGTTAATAACATTTCTAGTACCTATAAGTATAAATATGATATAATTCATAATAATAACTATAACTATAATACTAATAATAGTCCTAATATTAGTAATGATACTTAAATTGACATTAATAATCATAACACTAATATTAATATTAATAATCATAATAACAATAACAATAACAATACTAATAATAAAAATAATAATAATAATTTTATGGAAACTACCTCATCAAATTCGGCTAAAAAAAATACATATTGACTCTGCCAAGGTTTGAACCCGAGACCTCTCGTAAACACAACATACACTAAACCACTGAACCATACTCGTTTTTCTGATATAATAGCCAATCCATATTTATTTAACCCATAACAATTTTGTTCTATGTTCTTCCTCTTCTTCAAGAGTTCAATCGACCAGTGATCAAAATTAAGATAACAAATTTGAAATATCATTTCAGACTCGTAAATACTCATAAACTAAAACGATTATTCCTGTATAACAACAAAAAAAACAAAAAAAAACGGATCCAACAGGTTACTGCTGTTCGAAAAAAAAAGAAAAAAAAACAAAGTGTGATTTTGATTTTTAGAATGTTTTAGACAGAGATTATAACATGAAAAAGGTTTTAAATGCTCTATAAAAACTTTACGAATTATTATTTTTAACAGAAACGTTTTGCAAAACCTCAATTTAATTCAAGAACACAGGTTTGACTTTTTGAATTTATAAGTTTGACTTCATTAGAATTAGATAACAAAAATTGGAAGATGAATCTTTGCAGAAAGATTGACTAACATAATCCTAACCTAATTGAATTATCAGTTTTTGAAATGTGATTCGGGTTTGAGATAGGGTGTTTGGAATTTACGAACAGGGTGTTTGAACTGGAAAAAAAAATATCCATTAATACAACAGATATATTCGATTAACTGAAATTGAAATTTTGGTGTTTGAGAGTGAAGAATAAGCGAATGGTTTATTTCATAGTAACAGATGTATTGAGTTTTGTTAATGTCGACAGAAGCCTTACAGTACAGATACAAAGAATAATAGAAATTGTAAAGGGAAAAAGGATGGATGTGGATTGCTAACTGATTTGGATGTATATGCATTTGTTTTCGAATCTCAGTACAGAATTGGAGACCAAAGAATAAAGGTTGAAAGGGATATAGATTTCCCACATATATATCTAGTTCTTTATATAAATCATTATTAGTAAATAAATAAATATATTAACAATAACATTATTATATAAATAATAACAATAATTATTAATGATAATTAACAATAACAATAAATAAAAGAAAAGTATTATTAATCATGTTGTATTATTTTTATAATAATATGATTTTAATAATAATGGTAGTTATAACAATGTTAATCATCTTAATAATAATTAAACTCATAATTCACTATTAATTATAATAATAATGATATTAATATCAATAATATTATAAAATAATAATACTATGATAAGAATAATCATAATAAATACAATTAATAATGTAACTAATTACATGTAACCACTTTTTATGTCGATGTAATAAAGTTACTGATATCTTAATATTTATTTTAATGAAAGTATTAATAATAATATTGTAACCATATTTTGATTATAATTTCATACATCATGATTCACTAATCATGTAATAGTTTAATTATTGTTTAAGGATATATAAAATTTAACATTTGTACTTTTTATATTATCATAAGCATATCAGATTTTATACATAACAATATTACCAATACAAACATTAATTGCAATAATAATAGTGATAATAATGGTAGTAATATTAATATATCAATTTTATTAAAAATTGTAATTTCATGTAATACCATTTATTATTTTTTATATTTTAATTCTAATGGTTAAAGTATACTTTATTAATTTTTAAAATATTATAAATATTCTTATATTTATATTTGTATATGTATATATATATATATATATATATATATATATATATATATATATATATATATATATATATATATATATATATATATATATATATATATATATATATATATATATATATATGTTATTCGTGAATCGTCGGGAAATAGTCAAAGGTCAAATGTATCCATGAACACAGTTCAATGTTTTTGAGACTTCACAATACAGACTTTGCTTATCGTGTCGATTATAGATTAAGATCAAGTTTAAATTTGGTCGGAAATTCCCGGGTCATCACAACTACAGCTGCTCATCCTAGAGTGAATATTATTGGAGGTCCAAATGCATGTGTTAGAACAAGAAGGCAATTTCAGTTTGATGGTTAAGTTGATACTCATATGACAGCTGCTGCTGCATACTTCGAGTACTCATGTCATATTTCTAGAATCGAGCCAAAGACGACTAAAGAAGCGTTGAAGCATGTTGATTGGGTCATGGCTATGCAAGAAGAGATTCAGCAATTTCATCGTTTAGATATTTGGAAGCTAGTTACCAAACCGCATGGAGCTAAGGTAATTGATCTCAAGTGGGTTTGGAAGTGCAAGTTTGACGAAGATGGCAATGTTATCCGTAACAAAGCAAGATTAGTTGCTAAAGGTTATCAGCAAGATCCCGAATTCGATTATGATGAATTTTTTGCTCCTGTTGCCAGATTGGAGGCCATTCGCATTTTTCTGACTTTTGCTTCGTTTATGAAGTTCAAAGTGTTTCAAATGGATGTTAAAAGTGCATTTATTTATGGCAAGCTTAACGAACGAGTATATGTCAGTCAACCTCCGGGTTTTGAAGATCATCTTCATCCTGACAAAGTTTACCGGTTAAAAAGAGCCCTATATGGTTTACATCAAGCCCCAAGAGCTTGGTATGGACGTTTGTCAAGTTATCTGCTCGAAAAAGGTTATCAAATGGGCACGGTAAATTGTACTCTGTTCACGAAGGTCAAAGATGATGATATTATTTTGGTCCAGATTTATGTAGACGACATTATTTTCGGTGCTACTAAGCAGGAACTCGTCGATGAGTTCGAACAGGTGATGAAGGACGAATTCGAAATGAGCAAATTGGGTCTCTTACATTACTTTCTTGGTTTACAAGTCGAACAGACTAGTAATGGTATTTTTCTTCATTAAGCAAAGTATGTAAATGATATACTCGAATGTTTCGGTATGACTCAAGAACGTCCTGTGTCGACCCCGCTAGCTGTGAATCATGGTATATCGTTAGACTGTGAAAGGGATCCTGTTGATCCTACTTACTATCGAGCAATCATCGGATCGCTTATGTATCTTACTGCATCTAGGCTGGATATTATGTTCGCAACATGTCTGTGTGCTCGTTATTAAGTTAATCCGAATACAGTTCATCTTACAGCTGCCAAAAGAATTCTTCGTTATCTGTTACATTCTCTAAATCTCGGCATCTGGTATTTAAACGAAGACTAGTTTGATCTTGTAGCTTACAGTGATTCAGACTATGCAGGTTGCAAAATCAATAACAAGTCTACATCAGGTGGATGTCAGTTTCTAGGAGAAAGGCTGGTGACCTGGCAATGCAAGAAACAAACTGCAGTTGCGCTTTCCACGTGTGAAGCGGAATATATCGCTGCTGCTAGTTGCTGTTCGCAAGTCATCTGGATACAACAGAACTTCGCGATTACGGGCTAAGAATCTCTTTCTCTCCTCTTTATATTGATAATACTGCTGCTATTTCAATTACTAAGAATCCTGTACAACACTCTAAGACTAAACACATAGGTGTCAAATATCATTTTCTTAGGGATTGCCATGAGAAAAAGATTATTGAGGTTAAGAGAATAGGTACTAAGGACCAGAGGGCTGACTTATTCACTAAGGCTTTTGCTAAACCTAGGTTCTTGCTACTGTTAGAGATGAATGGCATTGTTGATCGAAACACAGTGATTTCGGATGATGTGTTTGAGGGTTAATCAAACTTTTAGATTTTGCATGTAGGATGCATGACATATAGATTTTAGTTTCTTATTATCTGTACTGCATATTTTTTGCTTTCTGTATGCATTCCTTTCATGATTTCTTTCGTGTTTGCATGTTAGTCTGTAGTTATTTTCTGTTTCTTTTGTTAAAATGCTAAAAGACAAAAAGATTTTATGTTTTAGTATTTTAGGGGGAGTATATGTTTCAACAAAAAATACCTAAAAAGTGTAAAATGCCTCATCGAAAAACTCTAAAAAGTTGAAAAATCCAAAAATGAGCTTGTTTTGGTTAATCTGTTGGAGATGAAGAAATTACTGTACTGAGAATTGATATATTTGATTAGTAAGGACTGATTTGAACGTCTATGTTTATCTGTTGTGTGATGTACTGATAGATGTGACTTATGAATTCTTGGCATTAGACAATCATAATAAGAATAACGATCATCTAAGATTCAGAAGTCATGAACGATCTGTTGCGTTTGAAGGTAGTCACCTAATTATCTCTGAAACTATATCTAATGATAATTGTTGAGGAACTCAATAGTCGGTTAAGAGTATCCCCTATCATAATTGATAATCACTAGAAAAGGTTGGGGGTGGATTTTAAGTTGAGGATTATCTGTTTGGCTGGTGCATACCACGTTGTCACGGGCCTAAGACTTTATAATCGAAACTAAACCCCGAAAATATCAGAGAAAATTAGTTTACGTCAAAAGTAAGTGTCCCTTTTCGCTTAAGGTTGAAAAGTATAATTCCTTATTGCGGACCGTTCAAGCATTTAAGGGAGAACACCTTTGAGTGATCTGAGCACACAACAAAGAAACATGAGTTCATGCATAAAAATGGAAAATCCATTCATGATGGCGTTCAAAATCAATATATCAAAAGACTGTGATATGCTGAAATAGAAATATCAAAAGAAAATCAAAGTCAAAAACAATTGGCGTATCAAGATGGCAAAGTCCTGAAAGTATGAAGAATGCTGATTCATGATGTGCTCATAAAGAACTCAGATCATTCTTAGTGTGACGCCCTCGCGCAGCTTGAAATGTTTAATCACTACGTTCACACTGAACTTTCAAGATTCTTGTCGTCTGCAATATAGAGTTATACCTATTAAGACTGTAAGTTGGAAAGATACTTATCTAGATATACTCTAATTAAATATATATATATATATATATATATATATATATATATATGAAAGTTTAACTTTCGATTCCATTTTCCATGTCAACTTGAACATAAAGAAGTTAAGGGCCTTGACATTTATTTCGTGTGACGACTGGTCATCAGGAAAGTCTGCTTTAACTGTAGACCAATCCCCGCGGTAAATAATGCGCCTATTAGGATAATCCAATATACTCTAAAATCTTCCGTTTCAACTAGATTGAAGATTATCAATAGACTGATAGAAGCCAAAGGCTGACAGGGGTATTCAAAATGCCGTGAGAACCATCCTGTTCAATTTGAATGAAGTACATGGATAGAGATAACAGAAAGTTACATGTAATGAATTGACAACCTAATAGAAACGCACAATCATAAGTGATGAATGAATCAAGGATTAATGAACTTAGCGTGATCTCAAAAATCACTGCTTTATAGTGTTCAAGTAATTAATGCCAACATGATTATCGAAGTGTCCGAAATGAATATGTTCATGTTTAATGAGGATTGATATCAGTAATTGCATGATAATAGACATAGACTGGATAATTAGGAATGAACAACAGAAATTGATTCAATATGTCAGTTCTGATCCATTTTTAAATTGTTAATCATTTTGCTCACAAAAAGAATGTGGATTTATATGCTTGCTTATCTATTTATTAAATAGTTTGCATTGAAAACTGTAAAACAACAAAAAGATTTTGGTTTTGCATGTTATTGCATTTCATGGTAGAATGTCTTTTATTTGCATATTTTTAGTTGCATGACATTATATTTTTCAGAAAAGCTATAAAGATTTTATATTTTCCTTATTTTCTGATTAATCCTCTGAATATGCACAATAACATCTGAAAGGACCTTGTCGAGATCAAGATATTTTTAGCCACCAAATCCATAAGTTAGAAGTTTCTAGAGCTTGTGATTATTTGAAGGACTTTAATGATTTAAGGTTGTTAGTGAACTCAAGATGACATTTCACTGTAGGACTTACTCATGAGAAACCAAATGTTTAGAGTAATAACCTTGTTTGGGTTAGGATCTTTGATCTACCTAAGTGTTGATGATCATTTCTTGAAGGATTAGTGATTTATGACTCAAAATGAAAGTGCTAGTTAGCTCTAAGATTGCCAAACGAGTCGAAATCCTAAGTTTGTAAAAATAGGAAAATTTGAAATTGTCTAAGTGGATCACTCGCACGTTTGATGTGTGAACCGTACGAGTAACCACACGCGTGAGGTTAACCGTACGGTTGACCTTTTTCTAAAATATCCTAAGACATCAGGGTCACACGCACGAGTGATTAGGTGAGACGCGCGGTTGATGGTGGATCGTGTGATCAACCGTACGGTTGATGACGAGAGTATAAATAGGGAGTGATGAGCACAGACGCTCACACTTGTGCACCCAACCCATTTTTCTCTCAAAATTCGACCTTCACCGATCACGTTTTCCAACGCAGTGCTTGTTTGTCACGTTATTCCGACCTCACCGCCACCTAATAGGTAAGATTTCATTGAGTTTTAGTCTGTTAATTTGTTGTTTGAATGATTCGAAACCCTAAGGTTTGCAACTCGAATTTTGTGTAATTGGTGCTCGTTTTGATCATTATTTGTTATTGTTTTGAGTTAAACGGATCCTATACATGCTATTGTGATGTAAATCGGTCCCTAAAACGATCAAACATGTAATTTATGGAATTTAAAAAGGCATTTAATACGGGTTTCATCAGACATGCACGAGTGATGTCACTCGCACGCATGGGACATGACTCGCACGAGTCAGTACGCGGTTGATGATCAACCGTGTGAACCTTGAACCCACTCGTTTGAATTGATTTAGTTGCTCACTCGCTCGACTGAGCTGACACGTGTGTTTAACCGCACGAATCACCACACGAGTCATTACACGGTTGACTCACTCGCTTATAAATTTTGCATCAGCCATGTACCCTGTCTGAAACCATATTACTGCTCAAACGTGTCAACAGTGACAAGAGTGACTATATCACTCGCACGATTGATCTCTCAGCCGCACGTGTGACATTATCACTCGCACGATTCATCATGTTTTTATAAATCTGTGACACTTTGTAGCTAATGCTTTGATGATTTACGATAATTGGTTTATATCTCTAACTTCTCTGTTAATATTTTAGTTTGATATTACCAATGGCAGAACAACAACTCAATATTTCGACTGTTAACCCAGAAGCTCAAGGGGGCAACAGCAGAATCCTCAAGTGAATCCGGTTAATCCGCCTGTTCAACAAGAGACTATTCTAGAGATAGGCGAGCTCAACAATCAAGTTGCTCTTTATGATACTACTCTCAAAAGAGGTTCTCATTTTAAGGAGATTGTGGAGTTTCTAAAGTGCTCAAGGATTCATACAGCTATCTGATGTTATGCGAGGTGTATATGAAATAGATTATATTTTAAATACGAAATACGACAAAATATTACACAAGTTTTAATTATTTATTTACAAAATGGATATACCTAAACCTTGCTACAACACTATAGGCAGTGTACCTAATCGTAGAGTAATATAGTTTTTAGTAAGTCCGGTTCGTTCCACAGGGAGACGGTTACACTATATTTTTATATAATTACATTTGTACAAAAATATATAAATATATATATATATATATATATATATATATATATATATATATATATATATATATATATATATATATATATATAATAATATATAAAAGGGGGGTTTTTACCGTTTAATGACCGGTTTGTCGATTTTATATTTTAAGTCACAATTAAAACCTAATGAAAAATATAAATGACGATAATTTAAGTGCGATAATTAAAAGTGCAATAAATAAAATGATAGTAAATAAAAATGTGATAATTAAAAGTGCAATTAAATATGAAATAAAGGAATTATGCTTATTTAAACTTCCATAATCATGATGTTTAACGTGTTGATTTTAGTTTTTTCCCATGGGTTAATTGTCCTTTGTCCTGGATTATTTAATATGTCCGTCTGGTTTTTGTCCATAACAGTCCATCAGTCATAAATATAAAGTGCGAGTATCCTCGTCAAATTATCCTTATACCCGAAGTCAAGTATTCCAACTAATTGGGGACTTAAACTGTAACAAGATTTTAATACTTTGTTTAATGATTACACCAGGTTATCAACTGCGTGTAACCCAAGGTTTTAATACTTTGTTATCAATTATGCCAAGTGTCCTTATACATAATTTCACCCCTGTTTTAATAATTCTAGTGACTATTAATCCATTCCCGTGTCCGGTTAAATGAACGATTATTCGTACGTATAAATATCCCGCCCATCGTGTCCGATCGAGTGTATATGGTTATTTATAGGGACGTCTAATTGTAAATCTTTATATTAAAATTAACAAACTATCATTTAGTTAAACAAATATAAAGCCCATTAATAGCCCATAGTCTAATTTTCACAAGTGTCGTTCTTTTGTCCAAACCCCAATTATGGTACAAAGCCCAATTACCCAATTTTAGTATTTTAGCCCAACATCATGATTACTTCGTCTTAAATAAACATAATAATAACTTAAGTACGAGACATTAATTTAAAAAGGAGAACATAGCTTACATTGATTATTTATCGCGTAGTGTTACACGGACAGAGCTTCGACTTTAAAACCCGTAAAATAACCTTTGCATAACCTAAAACTAATCTAATATAAAACTACACTATACTATTTATATATAATATATATATATATATATTTATTATTATTACAGAGGAGTATTATTATTATTATTTTTTTTATGGCCAAAACTCGTTGCCTTTTATAGATGTGGTCTGATCCTGAGGCCCATGCGATGGCATGGGTTCTAAGTGTTAATCTCATGCGATCGCATGGCCAGTCTAGCCATGCCCAATTACTTTGTTTGCTAGCTTGTCGACGTTATATTTAATTATATAATATAATATATATAATTTTATATAATTATATATATATATATTATATTATATTCTTGTGCATAGTAGACTCATAATTTTTGATCCGTTGCGTCGGGCGTTGATAGTTGGCTCAGGTCCCGGTTTCGGATTTTTGAACGTCCTTTCGTATAATTTAATATCTTGTACTTTGCGTTCCGCAACTTGTACTTTTGTCATTTTTAGACGTTTCTTATCAATAAATTGAACCACTTGGATTGTATCTCGTACATTTGATCTTTTTGGTCATTTGCGTCTTCAAATTGTCATTTTCGCCTTTTGTCTTCGCACTTATTTAATATAAACGATTACAACTTAAAATAGGACAATTACAACTAAATAATTTACATATTGGGAGGATATTGCTACTAAATATATGTTCATTTGGAGCACTATCAAATATCCCCACACTTGAACGTTGCTTGTCCTCAAGCAATACATAACTTGAAATAAAATCACACTTCACTCGAATCATTTCTTTATTCTCACACTTTATACATCAGTGATTTTGATACAGTGGTATAAAAATGATAGTAACGATGTCGTTTACAGTCCCACATGACTATGAAAATTTAGATCCTTTAAAGAAATTGGATCTTTATGAAAACATTTGATCTTTTGAAAATTCAAGCTAGATTTTACCCTAGACAAGTTTTCCGGAATAACCCTTCACCAGTGTTGCAAAATATTTTTGTGAGTTTTGTGGGTTTCATATTTGAAAATTTTAGCTCAACATTCGCGGTTTTGTGTCACCCACTTGCTAACCTTGTATTAGGAAAGTAACACGTCCAGTTTACTTATCCCGTATATTACCTTTCGGCAAACTACCGTCCGGTTGTGAAGGAAAGCGATGAACAAGAAACTGTTAAGGCAATGTCTAATGACATGCATTTGTTCATGGTATAAAACGTGTCGGATGCAATTACTATCCTTTGTAGGAGAAATAGTAAAGCTCACCCTGTAGTTTTTCGGTCTGGCACAAGGTCCTGTCTTTGACCATGCTATGCAACCACCGTTCTTACGGTTGACACTCGATTTGGTTCAGGTGACCTAATGAATTCCAGGTGAATTCCTTGGATTTTACGTTCAATGGTAATGAATGCATTGAAAATGGGTTTTCAGAAAACAAATCGGTTTGTAATTTGATCAAAATATTTTCTCGTTCAAGCTCGAGTTTAGATATCATTGAATTCCATGAGTTTGAATTCTCAATCTTTAAGGTCAATCTCAAGGATTGAGTAATATCAGGCTTAAAAGCTAATTTTTAATCTTTTAAGGAGATTATCCTTTCTGGGGGTCTGATTCATTAGTCTTATCAAGCTAATTTGCACGGCGCCCTCCCCATTTTACGAGACAGATCCTCTCATGGTTAGGATAAGTCTGACCACTTGGTGACCCTGTTTGATGCTGAGGTCCGTGGATTTCCTGCTGATTTTAGTGATGACTTTTCTAGATTTTTCGTCAACCTACAGCTGGTCTGGATGACAACTTCATGACCTAAATCAAGAAGCGCGTTTCTTTTTCGAAAGACTTTACTTCCTTTTAATGATGGAATTGATTCATCGTGTAGATCCATCTTTTCTTTTATCTTTATTATAATATTGCAGGTAAAACAGTCAATTTAGTCCAAAACAAAAGCACCTGCAATAAACTTTACAGAAACATGTGATAGATAGTTTTTAATTGAATAACTTGGTACATTCTCCCCACACTTTGCTTTTTTCATTCGTCTTTTTATATCTTAATAAATAAATTCAAGCGTTTTAGTTGTTTCTCAATTTATGTCCTTTCCGAGGTAACAATAATTTCGGTATTAACACCTAGTTTTATCGTTCATAAATATGTATAAACATGATTTTGAATTCATTTAGTTAAAAAATTTTTAAAATTTTCACAATATTTAGAAAATAAGCCAAGTATAAATCCGAGAGAATTTATAACCCTTCCCCACACTTTAGATCATGCAATGCCCTCATTTGCATGAAATCAGACTCTAATTATAAATTCATGAGGGTGATTAGTGTAGAAAAGTGATTGAAAATACCCAGTTTGTAATTACAAAACTCATCGAATGATAGATGGCGCGCCTCATCGTTCATTCCTTCTTGTTTTATCACACATGTTTTTCTTCAAAAACGGTTGCTTTTCTGAACTGTTTGCTAATTTTTGAAAATGCGTCTTTTACCCTAATCGTGCATTTTTATTAACGAGTTATGCACTAACCCGAACCCCGAATTTAACGTTAAGTGGGGTTAGACTTCCCCACACTTAGCTGACGACATATGAAGTCGGTAGAATAAGTTCCACGAATTAAAATAGTGAGCCAGTTATTTACATCTCGGGTGGTGTATAATATATCAATGGGTTTAAAGTTTAGACTCACCCGATCTTCACTACTTAATTCTTTTTTAAGTGTAGCTTTTAGTAAATAGATATGTCTCTTTTCTGGTTCTTGGTCAAATGGATCGATATATACCGACATACATATTATAGGGTGGACAATTCCTAACATTTCCTTCCTTTTATTCTCTGGATTAAAGGTTTCACCTCTATTACCCAATTGGGTGAAATTCGAGGTGTCAATATCTATTACAGCTTGTAGTTCATCTTTGGTAGATGACTCGTCTATTGAGAATATTGGGTTGGAAGGTTGTGGAATGGTGAATTTCGGGATCAAAGCAAATTCTTCTTCATTAATCGGTCCCACCATTTTGGTCTTGGGGGTAAAATTTTCAACGTTATCGTTTTTCCAAGAGTACCAATTTGTCACCCTTACTTCTTTTTCTTCATCCATTGATGGATCGTTGATTTCGTCGGTACAGGCTAATGTGTCGATATGTTGTGAAATTGGTAAAGCTGAATAAAAAGTATCATCGGGATAATTGGTGATTTCGGAGCTCTCGAATTCATTAAAATTCGATGATATGAGATTTTCTTGCACAATACTCCTCAGATTAACAGGTTTGTAATCTGATAGAGTTTCAGCTTGCCGATTTACAAACTCTCTCATTTGTTCATTTTGAGCATCGAGTTCTTCGAGTTTGATTTTCATATTGTCTAAAAGATTTTCAGACACATAATTCTCCTCGTCTTCTGATTGTTGAGTTTGGATATATTCTTGGGAATAATCCCAATTTGAATTGTATTCTTCATAATCATTCCATTCAGGTTCCATGGGTGCATAATTTTTCATAGGAACGTAATAATAACATTCCCATGTTGAGTGATAATCTCCACAAATTTCACAACCAGTTATTGTTTCGTCATTCATGATCCAAGATTGACCGAACGAATTGTCATCAACACCCGTTTGAGAGTATTGATTAAATTGATTTCGGATGTCATAAATAGTTTCCAAGGCCTTGTTTTCAAAATTTTTCATTTTATTGCGATGGCCAAATTTTAGCTACAATGTGGTGCATTCACTAATTATCCTATTAGTTATAAAAAGATAAAAACTATTTAAAGTTATCAAATTAATAGACTTTTCTGCTTTTGCCCACGTTTCGAATAGCCAAAAGATGTAGCAGGGAGCCAGAACCCTTTAAATCGGAAGCTCACAACTCAGCCACTAACAAATCCAACTATTACTACGAAGCAGAAAATTTGAATGTCTATCAATTTAACCGCTTAAAATAATTTTTCGTAATTTAAAGAAATTAAGATAAGAAGTAGAAAAAATTCTATGTCCTAAAAATAGAATGTCGAGAAATAAGAAAGAAAAAGAGCGCGTCGAAAAACGTCGAAAAATAAAAATAAAAAAAATAGCGCGTCAAAAAATAAAAATAAGAAAGTAGCGCGTCTAAACTTAAAAAGGCACTAAAAACTAAAAATTAAAAGTTGCGTCTAAAATTTTTAAAGCTTAATAGAAAAACTATATCCCAAATGGCAATATCTTAAAAAGGAACTAAAAACTTAGAACAACGTCGCAAAATTCTAAAGCACCTAAATCTTAGTCTAAAGAAAAAGCACTTAAGGGATTTTACGGCAAAGCCTAAAAATCTAGAAGTAAAAATAACTATGGCAAAAACTATGACTTAAAACTAAATACGAACGAAAAATACAAATATTACGCTAAAACGAATAAAAAGGGTACAAAATATAAAAATATACTAAAAGTTGTAAAAAGTACAATTTTTATAGAAATATTTTATATTATTTATTTTATAAAACTATTAATTTTATAATTTAATTAAACTAATTAAACTAAATAATACAAATTAATAATAAAAACTAAATTAATAATTAAAAATTAAACCCTAATTAGGGTTATAATAATAATAATTATATATTAATTAAAACCTTAAACAGGCGGCTGAGGTTACCAAGCCTGTCAAATCACCTCATGCGATCGCATGAGGTGTTAGTTGATTTTCTATGCGATCGCATGGCTTGCGAAATTGGGCCAGGCTCTGGGCTGCAACAGTGATCGGGCAGAGTATGTTTTTTATATTATTTTTTTTCTGTTTTGCTGTTTTGATTTTTCTATTTTAAATAAATACAAAATATTTAAATAAAATTTATATTTTTACAAACTTAAAAATAAAAATAAAGAAACTTTATAAAACTTATATATTTAACAAACTCTTAAAAATATTTATATTTTTGTTTTTCTAAAATGATATATAAATATATTTATACAAAAATAAATTAAAAATATAGCGTTTCGCCGAGTTCCCCGGCAGCGGCGCCAAAAACTTGATGTTATGCGAGGTGTATATGAAATAGATTATATTTTAAATACGAAATACGACGAAATATTACACAAGTTTTAATTATTTATTTACAAAATGGATATACCTAAACCTTGCTACAACACTATAGGCAGTGTACCTAATCGTAGAGTAATATAGTTTTTAGTAAGTCCGGTTCGTTCCACAGGGAGACGGTTACACTATATTTTTATATAATTACATTTGTACAAAAATATATAAATATATATATATATATATAATAATATATAAAAGGGGGGTTTTTACCGTTTAATGACCGGTTTGTCGATTTTATATTTTAAGTCACAATTAAAACCTAATGAAAAATATAAATGACGATAATTTAAGTGCGATAATTAAAAGTGCAATAAATAAAATGATAGTAAATAAAAATGTGATAATTAAAAGTGCAATTAAATATGAAATAAAGGAATTATGCTTATTTAAACTTCCATAATCATGATGTTTAACGTGTTGATTTTAGTTTTTTCCCATGGGTTAATTGTCCTTTGTCCTGGATTATTTAATATGTCCGTCTGGTTTTTGTCCATAACAGTCCATCAGTCATAAATATAAAGTGCGAGTATCCTCGTCAAATTATCCTTATACCCGAAGTCAAGTATTCCAACTAATTGGGGACTTAAACTGTAACAAGATTTTAATACTTTGTTTAATGATTACACCAGGTTATCAACTGCGTGTAACCCAAGGTTTTAATACTTTGTTATCAATTATGCCAAGTGTCCTTATACATAATTTCACCCCTGTTTTAATAATTCTAGTGACTATTAATCCATTCCCGTGTCCGGTTAAATGAACGATTATTCGTACGTATAAATATCCCGCCCATCGTGTCCGATCGAGTGTATATGGTTATTTATAGGGACGTCTAATTGTAAATCTTTATATTAAAATTAACAAACTATCATTTAGTTAAACAAATATAAAGCCCATTAATAGCCCATAGTGTAATTTCCACAAGTGTCGTTCTTTTGTCCAAACCCCAATTATGGTACAAAGCCCAATTACCCAATTTTAGTATTTTAGCCCAACATCATGATTACTTCGTCTTAAATAAACATAATAATAACTTAAGTACGAGACATTAATTTAAAAAGGAGAACATAGCTTACATTGATTATTTATCGCGTAGTGTTACACGGACAGAGCTTCGACTTTAAAACCCGTAAAATAACCTTTGCATAACCTAAAACTAATCTAATATAAAACTACACTATACTATTTATATATAATATATATATATATTTATTATTATTATAGAGGAGTATTATTATTATTATTTTTTTTATGGCCAAAACTCGTTTCCTTTTATAGATGTGGTCTGATCCTGAGGCCCATGCGATCGCATGGGTTCTAAGTGTTAATCTCATGCGATCGCATGGCCAGTCTGGCCATGCCCAATTACTTTGTTTGCTAGCTTGTCGACGTTATATTTAATTATATAATATAATATATATAATTTTATATAATTATATATATATATTATATTATATTTTTGTGCATAGTAGACTCATAATTTTTGGTCCGTTGCGTCGGGCGTTGATAGTTGGCTCAGGTCCCGGTTTCGGATTTTTGAACGTCCTTTCGTATAATTTAATATCTTGTACTTTGCGTTCCGCAACTTGTACTTTTGTCATTTTTAGACGTTTCTTATCAATAAATTGAACCACTTGGATTGTATCTCGTACATTTGATCTTTTTGGTCATTTGCGTCTTCAAATTGTCATTTTCGCCTTTTGTCTTCGCACTTATTTAATATAAACGATTACAACTTAAAATAGGACAATTACAACTAAATAATTTACATATTGGGAGGATATTGCTACTAAATATATGTTCATTTGGAGCACTATCACTATCTCTACTGCATGTACAGCATACTACAGCCATCAGAGAGAGTTCTGGAAGAATGTTGTACTTGATGTGTCAGATACTGAAAATAAGATTGTTAGTAGGATTCAAGGGCATGATATAACTGTTTCTAAGTCTGTGATAAGGAAGATTTTAGGTTTTTGCTGATGAGAGATGTTCCCACATGATGCTCAACCGAGAAAGGATACATGGATGTTTCAAGAGATGTGCTTATTCTGGCTATATCTCCAGTAAATCTGAGCTGATGAAGACTCTACTGCCTCCACAGTTTAGATATCTTGCTCACGTGATCATGCATTGTTTGAGTGGCTGTAAAGCTGGGTTTGACAAGTTGAATGAGAAAGTGAAAAGAATGTTTGTGGCACTTGTTCTCAGAGCCCCATATGATTTCTCAGGATTTGTTTACTACTACTTCAAAGCAAATCTTTTCAGTTCTACTCAGAGATACCTGATCTATGCCCGTTTTCTTCAATTAATCATTAATGATGTTACACCTGAGTTACCAAAGCTTGAAGAGGATATTATTCACCTTAAGCCGATGAATTCGATTACTTTTCGAAGGATGAAGGAGACAAGAAACGAAGATTTGAAGCCTGATTTTAACACAAAGCTTATTTTTCATCTTGCCAAGGAGAATTATCGATGTCCAGCAGGCAATGCTTGGAGGAATGAGGATTCAGACTCTGACTACGAAGTTTCTGATAAGGAAGGTGAGGGTGATAATCAACGAGCTACTGGTGAAGCTCAAGGAGGAGGTAATGTTGATGATGAGATTATCAAAGCTGATGATGAAGCGACAGAAGATGATGTCAGCTTGATTCTGAGAAAGAGGAAAGGGAAGGAAGCGATGACTTCAGAACAGCCCAAGAAGAAGGAGAAAAGAACAAAACATCACTTTGATTCATCTCAAAAGTCATCACAAGGAGGTTCAAAATAACAGGCTCAGAGACAACCATCCAGTTTCATGAAGGATGCAAGAGCTGATGTTACATCACCAAAACCTGCCACCACAACACCTCAGGTCACGCCAGCTGAATTCAAGACACAGCATAATCTACTGTTGTCTTTGACCACGAAAATAACCAACTTAGAGAATCAAGCCATTGAGGATAAGAAGATCAGTGAAGCTAAAATTGAATCGTTGGTAGACGAAAATAAGAGGTTATCTAATAGATTGGACCGTTAGAAGGAAAGGACAGAGAAGTTGAAGAAGAAAGTGTTGGCAATCAAGAGTGAGAACAAGGAGAAGTTGAAGGATTTGAACAATAAGATCGAATCGATTACCTCTGGTAAAACTAAGTTGATTAAGGAGAGAGGAGAAGAATTTTCTTCTGATTTGGGTGGAGGTGATGAAAAGGATGAAGAAGGAGATGCTGGAACTGGAGGACCCTCTTTTGAGATACCGTTAGTAATATATATTCGAAGCTTTAATGAATATGGTGAGGTCTTTACTGCTGAATATTATATGAATTATTCAAATGTTTTTAATGATGCAGAAAAGGGGGACATTCCACCAAGTGAGTTTCCATTGGAACAGCTTGCTGCTCTGGCATATGACAGTGAAAACGATACGGAGAATGCAGAGTCAGTTGAAGCTGAAGACAAGGCTTCACAAGAAGGGCCAGCTTATGAAATCTATCCCGAATCAATCTAAAATATCAACTTAGGCGATTTTGATAACCTGTTCGAAGATGAGAAGAGTGAAAGTTCTGTTGGTAAGGAAAGTGTTAAAGAAAATGTGATTGTCGAATCTGAAGATGAGTTTGAGACAGAATCTGATGAAGAAGAAGAAGAAGAAGTGGAAATTGTTATGTCGTCGCTTGCACCATACTCAAATCCGTCACTCAATACATTAAGTGACTTCTTCAATTTGAGTAGTGATGTGAAACAGAAGAACTTAATTAAGTTAGAAAAAGCGAGGAAGGTATACAAAGAACAAGTGAAAGAAGTGGATATTTTAATTGAAAAGAACAAGAAAATCCGACATGAGAAACTGCTCGTTGAGAAAGAAAGAAAAGAGTTTGAGCTGAAGAAGAAGAAACTCCGAGCCGAGCAAGCTAAAGCTGAGGCATGGAATGAGATTAATGAATGGTTCAAAAGTGATAGGGTTAAAGTTAATAGAAATGTTGAAGAAGACGAGATCCGTCAGAGTTGGTGGAAATAGAACGTCATTAACCCTGATCAGTTGAATAAGCCAGAACTCGAGCCGAAGTTTGCTAGTTTCTACGAAAGGGGAAAGAGAACCAAGAAGTATTCCAAGGGTAAAATACTAAGCTTGGGTTACTTCAAGGAGATCAGTTGTTTCGTGATCAAGAGGGAAGGAGGAGTTGATTACATGGCACGTCCTAGTCACTTCAAAACTCTACCGTACTTCAAGATCATGCAACTTGCTAAGCTGAAGATGTTGAACGCTGAAGATTGTGACCTTTCCAGGTGGTTTCAGAGAAAACTCAGATATGAGTATAAGACAGGGAAATGGGACATCTTTAAGTCAAAAGCCGCCAGGTTTTCCATGCACTCGACAAAGAGAAATTCTGAAGGTGGACCTGTACGCGTTGTTAAGTTCCGTCCAGCTAAGTACATGAAGCAATCTCCCTTGATGCCCTTACCCAAGGATATTTGTAAGAACTTCAGATGGTGGTTCTGTGATGAGTTGTCGGAGGAAGCAGTGATTTTGACTGAGATTGAGAAAGATGATGGAAGCATACAGTTCGACAATGTGAGGATTTTAGATCCTATGTGGCTCAGGAACTTATCTAGATTTGATGTGGAGACTCTTCACCGCCATCACATTACTTTTAGAGATGATCAAAAAGAGGAAGCTTTGAGATATCAACATGTGATCGATGTCTACTATGCATACCTCAACAGAAACAGTGATGCTCAAAGCTCAAACCAAGTTCAAGCCTGCTGATCTATGTTGGATACTGTGTTGCTAGTTTGTATTTTGTTTTTGATGATGTATTTAGGTGAGAGAGAGAATCTGGATATGTACTTGATGTTAAACTGATGTTACTTTTGGACTTGTATGCATTTCACGAACGTTTACTTTATTGTAATCGATGTTCTAGGTCCTAGGGGGAGTTGTTGATGCATTTTCTGTAAGTCCCTATACATCTAGCCTACGTTTGTGATTAGTACTTCAGTTTATGGAATACCATGATCGCTCGTTATTATCCTATCTATGTTTGTATGTGGTTACAGGTACTGCAAGAACGCGATATGGATGTTTGACTATGTTAGACTTAGTCAGACGTGCGAGTGAAGTCTCACTCGTACGGCTGACAGGCTCATACGCACGGTTGATGCTGGGCTAAGTCACAATTATAACCTAAATGAGAAGACACGAGTGAGTGATCACTCGTACGGCTGATAAAGCCAACTCGTACATATGATAGATGACTCGTACGGGTGAGTCAACAGCAGGGGTATATAAGTGTTATGTTCTTCATTTTAGGTTAAGCCTCTCACATACATACACCACTCAGATCTGGTTCTCTAATCCGATTCTCTCTCAACCCAAAACACTCCAGTAGTGCATAATAGCTCTAGGCATTAATCTAATCACATAATTCCAATCCTTGTTGTGGTTTGACTAATTTAATCCCAAAAAGCTCCTCATATTCACTTAGATTGGCTTGATTCACTAATTTTGCCTTTGTGTGAATTAAACCTGTTGATATTGAAGTTTCTAGTCATGTTTCATCAATCACCATCATTTTTACCTTCACCCGAAGGTTTAGAACCACTAGTATCCTTGTTAGCATCATTATCAGCATCATCAGTTAGATCCACTGGTTTATCTTTGGAACCAGTCACATTATCATGAGTGACTGGTCCGCCCTTACCAGTACCTTTATCAGCATCACCATCAGATGAAGAAGATGATGAGGAAGAAGCTGATGAATTAGAAGGTACTGGCGAATCAGGGACATTCTGCATAACACATTTACCAGTAGCAGGATCTATGATGAACTTGAGAGGCCTCCATGTACCAGGCCATGGAGAAGCAGCTGGAGCCATACCAAAGTAGTGATAGTATGGCTGCTCATTAACTTATTGTAGCGTGGCCAACCTCTCATATATCTCTTCTCTTGCTGGTTGATCCATCTGAGATAATAGCTCAGTCAGCTCCTCTTCTGCTAATTTACTGGCTGAGACTATATCACTTTGGGGATCAATAGTCAGCTGATCCACCAGCAAGGCAACTCTGGGAGTGATGGATGCTCCCTTATAGATGAAGTTAGGTACAACTTCATCAGGATCTGGTACCTGGCACACATATGGTTTCTTCTCAGCAGAAGCAGTAGCCTGAGAAGAATCATTGGTGGCAGTAGCAGAGGTACCAACATCCATAGTGGGTTCCGTAGAACCAGTGACATGTGCAGAATAGGCAGCATTTGCTGCGATAAGCTCATCAGTAAGCACCACGTCATCTTGGTCATCACCTGTGATAATCTCCTCAATAGAAGCAGTTGGAGGAGTGACAGTGGTAGTGCCAGAAATATCAACATCAAGAACCTCCTTAACAATATTACCAATGACCTTTTCAAGTACAGGAGGAGGTTCCATTATCATCTCCTCAACCACTTCAGAATCAGTGGTTGAAGCAGCAATACCAGAGACAGTAGGATGAGTAGCAGAAATATCAGTAGTAGCTAACTCCTCATTATCAGTAAGAATAGTGGAACCAGTAACCACATTGTCTCCAGTAGAGCCAACAGGAGTAGAAGCAACAGTACTAGTATCAGTACCACCAGTGGACAAATCAGTAGCACCAACACCAGTAGCAGAAATGGAGAGCTCATCAGTAGAAATAATAACATCCTTTTCTTGCTCCCCCTCTGCCTGTTCATCTACCCTGCTAAGAACTTAAACAAAAGAACATTTTATGTTAACAACTGTAGAACCAAATAAATTTGACTCAACAATTGCATCTGTTGTTGGTCTCTGGGGACATACTGGTAATTTAGTCAGCCCTTTAATTAAGACAGAGTTAGGTGTCTGTAAGTACAGCTGTGACTCTGCTGACTCATTGGCAACACATGTTGACCCAGATAGTGTAAGAGTTCTGGCTGGTAATGATGTAGGAGTGAGACTCTTAGCATGATCTAAGTAACATTTAGGCTGTCCAGTGGCCTGAGCTGATTCAACACGATGAGGAACCAGCTCAAGACTGCTTTGGGGGTCAGTTATGTTCTCTGCTGGTTGTACTGTCAGCAGAGGATATTGCATGATGTTTATTTTAGAAAAATGTGGAAGTGCCTGGTTAGAAGAGTATGGGTTGCTACTCTTCTTAACACTAGTTTTAAAACCAGTCAGCTTGGGAGCCAAGGTTATACCTTCAACTCCATTTTCATTTTTCAAGTCAGCAGTGAAAAGATTATTAGTTAAGTTAGAAATTTCGACTGTTTGGTCTAGAGACGCACCAGGTTCCATAGCAGCTTTCTTTTCAGAAGCAGCAGTTGAGATTGGGGCAATCCCTCCTGTGGTGTGCTTGAAGCTAGCTTTAGCTCGTTTGGATTTGCCTGTTACCAAGAAATAGTTAAGCAACAGATTCCAATACTAGAAGTGGGTAGTCAGTATATAAGACTAGGGTTGTTCTTTATGATCAGAGAGCACTAGATTATAATACAACTACTGCTTTACCAGCATGTGAGTGGTGGATGTACTAGTTGAGGTAGCTGGCTTCTTCTTTTTCACAGCTGGCTTTCGCTGAGGTCCCTCCCCCTCAGCTGGCGCAACCCCAGAGGCAGTCGTTGGGTTTACTCCACCCCGAGCAGCAAGATACTCGAGCATGCCTGATGTTAAACCAGTATATGGAGCAGCAGGAGCATCTTTTGGCATTCCTCCTTGTTTTGGAGGCAGGTCGAATGATTGATCAGCAATCCTTTGGTAAGCTTCACCCAGCTCATTTTCAAAAACAAGGCTCAAGAACCTTAGAAAGGGGATTAGATGTGTTCGTTTAGGTGCAATCACCATTTCCCTTAGCCTCAAATAGATTTCACCGGCGTAATCAATATTACGATTAAACAGCATGCCGTGACCAATCTTCAGCTCAAAATCTGAGCATTGATCAAAACTTCCAGACTTCTGGCTGATACACTGAGTCAGCAACCCAAAGAAATAATACCATAGAGGTGGCATATGCTTCCTTAATGGCGTATGAGCTACTGGTTGAGTGAACCCAATAATATCCAGTACCTCCCTTCGAAACTCATCACTGGTAGGTGAAGAAATAAATGGTCCAGTCGGCAGGTGAAGGGCTCGTCGGATGGCATCAACGGTGATGGAGCAGGTTAGGGTTTCTGTAACCATGCCACGAATACATGGAATGTTCTGTGAAGTGGTGGCAGTGGTAGCAGTATACCAAAATCTATCCAAGCAGGCTGGATATAAACGTGAAGGTACACCTGTAATAGCTCTAGCTAGAGGTGATTACCGTATATAATTGATCAACGTTTCATAGCCCATGTTGGCTTTGGATTGGGGAATGGACAGGGCATGAGCAGCATTGCCTCTCGATAGGTAAATTAGTGCATGATCTGGTGAATTAACAGCCCTGATCAGGTTGGGGTGAAGATTGAATAGTGGACCCTGTACAACTTGTTCCTCGATGACCGGTGGAGGGTGTTGTTCCGGTTGTTGTGGTTCCACCGGTTGTTGTTGTTGTTGTTATTCCTCTGGCTGATTCTCAGTAGGTGGTGATTGGTGTTGTTGTTCTGCCATTGATGAAATGTTGAAGATGAATGTATGAAATATTTGAAGATTTGGTATTTTTAGAGAGAAGAGTGTGTATTTGAAAGGTAAATCAAAGAGTTAATAACCGAAGGTTATTATGTGGAATTGATTGCCTTATTTAACCTTTCGGATTGGTGGAAAAAGTGTAGGAGAGAGAAAATGGCAACTGTCATCTGCAGGTGCGTGGGCAGATGTGACAGACTGGCACATTTTCGAGGGGACACAGACTGTTAACATGACGTTTAATCGGCTTGAACACTCATACCTCCCATTAAGCATTAAATGCAGCAGTTTTCAATTCAATTTGAAGTTAAAAACCATAAGATAAATTTTGTATTAAATACAAAAATTCTTTGTGACATTTAATATGTAATGAATTTAATTTTAAATCATTGGGAGTAAATGAGTTTCAGATTTAAGGCATCATTTAAGTATTGTGAGCTATTTATTATTTTGTTTTGAACATTGAATAACCATGATATAAAAGACCTTGTTGTGCTGACTGTTTGACATGTAGGCAGTAAGTGAAAGAATTTGTGACTTACTGGTTTGCCCTACATGTTGTAGAGCCAGCACACCAACAAAGTTGCCTTTTATTTTAAAGTTCAAGCATACCCAGCTCAGAGATGAGATAGTTAAAACGTTTTTCATCTAAGGGCTTTGTGAAAAGATCTGCTAACTGCTGGTCTGTTGAAATAAAATGTAGCTCCACATCTCCTTTCTGAACATGATCCCTTATGAAATGATATCGAACGTCAATGTGCTTTGTTCTAGAATGCATCACAGGATTGTTGGTAATAGCAATAGCACTTGTGTTGTCACAGTAGATTGGAGTTTTTGTAAAATGAACACCATAGTCCTTTAGCTGGCTTTGCATCCATAGTACTTGAGTAGTACAACTACCAGCAAAAACATATTCTGCCTCAGCAGTAGATGTGGACACAGTATTTTGCTTTTTGCTCATCCAGCTGACTAGCCTACCACCCAGTAACTGGCAACCACCAGTAGTACTTTTCCTGTCTATTTTACACCCTGCAAAGTCAGCATCTGAATACCCAATTAGCTCAAAATCCTGGTCTTTGGGATACCAAAGGCCACGTTTAGCAGTACATTTCAGATACCTAAATATCCTTTTTATTGCTAGCAAGTGTGACTCTTTAGGATCAGCTTGATATCTGGCATATAGACATGTGGCAAACATGATATCTGGTCTGCTGGCTGTAAGATAAAGTAAGGATCCAATTATATCTCTATATTCAGTGATATTGACTGGTTCACCATTAAGATCAGCATCTATTTTAATGGATGCTGCCATTGGGGTCCCTATGTCTTTTAAATAGGTCAGACCAAATTTCTTTAGCATGTCTTTGATATATTTATCTTGACTTATAAAAATTCCATCATCAAGTTGTTTAATCTGTAACCCAAGAAAGTATTGCAGATCTCTTTGTAAACTCATTTCATATGTCTTAGACATAAGTTTTGAAAAGTCTTGACAATGTTTCTCATTTTTAGAACCATAAATAATATCATCCACATATATCTGTACCAGCAAGAGATCACCATCTATCTCATTTGAAAATAGAGTGGTATCAATTGTTCCAACTTTAAAACCTATACCAGTGAGATACACATGAAGTGTCTCATACCATGCTCTTGGTGCTTGTTTGAGGCCATAAAGAGCTTTATCTATCTTGTAGACATGGTCTGGATATTTACTGCTTACAAAACTAGGAAGCTGTTTGACATAAACTTCTTCTTGTAGCTTCCCATTTAGAAATGCAGATTTAACATCCATCTGGAATACCCTAAAGTTCATCTTAGCAGCATATGCCAAGAACAATTTGATAGCTTCCATCCTAGCCACTGGAGCATATGTCCCTCCATAATCCAATCCTTCTTCCTGTTTGAAACCCTGAGCTACCAATCTAGCTTTGTTTCTGATCACAATCTCATCTTCATCCATCTTATTCTTGAAGACCCACTTGGTACCAATGATCTTCTTAGTTTCATCATCAGGTTTAGGTACCAATGTCCAAACCTTATTCCTATCAAACTGTGAGATCTCTTCTTGCATAGCTCCTGCCCAGCTTGGATCTTTGATTGCTTCATCAGGACATGTAGGTTCAATGGTAGACACAAAGTTTACATGCATACAAAAGTTGCTGGTTGCATGTCTTCTTGTTTTAACACCGCTTGCCAGATTACCAATAACTTGTTCAATTGGATGCTCCTTTGTCCATCTAGTGTTATGAACAGGTGAGCTTATTGTGGAACACACAGCATCTTAATCATCAGTTGGCTCAGAGGAATGAGCAGCAGTGGGAGACCGTTGTTCATTATGAGTGTAACCAGTACCAGCTTGAGATCCTTCAGAACCAGTAGACCTATGCTCAAGTTGTAAAACCTCAGTATAGCCAGTAGGTCCACCTGGTTTAGACACAGATGGAACAGAGTGTTCCATCTCATCATCAGAGAACCCAGCAACTTGGATTGGAGAGGGAAATGCTGCTGGTTCTTCATCATCATCAAAACCTTGCTGAATAGGCTCTTCAAATAATAACTCTTCATCTTCTTGACTAGTAGATGAAATAAGGGCAGTTTCATCAAATGTAACATTAATGGATTCTTCAAAACAACCCCTTCTTTTATTGAAAACCCTATATGCCTTTGACATGTTGGAATATTCCAAGAATATACCTTCATCAGCCTTAGCATGAAACTTGCCTAGCTGATCCTTATTGTTTAGAATGAAACAGGGAGTTCCAAATACATGAAGAAATGAAATTGAGGCTCTTTTGCCTTTGAGAACTTCATAAGCAGTTTTCTGATGTCTTTTCACAATTAAAGATCTATTCTGGGTAAAACAAGCAGTGTTCACAGCTTCTGCCTAATATAAATTTTTTAACCTAGACTTAGCCAACATAGATCTTGCTGCTTCAATGAGAGTTCTGTTTCTTCTTTCTGCAACACCATTATGTTGAGGTGTTCTCACAGCAGAAAAGTTATGTGAAATACCTTTGTCAGCACAAAATTCTTTCAATGTTGCATTTCTGAATTCTGTATCATGATCACTTCTAAGCTTCTTCATCAGTTGCCCATTCAGTAGTTCCATTCTTTTGATAAAATTGATAATTTCATCAGCAGCTTCACTCTTTTGCTTCAAAAAGAACACCCAAGTGTATCTGGAATATTCATCAACAATCACCCGTGTATACTTCTTCCCACTACACCTGGCTATATTAACAGGACCAAAAAGATCCATATGAAGAAGGTGAAATGGTTTCTCAACAAATGAAATCTGCTTTGATTTGAATGAGGCATGGTGATGCTTCCCTTTTTCACATCCAGGACATAATCTGTCCTTCACATAAGAGATTGTGGGTAGCCCAGACACCAAACTTTTACTAGATAACTTATGAATATCTTTGAAGTTGAGATGTGAGAGTCTCTTGTGCCATAACCACTTGAGGTTGTCTGCTGCCTTTGAATAAAAACAAGTATCAGTTGTTGTGACTTCTGTGTTCATGTCGATTTGATACATGTTCTCATGTCTTTTTGCTGTCAGCAGTGGCTTCCCTGTCTTATCAAAAATAGTGCCAATTTTCCTTCTGAATTGGACTATCTTACTTTTGCTTGTCAGTTGGCTTATGCTGAGTAAATTATGTTTAAGCCCAACGACATATGCTACATTTAAAAATGTAACATTCCCATTTGTTAAAGTACCAAAACCCTTTGTGTAACCCAACAAATTATCTCCATATGATACAACTGGACCATCCTTTTCTTGATAGTCCATTAGCAGGGACTTACATCCGGTCATATGTCTCGAACAACCACTATCGAGATACCAAATTTGCTTGTTTTGAATGCCCTGCACAGTAGCTAAGAGATTATTTCTTTTTGGGAACCCATCCAAGGATGGGTTCTGAAAGGGTCATCTTTGATGATCTCTTCCTGTCTGCTGGTTTGCTTGAAGAGACAGCAGCAGATGGGGCTGGGGTTAGAGTACACCGGTTGGCAAGGTGAAACTTGTTGCCACACTTGTAGCATTTTCTCACTTTTGGTATCAGTGACTGGTCATACACTGAGTAGATGGGTGCAGTAAGATCGGGTCTGCTTTCAGATATGGCAGCTATGAGCTGGTCAATCTTGACAGTCATTATCTCAGTGATAGATGACCCAGCACATGATTCCACAATTTGGTTCACTTTAGCTTTTTCCTTAAGGGCAGCTTTCCTTTTAGAACCAGTACCATAATCATGGTATACTGTTTTGCCTTTGTTGTTCGACGAGTCAGTATGGGAAGTTACTGACCCGTCAGCTGATGCTGGTCGATTCTTGTGAATCTTGATTGCTGCCTTTGACTTGCCAGTATTGCATTTTGCTAGCTTGTCAGCAGCTACTGGTTGACCAGTACAATTTTCATCAGTTGGCTCAGCATTGGTGGAATTTGAACGCGAAGGGGAATCAATTGATTTTAACTTTCTTTGATTGTTTTTAGTGATTTCCCTTTTAATGCGTCTTTCCTTTGGAGTCATATAGTAAATGCTTGAGGGATCAGTAGTTTCATCAATTGAAGTACTGGTTTCCTTGACTTTTACTTCATCCTCCAAAATTTCTTTCATGGACGGTGGTGGGGTCTCTATCACACCCCCAGTTAGGGCCTGGGTGAATGTGATATTAATATCAAAAATACCAACATATTATATAATGAGAACGACACTATATGATAAAAATAAACTTTATTGAGTACGCAGCGGAAAATAGAATGTCGTTACAAGAATTTAAATTACAAGAATGTAAATGTTCATAAATGCATAAATAATAAATGTGACTCTTTCTTCAAGTCCTAGAGTCCAAGTAGCATTGCATAGATAAGAGTAAGCTGATCAATCGTAACCTGAGACAAAACATGCTAAAGTGTCAACCAAAAAGGTTGAGTGAAGTTCATAGGTTTAACAAAATAGTTGACCTTTGTTTAGACCACAAGATTTTTTTTATAAAAGTAGATCTCGTAGGGATCTAAAAGTCAATGCCAAGTTTGTGATATTTAGACTAAACAGTTTTAAAGTTTGCCCCGTGACAAGTTGTACTGTCCTTGTTGGTTTGAATCATTATTAAGTAATACAATGACTTGGTCAAATGTATCGGGGACGTTACTCCCGATAGGCCTACCCCCAATAATTAAGAATGCGTTATGTAAAAGCAATTAAAAATATCACATTGGGGACTTGCAGGACATAGCCAGGTATAGCACAGTTTAATAGTTGGTACTTGTGTCTAAATTGTAAATATTAAAAGTAGCATGTGTCTCACCCCAGTAAGTTTAAATAAATTGCGCAATAGTAAGTGGGGCTATGAAGTTCACCTTAGTAAGTAGGAGAAGAGTTTGTTATTCCTCGGATAAGAAGAGTTGGATGAGTGTGAGCAGAAAATCAACCTAATGACATTTAAGAGTAGTTAAATGTTTGCCCAAGTTTAAGTTAAGTATGCAAGTGTTTAAGTGTAGTTCGTTTTACTAAGTTTCCATTCTTAGTAAGTTTCCATTTTTAGTAAGTTTCCATTTTTAGTAAGTTAGTGTTGAACACTAGTGAGTTGTTCTTAATAAGTCCACCACTTATTAAGTGTGTAAGTGACTAAGTGTTGTTCACTTAGTGAGTGTATTATCATTATAGTCGGGTTTGATATTGTGCACCATACCCAAATATCTATGCCACCGCCGAGTCACTTGAATGATCTATTGTTACCGGTTGGCCCAGGATCTCTTGACCAGAATCTAAGTCTTGGCATTCGAGATCCACAAGCGTCCCATAATGGTACCAAGGATCACCCTAGGCCTTAAGTAGCATTGACGTTCGAGTAATTTCACGTTATCGTGAATGACTATTGTAATCGTAGTTCATAATTTTATAATATAAGTATTATAATATAAGTAGTATATTATAAGTGTTACTAGTAGTATAAGTGTATAAGTGTTAGGTATAGTATAAGTAGTAATATTAGGGTTTAGTAGTAAGTAGTATTAATTAGGTAGGTTTAAATTAGGGTTTTAATTAGTTAGGTTTTAATAATTAATTAATGATTAGGAAATGATTATTATATAATTAGGGTTATATAATAAATGTTTAGGGTTTAAATAGTGTTTAGGGTTTAAGTAGTATTTAGGGTTTTATATTATTTAATGTTTATGTATATGTAATATGTATATGTCGTGTATATATGTATATATATAGTTTTATATATATATATATATATATATATATATATATATAACCGTATATATTTATATATATATATATATAATAATAATAAAATTATGTGTATATATACAAATCGTGTATATATATATATATATATATATATATATATATTATGTAAATATATTTGTTTTCCTTTTTTAACCATTAACAAATCTTTGATAAATCTTTTAAGGTTTTTAAGATTCAACAAAAATCTTTTTTTTTTTGTATATGTAGCCGTATATGTATGTGTATGTATATGTTTATATTTTTTTATATGTATATGTATACGTGGTATATGTATATATATATTTTGTATATTTTTAACAAGATTACATACATGTTAATGATCCAAATAATTAGGGTTTAAAGATTCAACAAAATTTCTCTCTTTTTTTATAATCGTGTATTTTTAACAAAATTTCTCTTTTACGGCGGTGGTTATCATTCGTTGAAGAGCTTGTTCTAGAGTTTCGAGAGGAGTATTGTGTTGACTTTGGTGAGCCATTGTTCCTTCATGAGACAAGAATATCGTTGGTTAGTATTTTCAACAATACTAACCGGAGTATGGAAATAGGATAGAGAGGAAATTTTTCCTTGACTCGCCTTAAATTCTTTACGTCATAATGTCGGAACGTCCATGTGAATCACCGTAATATAATCCCGAAAATTATATTACCCTGATTCTCATGTGCATTTAACATTACTTCATAAAGTCAAGGTGGCGCATCAACAAAATTTATCAACGTAAGATCAAGATCGAATACGAGTTAGATATGATAGAAGGGTTCGAGTATAAATGCACAATTAGTCAAATAATTCCTACTTCAGTCTATATGCCGGTTGTAGTCTAGATTCACCTATGTACCCTATGACTCGGGGTGAACACAAATGAACTCTAAATCCCTACAACCAAGGCTCTGATACCACTTGTAGCGACCCCGACAAATCGTCAAGTGACGGCGTCGTCTACGTAGGTCCCATTGCATGGTCATAAGTCTTTAAGACTAAGTTTGACCAAAATATGTCGCCTTCATTTCAAAATAAAGATCGTTTCCAAAGTTTACAAAAGTAATTCCCAAGACAAGTACGTAACAAAAGTTATTGTTCATATGAAACACGTGCGACATAGTTTAAAATAGCCAAAAAGACGCTCCACGTATGCAAGTATACTCGACATCCAATGCAAGTATCAAAAAGTATGTGCGGAAGCATGTATCACCTAAGTTCAAGGACCTGAGAAAAACATAGAAATCTGTCAACGAAAACGTTGGTGAAATCATAGGTTTAAGTAAGTAAGTACAAGTGAACCACAAGATTTGCATCAAAGAAATAATAGTAATACATTCCAAAAGTTTGTTTCACGAGCACCCAATTATCAAAGCTTAACATTCCATCCATTGTATACCCCATCCATAGTGCTAGAACAAACACTGATTCTCGAAAATATATTTCATCCGTAGACGGTAGCGAACCGTCAAAGATGAGGGTTGTCAACCCATATGGCCATATAACATAAGTTCTCGCTTACACCCGGCAAGTGTAACTAATGATAATCGAATTGAGGATTTTTGTTCTAAACTCGTATGTAGAATGTTTGTTTTCCCGTTCTTGTGTTCACTTAGTTCAAAAGAATCGTTTATGTTTTCTCATCCCAAATATAAGTTCAAAAAGAGTAAAAGTGGGACTATGATCTCACCTTTGATTGCAAGAGTGAAATAGTACTTCAACAAGTAAACGTGCAAAGAACAATGCTAGTCTCGACCTAAACAATTAGGTTGTATCAATAACGATAGTCACGAAGGGTCAAAGATGTTCAATTAGTCCTATGGCTCGTTACGACTCGATTAATATAGCATGTGAATCAATTTGTCAAGTTTCATGCACGATACAAGTAGTTAAGTATGTTAGAACGATTGTATAATCGTTTGGTTAAGTTTGACTAAAAGTTAAACTTGGTCAAAGTCAAAGTCAACTGGGTCGGGTCGGGTATCCGACAATTTTCCCAAGACGAGAAGTCATATAAGAGCCTAATAGTCAAGTTTCATGTTAAACGGAGTTTTAGTTAAGCGGAAACATTTTTGTGACATTTAAAAACAAAAGAGAGTGGCCTGGGGCTTTTGCGCGGCGCGCACTGGGTTGCGCGGCGCGCACCCAAGTGCAATTTCTGGTCAGAACTCAACCAAGAAGGCAAACATCTGGGATCTCTGATTCTGCGCGGCGCGCGGGTAAATGCGCGGCGCGCAATACCTGGGAAACATGCAGTTTGCAGAAAAATGGTCCAAGTCACGAACCAAAACTCAAATTAACATATTTTATGAACCGAAAACATCCAAAATGCATACTATATATCGTTGGAAAGGTAATTTGACAAGGAAAACAACTAAACACGTTTCATCAAACAAAAACATCAATTTCAATAACCGATTTTCCGTCAAGTGATCATTAAGAATCCATTTTCAAAGTTTCAAGTTCATCAAATGCATTTTAAGTTTCGGGAATCCAATTCACACATGTGATATGCCGTTTTGAAGGTAATGAAGCATACATTACTACTAAACACTAACAATTAACATTTCATGGCATTCAAGCATCCAAAAATTCATGTCAAGAACTATCAAACCCTAGTCAAACATCTCAAAATCAATAATCATGTTTTTGAAGTTTTCTTAATCAACCTACACATCAAAACGAAGCTAATGATACTAGTAACACTTTTAAAACATGCACTTTAACAATCTAACAACATTTGATTATCCAAAATCAAGGATTTAGCAAGCAATTTTCATATTGAACTAGTTACACCAAAAACAACGAATCGAGCATACAAATTACATACACGACATCACAATGAGCCATAGACACTAATTAACAACTTTATAACTCAAAAATCTCAAGAACACATAAAATTAGTGATTTTAGAAAGTTACCCAAATGAGATGAAGTTGGTATCAAATTGAAGAGGATGAAGAGAGGATTCCAAATATGTATTTTGTTTTGGTTGAAGCTTCCAAATCCGAATTTAGATGATGATTCTTTGTAGTGGTGTTTGAGAGAAAATTGGAAAGTATAGAAAGAAAATGGAAATGAAAATGAAAAGGAAAATGGGGAGGTGGGTGTTGACTAGTCAAGCTAGTCACATCTTTGCTCCAATGGCGAAACTAGTCCCTCGCGTTCGGTTGCGGGTGCGTGAATTGACCAAACGAATTATTTTAAATTACACGGAAGTACGGGAGATATTAAAAATCCGATAACGAGAATATTTAAAATGTTACTTAACAAAGGATACGAATCTAGATATGAAGGGTATTATTTAAAAAGAAAAAGACGGGCGTTAAAATAATTTAACGGAAAAATGCGGGATGTTACATTATCCACACCTCAAAAGAAATTTCGTCCCGAAATTTAGTTGAAAGTAGTAGTCGATATCTCCTACTCGAGACTTTACGTTGTCAATGCTATGAATAAGTGAAAGTACGTCCTTGAGTGTTCTCATGAATTTGGACAGTCAGGGTTTTACGTTGTATTAAGGTTTGGTTTTACGATCCCCAGTTTCAACTGGTTTTCCCCTATGAAGAGAAGTTTGTCATCAATAGTTGATGTATCTAGCAGGATTGCACGTTCCTGTTCCGCAGGATACGTTTCTAAGTTTGTTACACGAAAAGTAGGGTAAACGGAAACTTAATTGCATCGGAAGTTCTAAACGGTAGGAAGCGGTTCCAACACGCCCCAAGGTTTCAAAAGGTTCAATATTGCAGATATAGCCTTTCTCGATTTCCTAAAATGGATTTCACCTTTCCAAGGTGCGGTTTCTCAATATTACGCGATTACACACTGGGATTTGTGAGGTTTTCATCTAAGTTTGGTATAACTCTTCTGGCGACCATGGGTTGTCTCTAGCCCTCCTCGGACTTGAACGATCTCAATTGTTGTTTCTTGATGGAGTTCAGATTCGGCGATTTGCTTGTCGCATGCTTTGGTTAAATGAACAGGGGTATGACATTAGCGGTCATATAGGGTTTCGAAAGTGCTGCGTTAATATACGAGTGATAGCTGTCGTCGTAAAAGGAACTACTAAAGGTGACAATACCAGTCTGTAACATGTCTTTCCAAGATTGAATCGTACGTTTGCTCGGTTCGTCGGTTGTGGGAGATACGCGGTACGTATGTCCAAGTGGGTTTCCAAGGTTTCTTGCAAAACTAGAAGCGATACGAGTATTTTGATCCGAGGTAATTGGCAATGGTACACCGTGTTAGAATAGGATCTCTTAAGATATGTTTGAACAAGTCAGTTAGGGTTCGAAAGAAAAAAAAAATGTTCGTTAGGACTATTCACCCTCGTGGCGAATACTAAGGTAATATGAGGAATTTCTCTATCCATGGAGAAATGTTACAAGGAGTTCCCTTAAACGGAAGTGCGAGCGATAAAGATAGGAGTGAAACGAGGACTTAGAATAGGATGAGCTTACATCTCGAGGTTGCCATAACGTGCCTCTAGTTGTCAAAAAAAATGAAGTCTGAAAGAGAAACGAGATAGTACACGTAATTGTATAGTTCGGGGTTGAATAATGGTTGGACGATTATCAGTGACGCAAGGGCGTTAAGTCAAAGAAGAGTGAAGTATCGTTGGATTGTGTGTTATCTTAAATTCCAGTAATATTAGACGGTGACGGTGAAATAACAGAGGTAGGTAGTGTGGTACGGGATGACGAGGAAATTGATCGGATCCACAATTTAGTATTCGAATTCTTCGTGCAAAATAACGAATTTTAGTTATGTTGATTTTTGAGACGAGAGAGTATGCCTTTCGGCGTTCAAGTAGAAATATTTCCATGTTTGAGTTCCATCTAGTGCTATACGAATTTAGCTAGGAAGGTTGGTGTGAAGAATCACGTTCAAGGCTCAGACATGAAGAGGTTTAAAGTTTTCCTTAGTGAGTTAACGAGTTTAAAAGTCGTGTAACACGAGAAAAGTCAGAAATGAATCTTCGGTAAAAATAGACGAGATCTAAGATTTTACGAATACAAGTCTGAGTTGGGAGAGTTTCCTGATTACATGTGGCTTGATTTCGAGATTGATTGTAATGCCTTGACCATTAACATCATGGTCTAGAAAATTGGACTTCGTTCAACAGAAATTCTCACTCGGAGAATTTGGTATAAAGTTGCTCTTTTCTCAAAAGTTCGAGCGTAAGATGGTGATGTTGTTCGTTTTCCTTCTTTACTTAAATAAGTTAAGATGTCATCTATAAATACGATAACAGATTTGTCTAGATAAGTTGCATACGTGGTTTAGGAGGTTCATGAATACGGACGGAGTCCTAAATAAATCAAACGGTACTAAGAGAGATTTACAACTAACGTTGTGAGTTCGGAAATGGCTTAGGAGACATCGTCTCCCTTAACCCCCAATTGGTGATAACCGGAATGGAGGTCGATTTGGAATACACACGAGTTTCACGCAAATAATCATGAGGTCATGGATACGAGGAAGTGGGTATCGGTTTCCAATCGAAAATTATTTAGTTCACAAAAATCCATACATAATTGTAGGAAAGAAAGAAAAAAAATTTCTCCTTAATGAATAGGTTTTGAGCTCCTTAGTTCTATAGGTGTCAAGTCATAATTCTTAACGTATATCCTCTGATAAAATTTATAGGCACACAATATATTCCGTTGGTCACTTAAATTGCCTAAGTAGTGTCTAGGGAAAAAGTGGAGTGCAAAGAGCACGAGTCAAAGACTTGGTTATAAAACGTCTAACGGTAATGAAATCGAATAAGTATGAAGTATACGGTTTGTTGTGAAGAAACGTACCCGTTACTAGTCCATCGTCGTTCCGGGAATCCTAGGTGTCGATGTTGAAGGTTCAACGGCGTGCGTTGGGGTTGATTTTCTTATTTGGGCACACATTCCTAAAATGACCCAGTTGGCCACATTCGAAGCAAGCACCCGTTCTGTGTGCGTTGGGCATCTTTCGAGCGACGGGTCCTTGGCGCCGGTGGTGAAACCTGCCACATCCTTCAAAGTGATGCTTGTGGCATTCGTTACAAAAAGGTAGTTTTCCGGCATAGCTTTTCTTGTCGTTGGAGGTAAAAGGCTTCTTGGCGGGGTTGTTGTTATTGTTGTGGTTGCTTGATTGAGAGGCTTCCCATGTTCTTTTGTTGTTACTCGGGTGGTTCTCGACCATTGGTGCCGGTGCTTCCATTTCATTCACCGTTTCTAAGGCTTGGCGGGCCATTGTTAAAGCCTCTTGTAGGTTAGTGGGTTGAGATGTCATTACCTTGTGTTGAATGCTCTTAGGGAGGCCATCCATGTAAAGTTCGACTCTTAGGGATTCGGGAGTCATGAGATTTGGACACATCGAGACTAGTTCGGTAAACCGTTGATTATAAGCTTCGAGGTCATTTCCGACCGTTTTTAAATTCCTTAGACCCTGTTCGAGCCTTCGAGTCTCGTCGCGCGGGAAGTATTCGGTGATCATTCTTTCTCTTAATTCGGTCCAAGAGAGTGTGTGGGCTTCATCTCTTCCCACCAATTGTACATACGTGTTCCACCACGAGAGAGCAATGCCGGTGAAAGTGAGGGTGGAAAACTTGACCTTATCTTGGTCTCGACAACCGCTTGTGTTAAAAACGGTCTCCATTTGTTCAAACCATCGGGTGAGAGTAACCGGTCCTCCGGTTCCATCGAAAGTGGGAGGATTGTACTTCATGAAGTTCTTGTAGGAGCAACCTTCGATTGAATTACCGGCTCCATGATTGTTGTTGTTAGAAAAGTGATCGGCCACGGCCGTACCCACGGCGGTGGTTATCATTCGTTGAAGAGCTTGTTCTAGAGTTTCGAGAGGAGTATTGTGTTGACTTTGGTGAGCCATTGTTCCTTCATGAGACAAGAATATCGTTGGTTAGTATTTTCAACAATACTAACCGGAGTATGGAAATAGGATAGAGAGGAAATTTTTCCTTGACTCGCCTTAAATTCTTTACGTCATAATGTCGGAACGTCCATGTGAATCACCGTAATATAATCCCGGAAATTATATTACCCTGATTCTCATGTGCATTTAACATTACTTCATAAAGTCAAGGTGGCGCATCAACAAAATTTATCAACGTAAGATCAAGATCGAATACGAGTTAGATATGATAGAAGGGTTCGAGTATAAATGCACAATTAGTCAAATAATTCCTACTTCAGTCTATATGCCGGTTGTAGTCTAGATTCACCTATGTACCCTATGACTCGGGGTGAACACAAATGAACTCTAAATCCCTACAACCAAGGCTCTGATACCACTTGTAGCGACCCCGACAAATCGTCAAGTGACGGCGTCATCTACGTAGGTCCCATTGCATGGTCATAAGTCTTTAAGACTAAGTTTGACCAAAATATGTCGCCTTCATTTCAAAATAAAGATCGTTTCCAAAGTTTACAAAAGTAATTCCCAAGACAAGTACGTAACAAAAGTTATTGTTCATATGAAACACGTGCGACATAGTTTAAAATAGCCAAAAAGACGCTCCACGTATGCAAGTATACTCGACATCCAATGCAAGTATCAAAAAGTATGTGCGGAAGCATGTATCACCTAAGTTCAAGGACCTGAGAAAAACATAGAAATCTGTCAACGAAAACGTTGGTGAAATCATAGGTTTAAGTAAGTAAGTACAAGTGAACCACAAGATTTGCATCAAAGAAATAATAGTAATACATTCCAAAAGTTTGTTTCACGAGCACCCAATTATCAAAGCTTAACATTCCATCCATTGTATACCCCATCCATAGTGCTAGAACAAACACTGATTCTCGAAAATATATTTCATCCGTAGACGGTAGCGAACCGTCAAAGATGAGGGTTGTCAACCCATATGGCCATATAACATAAGTTCTCGCTTACACCCGGCAAGTGTAACTAATGATAATCGAATTGAGGATTTTTGTTCTAAACTCGTATGTAGAATGTTTGTTTTCCCGTTCTTGTGTTCACTTAGTTCAAAAGAATCGTTTATGTTTTCTCATCCCAAATATAAGTTCAAAAAGAGTAAAAGTGGGACTATGATCTCACCTTTGATTGCAAGAGTGAAATAGTACTTCAACAAGTAAACGTGCAAAGAACAATGCTAGTCTCGACCTAAACAATTAGGTTGTATCAATAACGATAGTCACGAAGGGTCAAAGATGTTCAATTAGTCCTATGGCTCGTTACGACTCGATTAATATAGCATGTGAATCAATTTGTCAAGTTTCATGCACGATACAAGTAGTTAAGTATGTTAGAACGATTGTATAATCGTTTGGTTAAGTTTGACTAAAAGTCAAACTTGGTCAAAGTCAAAGTCAACGGGGTCGGGTCGGGTATCCGACAATTTTCCCAAGACGAGAAGTCATATAAGAGCCTAATAGTCAAGTTTCATGTTAAACGGAGTTTTAGTTAAGCGGAAACATTTTTGTGACATTTAAAAACAAAAGAGAGTGGCCTGGGGCTTTTGCGCGGCGCGCACTGGGTTGCGCGGCGCGCACCCAAGTGCAATTTCTAGTCAGAACTCAACCAAGAAGGCAAACATCTGGGATCTCTGATTCTGGGCGGCGCGCGGGTAAATGCGCGGCGCGCAATACCTGGGAAACATGCAGTTTGCAGAAAAATGGTCCAAGTCACGAACCAAAACTCAAATTAACATATTTTATGAACCGAAAACATCCAAAATGCATACTATATATCGTTGGAAAGGTAATTTGACAAGGAAAACAACTAAACACGTTTCATCAAACAAAAACATCAATTTCAATAACCGATTTTCCGTCAAGTGATCATTAAGAATCCATTTTCAAAGTTTCAAGTTCATCAAATGCATTTTAAGTTTCGGGAATCCAATTCACACATGTGATATGCCGTTTTGAAGGTAATGAAGCATACATTACTACTAAACACTAACAATTAACATTTCATGGCATTCAAGCATCCAAAAATTCATGTCAAGAACTATCAAACCCTAGTCAAACATCTCAAAATCAATAATCATGTTTTTGAAGTTTTCTTAATCAACCTACACATCAAAACGAAGCTAATGATACTAGTAACACTTTTAAAACATGCACTTTAACAATCTAACAACATTTGATTATCCAAAATCAAGGATTTAGCAAGCAATTTTCATATTGAACTAGTTACACCAAAAACAACGAATCGAGCATACAAATTACATACACGACATCACAATGAGCCATAGACACTAATTAACAACTTTATAACTCAAAAATCTCAAGAACACATAAAATTAGTGATTTTAGAAAGTTACCCAAATGAGATGAAGTTGGTATCAAATTGAAGAGGATGAAGAGAGGATTCCAAATATGTATTTTGTTTTGGTTGAAGCTTCCAAATCCGAATTTAGATGATGATTCTTTGTAGTGGTGTTTGAGAGAAAATTGGAAAGTATAGAAAGAAAATGGAAATGAAAATGAAAAGGAAAATGGGGAGGTGGGTGTTGACTAGTCAAGCTAGTCACATCTTTGCTCCAATGGCGAAACTAGTCCCTCGCGTTCGGTTGCGGGTGCGTGAATTGACCAAACGAATTATTTTAAATTACACGGAAGTACGGGAGATATTAAAAATCCGATAACGAGAATATTTAAAATGTTACTTAACAAAGGATACGAATCTAGATATGAAGGGTATTATTTAAAAAGAAAAAGACGGGCGTTAAAATAATTTAACGGAAAAATGCGGGATGTTACATTATCCACACCTCAAAAGAAATTTCGTCCCGAAATTTAGTTGAAAGTAGTAGTCGATATCTCCTACTCGAGACTTTACGTTGTCAATGCTATGAATAAGTGAAAGTACGTCCTTGAGTGTTCTCATGAATTTGGACAGTCAGGGTTTTACGTTGTATTAAGGTTTGGTTTTACGATCCCCAGTTTCAACTGGTTTTCCCCTATGAAGAGAAGTTTGTCATCAATAGTTGATGTATCTAGCAGGATTGCACGTTCCTGTTCCGCAGGACACGTTTCTAAGTTTGTTACACGAAAAGTAGGGTAAACGGAAACTTAATTGCATCGGAAGTTCTAAACGGTAGGAAGCGGTTCCAACACGCCCCAAGGTTTCAAAAGGTTCAATATTGCAGATATAGCCTTTCTCGATTTCCTAAAATGGATTTCACCTTTCCAAGGTGCGGTTTCTCAATATTACGCGATTACACACTGGGATTTGTGAGGTTTTCATCTAAGTTTGGTATAACTCTTCTGGCGACCATGGGTTGTCTCTAGCCCTCCTCGGACTTGAACGATCTCAATTGTTGTTTCTTGATGGAGTTCAGATTCGGCGATTTGCTTGTCGCATGCTTTGGTTAAATGAACAGGGGTATGACATTAGCGGTCATATAGGGTTTCGGAAGTGCTGCGTTAATATACGAGTGATAGCTGTCGTCGTAAAAGGAACTACTAAAGGTGACAATACCAGTCTGTAACATGTCTTTCCAAGATTGAATCGTACGTTTGCTCGGTTCGTCGGTTGTGGGAGATACGCGGTACGTATGTCCAAGTGGGTTTCCAAGGTTTCTTGCAAAACTAGAAGCGATACGAGTATTTTGATCCGAGGTAATTGGCAATGGTACTCCGTGTTAGAATAGGATCTCTTAAGATATGTTTGAACAAGTCAGTTAGGGTTCGAAAGAAAAAAAAAATGTTCGTTAGGACTATTCACCCTCGTGGCGAATACTAAGGTAATATGAGGAATTTCTCTATCCATGGAGAAATGTTACAAGGAGTTCCCTTAAACGGAAGTGCGAGCGATAAAGATAGGAGTGAAACGAGGACTTAGAATAGGATGAGCTTACATCTCGAGGTTGCCATAACGTGCCTCTAGTTGTCAAAAAAAAATGAAGTCTGAAAGAGAAACGAGATAGTACACGTAATTGTATAGTTCGGGGTTGAATAATGGTTGGACGATTATCAGTGACGCAAGGGCGTTAAGTCAAAGAAGAGTGAAGTATCGTTGGATTGTGTGTTATCTTAAATTCCAGTAATATTAGACGGTGACGGTGAAATAACAGAGGTAGGTAGTGTGGTACGGGATGACGAGGAAATTGATCGGATCCACAATTTAGTATTCGAATTCTTCGTGCAAAATAACGAATTTTAGTTATGTTGATTTTTGAGACGAGAGAGTATGCCTTTCGGCGTTCAAGTAGAAATATTTCCATGTTTGAGTTCCATCTAGTGCTATACGAATTTAGCTAGGAAGGTTGGTGTGAAGAATCACGTTCAAGGCTCAGACATGAAGAGGTTTAAAGTTTTCCTTAGTGAGTTAACGAGTTTAAAAGTCGTGTAACACGAGAAAAGTCAGAAATGAATCTTCGGTAAAAATAGACGAGATCTAAGATTTTACGAATACAAGTCTGAGTTGGGAGAGTTTCCTGATTACATGTGGCTTGATTTCGAGATTGATTGTAATGCCTTGACCATTAACATCATGGTCTAGAAAATTGGACTTCGTTCAACAGAAATTCTCACTCGGAGAATTTGGTATAAAGTTGCTCTTTTCTCAAAAGTTCGAGCGTAAGATGGTGATGTTGTTCGTTTTCCTTCTTTACTTAAATAAGTTAAGATGTCATCTATAAATACGATAACAGATTTGTCTAGATAAGTTGCATACGTGGTTTAGGAGGTTCATGAATACGGATGGAGTCCTAAATAAATCAAACGGTACTAAGAGAGATTTACAACTAACGTTGTGAGTTCGGAAATGGCTTAGGAGACATCGTCTCCCTTAACCCCCAATTGGTGATAACCGGAACGGAGGTCGATTTGGAATACACACGAGTTTCACGCAAATAATCATGAGGTCATGGATACGAGGAAGTGGGTATCGGTTTCCAATCGAAAATTATTTAGTTCACAAAAATCCATACATAATTGTAGGAAAGAAAGAAAAAAAATTTCTCCTTAACGAATAGGTTTTGAGCTCCTTAGTTCTATAGGTGTCAAGTCATAATTCTTAACGTATATCCTCTGATAAAATTTATAGGCACACAATATATTCCGTTGGTCACTTAAATTGCCTAAGTAGTGTCTAGGGAAAAAGTGGAGTGCAAAGAGCACGAGTCAAAGACTTGGTTATAAAACGTCTAACGGTAATGAAATCGAATAAGTATGAAGTATACGGTTTGTTGTGAAGAAACGTACCCGTTACTAGTCCATCGTCGTTCCGGGCATCCTAGGTGTCGATGTTGAAGGTTCAACGGCGTGCGTTGGGGTTGATTTTCTTATTTGGGCACACATTCCTAAAATGACCCAGTTGGCCACATTCGAAGCAAGCACCCGTTCTGTGTGCGTTGGGCATCTTTCGAGCGACGGGTCCTTGGCGCCGGTGGTGAAACCTGCCACATCCTTCAAAGTGATGCTTGTGGCATTCGTTACAAAAAGGTAGTTTTCCGGCATAGCTTTTCTTGTCGTTGGAGGTAAAAGGCTTCTTGGCGGGGTTGTTGTTATTGTTGTGGTTGCTTGATTGAGAGGCTTCCTATGTTCTTTTGTTGTTACTCGGGTGGTTCTCGACCATTGGTGCCGGTGCTTCCATTTCATTCACCGTTTCTAAGGCTTGGCGGGCCATTGTTAAAGCCTCTTGTAGGTTAGTGGGTTGAGATGTCATTACCTTGTGTTGAATGCTCTTAGGGAGGCCATCCATGTAAAGTTCGACTCTTAGGGATTCGGGAGTCATGAGATTTGGACACATCGAGACTAGTTCGGTAAACCGTTGATTATAAGCTTCGAGGTCATTTCCGACTGTTTTTAAATTCCTTAGACCCTGTTCGAGCCTTCGAGTCTCGTCGCGCGGGAAGTATTCGGTGATCATTCTTTCTCTTAATTCGGTCCAAGAGAGTGTGTGGGCTTCATCGCTTCCCACCAATTGTACATACGTGTTCCACCACGAGAGAGCAATGCCGGTGAAAGTGAGGGTGGAAAACTTGACCTTATCTTGGTCTCGACAACCGCTTGTGTTAAAAACGGTCTCCATTTGTTCAAACCATCGGGTGAGAGTAACCGGTCCTCCGGTTCCATCGAAAGTGGGAGGATTGTACTTCATGAAGTTCTTGTAGGAGCAACCTTCGATTGAATTACCGGCTCCATGATTGTTGTTGTTAGAAAAGTGATCGGCCACGGCCGTACCCACGGCGGTGGTTATCATTCGTTGAAGAGCTTGTTCTAGAGTTTCGAGAGGAGTATTGTGTTGACTTTGGTGAGCCATTGTTCCTTCATGAGACAAGAATATCGTTGGTTAGTATTTTCAACAATACTAACCGGAGTATGGAAATAGGATAGAGAGGAAATTTTTCCTTGACTCGCCTTAAATTCTTTACGTCATAATGTCGGAACGTCCATGTGAATCACCGTAATATAATCCCGGAAATTATATTACCCTGATTCTCATGTGCATTTAACATTACTTCATAAAGTCAAGGTGGCGCATCAACAAAATTTATCAACGTAAGATCAAGATCGAATACGAGTTAGATATGATAGAAGGGTTCGAGTATAAATGCACAATTAGTCAAATAATTCCTACTTCAGTCTATATGCCGGTTGTAGTCTAGATTCACCTATGTACCCTATGACTCGGGGTGAACACAAATGAACTCTAAATCCCTACAACCAAGGCTCTGATACCACTTGTAGCGACCCCGACAAATCGTCAAGTGACGGCGTCGTCTACGTAGGTCCCATTGCATGGTCATAAGTCTTTAAGACTAAGTTTGACCAAAATATGTCGCCTTCATTTCAAAATAAAGATCGTTTCCAAAGTTTACAAAAGTAATTCCCAAGACAAGTACGTAACAAAAGTTATTGTTCATATGAAAAACGTGCGACATAGTTTAAAATAGCCAAAAAGACGCTCCACGTATGCAAGTATACTCGACATCCAATGCAAGTATCAAAAAGTATGTGCGGAAGCATGTATCACCTAAGTTCAAGGACCTGAGAAAAACATAGAAATCTGTCAACGAAAACGTTGGTGAAATCATAGGTTTAAGTAAGTAAGTACAAGTGAACCACAAGATTTGCATCAAAGAAATAATAGTAATACATTCCAAAAGTTTGTTTCACGAGCACCCAATTATCAAAGCTTAACATTCCATCCATTGTATACCCCATCCATAGTGCTAGAACAAACACTGATTCTCGAAAATATATTTCATCCGTAGACGGTAGCGAACCGTCAAAGATGAGGGTTGTCAACCCATATGGCCATATAACATAAGTTCTCGCTTACACCCGGCAAGTGTAACTAATGATAATCGAATTGAGGATTTTTGTTCTAAACTCGTATGTAGAATGTTTGTTTTCCCGTTCTTGTGTTCACTTAGTTCAAAAGAATCGTTTATGTTTTCTCATCCCAAATATAAGTTCAAAAAGAGTAAAAGTGGGACTATGATCTCACCTTTGATTGCAAGAGTGAAATAGTACTTCAACAAGTAAACGTGCAAAGAACAATGCTAGTCTCGACCTAAACAATTAGGTTGTATCAATAACGATAGTCACGAAGGGTCAAAGATGTTCAATTAGTCCTATGGCTCGTTACGACTCGATTAATATAGCATGTGAATCAATTTGTCAAGTTTCATGCACGATACAAGTAGTTAAGTATGTTAGAACGATTGTATAATCGTTTGGTTAAGTTTGACTAAAAGTCAAACTTGGTCAAAGTCAAAGTCAACGGGGTCGGGTCGGGTATCCGACAATTTTCCCAAGACGAGAAGTCATATAAGAGCCTAATAGTCAAGTTTCATGTTAAACGGAGTTTTAGTTAAGCGGAAACATTTTTGTGACATTTAAAAACAAAAGAGAGTGGCCTGGGGCTTTTGCGCGGCGCGCACTGGGTTGCGCGGCGCGCACCCAAGTGCAATTTCTGGTCAGAACTCAACCAAGAAGGCAAACATCTGGGATCTCTGATTCTGCGCGGCGCGCGAGTAAATGCGCGGCGCGCAATACCTGGGAAACATGCAGTTTGCAGAAAAATGGTCCAAGTCACGAACCAAAACTCAAATTAACATATTTTATGAACCGAAAACATCCAAAATGCATACTATATATCGTTGGAAAGGTAATTTGACAAGGAAAACAACTAAACACGTTTCATCAAACAAAAACATCAATTTCAATAACCGATTTTCCGTCAAGTGATCATTAAGAATCCATTTTCAAAGTTTCAAGTTCATCAAATGCATTTTAAGTTTCGGGAATCCAATTCACACATGTGATATGCCGTTTTGAAGGTAATGAAGCATACATTACTACTAAACACTAACAATTAACATTTCATGGCATTCAAGCATCCAAAAATTCATGTCAAGAACTATCAAACCCTAGTCAAACATCTCAAAATCAATAATCATGTTTTTGAAGTTTTCTTAATCAACCTACACATCAAAACGAAGCTAATGATACTAGTAACACTTTTAAAACATGCACTTTAACAATCTAACAACATTTGATTATCCAAAATCAAGGATTTAGCAAGCAATTTTCATATTGAACTAGTTACACCAAAAACAACGAATCGAGCATACAAACTACATACACGACATCACAATGAGCCATAGACACTAATTAACAACTTTATAACTCAAAAATCTCAAGAACACATAAAATTAGTGATTTTAGAAAGTTACCCAAATGAGATGAAGTTGGTATCAAATTGAAGAGGATGAAGAGAGGATTCCAAATATGTATTTTGTTTTGGTTGAAGCTTCCAAATCCGAATTTAGATGATGATTCTTTGTAGTGGTGTTTGAGAGAAAATTGGAAAGTATAGAAAGAAAATGGAAATGAAAATGAAAAGGAAAATGGGGAGGTGGGTGTTGACTAGTCAAGCTAGTCACATCTTTGCTCCAATGGCGAAACTAGTCCCTCGCGTTCGGTTGCGGGTGCGTGAATTGACCAAACGAATTATTTTAAATTACACGGAAGTACGGGAGATATTAAAAATCCGATAACGAGAATATTTAAAATGTTACTTAACAAAGGATACGAATCTAGATATGAAGGGTATTATTTAAAAAGAAAAAGACGGGCGTTAAAATAATTTAACGGAAAAATGCGGGATGTTACAAAAATGATCTCCTAAACACCTCCTTTTATACTTGAGTTAGGACAGATCTAGAATTAGGGTTTAGTTAGGAGTGCTTAGGGAACAAGTTAGGGTTTAAGGTTTATGGTGATGATTATGGCCGAATTTTTGGAGGGCAAAATGGTCTTTTTGCCTTCACCAAAAATTGGTTAGGGTTATGGATGTGAGGTTGGAAATTTTTCGTTTTAGTCCTTGTACTTTTGGTTAGTTAAAATGGCTCATTAAATGTTCTAGTTTAATTGTTTGAATGCAACAAGTTTTTGAGTATTACATTTTGTTTACGAAAGTTAATTAGCTTATTATTTTCATCCTTTATTAACTTGTCAATTATTACACAAAGTTAATTAATATATTTTATAACTCTTAACACTTAATAATTATTGATTAAAGTTTAATCATTAAGTTTTAATTATATTGTTTGGGCATTTAATATTGGAAAAATATAGAATGAAAAAATGAGGGTTGTTATAGTCTCAGTAGGTCTGACAAACTTATTTGTTAAGACCTTTTACCCTTAACTATCTTGGCAAAGGTATTTGGCAAGACAGCTTCAGGATCTGTTTCAAGAATGGGGTCCATGTAAGTAACTTCTGCAATAGCAGCAGCAGCATAGTCACCAGCAAAGAATGCTTTAACTTGGGCAGGCACCTGCTCATTCACACATTTTGCTGTGCGTTGAGCAGATGTACACCATGAAGCAACAATCTTTTTGAGATCGTTTAGCTGGTTATTGACTTCTGCTGCCTCAACGTGAAGAGACTTTAAAGTAAAATTTTGTTTTCCAAGTTTTGAAATTTCATCCTTCAAGATCTTAATTTCATCAGTTTTGCTTTTAAGTTTATCATTTAAAGATTTGATATCATTTTTCAAAACTTCTTCACGTTTACTGCCTCTACATAAATCAACTCTTAGGTAGTCAAACATTTCAGCTTTTTCATCATCATTATAAGTTCAAAAATTATCAACCTTATATAGCATTTCAGATTTCCATTGAGGTGAATCCTTTTTCAGATCAGCTTCCCTCATATCAGCTAAAAACATACTACCATTATCATCCTCATCAGACTCCTCGACCTCATTGGCCATCAAACACAGCTTTTTACCAGAAGCATAATCAGCATCATCATCATCAGTATCACTGTCAGAAGATGAAGAAGAGTTGGTTTCATCCCAATCATGATGCTCAGCAACTAGAACCTTTTCTGGCTTCTTTCCCTTCTTATCAGCCTTTGCACTTTCCTTCATCTGAGCCTTCATAGCTTTGTACTTGTTCTTGTACTTATCAGCTTTTGAGAAGGAGTTAGCATGTGATGTTGAAGGTTTACTGGACATGCATTCAGCAGCAAAATGTCCAACCTTCCCACAATTGTAACACTCAGATTTAGGACCCTTGACTGATTTGCTGATATACCTAGCACTTGGTTTCTTACTCCCTTTGTATGGCTTGCTGGTTCTATTACGATTGAACCTTTTGAACTGCCTAGCCAGCAAAGCCATACCTTCAGCAAACCCTTCCACATCATCTTCATCATCACAGCTTTCTTCAGACCCAGTACCACTATCCACCTCATCTTCAGCTGACTCATCTTCTGCCATCAACTTTTGAACCAGTAAAGCTTTTTGAGCTTTCTTTTTAGCAGCAGCAATAAGAGCAGTATCATCAGTTTTTGAGGATTTTGAGGTGGTGGGGGCAGACTTAAAGTTTTCTTTTAAACTCAGTTCAAGTTTAGCTTCTGCCTTCTCATGGTTCCAAAGTGTACCATAAAGAGAGGACATGTTAAAGTTCTTTAAGGTCTGGGTGGTTCTTAAGGGGTCAGTGACATGTTTCCATTTAGTAGGCAGTGAGTCAATGAATTTGTTTACTTGTTCAAAATTAGTATATGTGATTTTTAAAGTAAGCAGGTCAGCAACTAAGAAGTTAAACCTAATGAAGGTTTGCTTAAGGGTCTCATTCTTATATGCAAAGAACATTTCATACTCTCTTTTTAAAGCAATAATCTTGTTCTACCTAACCTCATCCATGCCTTCATAAGTAACATCTAGATAGTCTAACATAAGCTTAGCATTCAGCTTTCCCTTAATCAGTTTGAACAGGTGGTTAGGTAAAGTTATAGCTAACAGAGTTCTGATCTTAGGGTCAAGTCCAACACGACATTTGTCCTCAGCATCCCATTTGGCTGGAGTGAGAATAACCTCTCTGCCAAGAATGGCAGGAGTGTCAGCAGTAGCTGGGCTGCTATCAATAGTCTCAGTTGGGACAAATGGACCATCTGTGGCAATACCAGGCATAAGTGGATCAATAGACTCCAGGTGAAGCATGAACCTTGCCTTCCAAGTTTCATACTCATCTTCATCGAATTTGGGTGGTCTACTGGATGAGCCATTTTCAAGGTAAGCAGTATTTGAGTATGCAGCCATGAGAGAATTCAGATCCAAGAGATTAAATTATCAAGACTGAAGCTCTGATACCAGTTGTTGGTCCCTTGATTAACAACAAGAGTATTGTAGGGGGTGAATACAATTTCTTTTAATTAACAAACCAATTAAACACAGTTTAGTATTCAAGCATGTAATTTAAATAGAGTCAAAGGTAATTTTTCAACTGTTATTCTTTATTGATTAAATCACAAAGAATTACAACTATCCTTGGCGGAATGATAGTTGGTTGATACAGATTTACCTAAGTATAGCTATGAGGATAAACTTAAAGCTATTACACGTTTTGGACTCTAAATAACAAAACCTACACCACTAGTTGTTACAATAGTGGATACAATAATTTATAGTAGTCTTATTAACCATGTAATGGTTCTATTGTCCACTAGTACATAGGATGTCTATACTTGTAGGGACAACTGCATCAGAGAGCGTGCTCTCCTCTTTCCTCTTTGGTAGCTATTTGCAGGAACACCCCAATTTGGTTTGGCACCACTATTCATTTAAACAAATAGAATGTTGTGTTCCCTAGGCATTAACAAAGTATAGCACATGTCTGCACATGCGTTAAACTTCTGCATTCCCACGTGGTCTTGTAAGGTCACTTGTCAGCCGCCGACGCGTGTCCTTTCCTGTTCAATTTTATCTTTGACTTCTGTTGAATAGTACAATTGATGTAGACTACTCAGGAAACCACCATGCTTGTAATGGAGCATGGTTGTCTTGTGTTATATGCTGCTTACCAGGTTTACTGGTTCTTCTTATGCTGAGTCACTTGATATTCTTGAATTGATGGGTACTCATCCTGTGCTGATTCGAAGAATACGCTCTACCTTGTGCTGGTAGACTAGGCAGCATACTGAACACTTGACATAGCAATATCTGTTGTCTATACATAAACAAACTTGTGCTGGCTGCACATAACATTTTAGTGCAAATAAATTGCAGTTTTGTCATAATTAAATCCTTAATTATTTTGGGGACTCAACAACGGTCTCTTTAACCTCGAATCGAGAGACGAGAATGTTCAAGCGTTCTTGAGCAATATTCTCCTCAGTCTCCAATTTCTTCACATGTGTCAAAATAGCAAAACACCCTTTTCTCATGACCTTTTGTGCTTTCATGCAACTAATAAGGTTTAGCCTCGGGCTACTTCTCTCCCCGTAAACGATTAATGGCTCACCATTCTCGCGAGGTATACGAATAATCTTCTCACTATAAATAACTTTCGCTTTTATCCTTGAAAGCCAGTCCATTCTAACTATTACATCAAAGCTTCCTAACTTGATGAGTATTAAGTTAATCCTAAAGTCCATTCCAACTTTTACATCAAGCTTCCCAAATTAATGGGTGTTAGGTTAATCTTAAGGTTCATTCCAACTAAATCTTATTATACTACCGTGAAAAATTCAATCAATCTTCTCAAATAACATCTGCTTGTGCGTAGGTAACTAATCATTTCTAACTACTACTTTAAAACTTCTAAGTTTTGTTGACATGAGGTCATCTCCAAATGACCCTCCTGTTAATTTTAAGGTACTACCTTAAATTATTCCTCTATCTCTGCCAGCTTACCATTTGCTTGTCCTATAGAACACTTAACTCTCATGGTTGTTAATGGCTTATTAGTCATAACAATAAGGTTCTTAGATATAAGGTTTCTATCGCTCTAGTATTAAACAACTTTGAGACAATAAAATGGTGTGACGAAACGTACCCTAACTAAAATCAGGATCCATGCGAGTCTCCATAGCTGACATAACGATTGCTCTACCGCAAAGTAAGTCAAAAATTTTTCCTATTTGAGAACTTTTTCCTTAAGTGTCCAGGGTGTCTATATCTATAACAAATTTTCGGGTTATCAATTCTGCAATCAATGCCCTTCTTGTATAGTATTTGGGCTACGTGGTTATTCTTTCCCTACCTCTAACAGACCATAATACGTATACTCAAGTGGTTCCTACCAAAATTTTCTTTGAATCACTTCATATTCCTTATGTAGTAACATGGAACTTCTGCATGATTTACTTCAATATAATCACGCTGGCCGGGTGTCATTATATTGTACTAAATCGTATGTTCATTCCAATATCACTCCATATGGTCAATGTAACGTGATCACTTCAAGTTCTACTCAATTTCATTTAATGGTGCTTTATCTATGCTATCTCAAAACAAAATCTACATGATTAATCTCACAGCTTCTCGGTGTGGGTGCGTAGGTTTCATAGGTCATGCATCAATGCCTAAATGTCCCGAAATTTTCTTCAAAATGTTCGGGTTCATGTAATGTCGTTAGGTTCCTTTCTAGAAATTCAATCTGGGTCTCGTGTCGAGTTGTACGTGTAGCAAGTAGTAATACGATATGTCTTGAGGTGACTCCCAAGTCTTTGGGTATGGCTGTGCATCAATAGGAGACACTCTGACCTTGTGAAAGGAGATGTCTTCCCAACTTCTCCAATGCCTAAGAGTGTTAGGGACCTAAGTCCAGAAGTGTCGTTAGATCGTCGAGTAGTGGTGAAGGATGAAAGAGATATGTGACGGTCATGAAAGCGTACGGGATACAGGTCAACTTGCGGAAACTGAACAACCTTCTAATGTTCATATGTTGTACGTGGCTAATTAGGGTAAGTTCGGGGGGTGGGGCGAGGTGCGGTTACTCTGACAAGTCCTCACATCTCTCCTCCTCCGAGGATCAACTTTAGTGGGCGTGTAATCCGAGGGGTACTCTTCCTAGATTGCGTGAAGTAATGTTTCAATCTCTGGAACGGCGGAACGGTAGTAACAGGTGGATTACATAACTAGTTCTTAGGATTAGACGAGTGGGAAAAGGGTTCAGAAAAACATCTGAACTAGGAAAAATAAATTTTTCAAGCCGGTACAGCGGATAGCAGACATGTAGCAAGAAACAACATCAACAATAACCTAAGGAGGTCTATTGCAGTACACAAAACTGTAGTAGATAGTAGTGTCATGTAGTAGTATCGGGTAACCAGTAGCATGCAGTAGTACTAAGCAGTAACATGCAGTAATATCTAACAGTAGCATGCAGCAGTTTCGCAAAAACAAGTAAACGAGCAAGTTGTAGATTAGTCCTATTAGTGAATCCTACTCGACTCGGTCAAGACACACTAATGCAACCTAATTCCCTACAACCAATGCTCTGATACCAAATGTCACGCCCCGTACAAAATCAACGTGTACGGATCATCAACGATAGGATCATTACACGGTTATAACACTATATGTTGTTTTAAAACAAGTTTTGCATTCATGAAAAGATAACGTCTTTACCAATGTCAAATGTTTTACAAAAGATAACGTGCTTCTACGAATAGAGAGCATTAACATAAGTACGTGACACAAAATTCATTACAAAACCATAGCTCGTAAATAACATAAGTTGTGAATGCAAAGTAAAAGTTCCATGATTGAGACATCTCTAAACAATGCAGCGGAAGTCTAACACAGCGAGTCTGTAACAGCAAGTCTATAGCACCAAGACAATAACAGCAAGTCTAACAGCGGAAGCAACAACGTCTAAGCACCTGAGAAATACATGCTTTAAAATGTCAACACGAATGTTGGTGAGCTATAGTTTTATTGTAAACAACAATGTAATGTAGACCACGAGATTTCATATTCGAAACAGTATCTCAAATCCGTATGATAAAGTATATGCTTATCCGTGGGCACCCGGTAACTAACTTAACAAAGTAATATAAATATCACCCCCTAAAAGTACACTTGGCGAGTGCGTATGTTCTCTAAGTATTAAACACCCGTTAAATGCTAGCGCGACTAGCCCGAGTGGGGATGTCAAACCCTATGGATCCATATCTAAGATTCGCGTCTATCGGTTCAAAAACCAATAGTTAAACATTACCGAGCTAAGGGAAATATTTGTGCCGTTATATCACCCACACATATATAAAGTTTAAGTACTCGTGTCTAGTATGTAAAACATAAAAAGCGCATGTATTCTCAGTCCCAAAAATAGTTAAAGTAAAAAGGGAGCTATAACTCACAGTGAATGTGCGGTAAAAGTCGATATGAAAAGTATGCAAGTCGTAAGTCGGTCCGAAAGGTCCTCAACCTAAGTCAAAGGTTACTAAGTCAGTAAATTGTCCCCAAAAGTTTAAAAGTGAATAAATTAAGTCTTAAGTATCATCATCATCATCATACGTAAAGGATAAGGTAAGTTTTCAACAAGAATAGAGATCGAAACAAAGTGCTGACTTCGGACAGCTACTAAAACCTCTATACAAAATGAAAAGACACGTGGTCAGTGGCCAAGGCTCCGTATGTGAGTCCTCTTACCGCTTTCAAATTTTCAGATCCTAACTCGATGTAGTTTGACCGTGGTGACGGTTCAAACGCGAGTAGGTCAGAAATTTCAGCACGTCGTTACAAAGGCGTAGTGATTTTTGGAAGGCTATATATCCTAAACCGTATATCGGATTTAGGCGAGTCTTAAACGTAAAGTCATCTACTCGAACCGAACTATCTGAAAATAAACTTTTCAGAAGTCCCAGGAGTCTGATCAGGCACTGAAAAATAGTAAACAAGTGCTCCGGTGGGTTTCTTGGTATTTGATGCTCATCACGGTTCTCATCCTTGATGCGTATAAGCCTCAAGTGTATAACTCTTGATGTTTTAGCATCACTTTGACCAAGTTTCAACCATCAACACACAATGTCAAGACTAAGAAGAAATACAACTCACTTAAGAGTTTTAGAAGGATGATGAACCAAGGTTACATCATGTTCTTAGTCTTAACACAAATACAAGTTCTATTCAAGATTAAAGCTACAAACTTTGATTCAAATCAAGCAAGACCTTAAGTTACATAACTTAGATCAAAAAAAAGTAATGAAACCGTAAGCTAGAAAGCTTGGATCCCTTAACAATAATTATGAGATTTCAAAGCTAGAAAGCTTGAATCTTTTATGTTCTTGAAGATCTTTAAAGTAAAAAGCTAGATCTTCAAGTTTCATGAAGATCATATACACAAGTTTTGATCTTTTAACAAAAACAAAGTGATCTTAAGCTATAAAGCTTAGATCCATCAAAGTAATGAAGATCCAAAGCTAGAAAGCTTGAATCTTTTATGTTCTTTAAGATCTTTAAAGCAAAAAGCTAGATCTTCAAGTTTCATGAAGATCATAAACACAAGTTTTGATCTTTTAACAAAAACAAAGTGATCTTAAGCTATAAAGCTTAGATCCATCAAAGTAATAAAGATCCAAAGCTAGAAAGCTTGAATCTTTCATGTTCTTGAAGGATTCAAATCAAAGTTTGAATCTACAAGATATAACAAGATCAAAAAGCTAAAAAGTTTGATCTTATGATGATGATGATGTCATGATTAAGAAGAGAAGAAGAAGAAGAAGAAGAAGAAGAAGAAAAAGAAAATTTAAGAACTTACAATTTTAGTGTGAGAAAGACTAGAGAGAAAATTAGAGAGCAAGTGTGTGTAAAATGAGAATGAGATCAAGTGTGAAATGGATGAATGAGGCTTGATATTTATAGTGGTGGAGGGGTGGTTTGGCCGTGGGTTTAGGGAGGGGACAAGGGGACAACTTTTTGCTTTTTGCATGGTGGTGGTACAAAGGTGGTGCTTGTTGTTGGGCTAATTCAATGGTCCATTAACTAGAGTAGGGTGGGTCTAAGTCCATTAAGGTAAAAAGTCCATTAAGACTAACTAGTGTGCATTAGTAAATTACTAAACGTAATTAAGCAACCAATAAACCAAGTAATTGTCATTAGAAAATAACAATTAGTATTACGTAGTCATAATATTCCAATTATGACAAATGTTTACTTGTACAAAGTACATAGCTTGTTTTAAACGTCAAGTGACACTAACAGTCATAAACACATTCGAGGATCAAGTTAAGTGATTACGCGCTTAACAACACGTTGTAAGATACTAACGAAAGTAATTAATCCTGAATAAAGATCCCAGAGCATAAACTAGCTCAGTACACATATATACGCAGATTCGTGAAAGTATAGAGCACAAAAATATAAGTCGAAAAAGTCGGGTCGTTACATAAATGTTTTTAGGAAATGGGTCGAATGGATTTTTAAGGATGGTTATTTAATAATGTTTTCAAGTGTTAGTATTGGTCAAACAGAAAAACTCAACAAATTCTGAAGTGTTGGTATTTGTCAAACAGAAAAGTCAACAAATTAATTGTGTTTGTTGTTAGTATTGGTCAAACAGAAAGTACTCAAGTCAATTCAGTTGGATGAATTCTTTAACTCTTTAATTCATTGTGTATGGTGGTAGTTTGACTATTTATGAAGTCAAACAGAAAATTTTATGAAAATTCATTGCAGTTTTTAAAACACACTTTATCAAACAGAAAATTCATTGTAGTTTGTAAAACACAGTTGGATGAATGGTAGTTTGACCATTTATGGAGTCTCTAAGTCAATTCATTACACTTTGCATATTATGAAGTCTTTTTGGATGAATGGTAGTGTGACTATTTAAAGTAAGTTAACATGAATGGTGATTTTTGAAACTTTTTTTTTTTTGTTGAAACTGAACTGATTATGTATTTTTTTTTGCAAAACAGATTGATTTGAACCATTTACCATACAAATGTGTTGAAGTCAAAGTATGAGGCTATTCTGAAAGAGCATGAACAATTATGGTCAATACTTAGCAGTTGATCAAGTAACATCTCTTTACATAACAAAGGTATGCAAGTTCCACTGACTCAATATTTGTAAAAGTCAACTGTTGAAGTGTTTATATGTTTAACTGTTTTTAGACTTATGTCATACCTTTTTGTGTTCAATTTATCATATGCAATCCGATTATTTCTTGGTTACGATCTTAATATGTAATCTACTTTTTTTGTACTGTGCACCTAACAAATTTGTATCAATGGTTAATCAATTACTATATATCTATACATATGTATAAGCATTATCAGTATTATAGTTTGAGTCATACTTTTAGTAAACAATAGTATTTAGCTTGATTCTGTTGGTTTGAATTTGAGATTAATAGTCTAAAGTTGTGTTCTGCTTGCAACCCAGTTGCTAATGAACAAATTCATTTCTACCATGCTGTATTTTATATCCTGAATATTTATTTAATTATTTAAATATTTTTTAGGTAATTTAATAAACATTAAATGTTTCTCAATTATTCAGTTCATGACATAGCTAAAAGACTACACAAATCACAATGTCAGCCTCTTGTATGAATTTTTGTGCTGGCAAAATGAATGAGTAAAGGTTTAAAATGACTAATTCGTGTGTGGGACATATTAGGTTAAACTTGATTGAATAATATTATCAAATTATAATGCTCTAGGGTGTGAATAATGCTAATAGTTATGTAGGCTCTTAGGATAGGATAGGCTCATAATTCGTATCCGAGAACACTTCTTTTGAGGTTTTTTGATAGAACGATTATTAAAAATTCAATCAAACTTAGAATGCTTGAATTATTTATTTGCCTCTTATAAGTTTAAATCTACAAGTTGCTGTAGTTATTTTATTTTATCAGCCCACGGTTGAAAAATGTATGTAATTTGTGAATTGGTCACTTTTGACTTTCTATTGTAGTGGAGCTTTAGATGTAGGTGAGCGCATAAGTTGGAAATGGTATTGCATTTTTTATACAAAGAGTGGTTGGTCTATTCAGAATAGATTGTTGCTCATGCGCACAATGTGGTAAATTGACATCATATGGTGGATATTGCGGATAACGAACCTCACATATTGGAGACGTTTGTGAGTCACTTTTTTATTTAATATTTCAAGCGTGTAACAAGAAGAAGCCTATTGTTTCTTTATTTAGTGGGTTTTAGGGGTTCTATTGATGTAATTAAAAGTAGTCAAAGATTAATGGGTGGAGCTAATAATAGTGTTTACAAGAAACCAGTGGCATTAGTTGGACAAGGTTTCAAGTGTAAAAGTTAGCAATGTAAACTTATTCATTACTATATCTTAATCAAATTAATGTTTGTTGCTCATTAATATTCCTGGATTGCTTCATTTTTAGTGACTTTACTAAGTGTGTGTATCGCTTACAAGCTCTTCATAGATAACTTTCTTCAAAATTTTAATAAAGTGAAATATACTAAATATAAATCTTACAGATGTCCTTATTTGTGGTACTTCCAAAAACTATAAGTTCAGCTAGATGCCGTAAGTAAACATAATATTGGGTTTTCGAGTGGTGCTATGGGCTATTGAGGTTTTAAATCATGTTGTTGGGCAACAAATGGTGGTTTGAGTTTGAAGATGGGTGATAGTGTGATACTCTGGACTCCATAGTTAGTCAACAATTCAACTGTTTAAGTTGCTATGGTACTTATTATTACAGAACTTCAAATTATGCTAACATGTATTTATTTTTATTGTTGAAACGGTTAAGATGGAAGTTTTGGGTTGAATTAAAATCCTATAATATGTTATATTACTTAATAATAGTTTTTGTAGCTCTAATTATGGACTCACTTTTATTTGGAATGATGCAGGTTGGTAGTTGTTTTGCAAGCAAATATAAACTATTTTTCTTACATATAGCCATATAGGCTCCTAAATTGCTACTGTTTGAAGCTAATGCGGCCCATACTGAACAATGACATATTTTTAATCCCGTACCCGTCTTGATACGGTACCCATTCTGCCACTTCTACTTTTATTTGTTTTTGCATATGCATTTAAAATAAATATTATCTCTGACGAAACATTAATCTTCTCTTTTGCTCCAATGTTTTAATGATATGCATTCATGTAGTAAACAAAGGGGAGCATACCCAAATACTTTATTTTCCTAATCATTTGGGTTGTGCATTAGACTTTATGTCATTCTACTAACTACATGCACAATTTCAGGTGATGTGTTGCAAGGCATTTTATATTACCTATTATTAGTGAGAGTGTTTATTGCAAGGACAATTTTTATTGATGAATTTTTTTTTTTTAGTTACACTGTCTATCCAAAGGGCGTTTTGAATTGCGAAAACTTGATTTTTAGTTAGACTGTTTAGTAAAACATGTTTTATAAAGTATTTTTAGTTAGTGATCAATAAACTAACTTGATGGGTTATTGTAGTAGGCAAGTACATGTGACCATGTGGGTAGGGTTGTCTTTTGGAGTATTTCATGATCGGTATTTTGCAGTTGATTCTTGAGAAGTAACTAATGGTGGTAAAGCTCAAAAGTTGGTGAGACTAATCTAAAGGCTATTGAGATATCAATCTCTACTTTCAAGTTATTAAGTACACATTATTTAATCAAGAAATCTACTTAATTCATTTCAAATAAGGAAATTGTATTGTCTGTTATATTTAATGGAATTCATTATATCAACGTTTTATGGTTGAGTTAAATATTATATGACATCAATGTTTATTATTTGTAGTTGAGACTTTATTAGGAGCACCGACTCTTTATTGGTAGAAAACAGAGAGCGGAAATACTATGTGATTGCATCATGGATCCATTTAAGGTGCAATTTTTTCGTGGAAAATTTTTAATACTCCAGATTGGATCACGAAATACACTTAGCAGGATCTGTTGATGGTTGGCCTACTCAGGTTTCACAAAAATATAAAATATTATGTATCAAACTGAAATATCAATTCAAATAAAACAAAAGGTATATCATCTTTTGTATATCACTCTACTTTGATATCATCTTCGTAACTTTATGTTGTGTAATCAATCTATGTATGAACTATTATCAAAGTTTTATTAATGTGTTGTTTACAAAAATATATTTTACTATTTCAACCACAAAAGTGTTTTTTACACTTTTCCTATAATATTGTTATTTCATATATAAGTTTAAAACCAATAATGTTTGCGGATGAGTCCCCGTGCAACGCACGGGCTCATAAATCTAGTTGTCCATATATATCGTGTAATTCATAGAGTTTCTTTTCCCTTTCGTGTTATAGTTATAAGTTTTCATAGTCCTGATGATTGTAATTATTTCTTAGGACCTCCTAATTGTACTCTCTTTTTTTTAATAATAAAATTGTTGGCTTTTCAAAAAAAAAAAAAATCCATAATTAATAATGATAATATAATAATAACAATAATAATATAATAATAATAATAATAATAATAATAATAATAATAATAATAATAATAATAATAATAATAATAATAATAATAATAATATCTAAATATGTAAATATATATTGTTAAAGGATTATGTTTCATCAGTAATAATAATCAATAACTTATAAATCAATCAAATAATAATTAATTTATATTATATTTAATTAGCTTTCTTCAAACTTTTAGATGCATATTATCTCAAACGTAGGATAGAGAACGGTTACAGAGTAATTTGGTTCAGATATATATTTAAGATCTGTTCCAGAGTTATTTCATAAGAGAAATGAAATGAAATGAAGGGGAGTGAAAGAGATGGAACTTGAATATTTCCAATTTAGAAGGAAGTGTTTAATGAAAAATTACACTGACTTTTTTCCCTTTTCTTCTTATCAAAACTCAAGAATACCAATCTTTTTAAAATTCTCTTCATTCCCTTTCATTTCTTTCTAAATTAATAGTAACACTACTTGTCTTTATTTTCCTTCCCTTTCATTTCATTTCCCTCTAAATTAAAACTCTTAGCTTATTTCATATATAGCCGATGCCCCGACAAGATAAAATCTTATCTGTTTGTATTTATGCTGCATTTGGTTAGATCTAACGTCGTCTTATGTTTTTCTGGTTACATCATAATAAAAGTTGATTGTAGTTTAGTTGCATTCACTAGTGGATTAAGTGGGAGTTGGAGTGGACTACTAAAAGGAGTCAACTAAGTACTAATCCGACAATGAATACCCGTCAAACTTCAAGACATTATAATATATTATTTTTTATTTTTATAATAAATTATCCAATTATATATATATTTTTTAATACTTTATTAAGGATTTAATAACTAATAAGTACGTAACAAGATAAGAGCAACCATGTATAGCAAATTTCATATAAGTTTAAATATTGGAGTATCAAGTTAGTCTGACTTAAGAAAATAAACCAAAAACAAAAAATTATGTGAAATACGCGTAGCTTCCCATAGCTATATAACTAGATGATTGTCGGACCGCGCGTTGTCACGTTTGCGTTTAGATATAAGTTGCATAGTACTCGTATGTAATATCTAGTAATATTATGTACAAAATGACTACGTATGTTTATGCAGCTTATATTATCCGTGCTACTCTCGCCTAATCAATCATCACATACCTACGATCACTACTCGTTCCCTCACCATCCGGGTTATAATCCGGGTCACCCATATAACATGCATCGTTCATCCCTCGAAATATGGCTTCAACGGTGCCCTCGGTATTATACTTCGTTTCATCCACATCTTCTTCCTCTCGACCCTCGGTGTGCGTAGCACCATGCTCATGATCCTCAATAATATATAAGTTTCTCCGATTCAGAAACACCAAATCATTGCGATCTTCATATCTTTGATTACTCAAATCCAAACCAAATGGAGTTTGACCAAGTAAGTCAAACTGTTATACCAAACACTACTTTCACCAATCTGATTATTATAAGACATTAAATCTCATATCACACTTATTCGTATTATATAAGTAATAACCAATTACATAATATTATATCAGTATTGTTTTTCAAAATTTAAATGGATTTTGCAATCTATTTTATGTGATCTTCAGCCTCTTCAGTCTTCCCCCCTATTGTTTCCTTATCACCATTTAAGAGTGTAGGAAAAATATATACGAAACTGAAACACTTATATATTATCACAAACGTAATAAACATATTGCTAATAAATAATCAAACTAAGAGAAAGTTGAAACGATCTAACCGATATTAGGTTGAACGGTCCGAAGCAGCGTACTGCCGGACTTGACCACTTGCCTGAAAGGTAACCGGAACAGGGAGACCTTGTTGCGGCTGAGAGGAAACTCTAATCATATAAGAATGCTTATATGATTTTTGGTGTGTTTTTCTTCAAAGCCCAAGGCCTTTATTTATAGTGAAGACTATAGCCTTAGGTTTGTTCCCACAACCAATGTGGGACAAAATACTAAAACTTCTAGATTTCGCACCAAACTAGCAACTTTGAGATTCGATATCTCATTCATTTTTAATCCGTTTTGGACACTCTTTAACTCATTTTAAAGCCCTCGTCAAGGACTAAAAAACTCACTAAATAGTTACTATTATATGTCACTCGAACATATAATTATTTGTGTCCAAAGTTTGGTGAAAACACACGTTTTTATCAGGTTTTTCCAACAAAGAGTTGATTCACTAAATAATTCTTTAAAGCTGGTGGAGAATCCATTTCACAAAGATTCACAAAGTATAATCTTAAGTTACAAGATTAAGAAAGTGTTATTACCTAAAAACAAATGAGTTTCAAGGTCCTTGATGGAAGTGGTTCACAAAGTAAACGACAAAGATAATAAGAGTTTCACACTTACAAATTTCTGATGACTATAATCTCTCTTGATACAAATCACACAAAATAATTGCTTGAATATATTTGATGAGTTTGTCAGAAAATGTCAGAAAATTATAATGTAAGAGTGTGACCTTCAATGTTGGCAAAGTGTTGTATCAGATAATCAAAACATTTACTTCTCTGACTAACTGTGGTTGACATGCGGTCGAACCTCCAATTAACCTCAATCACCTAGAGCTGCATAATAAAGCAACTGCAACAATCCAAGCTTTAATTCATGCCTCGGTGCACATATAAGGGGTAAGCATCTTACCGTCTATTAAAGAGTCAATCCATATAAGGTAATTGCATATATTTCAAGCCATTCAAAATGAGATTCTTTCAACTTCAAATATCATAAGCATTCAAGCATTTTATAATTAGTCAAACATCGAGTAAACACAAGTATGTTTAACATATTACAAATGAGGAGCAACTCCAGCATGAGTTTTCAGATAACCATGATATTAGTTAATGTTTCATCAAATCTTATTTGATAATTGTACAGATGTATGGACTACGAAAAACTTTTATATAAACGTTCACATTCGAATTCGATCAATTGTTAGATCTCCAAGTTTGCACCCACTTTCGAGTTCTTGGAGAACTTTTGAAGTTTTATGTTTTTGAAGGCGCTAGTGGTTTGATTTAGTTGTTTTATGGTCACTAGTCGACGAAATTCTGATATAAAGGGGTTCGTAACTGTTCTTGGTTGGTAACTGTCTGTAATCGATGCGCAAGTTCGTAAAATTACAAAAATCTCTTGGTGAATGAGAGTGATTTTGTATTGTGAGCGTAATGTTACTTTTGTAACCTACTAATAATAAGTAGACCAAAACAGTTGCAAGGTTCGTAAGAGCACAACTTGCGACCTTGCGACTCGTGATTGCCCGGTCAAGATCGTAAATTTCAGGTCGCGACTTGAATTTTCATGGTCATGCCCGAGATATCAGGAGTCGCAAGGTCACAATGTTAGCTTCCGACTTGTGAGGGCATTTTGATAATTTCATTTTATTGACAACGAATTGTTATAGTGAGTTTCAAAAATGAGCGTTTTGGTTAATAACTCGTGCGTTTATTGAAGATTTTAACTACTTTAAAGTTTAAACACTTCATTTTTACTTTTTCAGTATAAAAGTTTGAGGGTTAAAAATGATATAGTTTGAAAGTTAAGGTTACATTGGAACTAATAAACATTCTACCGGGTCATAAACAAACAAATAAACCAAAGAACTAACAATCACATTGGGAGATGATATATCCACATCTAATTTTACTTCATCCACCATCATTTATGTCTTTTTCCCAAAAATGTCTCTGAATAATATTTAACAAAAAACTGATATAAGTTATCATTTAAGGGTATTTTAGAACATTCACGTAGAAGGAGTAAAAGTGGTGGTGGATATATCATCTCCCATACGATAACTGTGTGTGTACAGGTAGATGAAAGCAATGGATACGTGGTCACTGACTACTACTACTTCCACACCTTACACTACAATCAACTACCGGCCGTCCAATACCCACCGGAAAAATCTCCGGCGCCGTTCTACATTCATCACCCTCGCTAACTCATCAACAAAAGATATATGGCGAAAAGCACCCAAAAAGCCCACAACTTTAAAGCAGCAGCAGTCAACGTTTCTTCAACCGTATCGTCGAAAACCAGAAGTGGGTTTCTTAGATCACAACGTCGATATGGAAGAACTCATATCATCTATCAATCAAACCACAGACGAACACCAACTGTTTGCGTTAATGTCTCAGTACAAAAACCGACAACTTTCAATACGGTTCATGGTAACTGTACTTACCCGTGAAACTGACTGGCAACGATCACTTGCATTGCTTGATTGGATCAACGAACACGCGCTATACACGCCTTCGGTGTACGCGTACAACGTCGTGTTAAGAAACGTGCTAAAAGCGAAACAATGGGAGATTGCACATGGACTGTTCGACGAAATGCGTCAAAGAGGTTTGTCACCAGATAGATATACTTATTCGAATTTAATCACTATGTTTGGTAAAGAAGGTAAGTTTGATGACGCATTATCTTGGCTACAGAAAATGGAACATGATCATGTGTCTGGTGATCTTGTTTTGTATAGTAATTTAATTGAGTTGTCTCGTAAGTTATGTGATTATTCTAAAGCTATATCCATATTTTCTAGATTGAAACAATCCGGGATTAGCCCGGATCTTGTTGCGTATAATTCGATGATCAACGTGTTTGGAAAAGCTAAGTTGTTTCGTGAAGCTCGGTTGTTACTTCAAGAAATGAGATCAGTTGAAGTTGAGCCTGATACAGTTAGTTATTCAACGTTGTTAAGTATGTACGCTGAAAATCAGAAGTATCTTGAAGCGTTATCGGTTTTTTCTGAAATGAAAGGAGTGAATTGTTTACCTGATCTTACGACATGTAATATAATGATAGATGTGTACGGACAACTAGATATGGCGAAAGAAGCTGATAGATTGTTTTGGAGTTTGAGAAAAATGGGAATCGAACCGAATGTGATTAGTTACAATACGTTATTGAGAGTGTACGGTGAAGCTGAGCTTTTCGGTGAGGCGATTCATTTGTTTAGATTAATGCAAAGAAAAGATATAATTCAAAATGTTGTTACGTACAATACAATGATCAAGATTTATGGTAAAACTCTTGAGCATGAAAAAGCTAATAATCTAATACAAGAAATGCAAAGTAGAGGGATAGAACCGAATGCTATTACTTACTCAACGATAATATCAATTTGGGATAAAACTGGAAAGTTGGATCGAGCTGCAACGTTGTTTCAAAAGTTAAGAAGTTCGGGTGTTGAAATTGATCAAGTTCTTTATCAAACTATGATTGTTGCTTATGAACGGGCGGGATTAGTTGGGCATGCAAAACGTTTACTTCATGAACTTAAAACACCGGATAATATTCCTCGAGCAACTGCAATAACAATTCTTGCTGGAGCGGGCCGTGTAGAAGAAGCCACATGGGTTTTTCGTCAAGCGTATAATAGTAATGAGATTAAGGATATATCGGTATACGCGTGTATGATTGATCTTTTTTCAAGAAATCGAAAGTATGCTAGTGTGATTGAGGTTTTTGATAAGATGAGAAAAGCGGGGTACTTTCCTGATTCTAATGTGATTGGTGTTGTACTAAATGGTTATGGGAAGTTAAGAGAATTTGATAAGGCGCACGAGGTTTATATCGAAATGCAAGATGAAGGGTGTGTGTTTCCTGATGAAGTTCATTTTCAAATGTTAAGTCTTTATGGTGCAAAACGAGATTTTGAGATGGTGGAATCGTTGTTTGAGAAATTGGAAGGTGATTCGAATGTTAATAAGAAGGAATTGCATCTTGTTGTAGCTAGTATATATGAAAGAGGTAATAGATTGAATGATGCATCTCGAATTGTTAACCGAATGAAAGATATCGGACTTTTGAAATCGTAGTTTGTACTAATATGAAGCAAAGGCAGCTTCAATTCTTGATGTAAATGTTCAGAATGTGTTTGCCTTGTATCGCTTTTGATAAAATTATGCATGTGTTTGTTTGATTCGTTTCATGATGCAAAAATACTTTTTCAACTCCATGTAAACGTAATTTCATACTGCTAATGATAATATAGAGTATGGAATTTTGCGTTAAAAACAACATTTTTCTCATAGAGTATATAAGAAAAACAACATAAATATAAATATGACACTCATTTGAAACTAAATTACCATTTAATTTAAAGCTAATCTAGTCTAAAATCCATAAATACAAATATAGCTTATGATGACATTTGAAATTATTATTATTGAACAATAACACCAGCAAATTTGGGAGCTTGTATCTTAATTGAAGGCATTCTCATTTGAAAAAACCGGAATGCCTACACTTTTTCAAAAGCTAAACCTTCGAGTGAGATGGTGTTCAAAGAAATACAAATTAAAAGTTTCGAATGGCTTTCAAATAGATGCAAGGGTATTATACTTGATTGGAATCAATGGTTATCTAATCCTTGTGATCTAATTTCATGCGTTTTTAGTAGATCGGGGGTAGGCTAAACTTTTCGTTTTTGAGCGGTACCATGCAGGTTTTCGCCCCAATCCTCGAGTATCGTTATGGCGGGGAGAAATTGAGGCGGTTCGGGGTGCTTTGTCGTTGAAATGCCAACACTGTTCTCCGTTTTCTCTTCAGCTTGTCTTTTCAAGTTAAATCCCTGTCATAATGAAAATGAGCAGGCTAAGGCGTTCTCCTGCTTGGGATTGTCTCCTACCCTCGTCTTTTCATTTGTGACATTGTTGTAGTTATGTCTTGTTATTTCATTTTATGTATTTAGATCTCATAGTCTTTATCGTTTTGTTTTTGTTTTGGGGCTTGTTCTCCTCATTCTGTATATATATATATATATATATATATATATATATATATATATATATATATATATATATATATATATATATATTAGTTTTGCTTTGCTGTTAAAAAAAAATAAATAAATAAAATCAAACAAGTAAAGAAGTTAACTGTTAAGCAGCAAATTTGGGAGCTTCCCTGTTATTGAGAATCTTCCTCTCGAGTTTGACCTTCTTTGCACCAATAACCCTTTCCACCTCTTTTCCTTCTTTAGCAATACAAGTGTCAGCATTGCTTGCACCCTGAATTGTTTTGCCACATCCTACAACAACATCCATTGATTAATTAATTTCAACCATTAAAACACTATGTAAGAAAAAGTATTCGATACTTCATGATTTACATTACTATATGCTATAACCACACATGTTAAGATATATCATAAGTCCCCATTCCCATCTTTTCATTTTTAAGAATAAATATACTAGCATACTTAAAATAAGCTTTATAACATAAATTTGATATTAAGGGGAATGTAGAAACTTGACACTACCAAAAAGAAAAAAAAATGTCCATGTACACAGTGACGATTCTATAATCAAAATTCTATGATATATAATTTGAGTGGTACCTTGTAAAAAAATCTAAAGAGTAGTTGTTTACTTTTGAAAACCCATCAATTATAAAAATATATGGGCTCTTATCCTTAAATTGAGGGTATCCTATACAATTACTATATAAGACCACTCTCGCTCATGCTATGAAGTATGCTTCGGCCATGCTATGGAGGGCTCCATTAGCATTGTATGTGCTATGGGCATGCTTCCATAGCATAAGTAGCTTCGTGCTGGAACATTTCTTCACCAAGCATTTTTCAGGGCGGCAACTTTTTCACTTGTGCAATATTGATATGTACTAACAGCCTTTTTACTTGTAACTTTATTTATTTAATTAATTTTTTGGGGTATGTAATGAGGATGTAATATGTCATGGTTGGTAGTGGTGTGTTATGAGAGTATTATGAGAGGAAGTGGTGAGGAAGGTAGAGAGAGAAAGCTGATGTTGCAATGAAAAATTTTGAGGAAGTATGTCATGGTTGGGAGTGGTCTAAGTGATATTAAAAAAATTCAACACTAGTGACCCCACACTATAACCCTTGCATTCGCCACTGCGTGTACATGCCAGATTATGTGGTAGTTCTCATCAACGTTTGGCCTGTTACCCTATAAAAATCTTAAACTTCTAAGTCAAATATATTTGTTTACACTAACGAGTTAAGTATAGGGCTTGTAGTTAGTTATGTATATCTTTTATTATTACTTTCTTAGCGATTTCCCTAAAAATAAAAACTTCAATCTTAATTGGGCGTAGATTTGTAAACCCAAATTTAGTTGTAAATCAATACATGATCATATGAATCCAAGTAATGACATTGAACCTAATTAACTAAACCCTAATCCTTAACATTCTTCCGATGGTGAATCGCCATCGTTGGATGTTTGTTCTCCGCCGAAAAACGATGATAGCAACGATCCCATTACCTTACTTTTTAGTACGAAAACAGTCAACTTTTGAGATCAAGAGAGATTAGTTGTACATTTTGTTTAATTAATAGTAAAAAGAAAAGAAAAGATATAGTGATTGAACAAATTATAAGCCCAGACAATCAATTTAGCCCAACTACTTCCTTAGCCCATTAGCCCAATAGCTGATTATAAAAAAAATTTACAAGCCGTAAGTTAATTTCCTACAATTAAAAAACCCTGGAGTCATTCGGTTCGGCAAATAACCACACAATCTTACACTAACCCTAACCCTAACCCTAACCCTAAATCGTTCGTTCGATCAACAAGACTCTTCTTCATCTTCTCAGATGAACAACAGATACGTTCCTTTAATTCATTGATTCTAAACAAACAAACAAACAAACACATGAAATCGATTCCCCAAAACGTTATAAAGTTTTGTGTTTCTGTCTATAGGATCGATCGAAAACAGTTTTCTGTTGAATCTTATCGGTCTTTTAAATTATTCACAAATACATCAAATTGATTGATTGATTGATTGATTGTTGCAGAAATTCAAATATGCGTGATGGAGCAAAGGATAAAGGAGGAAAAATCCCTACAAAAGGTGCAATATTAATTATTAATTATTATATTATTAGGTTTGATTATAACTTAATAGAAATAGAACTTGTACATAGATGACCTAAATTGTTTGACATAACGAATTGCCAAAAGCCATTATCTGTTGTTGTTGTTATGTAAAATAATTGAAATTGAAATTGAGGATGAGTAAAATAATAATTAAATATTGGTACTGGATTTGGATTTGGATAAATATGTAAAGTGCACATGATTTACCCAACCCCCAAACCAAAAAAGAGATGAAAAGAACAGGTAGGTACCCATCCATATAGCCACCTATGAATATGAAAAGAACAGCACAGCAGCACATGATATATATACAAAATTATTTATTTGTTTTCATCCTTTTCTTTGTATACAACTAACTACTAGCTTATGAATATATCAAGAGCTGAATAAGAATGAATATCGAATATTACGTTTTTCTATTATTATCAACAACTTGACTTGATTGATTGATCCATTGATTGTAGCAGGAAACAAGCCGCGTCGTGTGTTTGAGGTTCCTTCGTCCGAGGTACCGATATATGATGGCCATAGGGATTGCAATTGCCATTTATTTAGCGAAAGCAATAGAGAATCCTTAACTACCTTGCATCTCGAATGTTCGGACGGGGTACAGTTTGACGCCGAGCCCTTTAAACGTAACTCTAGAGTGGTCCAAATGCGTTACCGCAACCGCATTTTTGGCATCAGAAAACTCGAAAGCAATAGCAAAACCCTTGAGATGCTTAAGCTGTTTTGTGAGGAACATTCGAAGATAACGGATGATTATTTTGCTGCTAATAAAAATGATGATAATACGTTATCGTATCGGGATGTGAAAGAATTGGCAGAACTCTTGAATGTGTTTCATTCCAATTTTTGTCAAAAATATCGGTCCTCTGCTTTTCAACTTATTACTGTACGCCCCTATTCTTTTTCTTTTCTTTTCTTTTCTTTTTTAATTTTAATTAAATTAGTTTGCTTCATAACTTTCTGTTTTCATTTCAGGCTGCTTTCGAATTGGAGATACTAATGCTCATCTTTCATCCTCTGATGATGGAAGTTGATAAATTGTTAACCACCAAATGGACGGAGGACGACGTTTACAACTTCTTTTTCATCAACTTGAAAGAGTATCGTGACGATAAATTTAATGTTATGAAACAGGCTCTCTTTAATTATGGGGAGTTTTTCTTCGGTGGTAATGCATACTTATTTTTATCTCTCTTAATCCCAGTTGTTAAAATTTTTTCCTATTATTATTATTATTATTTTTATTAACAAATTGAATTGATTGATTGATTCATTGTAGATTGGGATGTTAATTCATTAAAACTGAAATTCCATTCCCTTCAATCCTATAAAGAACGGTGAGTTTACTATACCACCGTTACACTTTTTTTTTTAATGGTTAAATGTTTTAATTACATTATTATTATTATTACTACTACTACATATAAACCCTGCTTGCCTAATTGTGTTAACTCTTTCGAATTCAATATAATGTATTGTAGACGACAATGGCTAACAGCGCATTTCCTTTTAAGACGCACGTGAGTATTCTTTTCTCTTTTCTATTCGGTGTTTATTTATCATGTTTCAAGTTTTATCTTATTATACTTTTTTCTTATATATTACCAATCATACTTACTTTTTTTTCGACGACGATGGTGGCGATTTCATTGTAGTAATTCTGCTTATTACTATCGGCTAAACTTGAAGAAATCTGCTGCTGATGATGATGAGGAGGACGAACAACGTTAATTTTAGTCGGTGTCCCCGAATGTAATGCTGCTGATAAGGTTTATGTAATGTCCCCGAATGTAATGTACTGGTTTACACTAATGAGTTAAGTATATTTGTTTACACTAGTGAGTTTAGAGCTTGTAGTTAGTTATGTATATCTTTTATTATTACTTTCTTAGCAATTTCCCTAAAAATAAAAACTTCAATCTTAATTGGGCGTAGATTTGTAAACCCAATTTTGGTTGTAAATAAATACATGATCATATGAATCCAAGTAATGTCATTGAACCTAAATAACAAAACCTAATCCTTAACTTTCAAATTAGGTTAGTAACATAACACAATCAATCAGACAAATAGCTAAATAACCCTAACAAATACTCTACTTATTTTGATAAATACTGGTAATTCAATAGCAAAAACATGTAATCCATCAACATCGATTTTGATGAAATCGATCTCTGGATATTTAGACGCGAGAGATCGAACAAAAGGCTCTAACATCTTACAAGGTCCACACCATGATGTTGAGAAATCAACCACCATTAATTTAGGTGATTGGTTTGAATTATTGTAGTGAAGTTGCCAGCGATTAGAAGAATGAAATTCAATGACTTGTAATTCTTCCGATGGTGAAACGCCGTCGTCGGATGTTTGTTCTCCGACAAACGCTGATAACAACAATCCCATTACCTTACTTTTTAGTACGAAACAGTCAACTTTTGAGATCAAGAGAGATTAATTGTATATTTTTTTTGTTTTAATTAGTAACAGTAGAAAGAAAAGAAAGTAAGAATAGAAAAGAAAAGATATAGTGTTTTAATCAGAGTCAACGACTTGGCGGTATCGAGGTCATCCTTACAACCTTGAGGTTGAGGGTTCGAGTCATGTTTAGGACATTTCGCGGTGTATATATTCGTGTTAGTATTAGGTAGGTGTGTGATTTTGCCTTTAAGAAAAATATATATTATAAGCCCAGACAATCAATTTAGCCCAACTACTTCCTTAGCCCAATAGATGAAAGTTTACAAGCCGGTCAGTTATTATGCTACAAGTAGAAAACCCTGGGGTCATTCGGTTCGGCAAGCAACCGCAATTTCATTCATTCACTAACCCTAACCCTAACCCTAACCCTAAATCAATCGTTCGTTCGTTCGTTCGATCAACAAGATTCTTCTTCATCTTCACAGATGGACAACAGGTACGTTCCTTTAATTCATTGATTCTAAATAAACAAACAAACAAACACATGAAATCGATTCCCCAAAACACTATAAAGTTTTGTGTTTCTCTCTATAGGAACTATCGATCGATCGAAAATAGTTTTCTGTTGAATCTTATCGGTTGTTTAGTTGATTCACAAACACATGAAATTGATTGTGGCAGAATTGAAAATATGTGTGATGGAGCAAAGGATAAAGGAGGAAAAACAGCGATAGATTGCAAAATCCCTACAAAAGGTGCAATATTATTATAAATCATAAATTATAAATTATTATATTGTTAGGTTTGATTATAACTTAATAGAAATAGAACTTGTACATAGATGACCTAAATTGTTTGACATAACGAATTGCCAAAAGCCATTATCTGTTGTTGTTGTTGTCATGTAAAATAATTGAAATTGAGGATGAGTAAAATAATTAAATATTGGTACTGGATTTGGATAAATATATTAAGTGCACATGATTTACCCAACCCCCAAATCAAAAAAGAGATGAAAAGAACAGGTAGGTACCCATCCATATAGCCACCTATGAATATGAAAAGAACAGCAGCACGTGATATACAAAATTATTTATTTGTTTTGATCCTTTTCTTTGTATACAACTAACTACTTGTTTATGAATGAATATCGATTATTACTTTTTCTATCATTATCAACAACTTCACTTGATTGATTGATCCATTGATTGTAGCAGGAAACAAGCCGCGTCGTGTGTTTGAGGTTCCTTCGTCCGAGGTACCGATATATGATGGCCATAGGGATTGCAATTGCCATTTATTTAGCGATAGCAATAGAAAATCCTTAACTACCTTGCATCTCGAATGTTCGGACGGGGTACAGTTTGACGCCGAGCCCTTTAAACGTAAGTCTAGAGTGGTCCAAATGCGTTACCGCAACCGCATTTTTGGCATCAGAAAACTCGAAAGCAATAGCAAAACCCTTGAGATGCTTAAGCTGTTTTGTGAGGGACGTTCGAAGATTGTGGATTATTATTATTTTGATGCTAAAGCAGTAACAAAACCCTACCTTAAGTTTAAATCCAATTTTTTTCAAGAATATCAGTCCTCTGCTTTTGAAATTATTACTGTACGCCCCTATTCTTTTTTTTCTTTTTTTTTTTTATTAATTAAATTAATTTGCTTCATAACTTTCTGTTTTCATTTCAGGCTGCTTACGAATTGGAGATAAATAGCCTCATCTTCCATCCTTTGATGATGGAACAAGTTGTTAAATTGTTCATCACCAAAACGGAGGACGAGGTTTACAACTTCTTTTTCATCAACTTGAAAGAGTATCGTGACGATAAATTTAATGTTATGAAACAGGCTCTCTTTAGTTATGGGGAGTTTTTCAGGAGTGGTAATGCATACTTATTGTTCTCTCTCTTAATCCCAGTTGTTAAAATATTTTCCCATTATTAACAAATTGATTGATTGATTCATTGTAGATTGGGATTTTAATTTATTAAAACTGAAATTCCATTCCCTTCAATCCTATAAAGAACGGTGAGTTTACTATACTATTACACTTTTTTAATGGTTAAATGTTTTAATTACATTATTATTATTACTACTACATATAAACCTTGCTTGCCTAATTGTGTTAACTCTTTCGAATTCAATATAATGTATTGTAGACGACAATGGCTAACAGCGCATTTCCTTTTAAGACGCCCGTGAGTATTCTTTTCTTTTTTCTATTCGGTTTTTATTTATCGTGTTTCAAGTTTTATCTTATTCTACTTTTTTCTTATATATTACCGATCATACTTACTTTTTTTTTTTTCCCCTTTATCGACGACGATGGTGGCGATTTCATTGTAGTAATTTTGCCCATTACTATCGGGTAAACTTGAAGGAATCTGCTGCTGCTGCTGATGAAAACGAAAACTAAAATAACCAATAAGAAAGAAAATTAAAAAGTATAAAGGCAAAATGTGTACTTTATATATGAAAAGAACATCATCTATTAGAAATTGAGTTTTTATTTTTAGAGTTTTCAGGTTTTATAGAAATTGGGTTTTTGTTTTTAGAGTTTTCCATTCTATGTAATTTTGTTAATGGGCTAAATATGTGCTTTTGTCTTCACATGGGGCAGAAGGGATGAAATAGAATAGAAATAAGAAGGAAGCCACCTTAAGCAAAGTAGATTAGAAGGCATAATTCGCATCCTCATAGTATATTATGCAACCATTTTAGAAGAATGATAAAGATGAAGGTGAAAAATTATGATTAATTTGAGACAGATACGTTCTAAGCCTTTTGTCAGCCGTTATGGCCCGTGTTTCATCAAGTGGAACAAACGACGATACAAATATGTTCTGGTTGTAGCAATCTTGACCAAGTAATACTGGCATGTATCTTACTTGGGTGGTTTCCAGGTTAGTCAGGCCAACGTGCACTCGGTCCAACCGTAAATCAACACAATTCGATGTTTAAAACTAAGATACAAGGTTCAGATTTAAAGTTCCACATATTATTTACTTCCAGGTACATGTAGGTGATACTACAAGCAAAAACAGTGTAACAGGTCTATTCCAATCTACTACCACTTTGCTGCATATTAAAAACCCAACCCAATTTACCCAATAGGTTTGTCATGTTACTTTGTTTGATTAACTTTTTACTTGAGTAATGGGTGGATTTAGCCAACCTGATTAACCAAAGATGTATGAACACTTTGCTCTTTAGAATTAGGTAGTTTAGATAAAGGCAAATATTAGATCATTGTCATGAAGCTCAGTAATTCCTGAATTTTAATTTTAATTTTAATCAGAACAATAAGAAAACACTAACGAACACCACAAACATCAAGTTGTTGAAAATATTTAAGGACTCGCAATATCAACCATCATCTATAAAAGGGTATATTGGCATGGACCCTCCGACTATGTGTTGATAATGTCAACCCACGTACCCACCGAAAGGGAATTGCGTCGGCAAATTACCTCCCCCTAGTAAGCCAAATGTGGAAGCACGGGATCGAACCTGCGCGGGAGCAATTCACAAATGGGCCCAAGGATCAAAGGTATTAGGTACAATTCACGCCAAGGCGCGTTGGTATTATCTAAAGCACTTCTTATTCCAAATTTGATCATTTGTAAACGTTATAATTTTCTTAAGATCGGTGGCGGAACTTGAACGTTATTGTTGACAGGGCGAAAATCACCCCAAGGGGTGGTTTGGTGGTAAGATACTTGGAAAGTTCCAAAGGGACCCATGTTCAATCCTCACCTGCTACACTTTGGGGGGCTTGCCTTTTCAAAAAAAAAAAAAAAAAAAAAAAAATATTAAGAAAAACAGTATGACACTCGTTCGAAACTAAAATACCATTTGATTTAAAGCTAATCTAGTCTAAAATCCATAAATATAATTATAGCTTATGATAACATTTGAATTATTATTATTGAACAATAACACCAGCAAATTTGGGAGCTTGTATCTTAGTTTAAGACAATCAAACATGTAAAGAAGTTAAGCAGCAAATTTGGGAGCTTCCCTGTTCTTGAGTATCTTCCTCTCGAGTTCATCCTTCTTTGCACCAATAACCCTTTCCACCTCTTTTCCTTGTTTCAGCAATACAAGCGTCGGCATTGCCTGCACCCCGAATTGTTTCGCCACATCCTACAAAATCACCCATTTATTTCAATCGTCAAAACACACTGTAAGTATTCGATACTTTAAGATCTACATTAGTATACGCTCTAAACTCTAACCTCACATTATCATAACTCCCCATTCCCTTCACGACTACTGATTTGCATATATAAAACCGTAACTTTTTTTTTATTGTATAAAACTACAAATATCTAAATTGACTAGCATACTTAAAAATTAGCTTATAACAAAATTTTGACATTAAGGTGAATGTAGAAACTTGACACCCAAAAAAAGGGACTACCAAATCCAAACTTTAAAGAAAAAAGGATTATTGACCGGAAGTTTATGACGTATGCATCCACGTCATAACATCCGTCTACATGGCAGACGATATGTCATGTCACTGTCTCCATATACATGCCAGATTATTATGTGGCAGTCCTCATCATCGTTTGACTGGTGATATGATACCACGTGCGAAGCACGTGCAAACGTTTAAATGAGGTCAAATGCAGCTCACGTGAGTTTGAGTCATATTCAACAATCGTTCCAGCCTAAATTTTGTTTGTAATTCTGTAAGCCGTTAGGTTAAATACAGTGATTGTAATTAGTTGATTCAGTTTTTCCTTTAGTAACAGAATCCTTCTCTCTTGTAATTCAAGTTCATATGAATAAAAAAGGCGTTTGTATTTCAAAGCCTTTCTTCCTCATAGGCTTTCAGGTCAACTGTTAGTTTGACTCCGATCAATTAGTTGGTCCAGGTTGAACACTTATATCAACTGGTTATCGTAGAAAATTTCGAACTTCCAGTTAATAACTTTTTTAACGGTAACACGTTAAAAAAGTAGCTTGTAATTAGTTATACAACTTTATATTATTACTTTCTTGGCAATTTCCCTAAAAATAAAAGCTTCAATGTCAATTGTAAACCCAATTTTTTAGTTATAAATCAATACACGATCATATAAATCAAAGTAATAAAATTTAACCTAATTAACTAAGCCCTAAACCTTAATTTTTAAAATAAGTAACTAACATAACATAATCAAACAAATAGCTAGATAACCCTAACAGATTTAATTTTTGATGAATAATTCAATAGTAAAAACAAATAGAAAAACCTGTAATTCATCGACATCGATTTTGATGAAATCGATTTCGGGATATTTAGACGCGAGAGATCGAATAAAAGGTTCTAACATCTTGCAAGGTCCACACCATGATGCTGAGAAATCAACCACCATTAATTTAGGTGATTGCTTTGAATTATTGTAGTGAAGTTGCCAACGGTTAGAAGAATGAAATTCGATGACTCTTGATTCTTCCGATGGTGAAACACCGTCGTTGGATGTTTCTTCTCCGCCGACCAAGGATGATAGCAACGATCCCATTACCTGACTTGTTACCGGGCAATCAGTCAACTTTTCAGATCAATTGTTTTGATGATGCAGCGAATACAGCTGTTTTTGGTTGTTGTGAAGTTTTACCTAAAGTGCATAAATAGTCCTCTGACTTATTTAGGTTTTGAAAATTAAGTTTGATTTCGATTTGGTTTTCAAATTTGTTAAATACATTTTTAAAGGCAACATCACAAATCCAACACGAATTTTACACTATATTTTTATAAATATGTCTATCCTTGAACTTGAAACCACAACCTCTTGATTGGATAAGTACCGCTAGGCTAATGACCATTTGATTTGCAAAAAAAAATTAATATAAAGAAAGCTATAAGAGCATTCTAGACGGCTAGTTATTCTATTGTCATTGTTGTCGTCATCCATGACATCCGATGGCATTCCTTGGCAATTCGGCTACAATTTACATTTCACAATCCCATCTGTCTTAGAATGGTATAATGGATAATGATGAAGAGTGATATACTCTTTGGAATATGCCACTAAACATTATTATTTTAATAATAAAATATTTAAAAATAATATAATCCTTAGCTCCAACGAGACTATTTTTTAGTTTTTTTTTTTAATATTTTTATCTATATATAACAACACAAGTTATGCACTTTTACACACACTATCACTCATTCTTATATATTTTCACACATTCTCTTTAACATTTTCATATTTTAAGTTGAATATGAACGATATCGATATGGAGAAAATTGAAGAAATTGTTTCTGCGTACAATCCAGTTCAAGTACTCGACTCGCTCGACCTGATCGATAGCTTGGAAGATGAGGAGACTGAAACTTACATATCAATAGCACCTCGTAGATTTATACAAAGGGATAGTCAAAGTATTGCAAAACGTTCGTTGGCGATTACTTTTCAGAGACTCCAACTTTTACGGCGAATTACTTTTAGAGATACTTTCGAATGAGCCGTCGCTTGTTTATCCATATATGCCAAGGTATAATTTATTATTATGAAGTGACGTTACCCGATTATTTTAGTTATTTTCATGAAAAGTGTGATGCTACTAGATTGCTTAGTTTAACTTATTTAAAAAGATATACATCGGCTATACGGCAATTAGCTTATGAAACGTGCGATGGTTTTTTTGATGAATATTTACACATATATCAACAAACCCAATATGAATGCCTGGACAAGTTTTGCAAGTGTTTATTTCACTTATACTTCACTGAGTATTTGCAAAAATCAAATGCGCACGGTGATCAGTGTTTGATTTCCAAACATTATGAAATTCATGGTTTTTCTGGTATGCTCGGAGGTCTCAATTATATGCATTGAACTTGAAAAAACTGTCCAATTGAATGGAATGTCATAGCACACGAGATGATAAAGGTTGCGCAACAATTATGCTAGTAGCGGTGGCATTATACGATTTGTGGATTTGACACGCTTTCTATGGACATTTCGGTTCAAACAATGACATCAATATGCTTAATCAATCTGATTTGTTTAAGGATTTACTTCAAGATGTAGCCCAACCATGCAACTTTACTTACTAGATGGAATTGTTGAATCGTTGAAAAGTTCCAAGAATCTGTAAGAAAAAAAATATAAAACGAGCTTTCAAAGTGCTGCAAGGGCATTGAACAATCATTAAAAACCCGACACAACCTTTTTATGTCAACAAAATCTGACAAATTACGTATACTTGTATTATCTTGCACAATATGATCATCCAAGACAACAGACATGCATTGTGTGAACTTGAGAAAGATTACCCGTCAATTTGCAGTTCACAAAGTATATTACAAAGAAAGGGTTGAAGTCAGTGGCGATTTCAGAATCGAAACTCAATGGGGTCCTGATTTTTTTTCCAATATTAGTTATATCTAAATACTATTTTGATTTACCTTCAAAAAAAAAAAAAACTACAAAATAGAAATATATGTGGGGTCCGACTAGTTAAATTAGTGGTATCCTATACAATTTAAAGAAAAAACTATAAATCCGAAAAATATATGGGGTTCCGTAGTTAAATTTATTGGTGTCCTATACATATTAAAGGGTATTTCCTACATACAATTTTCAAACTAGTGGTATCTCGTGACCCCTCGTGACCAAATGCTTATCGAACATATTTGAAATATTTCAGCAAATTTTTATGTTCGACACAATCCCAAAGTGGAACCTTCTAACATTGCTGAAAATTGAAAGCGAAGAGGATGAAAATGAGGATTAGTTTCATAATTATATGTTTGTGTATTTTTTATTTTAATTTAATGTAATACGGACTACGTTTTTTAATTGTAATGAACTATTACTACATCTCTTTATATATATGTATGTAGTCGAGCCAAGCTCAAGCTTGAACATTTTAAATTATAAAGCATAGCTAAGCTTGACTAATCTATTTTACACCTTTAATTCAACTCGTTTACATCTAAGCTTAGTTTTGTGATTGTTGGATTTTGTTTATTTTGTTCTAGTCTTATAACTTAAACCAAAAATCAATCCATTTTCAATTTAAGGTTCAAAAACAAAAATATTTACAGGAGGTTTCTTTTAATTTACTTTGTAAATGTAAATTTCATACAGTATTAATTTTTAGAGAAAAATTAATAAAAGGTTTAATATTTACAAGAGGGTTTTTGCTTTATCATATATCTGATGCCAAAACTGACAATTGACAATAGTCCGAGAGGGTTAATTGAAAATATGCTTACAGTTGAAAACACAAACGACAAGTTTTTAGTTGAACCCCAATTTTCCCTCCCCCTCTGCCCCTCTTTCACTTTACCCCTCATTTCACGCAGGCAGCAATATTCCAATGGAAGATCAAACTCAAGTAATTTCATATTCTCAATTATTTATTTATTTATAATTATAGTTTATATACAAGCACATTATTCACTGTTTTACACATATCCTGTATTCGTCTGTTACTAAATTGTGTTTATATTTGATTTTTTATTTTGTTAGAAATTGGAAGCCTTGAAGAAAGCTTACGCGGACATAATACTGAACACAACGAAAGAAACAGCTGCTCGAGTAATGGCGTCTGAGCATAAAGCTATTCGATTTCATAACGATCTGCGTAACACTAAAGATGAAGCACTTCGAATGCTGGTTCGATTTAAACAAATGGTTGATCTTAAGGTATTGGTTAATTTTGTACTTTCGGTTAGGGTTTATAATTTTTTGAGTTTTTTGAAATCAATTTTTTTTTCTGATGTATGATTTAGGAATTTTGCTATTTTAAATTGCATAGATGTGTTTGAAAGTAGGTAAAGGAAGTTACATACATTTCTGTTATTGTATCTGTTTAGATTTATGGCCAAAATTTGCTTCCTGTATGTGATGTCGTTTTATATATTTATATAAAATGTAAAATATAAATATAATAGTTTCGAGTTTGGACTGCCAATAAATATAATTAGAACAGGCGTAATAATAACTTCATTAAAGCTATTAGTTAGAGCACAAGTTATCTGTAGTCCATTTTCGGTGTCCATTTCAAGGTCGAAAATGGACCTTGAAATTGATTAAAGTGGGGTGTCGTTCAGTGTCCATTTCAAGGTCGATTTTAGTTGTGGACCAATAAGAAAATAGAATAATTAAAAAAGAAAAAAGACAAAAAAAAAGTTGAAACCACCGTTGGGGAGTGACGGTGGCCAACGACACCGAGATTGACTAAGACCGACGGTGAGCCGGTATCCATTTTTAGCCACCGTCGGTGATGGACGATGAAATTGACCTTGGATACCCTATGCTCTTAGTTCATAATGAGAAAAGTTGACACTTTTTAAACTATATTTCAAATTTTACCTTGTTATTATCATTGTTATGTTACTTACTAATAACTTTATTAAAGCTATTAGTTAGTTTATCTTTGAAAGTGTATTGACAAATCATAGATGTAGTTGTGGGTTTGAGAAGCAATGTCTTTTTCTTTTAGCATTTAAAAGGCACTAAATTCGACTCTGCTCTTGGTTTTAGAAGCTTTCAGTGCCTCTCAATTGGTTGTTACTGGAATACGACAAGAACAAATATAATTGAAAAAGTTTATAGTTTTTGAGATTGATATGCTCTGGCAGTTTGCCTTATGCTTTTGCCTTAGTTAAGTGACTTTCTTGAGTTAGACTTCATATCGGCTCGCAAGTAGCTACCTGTCATAAAGGCTGGTGATTTGTATACCATGAAATTGATGTGCCCAGTGTTGCAAAAGTAGGCATACTGTCGTTTTGGTGACTAGGCTGCCCCGTTTCGCCCAAAGAGTCTATAAAGTCGGTCAACACTAAAAAGTCGGATCAAAGTCGGGCTTGAGTCGTTCAAAGTCAAGGTTGGTCAAAGTTAGGTATATGTGTGTGTGTGTCATATCTTTATTACTAAAAGTCAACGTTCGAAAACTATGCCATTAACTCAGATGATTATAGGGAAGGGAAAGCAAGATTCTACATATTACTTATGCCGCCTACTTACCCATATTATCAGCTTATCTGTGGAAAACTACGACTGACCCGAAACTGCATTATGCATAATTGCATGATATTCTAGATTTATTTCTATATCAATGATGAAGATTATGACTGACCCAAAACTGTAAATGTTTCTTGATATAGACAGCTGAAGCAAAAACAACAAACATGGGTCAGCAAAGAAGAATTCAAGAGTTGGACGCGCAGCTTAACGAAACCGAAGGTGTGATTGTTGATCTTAGAGCAGAACTAAGGAAGGCACATGAGAGATTGGATGAAATGAAGAACATCCATATGGTACAATCAAATGAACCATCTAAAAATGAGATCGCAAATCAGGAAAACACAACTCACGGTAATATGCTCGATGTTACTGAACCGTTCAAGTCGTCTTTTCAATCTGTGAAGTGTTGCAATCCATCTAGAGAAAGTATAACATCAGGTTTTAATTTACCTTCCATAATCGTTGGATGCAAAAATCCCGAGTCATATAGAAATGGATATACTCACAGAATTCGAGCAATCGAGAGTAATCTTGTGGATGTAAAAATTATCTCTGAAGATGAACTTGCCGAGGATATTTGCTCGAAAAAGGAGCCGAACATTAATGTGGATGAAAAATTGTCTGGAAAATGTGTTACATCAACTATTGTTTCCGAGACTAAAGATACACAAAACATAAACGGATCTACAGTTTTGTCAGCTATCAGCAGTGTCGTCAACGATCAAAATGCTAAAATTCAAAAACGTCCAAGAAACAGAGTTCGATATGCCCCACGTATAAAGCCTGCAACAGAGGTTAAGAAATGTACAGAAACTACTGAAGAAAGTGCATGTAATCTCCGTAGAAGCATTAGAAAAAGAAAAGTTAGGTGCTGGGATCAAATATCTTCGTTGTTCAAATCACGTGCAGCTCTTAAACGTTGCAAGAAGTTCGTAGGTAACGATGGAGTGAAATTTGATGAAGGTCAATATAGGTCCAAATCTACAAATGGTTCCAAGAAAAGCAATTATGATGAACACACTAAATTGGTAGATGAGTTGGCGTTTGAAAAACAGGAAGTTGCTGTTAAAGAATGTGTCGGTACTTCAAGTTGTAACTCTCTTACTAAAGCAGACAAAGTACTCGAAACAGATTATGTACAAGCTGAAATTACTGGTAAAAACAGGCTTCTGATGTATGATAGAAGAAATCGAAAGAAGGTTATGCCATCTGATAAATGCTCCTTTCTTGAAAAGAACTATTTGACCTGTGACAATGAGAAGCTCGGTATGATAGACGACTCATCTTACGATAGTCAAAACTTGGTTGAAGTTGCTTGTCAGGTTAGTTTCCGTTTCATACATTAAACAAAATTTTGATCTTCTCATCATGTCTGTTGGTATAGATAATCAGATACACATTTAATCATTTCCAATTGCCAAAAAATCGAAAAAGGAAGACATCAGTTACATGATGCAACATTTTTTTGCATTTACAGTTGTTGGAATTTCTTATAGTATCATTTTGATTTATGTAGTTAAAGATAATTTTACAAGTATAAAATATACAAATTGTGTGTCTCATTTCAAGAAAAATATTTTATATACGACTTTAGGTCTGGGTCTCATGTCTTGTGCTCCAGTGTACATTCTATATCACGCTTCATATGCTGCAACATTATTACATCTACCTTTCATGATGCAACAAGTAAATAGGATGCACAATCCATTATATGTCCAAAAACCAGGATAACCCTTAAATGCTTCATGTTTGTACAGTAATAAACTGAATCCAGAGGGGTCAAAATGGGTTGGCTTGGGCTGCCTAAAATAACATTTAGAAATGCGCAAAATGTTCACTATGGTTACAAAGATGTCATATTTTATAAAATAAAGTGCTATTGGAGGTTGATGCAGCCATAACTTTTGCCTGTTCAATTGAATCCATTCACACCTTTTTATTTTTAGTTTAAGGCTTTAGTTAGACCCGTTACAAATATAACATAACCCAAATCGGTCAATATCATCTCTAGGCTCTTCTAATCTTGCGTGTTCTCCGTTTTTGCAGTTAATTTCTTTGTCCGGCGATCAAAGTTGGTGAAAGCATTCCCTGCTTTATAGTGTAATCTGCAAGCAAAAACAAGAGGCATAGTTTATATTTACGCCTAAAGATATGTTCTATGGAGTCCTTGAGGGCTGTAAGATATATTATATTCATATGAATTCATGTGTTTATTTTGCTCAGTGAAAGTACATATCAAGTTATTTGAGTTTGATGATTCATCCATCAATCCTTCTTTTAATTGATAAAAAGCATGATGCCAAATGACTTTCTGCTCACACAAATCAAATTGCAAACCCAATGGTAACTAACTATCCAATTCAGATTTTGCATTATTATGCAATACTTAAAAACTTTCATTTTTTTAACGGTGATATCGACATAGAATGCTCTCATTTGTCACAGACACGTGTGTTAGGAGGAAACCCAAACTTTCATTTTTTTTACACAACATACTTAAAATTTAGTGACCATGGCCATCGCAGCATATACTTGCGGTCCAATTAGTTAATTACAATAATGATAACTTTGAGATGCAAGTTTTGTGTACCACCTTAAAATTGTTTTGGTAAGCATGAGTGTTTCAAAATTTGTCTATTGGAGGACTATTTTGTTGATAGTGCGTCCTATATGCAGTATGTTTTTTTATTTCAAAGACAAGTATTTGGAATCACTAACGTGGGAATAACCCACCCACCCGATCATTTTTCACGCACACACGCGCTTTCGGACAGAAACCGAACTGCATTACAAGAACCGGATCCTTAAAACATCCCGATGGGCAGGCGGAGCGGGCCGAAATTCTAGAATGCAGGTCTGTAAAACTTTCTCGGGTCACTCCATAAGTCAGGTAAATACCCCGGAATGTTTACCTTCCACCCCCATTCAACACACAAGGTGTTGGGTGTACCACTAGGCCACAAGGGCGGGTACATCTGCAGTCACAGTGTTGAATCAACAGATCATTGTTTTCTTAGTTGTGACACTGCTTCGCAAGTTTGGTCCAGAATGTGAAGTTGGGCGAGTTCGTTCGTGCCTTCAATTGACACATGCCTTCAATTGACACATGTAATGATTCGTTCATGTCTCATGTGAAGTTGGGTGAGTTCGTTTCTTCATTTGTTCACATTCAGTATATATTTATATTTTAGTTTTAAAAAAAGGTGTCGCAAAAATTAAACAAGCTACATCAATACAACTGATAAGTGCCACTAAAGTCTTTGCGGCAACGTTTTTGACTTTTTCATTACCACTCATTTCTTGACCAGCCTTTAATGGCAGATTTTTTGTATTTGGTTGCACGTTTTGTACACTACTAGCTGGACTTTACAGATGAAATTCTTTCAACCGATACTTTCAACATTAATACCTATACCTATACGGTATTTGTATATGTGTTTTTTAAATAAATAATAATAATGACGCAAAAAAAGTAAGAAGGAAAATAGTCACAAAAATAATAAATGTACGATCGTGAAGGGAACCTACAATCGTCTTATCCATTGGTGAAATATCGCAATCATGAAAACTGCTCCTTCAATTCGTTAAATGCTAACGAATCTGTACGACCAAATTAAAATATTAGTTACAGAATCATGAATGCGAAAATCTTGTGGAATTTTATGTAAATTACGGAGTATATAAAATTTGAAATTATTCATACTCAAGGATCATGCATTTGCTGCATTTTCATTTATTTTATCTTCTATTTCACGCATGGTCACACTGGTAGTGGTTTGTGTTGATAATTTGATATATATATATATATATATATATATATATATATATATATATATATATATATATATATATATATATATATATACATATATATATATATATATATACATATATATACATAGAGAGTGTAATATAGTTTTCATATCTTCCCACTTTGAGAATTGTCCAAATATTTGATAATCATATCTACTAATTTCAATATGGGACTAAAAAAAACATTGCTCCATAAGTTTGGATATTTGAGATGCAAACCTTAAGATTTGGATATCGGGCATTGATTTTCAACATTTAGGTCATTTGGGAGAGATATATAATTTTTTTAAATATGTTAGGAGTCATTGATGGGGTCAGAAACCACCCACTTGATTATATCCGGACAACGTATCTGTCTAAAATGCACAATCAAGAAAAAACCCTATAGGAGAAACTTTAGATTAACACACAATCTGAAAATGACTCCCCTTGAATTTGAACCCTCAATCCCGTTAAACCTGAATACCTCATGAATCATGATACCACTGCTCTGTTAACGCAAATAATGAGAAGTTTTGAAGATTTAATTCAACTTTATATTGCTTATTTCCTATGTTCTAATAGTAAGATATCTATATCTATTTTCAAATTAGTTCCTTGTAGATGATTGTTTTTTAGCGGTCAAAATGTGTATATTATAAAACGCTTTATTGCAAGACGTTAAGGAACAAATTACAAAAGAGATTGAAGCCATAAGTTTCAATTTGAAACTAAGTGATCTTTTGTCAAGTCATCTGAAAGAAAACAATCTATTTGACGTAAAACTTTTAGTAGCTTTTATGAAAAAACTCATATTTAATAAAAAACTTCGTTTAATTAAAGGAGCTTAAAGCTTTTAGACAGAGCAAAAAAATTAAAAGCTAAAAGATACTAGAACTAGTCTTTAGCTTTTAGCTTCTAGCCTTTTGTTATTTTACTCTTTGGGTATGTTTGACAAAACTAGTTGGTAGCTTGTAACGTTTAGCTAGTTGGTAGTTGATAGCTGGTAACTGGTAGCTTTTAGTTGATAGCTAGTAGCTTTTAGTTTTTTAAATATATTTTGGTGTTTGACAGAGTAGCTGAATCTGTTAAATAAAGAGTACAATGACAAAAAGCTGGAAGCTAAAAGTTAAACGCTACTTCAAGTAGCTTTTAGCTTTAGTTTTTTTCCCTGTCTAAAAGCTTCAAGCTCCTGTAACCAAACCGAGTTTTTTTTTATTAAATAGGAACTTTTTCGTAAAAGCTAAAAGCTCCAAAAAGCTCTGATAAGCTCGCCGCCAAACATAGCATTTATTAACAGATTCTATTAAATAAAGAATACAATGACAAAAAGCTAGAAGCTAAAAGTTAAACGCTACTTCAAGTAGCTTTTAGCTTTAGTTTTTTTCCCTGTCTAAAAGCTTTAAGCTCCTGTAACCAAACCGAGTTTTTTTTATTAAATATGAACTTTTTCGTAAAAGCTAAAAGCTCCAAAAAGCTCTGATAAGCTCGCCGCCAAACATAACATTTATTAACAGATTTAGCTACTCTACGAAACACCAAAATATATCTAAAAAGCTAACATCTATCAGCTAAAAGATACTAGTTACCAGTTAAAAGCTAAAAATTACCAGCTACAAGCTAAAAACTACCGGCTATTTTTGCCAAACATACCTTACATCTACAAGATTATTTCTACTACACAAAGGCTCATTAAACACGATGTCATTTCTGAAGTGTCATAGACTCATAGGTACCAAAGAAGAGGAACCACAATTGCAATGATCCGATAATTGATGGTGCTCGAGAAGTGAGATACCTCGATCCAGCTAACGAATTCTACCCATGAAGCAAACGATGGCATGTTGCAATCTACTCAAATATGTATCTTACGCCAAACTTCGCCCGACAATGAACATCCAAAAAACAAGTGATCCCGCCAACTCGACCCCATTATTGCAAACCGGGCAAATGGAGAATTTCAAGACCCTTCACATATAAATTCCGATGTAGCGAGAGGAAATCTAACTTGAATCGCCACAGGAAAACATCTACTATCCTAAGAAATTTATACCACACAGTAGGCACAAGCGACGAAGACAACGGCACTTGATCCATGTGATGCCTCACCACTTTTACACTGTAAAACGTGAGCCGAATTTAAAGACCATATACACCTGTCTTCACGATCATGAACACATGCTGCAATTCTTCTCGAAGAGAAGATAAGAGAATACTATAAGTTACTTGGAACAGTTTAAGATCAATACTTTTAGTACGTTCCATGAATTAAATCTAAATTTGTTAGCATCTACATTTTATATAACAACAATGCTGATCATTTATTAATAAGAGATCAATTTTGTATTCTGTAGACACTTATTTTATTTTCAAACAAAATCAATATGGAGTATATATTTATTTGAAAAAGGATAATAAATCGAACATCGTTCTCAATTTATAAAGTTGTGTGTACCAAAATTGTTTTTCATTTAATTTGCGGTCCAAACTCGAACAACGTCGTTCATAAACACTCATGTACATAAGTAATTATTAGATCTTTTATAGTTAAATCAATTGTTGGACCGCAATGTTTAGTACGCAACTATTAATTGGTACCATTTGATGAATACTAAATCATACCTACTCCGTTTAAAAATTTACATTATTAACTTGGATTGTACTGATTTAAAATGTCATTTTTATTTCAATTAATAAAACCAGATTCTAATAGATATCTATAGTATTTTGTTGGTGGAGGAAAAAGCTAATGAAGAATTTAAAGACTCATATTCAATCAAAGTGTACATTTTAATTGAGACAAACTAAGTAAAAAAGTGTTATGGCGTTTGTTATGCTTTTTACATGAACTTAACACAATTCTCCTCGAAAAATATCAATTCACTTTTGTTATATTAAGACTCTAGCTAATTATTGCTTTAGTCAAACTTTCGACAAAAGTCGCTGAAATTGAAACTTATAGTTAAAGTCGAAACTTATAATTGGTTAGGTGACGGGCCTTTGATGGTTAAATACCCGCGGTTATTTCATTTAGATTCGAACTCACTCTGCTTATTATGTGATCGAGTAATTAATGGGGAATGGGTGTGGAGTTGGAGAAGTGATTCACTTTTAATCAGCTGAAGAACGAGCTCGATCATTGTATCATTTCAAATAGGGAGGATAGTTGGGCGTGGAGTATTGTAACACCCCGTTAAAATGCGGCTTAACGGCGTGTTACTTTTGAGGTCAAAGTCTAGTCGACACACTATATGCGACGTTTTCAAAAAGTAGCATTCATTTATTTAACGAAAATCAGAGTAACATAGTCTTACAACGACTAACAAAAACCATCAAGTAAAACCAAAAGTAAGGGTGTTGTTTGTTTTTCATGTTGAAGACCTTATTATGTCTTATGTCTGCGGGCGGGCAGACATTTTCATTGAAGACGGTTTGTTTTTTCGAAGATATAAGACAAAATAAGATCTTCAGATGTCTCAATTTTGAAGCTTTAATATATAGCTTCTCCATCCTTAAGACATTTTTATCTGTTACATTATTCTTTTGTATTTGGTGCACCTGTTACATTATTCTTTTGTATTTGGTTCTCTTCCAACCTTGTTGATAATGCTAAAAACGAACATATATTTCATAGCATTATTCCTCAAGAAAGACAAACTTTTAGTTGCAATTGTTCTATTTACAAGTGAGATTTGTTTAAATAATAAAAGGTGAAGACAAAAGACAGATTCGACGAATTGAAGACGCAAACGACCAAAAAGCTCAAAAGTACAAAAGACAATAAAAAAAGGTTCCAATTATTGACAAGAAACGTCTCGAAATTAAAAGAGTACAAGATTCAAAACGCAAAGTACAAGATATTAAATTGTACGCAAGGACGTTCGAAAATCCGGAACCGGGACCAGAGTCAACTCTCAACGCTCGACGCAACGGACTAAAAATTACAAGTCAACTATGCACATAAATATAATATAATATTTAAATAATTCTTATAATTATTTAATATATTATATTTATATTTAAAACCGTCGGTAAACAAAGAGCCAAGCTTGTGTGAGCTGTAAAAGTAAACTCCGCGACTCGCGGAGTTTGAAGGCCAAAATGGCCGCGAGTCGCGGAACCCCAATTTCAGAAACTCCCTATAAAGCTCGCGCATTCTGATCGTAAAAAACCATCTTTTTCTTCTCCTCATTCATACGTAATATATATATATATATATATATATATATATATATATATATATATATATATATATATATATATATATATATATATATATATATATATATATATATATATATATATATATATATATATATATATATATATATATATATATATATATATATATTTATTTATATTTTAATTTTAATTATAATTCTAATAATAAGGGTATGTTAGCGAATGTTGTAAGGGTGTAAGTCGAAATTCTGTCCGTGTAACGCTACGCTATTTTTAATCATTGTAAGTTATGTTCAACCTTTTTACATTAATGTCTCGTAGCTAAGTTATTATTATGCTTATTTAAAACGAAGTAATCATGATGTTGGGCTAATTATTAAAATTGGGTAATTGGGCTTTGTACTATAATTGGGGTTTGGACAAAAGAACGACACTTGTGGAAATTAGACTATGAGCTATTAATGGGCTTTATATTTGTTTAACTAAATGATAGTTTGTTAATGTTAATATAAAGATTTACAATTGGGCGTCCCTATAAATTACCATATACACTCAATCGGACACGATGGGCGGGGTATTTATATGTACGAATAATCGTTCATTTAACCGGACACGGGAATGGATTAATAGCCACTAGAATAATTAAAACAGGGGTGAAATTATGTACAAGGACACTTGGTATAATTGATAACAAAATATTAAAACATTGGGTTACACGCAGTCGACATCCTGGTGTAATTATTAAACAAAGTATTAAAATCTTGTTACAGTTTAAGTCCCCAATTAGTTGGAATATTTAACTTCGAGTATAAGGATAATTTGACGAGGATACTCGCACTTTATATTTATGACTGATGGACTGTTATGGACAAAAACCAGACGGACATATTAAATTATCCAGGACAAAGGACAATTAACCCATGGGCATAAAACTAAAATCAACACGTCAAACATCATGATTACGGAAGTTTAAATAAGCATAATTCTTTTATTTCATATTTAATTTCCTTTATTTTATATTTAATTGCACTTCTAATTATCGCATTTTCATTGTTATTGTATTTAATTGCAATTTTAATTATCGTACTTTTTAATTATCGCAAGTTTATTTTATCGCACTTTTATTATTCGCAATTTCATTATCGTTATTTACTTTACGCTTTAATTTAAACCTTGTATTTATTTTTAACATTTTACATTTAGGTTTTAACTGCGACTAAAAGTTTTAAAATCGACAAACCGGTCATTAATCGGTAAAAACCCCCCTTTATAATAATAATATTATTTATATATATATATTTGTATTTTTATAAAAGTAAACCAATATAGCGTTGAGCTTTGTTTAAAAAAGATTCCATGTGGAACGAACCGGACTTACTAAAAACTACACTACTGTACGATTAGGTACACTGCCTATAAGTGTTGTAGCAAGGTTTAAGTATATCCATTCTATAAATAAATAAATATCTTGTGTAAAATTGTATCGTATTTAATAGTATTTTCCTGCAAAAATATAAGCTATTTTATATACTACTCTGCTAAAACATCAAGTATTTTTGGCGCCGCTGCCGGGGAAACTCTTAAACACCTGAAGCGCAACGCTAATATAAAAAAAAAGATTTTTAGTTTACTTTTATTAAAATTCGTTTTTATAAAAATACGTTTTAAATATTCGAAAAATATTAAAAGAAAAATATAAATATAAATATTTTTACGAGTTTGATAAATATTTAAGTTTGATAAAGTTTCTTTAGTTTGTAAAAATATAAGTTTTATTTATTTTATAAATATATTTTATAAATATAAAACCGAAAAAAAATAAAAAAAAATATATATATATAAATCTAGTTTTACAATTTTTATTTATAAAATTATAAAGTAGTTCTATTTTTATTTAAGTTTTTAAATATAAGTTTTTATTATATAAATATTTAGATTTTAAAATATAAAAACAGAAAAAAAAATAAAAATAAAAAATAAAAAAAACGTCGAATTAAAACTGTACCAGAGTTGAAAACTGGAACCCCGCGACTCGCGGGGTTTGCTGCTTTAAATACCGCAACTCGCGGAGTTTCTCTGACGCCACCGACAGAAACCCTAAACTGCATTAATTACGGGGTATTTATTAATTATTATTATTATAAACCCTAATTACCTATTAATATTATAATTAGTTTTATTTTAAAGTTTCTTTTTATTTAATTTGTTTTATTTAGTTAAATTAGTTTAATTAAATTGTAAAATTAATAGTTTTAATAAATAAATAATATAAAAATAATATTTTTATAAAAATTGTACTTTTTACAACTTTTTGTATATTTTTATATTTTGTCCCTTTTTAATCGTTTTAGCGTAATATTTGTATATTTAGCTCATATTTAGTTTTAAACTTAGTTTTTGCCATAGTTATTTTTTTACTTCTAGATTTTTAGGCTTTGCCGTAGAATTCCTTAAGTGTTTTTTCTTTAGAATAAGATTTAGGTGCTTTAGAATTTTATGACGCCTTTTTAAGTTTTAGTTTCTTTTTAAGTTATTTCCATTTGGGATATAGTTTTACTTGTAAGCTTTAATATTTTTAGACACCTTTTACCTACGTATCAATTATCATTCCAATTAGTAATCTCAATTTGCGATTATAATTTTAAGTTAGTTGTAGTAATAAGGTTAGGTTAGTCAAGTACTTTTAAGTTTTATAAGTTTCTTTAATTTTTCCGTCACCTTTTATTTTTCAACCATTTTTCCTTTTCCGACGAACTCTTTTTCTTTCTTATTTCTCGCTATTCTAGTTTTTAGGACATAGATTTTTATTCTACTTCTTATCTAATTTTCTTAAAATTACGAAAATTTATTTTAAGTGGTTAAATTGATAGACATCAAAATTTTCTGGTTCATAGTAATAGTTGGATTTGTACGTGGACCGGGTTATTGGAGCCAAACAGTCCTCAATTATATTGAGACCAAACGAATCCTGCCCCTCTGCTGCATCTTTTGGCTATTCAAAACGTGGGCAAAATCAGAAAAGTCTATTAATTGAATAACTTATTATAATTTTTCTTTCCTTTTAAAAACTAATAGGATATTCAGTGAATGCACCGAGCAAGACGATCACCACCTTTTGTACGTTCACCACCTGTAACTAGATCAAGACATTTAGCAAATATAACCGCCGTTGATTTTTCTTTAGAATCATCATCCAGTCGACCAAGTACTTCAGTTCAAATTTCCGATAATCCATTTTTTGAACCCGACCTCACAATTGAGAATCCGGAGAATATTCAGGAACGGTTCGTAGATCCTGAACCATTAAACTTTCCTCCGGAACCACCAATCATTCAAACAGAGATTGTTGAGGAACGAACCATTAAATCAGAATCCTCTAGTGATTCCGATTCAACAAATTCAATTATGGAGAATCTGGAACCTTTAAGTATGGAAGACCGAATGAGAGCTAAACGCACTGGCCAAGGTCACGCAATTACTCATCCAGACATTAATGCGCCAGATTATGAAATCAAAGGACAAATTCTACACATGGTGACTAATCAATGCCAATTTAGCGGTGCGCCGAAGGAAGATCCAAATGAACATCTACGTACCTTTAATAGGATCTGCACACTATTTAAAATCCGAGAAGTGGAGGATGAACAGATATATCTCATGTTATTTCCCTGGACTTTAAAGGGAGAAGCCAAAGATTGGTTGGAATCGTTACCTGAAGGGGCGATCGATACATGGGATGTTTTAGTTGACAAATTTCTTAAACAATTCTTTCCTGCATCTAAAGCCGTAAGACTTCAAGCAGAAATTGTTACGTTCACACAGAAACCAAATGAAACTCTATATGAGGCGTGGACTAGATATGGAAAGTTATTAAGAGGATGTCCGCAACATGGTTTATGTAGTGACCCGAACTTTTCCATGTTTATATATATTAATTGAGATTGATATTTACATGATTAAATGTTTCCAACATGTTAAGCAATCAAACTTGTTAAGACTTGATTAATTGAAATATGTTTCATATAGACAATTGACCACCCAAGTTGACCGGTGATTCACGAACGTTAAAACTTGTAAAAACTATACAATGACATATATATGGTTATATATATAGTTAGAATGTTTTTATTATAAGTATGTATCTCATTAGGTATTTTAACAATGAGTTATATACATAAAAATGAGACTATTAATTTAAGAAACTCGAAAACGATATATATAACGATTATCGTTATAACAACGTCTTACTAGGTACATATGAATCATATTAAGATATTGAAACACTTGGTTAATTATGTTAAATGATAAGTAAATATATTATTAAGTGTATTAACAATGAAATACATATGTAAAAATAAGACTACTAACTTAATGATTTCGAAACGAGACATATATGTAACGATTATCGTTGTAACGACATTTAACTGTATATACATCATACTAAGATATATTATATATCATAATATCATGATAATATAATAATTTAACATCTCATTTTTTATAATAAACAATGGGTTAACAACATTCAACAAGATCGTTAACCTAAAGGTTTCAAAACAACATTTACACGTAACGACTAACGATGACTTAACGACTCAGTTAAAATGTATATACATGTAGTGTTTTAATATGTATTCATACACTTTTGAAAGACTTCAAGACACTTATCAAAATACTTCTACTTAACAAAAATGCTTACAATTACATCCTCGTTCAGTTTCATCAACAATTCTACTCGTATGCACCCGTATTCGTACTCGTACAATACACAGCTTTTAGATGTATGTACTATTGGTATATACACTCCAATGATCAGCTCTTAGCAGCCCATGTGAGTCACCTAACACATGTGGGAACCATCATTTGGCAACTAGCATGAAATATCTCATAAAATTACAAAAATATGAGTAATCATTCATGACTTATTTACATGAAAACAAAATTACATATCCTTTATATCTAATCCATACACCAACGACCAAAAACACCTACAAACACTTTCATTCTTCAATTTTCTTCATCTAATTGATCTCTCTCAATTTCTATCTTCAAGTTCTAAGTTTTCTTCATATATTTTACAAGTTCTAGTTACATAAAATCAAGAATACTTTCAAGTTTGCTAGCTCACTTCCAATCTTGTAAGGTGATCATCCAACCTCAAGAAATCTTTGTTTCTTACAGTAGGTTATCATTCTAATACAAGGTAATAATCATATTCAAACTTTGGTTCAATTTCTATAACTATGACAATTTTATTTCAAGTGATGATCTTACTTGAACTTGTTTTCGTGTCATGATTCTGCTTCAAGAACTTCGAGCCATCCAAGGATCCGTTGAAGCTAGATCCATTTTTCTCTTTTCCAGTAGGTTTATCCAAGGAACTTAAGGTAGTAATGATGTTCATAACATCGTTCGATTCATACATATAAAGCTATCTTATTCGAAGGTTTAAACTTGTAATCACTAGAACATAGTTTAGTTAATTCTAAACTTGTTCGCAAACAAAAGTTAATCCTTCTAACTTGACTTTTAAAATTAACTAAACACATGTTCTATATCTATATGATATGCTAACTTAATGATTTAAAACCTGGAAACACGAAAAACACCGTAAAACCGGATTTACGCCGTCGTAGTAACACCGCGGGCTGTTTTGGGTTAGTTAATTAAAAACTAAGATAAACTTTGATTTAAAAGTTGTTATTCTGAGAAAATGATTTTTATTATGAACATGAAACTATATCCAAAAATTATGGTTAAACTCAAAGTGGAAGTATGTTTTCTAAAATGGTCATCTAGACGTCGTTCTTTCGACTGAAATGACTACCTTTACAAAAACGACTTGTAACTTATTTTTCCGACTATAAACCTATACTTTTTCTGTTTAGATTCATAAAATAGAGTTCAATATGAAACTATAGCAATTTGATTTACTCAAAACGGATTTAAAATGAAGAAGTTATGGGTAAAACAAGATTGGATAATTTTTCTCATTTTAGCTACGTGAAAATTGGTAACAAATCTATTCCAACCATAACTTAATCAACTTGTATTGTATATTATGTAATCTTGAGATACCATAGACACGTATACAATGTTTCGACCTATCATGTCGACACATCTATATATATTTCGGAACAACCATAGACACTCTATATGTGAATGTTGGAGTTAGCTATACAGGGTTGAGGTTGATTCCAAAATATATATAGTTTGAGTTGTGATCAATACTGAGATACGTATACACTGGGTCGTGGATTGATTCAAGATAATATTTATCGATTTATTTCTGTACATCTAACTGTGGACAACTAGTTGTAGGTTACTAACGAGGACAGCTGACTTAATAAACTTAAAACATCAAAATATATTAAAAGTGTTGTAAATATATTTTGAACATACTTTGATATATATGTATATATTGTTATAGGTTCGTGAATCAACCAGTGGCCAAGTCTTACTTCCCGACGAAGTAAAAATCTGTGAAAGTGAGTTATAGTCCCACTTTTAAAATCTAATATTTTTGGGATGAGAATACATGCAGGTTTTATAAATGATTTACAAAATAGACACAAGTACGTGAAACTACATTCTATGGTTGAATTATCGAAATCGAATATGCCCCTTTTTATTAAGTCTGGTAATCTAAGAATTAGGGAACAGGCACCCTAATTGACGCGAATCCTAAAGATAGATCTATTGGGCCTAACAAACCCCATCCAAAGTACCGGATGCTTTAGTACTTCGAAATTTATATCATATCCGAAGGGTGTCCCGGAATGATGGGGATATTCTTATATATGCATCTTGTTAATGTCGGTTACCAGGTGTTCACCATATGAATGATTTTTATCTCTATGTATGGGGTGTGTATTGAAATATGAAATCTTGTGGTCTATTATTATGATTTGATATATATAGGTTAAACCTATAACTCACCAACATTTTTGTTGACATTTTAAGCATGTTTATTCTCAGGTGATTATTAAGAGCTTCCGCTGTCGCATACTTAAATAAGGACGAGATTTGGAGTCCATGCTTGTACGATATTGTGTAAAAACTGCATTCAAGAAACTTATTTTGTTGTAACATATTTGTATTGTAAACCATTATGTAATGGTCGTGTGTAAACAGGATATTTTAGATTATCATTATTTGATAATCTACGTAAAGCTTTTTAAACCTTTATTGATGAAATAAAGGTTATGGTTTGTTTTAAAATGAATGCAGTCTTTGAAAAACGTCTCATATAGAGGTCAAAACCTCGCAACGAAATCAATTAATATGGAACGTTTTTAATCAATAAGAACGGGACATTTCAGTTGGTATCCGAGCGTTGGTCTTAGAGAACCAGAATTTTGCATTAGTGTGTCTTATCGAGTTTGTTAGGATGCATTAGTGAGTCTGGACTTCGACCGTGTTTACTTGAAAAATGATTGCTTAACAAATTTTGTTGGAAACTATATATTTTTAACATGTGAATATTATGTGATATATTAATCTCTTAACGCGTTTGATATTATGTGATAGATGTCTACCTCTAGAACAAGTCCCATTGACTCACCTAATAATAATGAAGAGTCAAATGTAAATTGGAATGATTCGTGGACTGATTCACAAGTTCCCGAAGAGGAACCGGAAGAAGAGTCGGAACCGGAAGAAGAATCGGAACCTGAAGAAGAATCGGAACCGGATGAAGAAATAGAACCGGTGGGGGAAATAATAAAACGGTTAAGTAAAAGAAAATCCTCAACCAACCGACCAAAGTTAATTATGGTCAATGGTGTTTCCGCCAAGGAAGCAAAATATTGGGAGGATTACCAATTCTCCGATGAATCGGATTCCGACGAGAATTCCGATGATGTTATAGAAATTACCCCAACTGAATTTAAAAAGACAAAAGAAAATAATAAGGAAAAGGGCATAAAAATAGAGAAATCTAATTCCAACCCCGATGAACTTTATATGTATCGTCAACCCCCGAAGTCCTTAAGTTGTAACAATGACCCGGGAACCTCTAAACCACCAGGTTTTTCTAAACCAATGTGGACAACGACGGCTCGTATTAGGGGAACATCATATATCCCTAGAAACTTGGCAAAACGATCCAAAACCGAAGAAGAAGAAACAAGCGAGTCGGAATAAGATAGTTGTATTCGTGTGGTGTAATATATGTAATATAGTGTGCTTATGCTTTATGATATATGTAAAAATTGCTTGTATTAATAAGTATTTTTTTTATGAATCTAACTCTTGTCTATTTTACAGTTTAAAAACACAAAATGGATAGACAACCCAATAATTTAAGAGACCTACCCGGAGACATGATTGATGAAATCTTGTCTAGAGTCGGTCAGAATTCCTCGGCACAACTATTTAAGGCGAGATCAGTTTGTAAGACATTCGAAGAACGTTCCAAGAATGTCTTGGTTTATAAGAGACTTTCGTTTGAAAGATGGGGGATATCACATTGGGAAACCCATAAGTTACGATGTGTTTACTTTGACGCATATATTGCGGGGAACCCAAATGCTATTTTACGCAACGGGTTAAGAAATTATTTTGACTCAATATATCCGAATATTGGACTTCGTGATTTAGAAAAAGCGGCTAACATGCAACATAAAGAAGCATGTTATGCTTACGGATTAGTAATGTTCGCTTCTCACCAAAGTGAGAACAAGAACATCGGGCTACAACTATTAAACAAAACGTTTCCACAAGTGACGGAGTCGGTAATTGGGGTAAGAAATGAGGTTTTTAGATTGTTACGAGACTGTTGGACATTACGTAACCCTCATCCCTTTGACGACATTACAACACGCTGTCTTATCAACGGCCATAACGGTTATGTTCCACAAGACCAAGGATGGGAAGTAGTCCTAGTAAAACCAGAATGCATGACTTGTTTCTGGACGTATGAATTACGTGTCTTTATTGCCTTTGCTGAACGACTTGTGTACTAGCTAGAATTATCTTCACAACTATCTTGTATCAAAGTTATTGTGTGCTATATTTCATGCTTTATGTAAAATAAGCGGTATTGTAAGTTTGTAAAATATTATATAAAAGTTTGAACGCGAAATATTATTATAATCAGTTTTTCATATAGAATTGTAGTAGTTGAATTGTATATTAGCTACTAAGTATGAACTTAACGGGTAGGTACTACCCGAATTTAAACTTATAAAACGCTAATATGAAGAAAAAGCTTTTATAAATGAGTTCATATTATGCTACGAAATACTATTAACTACTCTTAATATTCTGTATGATTAACTTGTTCCATTTGACTATTTTGAAGGAAATGGCACCGACTACTCGACACACCGTGAATATGAATGAAGAGGAATTCCGTACTTTTCTAGCTTCAAACATAGCCGCAGTACAGGCTGCGCTACATACCAACAATAACCTTGGATCTAGCAGTACAGGAAATCGTGTAGGATGCACCTACAAAGAATTCACTGCCTGCAAACCTTTGGAATTTGATGGAACCGAAGGACCGATCGGATTGAAACGGTGGACCGAAAAGGTCGAATCGGTGTTTGCCATAAGTAAGTGTACTGAAGAGGACAAAGTGAAGTACGCTACGCATACCTTCACAGGTTCTGCGTTAACATGGTGGAATACCTATCTAGAGCAAGTGGGACAAGACGATGCGTACGCACTACCGTGGTCAGCATTCAAGCACTTGATGAACGAGAAGTACCGTCCCAGAACCGAGGTCAATAAGCTCAAGACAGAACTTAGAGGGTTACGAACCCAAGGATTTGATATTACCACGTACGAAAGACGATTCACAGAATTGTGCCTATTGTGTCCGGGAGCATTCGAAGATGAGGAAGAGAAGATCGGCGCGTTTGTGAAAGGATTACCGGAAAGAATCCAAGAAGATATAAGTTCACACGAGCCCGCCTCCATACAACAGGCATGTAGAATGGCTCACAAACTAGTGAACCAGATTGAAGAAAGAATTAAAGAACAGACTACTGAAGAGGCCAATGTGAAGCAAGTCAAAAGAAAGTGGGAGGAAAACGGTGATAAGAATCACCAATACAACAACAACAGCAATTACAACAATAATCGCAACAATTATCCCAACAATCGCAACATCAATCACAACTACAACAAACGGCCCAACAATAACAACAACAGCAACTACAACAATCATCCCAACAACAATAATAACCGCAACAACAACAACAATCAGAAGCAGCTATGCCAAAGGTGTGAAAAGTATCACTCGGGGTTCTGCACCAAATTTTGCAACAAGTGTAAAAGAAATGGTCATAGCGCGGCGAAGTGTGAGGTCTACGGACCAGGGGTTAATAGAACGAAAGGAACAAATGGTGTCGGAACGAGTAATGGCGGAGCAAGTAGTGTCGGAGCAAGTTATGCCAATGTAGTTTGTTATAAATGTGGAAAACCGGGCCACATTATTAGAAATTGCCTGAACCAGGAGAACACGAATGGACAAGGCCGCGGAAGAGTTTTCAATATTAATGCGGCAGAGGCACAGGAAGACCCGGAGCTTGTTACGGGTACGTTTCTTATTGACAATAAATCTGCCTACGTTTTATTTGATTCGGGTGCGGATAGAAGCTATATGAGTAGAGATTTTTGTGCTAAATTAAGTTGTCCATTGACGCCTTTGGATAGTAAATTTTTACTCGAATTAGCAAATGGTAAATTAATTTCAGCAGATAATATATGTCGGAATCGAGAAATTAAACTGGTTAGCGAAACATTTAAGATTGACTTAATACCAGTAGAGTTAGGGAGTTTTGATGTGATAATCGGTATGGACTGGTTGAAAGAAGTGAAAGCAGAGATCGTTTGTTACAAAAATGCAATTCGCATTATACGAGAAAAAGGAAAACCCTTAATGGTGTACGGAGAAAAGGGCAACACGAAGCTACATCTTATTAGTAATTTGAAGGCACAAAAACTAATAAGAAAAGGTTGCTATGCTGTTCTAGCACACGTCGAGAAAGTATAAACTGAAGAAAAGAGCATCAATGATGTTCCCATTGCAAAAGAATTTCCCGATGTATTTCCGAAAGAATTACCGGGACTACCTCCACATCGATCTGTTGAATTTCAAATAGATCTTGTACCAGGAGCTGCACCAATAGCTCGTGCTCCTTATAGACTCGCACCCAGCGAGATGAAAGAACTGCAAAGCCAACTGCAAGAACTATTAGAACGTGGTTTCATTCAACCAAGCACATCACCATGGGGAGCTCCTGTTTTGTTCGTCAAGAAGAAAGATGGTACATTCAGGTTGTGTATCGACTACCGAGAGTTGAACAAACTTACCATCAAGAACCGCTACCCACTACCGAGAATCGACGACTTATTTGATCAACTACAAGGCTCGTCTGTTTATTCAAAGATTGACTTACGTTCCGGGTATCATCAAATGCGGGTGAAAGAAGATGATATTCCAAAGACTGCTTTCAGAACACGTTACGGTCATTACGAGTTTATGGTCATGCCGTTTGGTTTAACTAATGCACCAGCTGTGTTCATGGACCTTATGAACCGAGTGTGTGGACCATACATTGACAAGTTTGTCATTGTTTTCATTGATGACATACTTATTTACTCAAAAAATGACCAAGAACACGGTGAACATTTGAGAAAGGTGTTAGAAGTATTGAGGAAGGAAGAATTGTATGCTAAGTTTTCAAAGTGTGCATTTTGGTTGGAAGAAGTTCAATTCCTCGGTCACATAGTGAACAAAGAAGGTATTAAGGTGGATCCGGCAAAGATAGAAACTGTTGAAAAGTGGGAAACCCCGAAAACTCCGAAACACATACGCCAGTTTTTAGGACTAGCTGGTTACTACAGAAGGTTCATCCAAGACTTTTCCAGAATAGCAAAACCCTTGACTGCATTAACGCATAAAGGGAAGAAATTTGAATGGAATGATGAACAAGAGAAAGCGTTTCAGTTATTGAAGAAAAAGCTAACTACGGCACCTATATTGTCATTGCCTGAAGGGAATGATGATTTTGTGATTTATTGTGACGCATCAAAGCAAGGTCTTGGTTATGTATTAATGCAACGAACGAAGGTGATTGCTTATGCGTCTAGACAATTGAAGATTCACGAACAAAATTATACGACGCATGATTTGGAATTAGGCGCGGTTGTTTTTGCATTAAAGACTTGGAGGCACTACTTATATGGGGTCAAAAGTATTATATATACCGACCACAAAAGTCTTCAACATATATTTAATCAGAAACAACTGAATATGAGGCAGCGTAGGTGGATTGAATTATTGAATGATTACGACTTTGAGATTCGTTACCACCCGGGGAAGGCAAATGTGGTAGCCGATGCCTTGAGCAGGAAGGACAGAGAACCCATTCGAGTAAAATCTATGAATATAATGATTCATAATAACCTTACTACTCAAATAAAGGAGGCGCAACAAGGAGTTTTAAAAGAGGGAAATTTAAAGGATGAAATACCCAAGGGATCGGAGAAGCATCTTAATATTCGGGAAGACGGAACCCGGTATAGGGCTGAAAGGATTTGGGTACCAAAATTTGGAGATATGAGAGAAATGGTACTTAGAGAAGCTCATAAAACCAGATACTCAATACATCCTGGAACGGGGAAGATGTACAAGGATCTCAAGAAACATTTTTGGTGGCCGGGTATGAAAGCCGATGTTGCTAAATACGTAGGAGAATGTTTGACGTGTTCTAAGGTCAAAGCTGAGCATCAGAAACCATCAGGTCTACTTCAACAACCCGAAATCCCAGAATGGAAATGGGAAAACATTACCATGGATTTCATCACTAAATTGCCAAGGACTGCAAGTGGTTTTGATACTATTTGGGTAATAGTTGATCGTCTCACCAAATCAGCACACTTCCTGCCAATAAGAGAAGATGACAAGATGGAGAAGTTAGCACGACTGTATTTGAAGGAAGTCGTCTCCAGACATTGAATACCAATCTCTATTATCTCTGATAGGGATGGCAGATTTATTTCAAGATTCTGGCAGACATTACAGCAAGCATTAGGAACTCGTCTAGACATGAGTACTGCCTATCATCCACAAACTGATGGGCAGAGCGAAAGGATGATACAAATGCTTGAAGACATGCTACGAGCATGTGTTATTGATTTCAGAAACAGTTGGGATCGACATCTACCGTTGGCAGAATTTTCCTACAACAACAGCTACCATTCAAGCATTGAGATGGCGCCGTTTGAAGCACTTTATGGTAGAAAGTGCAGGTCTCCGATTTGTTGGAGTGAAGTGGGGGATAGACAGATTACGGGTCCGGAGATTATACAAGAAACTACCGAGAAGATCATCCAAATTCAACAACGGTTGAAAACCGCCCAAAGTCGACAAAAGAGCTACGCTGACATTAAAAGAAAAGATATAGAATTTGAAATTGGAGAGATGGTCATGCTTAAAGTTGCACCTTGGAAAGGCGTTGTTCGATTTGGTAAACGAGGGAAATTAAATCCAAGGTATATTGGACCATTCAAGATTATTGATCGTGTCGGACCAGTAGCTTACCGACTTGAGTTACCTCAACAACTCGCGGCTGTACATAACACTTTCCACGTCTCGAATTTGAAGAAATGTTTTGCTAAAGAAGATCTCACTATTCCGTTAGATGAAATCCAAATCAACGAAAAACTTCAATTCATCGAAGAACCCGTCGAAATAATGGATCGTGAGGTTAAAAGACTTAAGCAAAACAAGATACCAATTGTTAAGTTTCGATGGAATGCTCGTAGAGGACCCGAGTTCACCTGGGAGCGTGAAGATCAGATGAAGAAGAAATACCCGCATCTATTTCCAGAAGATTCGTCAACACCTTCAACAGCTTAAAATTTCGGGACGAAATTTATTTAACGGGTAGGTACTGTAGTGACCCGAACTTTTCCATGTTTATATATATTAATTGAGATTGATATTTACATGATTAAATGTTTCCAACATGTTAAGCAATCAAACTTGTTAAGACTTGATTAATTGAAATATGTTTCATATAGACAATTGACCACCCAAGTTGATCGGTGATTCACGAACGTTAAAACTTGTAAAAACTATACAATGACATATATATGGTTATATATATAGTTAGAATGTTTTTATTATAAGTATGTGTCTCATTAGGTATTTTAACAATGAGTTATATACATAAAAATGAGACTATTAATTTAAGAAACTCGAAAACGATATATATAACGATTATCGTTATAACAACGTCTTACTAGGTACATATGAATCATATTAAGATATTGATACACTTGGTTAATTATGTTAAATGATAAGTAAATATATTATTAAGTGTATTAACAATGAAATACATATGTAAAAATAAGACTACTAACTTAATGATTTCGAAACGAGACATATATGTAACGATTATCGTTGTAACGACATTTAACTGTATATACATCATACTAAGATATATTATATATCATAATATCATGATAATATAATAATTTAACATCTCATTTTTTATAATAAACAATGGGTTAACAACATTCAACAAGATCGTTAACCTAAAGGTTTCAAAACAACATTTACACGTAACGACTAACGATGACTTAACGACTCAGTTAAAATGTATATACATGTAGTGTTTTAATATGTATTCATACACTTTTGAAAGACTTCAAGACACTTATCAAAATACTTCTACTTAACAAAAATGCTTACAATTACATCCTCGTTCAGTTTCATCAACAATTCTACTCGTATGCACCCGTATTCGTACTCGTACAATACACAGCTTTTAGATGTATGTACTATTGGTATATACACTCCAATGATCAGCTCTTAGCAGCCCATGTGAGTCACCTAACACATGTGAGAACCATCATTTGGCAACTAGCATGAAATATCTCATAAAATTACAAAAATATGAGTAATCATTCATGACTTATTTACATGAAAACAAAATTACATATCCTTTATATCTAATCCATACACCAACGACCAAAAACACCTACAAACACTTTCATTCTTCAATTTTCTTCATCTAATTGATCTCTCTCAAGTTCTATCTTCAAGTTCTAAGTGTTCTTCATATATTTTACAAGTTCTAGTTACATAAAATCAAGAATACTTTCAAGTTTGCTAGCTCACTTCCAATCTTGTAAGGTGATCATCCAACCTCAAGAAATCTTTGTTTCTTACAGTAGGTTATCATTCTAATACAAGGTAATAATCATATTCAAACTTTGGTTCAATTTCTATAACTATGACAATCTTATTTCAAGTGATGATCTTACTTGAACTTGTTTTCGTGTCATGATTCTGCTTCAAGAACTTCGAGCCATCCAAGGATCCGTTGAAGCTAGATCCATTTTTCTCTTTTCCAGTAGGTTTATCCAAGGAACTTAAGGTAGTAATGATGTTCATAACATCGTTCGATTCATACATATAAAGCTATCTTATTCGAAGGTTTAAACTTGTAATCACTAGAACATAGTTTAGTTAATTCTAAACTTGTTCGCAAACAAAAGTTAATCCTTCTAACTTGACTTTTAAAATCAACTAAACACATGTTCTATATCTATATGATATTCTAACTTAATGATTTAAAACCTGGAAACACGAAAAACACCGTAAAACCGGATTTACGCCGTCGTAGTAACACCGCGGGCTGTTTTGGGTTAGTTAATTAAAAACTATGATAAACTTTGATTTAAAAGTTGTTATTCTGAGAAAATGATTTTTATTATGAACATGAAACTATATCCAAAAATTATGGTTAAACTCAAAGTGGAAGTATGTTTTCTAAAATGGTCATCTAGACGTCGTTCTTTCGACTGAAATGACTACCTTTACAAAAACGACTTGTAACTTATTTTTCCGACTATAAACCTATACTTTTTCTGTTTAGATTCATAAAATAGAGTTCAATATGAAACCATAGCAATTTGATTCACTCAAAACTGATTTAAAATGAAGAAGTTATGGGTAAAACAAGATTGGATAATTTTTCTCATTCTAGCTACGTGAAAATTGGTAACAAATCTATTCCAACCATAACTTAATCAACTTGTATTGTATATTATGTAATCTTGAGATACCATAGACACGTATACAATGTTTCGACCTATCATGTCGACATATCTATATATATTTCGGAACAACCATAGACACTCTATATGTGAATGTTGGAGTTAGCTATACAGGGTTGAGGTTGATTCCAAAATATATATAGTTTGAGTTGTGATCAATACTGAGATACGTATACACTGGGTCGTGGATTGATTCAAGATAATATTTATCGATTTATTTCTGTACATCTAACTGTGGACAACTAGTTGTAGGTTACTAACGAGGACAGCTGACTTAATAAACTTAAAACATCAAAATATATTAAAAGTGTTGTAAATATATTTTGAACATACTTTGATATATATGTATATATTGTTATAGGTTCGTGAATCAACCAGTGGCCAAGTCTTACTTCCCGACGAAGTAAAAATCTGTGAAAGTGAGTTATAGTCCCACTTTTAAAATCTAATATTTTTGGGATGAGAATACATGCAGGTTTTATAAATGATTTACAAAATAGACACAAGTACGTGAAACTACATTCTATGGTTGAATTATCGAAATCGAATATGCCCCTTTTTATTAAGTCTGGTAATCTAAGAATTAGGGAACAGACACCCTAATTGACGCGAATCCTAAAGATAGATCTATTGGGCCTAACAAACCCCATCCAAAGTACCGGATGCTTTAGTACTTCGAAATTTATATCATATCCGAAGGGTGTCCCGGAATGATGGGGATATTCTTATATATGCATCTTGTTAATGTCGGTTACCAGGTGTTCACCATATGAATGATTTTTATCTCTATGTATGGGGTGTGTATTGAAATATGAAATCTTGTGGTCTATTATTATGATTTGATATATATAGGTTAAACCTATAACTCACCAACATTTTTGTTGACGTTTTAAGCATGTTTATTCTCAGGTGATTATTAAGAGCTTCCGCTGTCGCATACTTAAATAAGGACGAGATTTGGAGTCCATGCTTGTACGATATTGTGTAAAAACTGCATTCAAGAAACTTATTTTGTTGTAACATATTTGTATTGTAAACCATTATGTAATGGTCGTGTGTAAACAGGATATTTTAGATTATCATTATTTGATAATCTACGTAAAGCTTTTTAAACCTTTATTGATGAAATAAAGGTTATGGTTTGTTTTAAAATGAATGCAGTCTTTGAAAAACGTCTCATATAGAGGTCAAAACCTCGCAACGAAATCAATTAATATGGAACGTTTTTAATCAATAAGAACGGGACATTTCAGTTTAGACACCTGTCAAATAGTACAAATATTCTACCAAGGATGCGACATCACTACAAGGAAAGACATAGATATAGCAGCTGGTGGTTCTATTATGAAGAAAACCGAAACTGATGCTTACAAAATTATTGATAACACTGCTTCCCACTCACATGAGTGGCACCAAGAAAAAGACATCGTTAGATCATCTAAAGCAGCTAGAGCCGATTCTAGCCATGACTTAGATTCCATTTCCGCAAAGATAGATGCTGTGGAGAGACGAATGGAAAAGATGACTAAAGATATTCACTCAATACGAATTAGTTGTGAGCAGTGTGGAGGACCACATTTGACAAAGGATTGTCTCAATATTGAATTAACAATGGAACAAAGAGAGAATATTTCATACATAAACCAAAGGCCTGGAAATAATTATCAGAATAATTATCAACCGCCAAGACCGATTTTGATGATGTAGCGTGAGGGTACGAAATAGTATTATTTTTAATACAAAATACTACAAAATATGACACAAGTTTTATTAATTTATGGATGGGATATACCTAAACCTTGCTACAACACTATAGGCAGTGTACCTAATCGTAGAGTAGTGTAGTTTTTAGTAAGTCCGGTTCGTTCCACAGGGAGCTGGTGATACTTACTATATTTTTAACTATATTTATATAAAATATATATAATTATATAAGTAGTAATATTATTATAAAAGGGGGGTTTTACCGTTTAATGACCGGTTTGTCGATTCTATATTTTAAGCGTAAAGATAAATGACGATAATTAAAGTGCGTAAAATAATGACAATAAATAAAATGACAGTAAATAAAATTGCGAGTAATAAAATGACAGTAAATAAAGATACGATGAGAAATATAATAAAAGAATTATGCTTATTTAAACTTCCGTAATCATGATGTTTGACGTGTTGATTTTAATTTATTACCATGGGTTAATTGTCCTTTGTCCTGGTTTATTTGATACGTCTATCTGGTTTTTGTCCATAATAGTCCATCGGTCATAAAAATAAAGTGCGAGTATCCTCGTCAAATTACCCTTATACCCGAAGTCAAATATTCCAACTGATTAAGGATTTAAACTGTGACGCAGTTATCACTTCTGTCAACAATTACACCAGTTATCACTGTATGTAATCCACCCCTGTTTTAATTAGTTTATGAATATTAATTCATCCACTTGATCAGAATGAATAATCAATTACCCAACCCAATTGATTAATTAAATGATTATAACAGATTCCATATGAACATCACTAAATAGGACAACCATAATCATTATTAATTATTAGGTTAATTAATTTGAAGATAGGTTCGACAGACTCCAATGAGTTGTCACTCAATTAGACAATACCCCCCATCTATTAATAGTCAATAGTTCAATTTCCACAAGTGTCGGTCTTTTGCCCAAACCTTAATTATGGTCCAAAGTTCAATAACCCCTTCTTAATATTTTAGCCCAACATCACGATTACTTCGGCTCAAATAAGCATAATAATAACTTAGTTACGATACATTAATGTAAAAAGGTTGAACATAACTTACAATGATTAAAAATAGCGTAGCGTTACACGGACAGAATTTCGACTTACACACTCAAACGATCTCTATCATAAATCTTATTATTATCATAATTTAAAATTAAAATTAAGATTATTGTTATATCTTATTAAGTTAACATTATGATAGAGATATAGAATATAGATATTGATAATTGATATTGATAAATAAGAAAAAGATAGAAAAAGGTGTGTTTTTACATTACGATTACAAAGCCTTTTATAGGCGAATTTAGAAATTGAATTTTCACTTATGACCCCTGAACTATGCTCAATTAACAACTTTTTATTATTTAATATTATTCTTATTATGAATTATTTAAATATTATATTTTATTCTTGTGCATAGTTGACTCGTAATTTTTACACCGTTGCGTCGAGCGTTGAGAGTTGACTCTGGTCCCGGTTCCGGATTTTCGAACGTCCTTGCGTACAATTTTATATTTTGTACTTTGCGTTTTGTAACTTGTACTCTTGTCATTTTTAGACGTTCCTCATCAATAATTTGAACCTTTTTGATTGTATCTTGTACTTTTGAGCTTTTTGGACCTTTTTGTCTTCAATTCGTCGTTTTCGCCTTTTGTCTTCGCACTTATTTAAAATAAACGAATATTACTTGAAAATGGAACAATTGCAACTAAAATCTTGTCTTTCTTGGGGGATTTTTCTATGAAATATATGTTCCTTTTTAGCCTTATCAATATCCCCACACTTGAGCGTTGCTTGTCCTCAAGCAATACAGTCTTGAAATAATATAATACATCACACGAATCACTTCTTTATTCTTCACACTTTGTACATCAGCGATTTTGATAGAGCGGTATAAACAATGATAGTAACGATATGGTTAAAGGTGGGTGTGTCATCCACAGTTGCCTTGGGTTTAGGACAACGACACTTGCAATCAAATAGCCGATTTACTTTCGGTTTCCAAAGCAAAGTGCACATTTGAAAGGCGGTTTATAGTCCCACATGACTATAAAAATTTAGATCCTTTAAGGAAATTGGATCTTTATGAAAACATTTGATCTTTTGAAAATTCAAGCTAGATTTTACCCTAGACAAGTTTTCTGATTTGATCCATCATCGGTGTTGCAAAATATATTTGTGGATCAATATTTTGGCTAAAACTTTTAGGTTCGTGTAATCCACTGCTATCCCGGTATCGGAAAGTACACATCCAGTTTACTTGTTCCGTATATTATCTTTCGGTAAACTACCGTCCGGTTGTAAAGGAAAGCGATGAACAAGAAACTGTTAAGGCAATGTCCCGTGACATGCAGATAATTATGGTCTTTTAACGTGTCGGATGCTAGAACTATCCTTGGTAGGAGCGATAGTAAAGATCATCCTATGATTTTTCGGTCTGGCACAAGGTCCTGTCTCCGACCATGCTATGCAACCACCGTTCTTACGGTTGACACCCGATTTGGTTCAGGTGACCTAATGAATTCCAGGTGAATTCCTAGGATTTTACGTTCAATGGTAATGAACGCATTGAAAATGGGTTTTCAGAAAACAAATCGGTTTGTATTTTTGATCAAAATATTTTCTCGTTCAAGCTCGAGTTTAGATATCATTGAATTCCATGAGTTTGAATTCTCAATCTTTAAGGTCAATCTCAAGGATTGAGTAATATCAGTCTTAAAAGCTGATTTTTAATCTTTAAGGAGATTATCCTTTCTGGGGATCTGGTTCATTAGTCTTATCAAGCTAATTTGCACGGTGCCTCCCCATTGTACGAGATAAATCCTTCTCATGGTTAGGATAAATCTGACCACTTGGCGACCCTGTTTGATGCTGAGGTCCGTGGATTTCCTGCTGATTTTAGAGATGACTTTTCTAGATTTTTCGTCAACCTACAGCTGGTCTGGACGACAACTTCTTGACCTAAATCAAGAAGCGCGTGTCTTTTTCGGAAGACTTTACTTCCTTTTAATGATGGAATTGATTCATCGTGTAGATCCATCTTTCTTTCAAATATATTACAGTAAACCGGGTAAAACTGATTAGTATCATCCAAAACAAAAGTACCTGCAATAATCTTGTACAAAGATATGTGATAGATAATTTTTAATTGAATAACTTGGTACATTCTCCCCACACTTAGTTTCTTTCTTTGCCTTTTTATTCTCCTTTATTCCATTTTAAATGAATTCAAGCATTTTAGGTTGTTTCTCAATTTATGTCCTTTCCGAGGTAACGATAATTTCGGTATTAACACCTAGTTTTCATCGTTCATAAATATGTATAAACATGATTTTGAGTTCATTTAGTTGAAAATTTTTCAAATTTTCACAAAATTTGGCAAATAAACCAAGTATAAACCTGAGAGAATTTATAACCCTTCCCCACACTTAAGATCATGCAATGCCCTCATTTGCATGAAATCAGACTATAATTTAAATTCATGAGGGTGATTAGCGTAGAAAAGTGATTAAAAATACCGAGTTTGCAAACATATTGTTATTTCACATTTGATTTTTTGCGTCTTGTCAAAATCAGTAGCTTTTGCTGAACTTCATGACAGTCTTTGAAAGTGCGCTGTTTTACCCTGTTTTGTACATAAGATAAAATACAAACATATATATATATATATATTTTTGAAGTTTGGTTTATAACCCCACTTTTCAAAAATTTATAAAGTATAATATTTTTGGCATACTTTAAATCAATAAAATTAAAAATAATGATAACAAAATTTGTCGCCCCGCCCTCGGGTAAAGTAATTTCGGCTCAACGACCTAGTCTTCAACTCACGACGAATTTTAAAAATCATATTTTTAACTTAATGAAATAAAGTAAATTTTGTTTTTTAAAATCACAATAAAACATAAATTAAAATGCATATTAATTTCAAATAAAACCTAAAAAAAATAAAAATTCAGAATGGAGGGAGAAAACTAGTTCTTTAGTGTCTGCTAGCGGAAAAGACCAATCGGATTCCATTCTCGGAACTACACGAGAACAGAACAAATAACTTTAGACAGCATTATCTTTTTAGAACATTCGAATCTCCCCACACTTAGGTAGCTGTGGTGTTGAAATTGTGATTAACTTCATTGTCAATTTCTCTTGGTCCATAATCAACTTGCCTATCTGTGACTTTTTCTTTAAGCCAGTGCCCGGCTTCTTCCGTAATATCCCATAATTCAACTAGCTTCGCCCTTTCTTTAGGCGACAGATTGGATACTAACCGGTTACATAACTTAAAGTTCCCCTTACTTCTTGCATCAATAGCCCGTTTAAAAAGTTTCTTCATTGAACTGTTAATAACGGGGTCATCTAATTTCGTATCAACAACGGGGTCCTTTGTTATTGGGTTATCATTAGGTGTTACTTCATTTTTCCCACACTTAGGCGTTTCATTATTGCTAAGCACTGCCGTTGGAGTTGGTAAAACAACATGGTTATTACCAATCGTTTTTATTGGTTCAACGGTTTTGGTTGGTGGAGGTTTAGATTTTCGAATCATAAAGGTGATCGATTTGTCACCACTTTTAAGTGTCATTCTTCCATTTCCTACATCAAATAACGCCCCGGTGAACGCAAAGAATGGCCGACCTAAAATTAGAGGAATGTTTGGGTCCTCTTCTATGTCAATGACAATAAATTCGACTAGAAAGGTTAAATTGCCTACTTGAACGGGTAGGTTGTCAGCAATTCCAACTGGGTGCTTAATGGTTTGATCAAAGAGTCGAACACTCATATCCGTTGGACTTAACTTACCTACACCTAATCTCTTATATAAGGAAAGAGGCATAACACTTACACTTGCACCTAAATCTGCTAGTGCATCATACATGACACAATCACTAAGTAGACAAGGAACAATAAATTCACCCGGATCACCTACTCTTGGTGGAGGTTTTGGTGGAACTGTCTTCATCGGGTTTACTTCTACGGTTTTTGTTTCTTGCACTTTCTTATACTTCTTCTTCTTCTTCTTTCCAATGGTATCACCAACTTTATTACCTATTACTTGCTCATACTCAACTCCTTTTCTTGGAAACGGGATGGGTGATTTATATGGTGCCACCACTGGCTTTACATACTCTGGTGGTGGTGGTGTAACTTCTTCATTGTTACTCACATCTAAAACCTTCCCAACTTCTGGAGCTGGTTTTTCAGAATTTGTTGACACCATGTTAACATTCTCATTCCGAGGATTTACTTCAGTATTACTCGGTAGATTTCCTTGTTCCCTTTCACTCATCAATCTAACAAGAGTACCTACTTGTTTTTCTAGATTCAAAATAGAAGCTTGTTGAGTTATAAATGACTGATCAAACCTCTCATTCGTTTGAGTTTGAGTTTCAATAAATTGTGTTTGAGATTCAACTAGCTTAAATACCACTTCTTCCAGATTTGACTTTTTCTCTTCGGTTTGTTGTGGTGGTTTATACAAGCCAGGTCTTTGTTGATTGAAAGTGTTGTTTTGAGTTGGTTGGTTATTCGGACCTTGTTGGTTATACGAGTTATTGTCGGGTCCTTTTGGATTGTAAAGAATGTTTTGATTTCGATTGAAGTTTGGCCTTGGCGGTTGATAATTATTCTGATAACTATTTTCCAGCCTTTGGTTCATGTAGACAACATTCTCACGTTGTTCCATCGTTTGTTCAATGTGACAGTCTTTCATTAAGTGTGGTCCACCGCATTGCTCACAACTGATTCGTATTGCGTGAATATCTTTATTCATCTTTTCCATTCGTCTTTCGAAAGCATCTATTTTTGCGGAAACGGAATCAAAGTCATGGCTAGAATCGGCTCTAGCCGCTTTAGATGAACGAAAAATATCTTTTTCTTGATGCCACTCATGAGAGTGGGAGGCTGTGTTATCAATAATTTTGTAAGCTTCAGTTGCGGTTTTCTTCATAATGGAACCACCAGCTGTTATGTCGATGTCTTTTCGTGTAGCAACGTTGACACCTTGGTAGAATATTTGTACTATTTGATAAGTGTCTAAACCGTGTTGAGGACATCCTCTCAACATCCTTCCGAATCTTGTCCACGCCTCATATAATGTTTCATTTGGCTTTTGCGCGAACGTAACAATTTTTCCTTGAAGTCTCACGGCTTTAGATGCCGGAAAGAATTGTTTAAGAAATTTTTCAACTAAAACATCCCATGTGTCAATCGCCCCTTCAGGTAACGATTCTAACCAATCTTTGGCTTCTCCCTTTAAAGTCCAGGGAAACAACATGAGATAGATCTGCTCATCTTCCACTTCTCGGATTTTGAATAGTGTACAAATTCTTTTAAACGTACGAAGGTGTTCGTTAGGATCTTCATTCGGTGCACCACTGAATTGGCATTGGTTAGTTACCATGTGTAGAATTTGTCCTTTGATTTCATAATCTGGCGCATTAACTTCTGGCTTAATAATGGCGTGACCTTGGCCCGTGCGTGTGGCTCTCATTCGATCTTCCATACTTAGAGGTTCCGTTACTTCCATAATTGAATTTGTTGAATACGAATCACTAGAGGATTCTGATTTAATGGTTTGTGGCTCAGGAGGAATAATTAGTGGTTCAGGATCTTGGAATTGTCCTTGAATATGCTCCGGGTTCTTAATTGTGAAGTCGGGTTCAAAAGATGGATTATCGGATATTTGAGTTGGAGTTCTTGTTCGACTAGATGACGATTCTAAAGAAAAATCAACGGCGACAATATTTGCTAGATGTCTTGATCGAGTTACAGGTGGTGAACGTATGAAAGGTGGTGAACGTTTTGCTCGGTGCATTCACAGAATATCCTATTAGTTATAAAAATAAGAAAAACTTATATAAGTTGTCCAATCAATAGACTTTTCTGATTTTGCCCACGTTTCGAATAGCCAAAAGATGCAGCAGAGGGGCAGGATTCGTTTGGTCTCAATATAATTGAGTACTGTTTGGCTCCAATAACCCGGTCCACGTACAAATCCAACTATTACTACGAACCAGAAAATTTTGATGTCTATCAATTTAACCACTTAAAATAAATTTTAGTAATTTTAAGAAATTTAGAGAAGAAGTAGAAAAAAATCTAAGTCCTAAAAACTAGAATGGCGAGAAATAAGAAAGAAAAAGATTGCGCGTCGAAAAAGGTCGAAAAATAAAAAGGTCGAAAAATAGGCGTCGAAAAATAAAAATAAGAAAGTAGTGCGAAATACGGCGTCGTAAAATTCTAAAGCACCTAAAACTTAATCTAAGGAATAAGCACTTAAGGGATTTTACGGCAAAGCCTAAAAATTATAGAAGTAAAAATAACTATGGCAAAACTAAACTTAATACTAAAAGTTGCGACTATAGTCTAAAAATCTAAAGGTAATAAAACTAAAAAAAACAATTTTTTTTTTATAGACAAAATCTTAAAAAATAAATTTTTTTTTTTATAATTTTTTTTTTTTTTTACGTTTTTTTTTTTAAAAACGAATTTTTTTTTCTAAAAAAAAAACATTTTTTTTTTTACAATTTTTTTTTTTTTTTTTTTTTAAAATGATATTTTTTACAAATTAATACTTTTTTTTTATAATTATTATTTTTTTTTCAAAACTTTTTTTTTAATTCATTTACTATTCATGAATAGTAAATGAAAAGAAATTAATTAATTTACTATTCACATGAAAGCGACATGATAGAAATTATTAATTACAATTTACATAATATACCCCTGAAGTATTTAATAAATACGACTTTTTAAAACTTTTACGATTCAAAATATATTCTAAAATATTATTATATTATTATATTCTATTTCAATATTATTATATTATTATATTCTATTTCAATATTATTATAATTAAAAATATAGCGTTTTAGCGCTCCCCGGCAGCGGCGCCAAAAACTTGATGATGTAGCGTGAGGGTACGAAATAGTATTATTTTTAATACAAAATACTACAAAATATGACACAAGTTTTATTAATTTATGGATGGGATATACCTAAACCTTGCTACAACACTATAGGCAGTGTACCTAATCGTAGAGTAGTGTAGTTTTTAGTAAGTCCGGTTCGTTCCACAGGGAGCTGGTGATACTTACTATATTTTTAACTATATTTATATAAAATATATATAATTATATAAGTAGTAATATTATTATAAAAGGGGGGTTTTACCGTTTAATGACCGGTTTGTCGATTCTATATTTTAAGCGTAAAGATAAATGACGATAATTAAAGTGCGTAAAATAATGACAATAAATAAAATGACAGTAAATAAAATTGCGAGTAATAAAATGACAGTAAATAAAGATACGATGAGAAATATAATAAAAGAATTATGCTTATTTAAACTTCCGTAATCATGATGTTTGACGTGTTGATTTTAATTTATTACCATGGGTTAATTGTCCTTTGTCCTGGTTTATTTGATACGTCTATCTGGTTTTTGTCCATAATAGTCCATCGGTCATAAAAATAAAGTGCGAGTATCCTCGTCAAATTACCCTTATACCCGAAGTCAAATATTCCAACTGATTAAGGATTTAAACTGTGACGCAGTTATCACTTCTGTCAACAATTACACCAGTTATCACTGTATGTAATCCACCCCTGTTTTAATTAGTTTATGAATATTAATTCATCCACTTGATCAGAATGAATAATCAATTACCCAACCCAATTGATTAATTAAATGATTATAACAGATTCCATATGAACATCACTAAATAGGACAACCATAATCATTATTAATTATTAGGTTAATTAATTTGAAGATAGGTTCGACAGACTCCAATGAGTTGTCACTCAATTAGACAATACCCCCCATCTATTAATAGTCAATAGTTCAATTTCCACAAGTGTCGGTCTTTTGCCCAAACCTTAATTATGGTCCAAAGTTCAATAACCCCTTCTTAATATTTTAGCCCAACATCACGATTACTTCGGCTCAAATAAGCATAATAATAACTTAGTTACGATACATTAATGTAAAAAGGTTGAACATAACTTACAATGATTAAAAATAGCGTAGCGTTACACGGACAGAATTTCGACTTACACACTCAAACGATCTATATCATAAATCTTATTATTATCATAATTTAAAATTAAAATTAAGATTATTGTTATATCTTATTAAGTTAACATTATGATAGAGATATAGAATATAGATATTGATAATTGATATTGATAAATAAGAAAAAGATAGAAAAAGGTGTGTTTTTACATTACGATTACAAAGCCTTTTATAGGCGAATTTAGAAATTGAATTTTCACTTATGACCCCTGAACTATGCTCAATTAACAACTTTTTATTATTTAATATTATTCTTATTATGAATTATTTAAATATTATATTTTATTCTTGTGCATAGTTGACTCGTAATTTTTACACCGTTGCGTCGAGCGTTGAGAGTTGACTCTGGTCCCGGTTCCGGATTTTCGAACGTCCTTGCGTACAATTTTATATTTTGTACTTTGCGTTTTGTAACTTGTACTCTTGTCATTTTTAGACGTTCCTCATCAATAATTTGAACCTTTTTGATTGTATCTTGTACTTTTGAGCTTTTTGGACCTTTGTGTCTTCAATTCGTCGTTTTCGCCTTTTGTCTTCGCACTTATTTAAAATAAACGAATATTACTTGAAAATGGAACAATTGCAACTAAAATCTTGTCTTTCTTGGGGGATTTTTCTATGAAATATATGTTCCTTTTTAGCCTTATCAGATTTACAATCAAAACCAAAATTATAACCGAAATATTCCATACAACAACCAACAAGGTCCTAGCAATCAACAAGTATCCAATAATACTTACAATCAGCAAAGACCTAATTTTCAAAACAAACCACCACAACAAACCGATGATAAAAAGCCGAATTTAGAAGATATGATGACAAAGCTAGTTGAAACTCAAACGCAGTTTTTCACATCTCAAAAACAAACCAATGAACAAAATGCTCAAGCATTTAGAAATCAACAAGCTTCTATTCAAAATCTGGAACAAGAAGTGAGTAACCTAGCAAGGTTAATAGGTGAAAGAAAACCAGGAAGTCTACCTAGTGATACAAATGCTAACCCCCGGAATGAAACAGCTAAAGCTATTACCACAAGAAGTGGTACAACACTTAAACCACCGGAAATACCTATAACTTCTGATGAAGCTATTCCTACTCCACAAGAACCACAAACTGATCAAGATAAGGAAAAAGAACCGGTAGTTGAAAAGGTTAATGAAGATAACACAGTTAAGGATAAACCTTATGTTAAACCATACCAACCACCACTTCCTTACCCGAGTAAAATGAAGAAAGAGAAACTTGAAGCCGAGCAATCCAAATTCTTGGATATGTTTAAACAGATAAATGTAAATCTTCCTTTCATTGATGTGATTTCAGGAATGCCTAGATATGCTAAATTCTTGAAAGATCTAATCTCAAATAGAAAGAAAATGGAAGAACTCTCGGATGTTACTATGAATGCTAATTGTTCAGCAGTGCTGTTGAATAAGATACCAGAAAAACTATCTGATCCAGGAAGTTTCACAATTCCATGTTTTCTGGGTAGTCTTAGTTCAATAGAAGCATTGGCAGACTTAGGTGCTAGTATAAATCTAATGCCATATTCACTATACACTAAACTAGACCTTGGAGAATTGAAACCAACCAAAATAAGCATACAACTAGCCGATAGATCAATAAAATATCCTAGAGGGATAATGGAGAACATGCTAGTTAAAGTTGGTACTTTAGTATTTCCAGTAGATTTTGTTGTTCTGGACATGGAAGAAGATTCTCAAGTTCCTCTCATATTAGGAAGACCATTCTTAAACACGGCTAAAGCAATGATAGACGTGTTCGGTAAGAAATTGACCCTAAGTATAGAGGATGAGAGTGTTACCTTTTCAGTTGATAGAGCAATGCAACAACCACAATCTGCAGATGATACATGTTATTATATTCAAACTATAGATGCACATGCAGAATTATTAGAAGAATTTCCAGAATTACAAGGAACAGGAGAATGTTCTTTAGGAGAAGGTAATGAACCAATTGATGAAGCTGAAATATTAGCTACACTAATAGCTAATGGATATGAACCAACAACAGAAGAAATTCAAATGCTAAAAGAAGAAGACAGATATCGATATAAATCATCGATAGAAGAACCTCCGAAATTAGAATTAAAGCCACTTCCAAACCATTTGGAATACGCTTATTTACATGGTGAATCTGAATTACCTGTAATAATATCGTCTTCTCTTACTGAAAATGAGAAATCACAACTCATTTCTGTGTTGAAAGCTCATAAACCAGCCATTGCATGGAAGATTCATGATATTAAAGGAATAAGTTCTTCGTATTGCACACATAAAATCCTTATGGAAGAAGGTCATAAAACGTATGTGCAACGCCAACGAAGACTAAATCCTAATATGCAAGATGTAGTTAAGAAAGAGATTATTAAACTACTAGATGCAGGTCTAATTTATCCAATTTCTGATAGTCCATGGGTAAGCCCAGTTCAATGCGTACCTAAGAAGGGTGGCATGACTGTCATTACAAATGAGAAAAATGAGCTTATTCCTACTAGGACTGTAACAGGATGGCGTGTATGTATTGATTATAGAAAATTAAATGACACCACCAGAAAAGATCACTTTCCCTTACCTTTCATAGATCAAATGTTGGAAAGATTAGCCGGAAATAGTTACTATTGTTTTCTAGATGGATTTTCCGGATATTTTCAAATTCCAATAGCACCAGAAGATCAAGAGAAAACCACATTCACGTGCCCTTATGGTACTTTTGCTTACAAACACATGCCATTTGGACTTTGCAACGCCCCTGCAACCTTTCAAAGGTGTATGATGGCGATTTTTCACGACATGATAGAAGAATGCATGGAAGTATTCATGGATGACTTTTCAGTCTTCGGTGATACATTTGAATCATGTCTAGTTAATCTGGAACGAATGCTTCTTAGATGCGAACAATCAAATCTAGTACTTAATTGGGAGAAATGCCATTTCATGGTTAAAGAAGGCATCGTTCTTGGACATAAAATTTCAAAAGAAGGAATTGAAGTGGATAGAGCTAAAGTAGATGTAATTGCTAAACTTCCACATCCCACCAATGTTAGAGGAGTTAGGAGTTTTCTAGGGCATGCCAGTTTTTACCGACGTTTCATAAAAGATTTTTCAAAAATTGCCACTCCTATGAATAAACTCCTAGAAAAGGATGCTCCATTCATCTTTTCAGATGAGTGTATCAAATCTTTTAATATTCTTAAAGAAAAACTCACTAATGCGCCGATCATGATCACACCAAATTGGAATCTACCATTTGAACTAATGTGCGATGCAAGTGATTTTGCAATGGGAGCCGTTTTAGGACAAAGGATTGAAAAACGATTTCAACCTATATATTATGCTAGTAAGACGTTACAAGGAGCACAAACGAACTATACAACTACTGAAAAAGAACTCCTTGCTATTGTCTTTGCTTTTGACAAATTTCGATCATATCTCGTTCTAGCAAAAACGGTGGTCTATACCGACCATTCTGCTCTTAGATACCTATTTTCGAAACAAGATGCTAAACCAAGATTAATCCGTTGGATCTTACTCTTACAAGAGTTTGATATTGAAATCCGAGATAAAAGAGGAGCAGAAAATCTCGCCGCTGATCATCTTTCTCGTCTTGAAAATCCCGAATTAGAAGTTCTAAATGAATCAGCCATACAAGACAACTTTCCTGATGAATATCTATTGAAGATAGATTATAAAGAAATTCCATGGTTTGCAGACTATGCAAACTATTTAGTATGTGGATTCCTTGAAAAAGGATTATCGTACCAAAGACGAAAGAAATTCTTCAGTGATATAAAACACTATTTTTGGGAAGATCCACATCTGTTTAAAAGTTGTCCAGACGGAATAATACGCCGATGTGTATTTGGAGATGAAGCTAGTAAAATTTTAAACCATTGTCACACAGGACCAACTAGAGGGCATTATGGGCCTCAACTAACAGCAAGAAAAGCTTATGATGCTGGATTCTATTGGCCTACAATTTACAAAGACGCACACCTTCTTTGCAAATCCTGTGATGCTTGTCAAAGGGCCGGAAAAATAAGTCTACGTGATGAAATGCCACAAAATGTCATCCAAGTATGTGAAGTATTTGACATTTGGGGTATTGACTTTATGGGTCCATTTCCAAAATCTCATAATAATCTATATATACTCGTAGCCATTGATTATGTATCTAAATGGGCGGAAGCACAAGCTCTCCCAACTAACGATGCACGAGTTGTAGTCAATTTTTTAAAACGTCTTTTTGCAAGGTTTGGAACACCGAAAGCTTTAATAAGTGATCGGGGTACTCATTTCTGTAATAATCAACTTGAGAAAGTTCTTAAAAGATATGGAGTAACTCATAAAATCTCCACCGCATATCATCCACAAACAAGTGGACAAGTTGAAAATACCAACCGAGCTTTAAAACGTATTCTAGAGAAAACCGTAGGATCAAATCCGAAGGAATGGTCCATTAAATTGGAGGATGCACTCTGGGCTTTTAGAACAGCCTACAAAACTCCAATTGGAACCACACCTTTTAGACTTGTTTATGGAAAAGCATGTCATCTTCCAGTAGAAATTGAACACAAAGCATTTTGGGCTTTGAAGACATGTAATCTTGATTTACATGAAGCTGGACGTCTAGGATTAAGTCAACTAAACGAATTAGAAGAATTAAGACATGAAGCATACGAAAATTCGTTAATCTATAAAGAAAGAACGAAGAAATGGCATGATAAAAGAATCAGAAGTTCAAAAGAATTTAAAGAAGGAGACAGAGTTCTTCTTTTCAATTCACGATTCAAGCTATTTCCTGGAAAATTGAAATCAAGATGGTCTGGACCATTCATAGTCAAAAGAGTTTTTCCATACGGAACGATAGAATTAATAAATTCAAATGGGATTGAATTTAAAGTTAATGGTCACAGAGTTAAACATTACATACATGGTCCGATGGAAGTCGACAACGAAGTTAATCACAATTTCGACACCACAGCTAACTAAGTGTGGGGAGAATCAAGTCTTTAAAGGATAATATGTATTTCTGTTAGAGTTAGATTGTCTGTTTTCGTGTAGTTCTCAAAAATGGAACCCGGATGGTCTTTCCCTAGCAGACCCTAAAGAACTAGTCTTCTCCCCCCATTCTGAATTTTTATTTTTTTTAGGTTTTTACGAAATGAAGACTGCCTGTGAACTAAACCATGGTCTAATGCTACACGCTTTGATCACTAAACGTAATAATGACACACTACCAAGTGAAATAGTATCAGTAATCAGAGAAAGAATGGACGGAGTTAGAAAAGAATCCAGATGCGAAGATAATAAGTTACAATTTGGTAAAGGAAAATCAAAATCCGCAGCAAAAAGAAGAGCACGGCACCTAGAACGATGTCACAAATGCGGAAAATGGTCACATGGAGGTAAATGTTCAAATAATCAAACCTATTCAAATACCGAATTTGTTACTTTATGCAGAGACGGACCGTTCATATGTTTAGAAGAAAAGACACTGAATGCTCGAGGTTACGCCTATGTAGCTATGGAAAACCAATTAAACCGACTATCTTATGAATGGGATAGATCATATAACTACGAAATCTATTTCACAGGTATGTCTGTACAGTTTTTATTTTTATTTTTAACCTTTTGATAATAAATGCTAATTTGTTCGCTAAAAAGTATTAAATTGGTATTGAATAAAATTAGGTTTGGCGACCGAAATTATTGATATCATTCAAAAATTTATTATATCACTGCGAAATTTAACGTTTATTCTTAAGGTATAAATATCTTTAATCAATCAACCCAAAATATTTCAAAAATTCGTCATGAGTTAAATTAGGTCTTGGAACCGAAATTACTTTATCGAAAAGAGGGGCGCATATTTTTGATAATATTTGATTGATTAAAGTGGGATAAAAAGCCAAAAAGATTTTTAATTTTATTTTTACCATGTTTTTAAAATTAATATTTAAATCTTAAATTAATATTGTAAACTTTGTAAAAACAATATATTTAAAATTGTAAATATTTGAAAAATTAATATAAGTTTGGTGTGAATTTATAATATAAATTTTTAAATTAAATTTGGTGTGAATTTTTAATTTTTAAAATATGAATTTTTAATTTTATGCATTTCAAATTTTAAGTTTGATGTGAATTTTTAATATTAATTTTGAATTTTATATTTAAGTTGTGTGAATTTAAAAAAAAAATTACTTTATCTCATTAAGTTAAAAATATGATTTTTAAAATTCGTCGTAAGTTGAAGACTAGGTCTTTGAACCGAAATTGCTTTACCCGAGGGAGGGACGAGAACTTTTATTATCATTATTTTTAATCTTATTGAATTAAAATATGCCAAAAACATTGAAAAAACCCAAAAATCTTAGCTTTTAAAACAATCGCTACAAAAAGCCAAATTTTAAAATTTTGTCGAGGGACGGACTAGGACATCGATCCGAAACGACCTCGTCCTAAATAACAAGGGAAACAAAATTTTAAAATTAAGTACTTAATTGTTTTATAAGTTAATGATTATAAAAAAAAAAATAGCAAACTCCGCGACTCGCGGAGTTTGGATGTTTAATCCCCGCGAGTCGCGGGAGGACTAATTTACAGAAAAAAAAATATAACGCAAGAACTAATCAGTCCAACCCACAACACAAAACACATACTGCGAAATACTGCTCGAAAATACACGAAAAACATCCCCAAAAATCACAATTTTTAACCGTTAATCATCAAATCTTTTACTAAAATCATGTTGAGAAGGATGCTATCTAGGAATTACTCAAGAAAAACGGTAAATTTGTACACCTAAACACCATTTAATCCGAAATTTTTTGTTCTTGAGCAATTTTTTCCCCAATTTGATTTTGATGCTTTTTAGTGTAATTATGCTTAAATTGTTTATGTATTATGCTTGTATAACCTAGATTGATGCTATTTAACATGATTAGAAGCCTTAAACTTCAAAATTTGAGTAATCTAGGGTTTGTGTTCTTGAGCAAATTTGGAGCTTTTTGATATAAACAGGTTATGGCCGATTTTTGTCATGAATTGTTGCTAAATTAAGTAGTGTAACATGTTTAGGTAGTTAAATGATCCAAACTTTGAGTCTAAACATGATTTTGAGAATTAAAGTGGACTTTTTCAAAGTCTAAAATTCATGAACTTGATTTTTGAGAGATAATGCCATTTGAGACTTGTTTAATTGCTAGTAATGATTATTTTGACATGTTATTTGAGTTAAATGCTTATGAACTTGGCGAACATTTTCATATATGCTTATTTGAAAAAGTGTAGATTTGATAAAAATGTGAAAATGAGCTTAAGTTTGATATAAATTGATCATGTCATTGTAATTATTTTGATTGATGATTTTGCTGACACTAATGCATATTTGGATGCACAAAAATTGTGTTTGATGTGTTTTGCAGACTGAAAGGGGTGAATCTTCATCCCAAGCTCGCAATGCTCCTGCTGAGAATGCGGAACAACAGGAGGTGGATAACTACTACAAGCAGGATATACCGCATCCAGTCATGACATTTTCTGATATGCACTTGGAAGAGTTGCACCCGAACCTGAGATTTGACAGACTTTGGATAGATTATCCAAAATATCAAAAGGGTTTGCATACTCTTCATTCTAAGGTTGTTGAGGTACCAAGGGTCATAGAATGGGGACCCTTAGAAGCTGTAGAATTGGCCGGGCCAATTAGGGAATTACTTGTACAGAGGTATGGTAATTCTACTTTTAATGACTGGGTACGTTTATTCACCATGCGTAGACCTGTATATAAAGTATGGTGTGAAGAATTATTGTGTAGTATAGAGTTGAATGATCGGGTAACTAGTTTAACCGATCGATCTTTTATTAGATTTTTGTTAGGCGGTTCGATGCGCCACATGTCTTTACTGGACATGGCTCAGGCTTTACGTATATATACGCCTGAGGAGTTAGCATCTGCCGATTGTAGAGGGTTGATACTAAACGGTAGAAAGATAGATGAAAATTTTGATACACACGGTGTGTGGAGTCAAATGACAAGCCATCACCGTTTCAAAGGGGGAAATTACTCTTATTTGGATATAGATAGAGCCAAATTAAGAGTGATTCATAGGTTTTTAGCTAATTCGATTACACAAAGGGGTAAGAACAAGGAAAAGGTAAATGAACAGGATTTGTTTTACCATATGTGTATTCGAGACCCACAAAGCGCTGTAAGTATACCGTATTGTGTGGGTTATTATTTATCAGCTATGGTTCGGGGGATGAGACCGCATAGCATAATAGGAGGTGGTATTTTTATTACTTTGATTGGTGAATATCTCGGTGTGGATATAAGTTGGGGGAGATTATTAGTAGAAGAACCAGAACCCCGAGATACTATAGGTTTAAATGTATACCATGGTGCGAAAGTTTTGAAGAGGCGAAATAACGCCGCAGTACCATACCATGGTAGACATCCACAGGTTGAAAGAAACCAACAGCAAGGTAATGTAGGAGGGGGAAATGAGTTGCAAGAAATGCAAAGGTTTATAGCTTCACAGGAGTACGAAAATGCTAGACAGAGAGCATTTGAAGATTGGCAAGTTCATCAGAACCAAATCATAGCTCATTGCCAACATATAGGTAGAAACTATATTCCTACACCGAAACCCATCTTCCTTCCCTGGTCTATAGAGATGCAACCACCTTATCCTACGTATAACCCTGCCGAAGCATTCTATAGCACCTATGGTTATGCTTGGAACCCCTATTGGTACCAGTATCATCCCTAGTATACTTAGTTTTATTTATTTTGTAATTTGTAATGATTGATACGTTTAATACTTTTGTTAATATTGTAATAGTTTTTATAATTGTCTAACTTTTATTCTTAGATTTTATTAATTTTTGAATGTGGGGTAATATACCAAACTTCAAAAATATGTATATATGTTTGCAGTTTATCTTATGTACACAACAGGGTAAAACAACGCATTTTCAAAGACTGGCATTAAGTTCAGCAAAAGAAACTAATTTTGACGACAAGATGCAAAATATATGTGAAATAACAACAAGACGGAATGAACAAATGATGTGCACCATTTATCATTCAGCAAACAAACGCCAATATATTTAGAAACTTTGGTAAAAATTTAATCATTTTCACACAAATCACCCTCAATAATTTAAATTATTACTGATTTCTTGCAAATGAGGGCATTGCAAGATCTTAAGTGTGGGAAGGGGTTAAATTCTTTCGGATTTTAAAATTTTTACTTTAAACACTGGGTTACCATTAAAAATACTAGTAAAGCAGTAGTTGTATTAGAATCTAGTGCTCTCTGATAAAAAAGAACAGCCCTAGTCTTATATACTGACTACCCAATTCTAGTAAAATTGTACAAAATTTTCAATTAAATGAACTCAAAATCATGTTTATACATATTTATGAACGATAAAACTAGGTTATAACACCGAAATTATTGTTACCTCGAAAAGGACATAAATTGAGAAACAAACTAAAATGTTAAAATTCATTTAAAATGGAATAGAGGACGATAAAAAAAAAAAAAGGAAAATAAAAGCCAAGTGTGGGAAAAATTACCAAGTTATCTTAAACATATGTCACATATATCTGTAACAAATAACTGAAAATACTTTTACTTTGGACTAAACTAAACTGTTTTACTCGATGAAAGAAAAGAAAGATGGATCTACACGATGAATCAATTCCATCATTAAAAGGAAGTAAAGTCTTCCGAAAAAGACACGCGCTTCTTGATTTAGGTCATGAAGTTGTCGTCCAGACCAGCTGTAGGTTGACGAAAAATCCAGAAAAGTCATCACTAAAATCAGCAGGAAATCCACGGACCTCAGCATTAAACAGGGTCGCCAAGTGGTCAGATTTATCCTAACCATGAGAAGGATTTATCTTGTACAATGGGGAGGCACCATGCAAATTAGCTGGATAAGACTAATGAATCAGATCCCCAGAAAGGATAATCTCCTTAAAGATTAAAAATCAGCTTTTAAGACTGATATTACTCAATCCTTGAGATTGACCTTAAAGATTGAGAATTACAAACTCATGGAATTCAATGATATCTAAACTCGAGCTTGAACGAGAAAATATTTTGATCAAAAATTACAAACCGATTTGTTTTCTGAAAACCCTATTTTCAATGCGTTCATTACCATTGAACGTAAAATCCTAGGAATTCACCTGGAATTCATTAGGTCACCTGAACCAAATCGGGTGTCAACCGTAAGAACGGTGGTTTCATAGTGGTCAAAGACAGGACCTTGTGCCATACCGAAAAATTATAAGGGTGAGCTTTACTATTGCTCCTACCAAGGATAGTAATTGCGTCCGACACGTTATAGACCATAATTAAAAGCATGTCAGGGGACATTGCCTTAACAGTTGCTTGTTCAATGCTTTCCTTTACAACCGGACGGTAGTTTACCGAAAGGTAATATACGGGACAAGTGAACTGGACGTGTTGCTTTCCAAATACAAGGTTAGCAAGTGGGTGACACAAAACCATAAGTTTTGAGCTAAAATTTTCAAATCTGAAACCCACCAAACCCACAAAAATATTTTGCAAACACCGGTAAAGGGTTATTCCGGAAAACTTATCTAGGGTAAAAACTAGATTTAATTTTCAAAAGATCAAATGTTTTCATAAAGATCCAATTTCCTTAATGGATCTAAATTTTTATAGTCATGTGGGACTGTAAACCATATCGTTACTACCATTGTTTATACCGTCGTATAGAAAATCACTGATGTACAAAGTGTGAAGAATAAAGAAGTGATTCAAGTATTTCAAGACGATATTGCTTGAGGACAAGCAACGCTTAAGTGTGGGAATATTTGATAATGCTAAAAACGAACATATATTTCATAGCATTATTCCTTAAGAAAGACAAACTTTTAGTTGCAATTGTTCTATTTACAAGTGAGATTCGTTTAAATAATAAAAGGTGAAGACAAAAGACAGATTCGACGAATTGAAGACGCAAACGACCAAAAAGCTCAAAAGTACAAAAGACAATAAAAAAAGGTTCCAATTATTGACAAGAAACATCTCGAAATTACAAGAGTACAAGATTCAAAACGCAAAGTACAAGATATTAAATTGTACGCAAGGACGTTCGAAAATCCGGAACCGGGACCAGAGTCAACTCTCAACGCTCGACGCAACGGACTAAAAATTACAAGTCAACTATGCACATAAATATAATATAATATTTAAATAATTCTTATAATTATTTAATATATTATATTTATATTTAAAACCGTCGATAAACAAAGAGCCAAGCTTGTGTGAGCTGTAAAAGTAAACTCCGCGACTCGCGGAGTTTGAAGGCCAAAATGGCCGCGAGTCGCGGAACCCCAATTTCAGAAACTCCCTATAAAGCTCGCGCATTCTGATCGTAAAAAATCATCTTTTTCTTCTCCTCATTCATACGTAAAATATATATATATATTTATTTATATTTTAATTTTAATTATAATTCTAATAATAAGGGTATGTTAGCGAATGTTGTAAGGGTGTAAGTCGAAATTCTGTCCGTGTAACGCTACGCTATTTTTAATCATTGTAAGTTATGTTCAACCTTTTTACATTAATGTCTCGTAGCTAAGTTATTATTATGCTTATTTAAAACGAAGTAATCATGATGTTGGGCTAATTATTAAAATTGGGTAATTGGGCTTTGTACCATAATTGGGGTTTGGACAAAAGAACGACACTTGTGGAAATTAGACTATGAGCTATTAATGGGCTTTATATTTGTTTAACTAAATGATAGTTTGTTAATGTTAATATAAAGATTTACAATTGGGCGTCCCTATAAATTACCATATACACTCAATCGGACACGATGGGCGGGGTATTTATATGTACGAATAATCGTTCATTTAACCGAACACGGGAATGGATTAATAGCCACTAGAATAATTAAAACAGGGGTGAAATTATGTACAAGGACACTTGGTATAATTGATAACAAAATATTAAAACCTTGGGTTACACGCAGTCGACATCCTGGTGTAATTATTAAACAAAGTATTAAAATCTTGTTATAGTTTAAGTCCTCAATTAGTTGGAATATTTAACTTCGGGTATAAGGATAATTTGACGAGGATACTCGCACTTTATATTTATGACTGATGGACTGTTATGGACAAAAATCAGACGGGCATATTAAATTATCCAGGACAAAGGACAATTAACCCATGGGCATAAAACTAAAATCAACACGTCAAACATCATGATTACGGAAGTTTAAATAAGCATAATTCTTTTATTTCATATTTAATTTCCTTTATTTTATATTTAATTGCACTTCTAATTATCGCATTTTTATTGTTATTGTATTTAATTGCAATTTTAATTATCGTACTTTTTAATTATCGCAAGTTTATTTTATCGCACTTTTATTATTCGCAATTTCATTATCGTTATTTACTTTACGCTTTAATTTAAACCTTGTATTTATTTTTAACATTTTACATTTAGGTTTTAACTGCGACTAAAAGTTTTAAAATCGACAAACCGGTCATTAATCGGTAAAAACCCCCCTTTATAATAATAATATTATTTATATATATATATATTTGTATTTTTATAAAAGTAAACCAATATAGCGTTGAGCTTTGTTTAAAAAAGATTCCCTGTGGAACGAACCGGACTTACTAAAAACTACACTACTGTACGATTAGGTACACTGCCTATAAGTGTTGTAGCAAGGTTTAAGTATATCCATTCTATAAATAAATAAATATCTTGTGTAAAATTGTATCGTATTTAATAGTATTTTCCTGCAAAAATATAAGCTATTTTATATACTACTCTGCTAAAACATCACTTGTTATCTTCTCTTCCAACTGTTCCCACCAATCTACACACTTTCGGCGGCACTTCCGGCCACCTTTGACGGAACCACCTCCGACGGCAGGACCACCGGCCACACTAATTTGATAAATTTCTTTCACGAAGTTGTTTTTTGATTTATTTTAAGTAAGCCACAGGGGATGAAACAAATGTAAAATAAGGTGTTTTCGTAGAAAATAAAGAATTCGTTTCTGATTTTTAGATATGAAGAACATGGAGAATATTGATATATGATGAACGATTCAGATTGAGATGATACATTAACCAGGTAGATGCAAAAATTATGGATACATATTTTGCATTGGATACGAACGAGAATGAAAAATTGGGAATTAAAGAGATACATAGTACACATATGCTGTAAAAAAAAATCGGAGTAGACATATGAACCGATGAAATAGAAATTGGGAATGAAGATATGTACGTGAGACGTGTCTCATTACTAACCTTGTGAAAAGTATCATTGCTTTTTTTCATTTAATTTATTTATATTATATATTAATATATAGATACGTAGATGTAGATAAATAATATGGATCACCTAAATCTTATAGGAGCATATAATGTAGGAGTATATGTTATATTATATGTAAAATACTGATAACAGTTAATTTGGAATGTTATATGAATTAATAATCGTAAATGTTATATAAATTTTGTTATTTATTTTTTAGTTAATATTTAACTATTCGATTAAACATCAAAATTACATTAATTCAGATTAAGATTTTGCAGGTAAAAAAACAAACAATCTTATGTAATCAGCTTACAGACCTTCAGACCACATCTTTTCTACAGACGTGGTTCGCAGACCTTCAGACAAAAATATCTTAAAAAACAAACAGCACCTAAATGTATTTGAACATTAATGTAAAGAAAATATGAATGCTAAAATGATAGTTTCAAAAGACTCTATTGATGCCATGCTTGACCTCTACACAGTCTATTGGTTACGGAAGCTAGCTACAATCATTCACCTGAGAATAACATGCTAAAATGTCAACACAATGGTTGAGTGAATTCATAGGTTTATAGTATGTAATGTAGACATACACCACAAGATTTCAGTTTAAAACAATATTAAAAAGTAGTGTATACAATCATGAGCACTCGAATTATGAAGCTTAACACCTGCGGATGATAACTCACACGTCTTCTTTTACCCTATTACAGCGTACACCGACCAGTATACAGTTACGAAGTAACATGCACCTCAGTTAATTTTGGGGTAGGGTTTGTCAAAACCCAATAGATCTATCCGTATGATTCACGCATAATTAACATATTCGAGCTAAGGCCTTTTTGGTCTGTAACTCATGTGACACCAGTTTAAGGTACTCGTGTCTACGTTGTAAAACAATTTTAAAGAAGCAAGTATTTTCATCCCAATAGTTTAAAAGCAATTGTAAACAATAGAAAAGTTGGGACTATGAACTCACCTTAATGCACATCAGTTATAGTATAACCAAAGTATTCAAGTTATTGGTCCAAAGTAGTCAACCTATATCAATAGGGTTTGGTTAGTCTTGGATCATTAGCATCATCATCTTAGTTGTCACTGTTCTTTGTTGTTTAAGTGTTTCTCAATAATTGTTCTTGGTTGTATGAGTTGCTTACTAGGATTCGTGTGTTCACTATGTTCACGATTAGATATTATACAACTAGGTGTAAGGATTTCAGGTGCTATCAAGTAAGCCAATAGACAGTCAGATGTAACCGGAGGCCAGGATCCATTTGGTCCGACTATAAGTCGTGACTGTTTGGAAAATCCAGCAAGCTTATTCCCATAATGGCAACCATGGACACTATCTTTGATCGTATGTAGCGGTGAAATTCGTAAGAGTTGTACGTTATCCTTTGTGATCATAGTTCTACTTTGTATATTATACCCTCGTATAATACGTGTTGTGTGTGTTTCCTCAATATAAGAATATTAAGTACGTGCTTATTGTCGTTGTTATGTATTATGTATTCTTTGTGCTTATAAGAATACATCGTAAGTATTATGTTCTTCTTGTATACTATATCTACATATAATGTATATGTTATTTAATATAAGTTTGTATGTTATATGTATAGTTACATACATGTATAACATTAATACATTAAGTATATGTTATTAGTTCATGATACAATATGATAAAGTTTAAATATTTATGTGTTTATCTATGAATATTTATTTTTATCATCTTTATATTCATAATCATAATTATAGTATAATCTTCAAGTTTAAAATTTATACCTCATAATCTTATAATATTAATGTATGCTTAGTCTTGAATTATCATTCATATTGCACATTAATCATCATCGTAACTATATTACTTTCATGTTTATTGATCAAACCAAAATCGTTTAGTATGAATAGATTTCGGGTTTGAGTGCTTTGTTTGGGGAAAAGAGTGGATCGAATGTTTTAACTCCAATAATTGTGCGAACCCCGATTTGAAATATGGATTTCAAGGGCGTGAAGAATCGATTAGATTAACCTTACTCAATCAGAATCGAATAAGTTAATATCTTAAGGTGAGGATTAATTCCGATTATGACCGGATCCTCGATCGGAATTGCATTAACGACTGGAGAGATGCTACTGTAATTAATTTGGGCAGAGTAACATTAATGCATTCAGTGTTGTGAAATAAATGATCTTGTTTACGTATTTATAGATGTTATGAGGGAATGGTGACGTGGCACCTGTCCCTTTCATGATTGTAACAAACTTTGCCAATCCCGAGGGGTGATGTGGCACATGTCCTTTTCATGGGAATAATCGAGAAGAACCTAACAAAATTTCCTAGATTCATGGGCTGACGTGGCGTGTAGCTTGTTTGTATGTAGGTTCCGGGATCAAGTACTCGTTCCGGGACAGTGCACTCATTCCGGGATGAAGTGGCTGCTCCGGGATAATGCACTTGCTTCGAGATAGGTGCTTGTCGTGGGACGTTACCCTTGTACCGGGTCAAAATATTAAACCGGGAAGCTGTGGTAGTTCCGGTAGTGTGGTGGCCCCGACTAGGTCATTACGGGTGAATGCCTTGATTAGTCAGGAGGGGATTTGCTTCGTATTTACTCCATGTGTTTCTTCACGGTGTTTGTCATGATCGGGCAAAATTGTTGTCGGTTTATCAACATGCTTATTTGTGTTGATATAATCCTTATCTTCTTAATGCCTCTGCATCCGGCTAGGTGATGCCGGTAGCGTGTATGCTTATACGGGCTGGATGGCATTCCCGGCTAGCCGTTGTCCGACGTGGTCCTTCCCGGGTGCATGCATAAGTAACCTTCTGGTCAGGTTACTGAGGTGATGCCGAGAAGACGTTCTTTTCCGGGATAGGCTCATGCCGGGAAAAACCCTAGCCGGGATGCTGCTATCTTTTTGAGACGGATCATTATACGTATCATCATTTATTAAAGTTGTTATCATCAAGTTCGTAACCATATTATTATTATTATCTTCATCTTTTATAATATTATATAATAATCTTACTTATATTATCCATAAGTGTAGTTTATAATTCTAATCAACATGATAATCTTCATATTATAAACTTTATACACTAACTATAATACTAGAGTTTAGGGTTTAGGGTTTACACAATCAAATCATCATATTTATATTATTATTATTCAACCGAATTCAATAAACAAGTGCATATCCATAAATATCATCATTAATGTTTACAACTTATATCAAATTCATATTCATGTCAATCTATATTCATAATCTTAAATTTATTCATACTCACATTCATCACCTTTTTACCTCTTAACTATAACTATACAAATTAGTGTTAATATATATATATATATATATATATATATATATATATATATATATATATATATATATATATATATATATAACAACTCTCATATTTCCATACCTGAATTGACTAATTTGACTATAGGGTTGTTATCCATACGTAATATATAATTAAATTCGACGTTGATCAAATATTTATTTTTAGTTGACACGTTCTGTTAACTAAAGTTTACACTAATTATATAAAATAACTTTAGTTAGTATTACTGCGTATTATATTTAAAACTATATGTAACAAAATTATTAATTAAATGATAAGTTATTTTAATCATTATATATATTTTTAGCTTATAAAAAAAATAAAAATAAAAAGAAATAAGATTTTTTTTTAATAAATTAAATAATGAGCCCATGAATTTTGACTAAATATTTTCAAAAACAAAAACTTATTAAAAATATTTTTAACATGTTTTTATTATTTTGTCAAAATTGGCACCTTTATTTTATTATTTTTTTTTCTTTTCACCAACCATTTTTTACCTATAAATACATGGCTCCTCATTCATTTTTTTCTTGCCAAACACAAAAACTTAAGTTATTCTCTCAAAACTTGAAGAAAATTTGAGGTACTTTCTATTTTTATTAAATTTTTTCAATATTGTCATTTATATTTATATTTATTGTATATTCTTTGTAAAATTTGAAATTAATTATGTTTATATGTTATAATTAGTATTATAAGTGTTATGATGCATAAAAATAATTTTGATAATTTATGGAATATTATTTATAATTAAATACGAATTATGTAGTGTTTAAACGTAAAAACAATGTAAAATTCGTAATAAATACTTTTAACCAAAAATAAAATATATATAATTTTTTTCTGAGTTTTTAAAACTTATATAGATCTTAAAAAAATTATAAAAATAATTACTTGGGTCGAATTGGTATTTATTATATAATTAAACTCTATTATTATGTAATTCGAAGGTAAATTAAGAATAAATATAAAATAATAAAAAAATATTTTTTTAAATATTTTTTTACAGGTTATTAGACTGATAGAAACTTATAAAAATTATAAAAATAATTATTTGGGTTTATTTAGTAATTATGTAGAATTAAAATTATTTTGTGAATACATTAAGGGTAAAAACAAAAATAAATACAAAAATATAATAAAAACATTTTCTTAAATTTTTCTACTAATCTATATGATTAACTAAGACTATAAAAATTATGTATGTAATTTTTAGATATTTAATTTATTATTTAGACATTTTTGAATAATGTTCGATTAATAAAACACTATTATTTTTGAAGTAATTTAGGTATTTATTTAAAGGTAATTATATTTAATATATATAAGACATACTAAGGTATAATAACTAAATATTAAATAAAACTTAGGTTATATTATCACATATATAATTATTAAGTACATTAATAATTCGTTGTGTGTATACACCTAAAGTGAAGGTTAATCAAAGATAATGTATAATTCATGTGAACTTCATCGCTACTCACGGTCGTAAGTGAATGATGTCTAGGTTGCCATTTATGGGTAAGTTTGTGGATCTCGAATGCCATGACTTAGATTCTGGTCAAGAATCCTGGGCCCCCGGTTACATCTGGTCATTCCTGACTTATTTGATAGCAACGAAGTTTGAGTAAAGTTATACAACGTCTTGCTAAAGATTAACCCGAACTTTCTAAAATTGGAAAATTACTATAAGTGGAAACTTTCCATAAATAGTAACTTTCTGAAAATGGAAATTCTTTAGTGAACCATTACTATCAATATAGTACTATATACTATTGTCTGTTAGGCAATGTCTGATCATACGTTCTATCTCTAGGTTGAGATCTCGGTCACGTCCTTCCGTTCAATTCTTTCGTGTGCTACTAAGGTGAACTTCATAGCCCCACTTTTTACTGTTTCATAACTATTTTATAACTTTTGGGGTGAGACACATGCTTGCTTTATAACTGTTTTACGCTTAGACACAAGTACTAAATTGTTAACTATGCTGTCATGCTTTGATTCATGCTAAATCCCTACCGTAATATCGTCAATTGCTACGTTTAAATGCAAACTTAAATATTGTGAGTAGGCCTATTGAGAGTAACGTCTCTAACCATTCGACCGTTGGTCTTTGGTTACATAATAATGATTCCACGACACTGACAGTACAAGGTGTCATAGGGTAAACTTGTTTAGTAGCGATATTACAAAATGCAGCAACACTTTTAGATTGATATTTCTAAATCAATCAACTTTAAACTAAATCTTGTGGTCTAAAACTTTGGATATTATTTATAAACCTGTGAATTTCACTCAACCTTTTTGGTTGACACTTTAAGTGTGTTTTGTCTCAGGTGATGATTGAGCTAGCTGCTACTTGCTACTAGATGATTGATGTATGCTTTGCTGCTTGCATGGAGTCCATCATTCATATTTATCATTTTGTTTAAGACATTTTCCATTTAATGTACTCTTATGATGTAAAACTTTGAATAATGCTTCCGCTGTTTATTTAATAAATAAAACGTCTCATTTAGAGTCGTTATCGCTTATACAACTGTGTTATGATATGATTGATCACAATTATCCCTGGTCCATTTTGAGGGTGTGACAGATTGGTATCAGAGCAGGTTGTTGTAGAGAACCAGGATTGCATCTTATGTGTGCCTTATACAATTAGGTACCTTAGCAATGTAGGACTACAACTTCCTTTGACTATAGTGCCTTTAATTGTTGCCTTTAACTGTTAAATGCTACACTATACTTTAGAAACTTTACTTATCTTATAATTCTGAGCCAATCTAAGAACTCTGCTCATTCTCCTAAGTACTATTCAATTCTGCCACCACATTTAAATGCGACACCGTTCTCGACATTTCTATGTCATTTATCATGGTTTTGTGTATTACATATGTATTACATGAAATATTATCCATGAATTTTTGAAACTCCTATATTTGTTACTATTCATACTCAAACGTATATAACTCCCTGTTATATCACGTACCTATATGCTTTATGCCTTTATGCATCAGTTTGTGAACCGAAAAATGTCATTGAGTTATCGAGAATCTCAAAGACATTATAATGTCATCACTACTCATATTCATTACTTTTATACCTTTTATTTCTCGTTATTGAATTTTCTTGACGGATGGCGTCTACGAAACTCTAGAATGGAAGGGTTTGGATTACCGATTTAAAGGATCCTATAGCTCAAGCCCCTAGACCTGAATAGGCCATTACGAATTGAAAGACTTTAATCGAAAGATTATCAGATTACATACTTATCATTTTATGATCTCGACACGTCATACTGCTATTATTGGATTATAGACACATCATATCTTATTATATCTTATCATATCTATCTTAATAAACTTTGTCTAACACTTTTCCTAAATTTCCTCCGTAAATTACGGAAATCTTTTTGCTATATATACGTATATCAAGAAGACAAATATATCATTCAATATTCAACACTCATCTCATAACAAAAACCCTTATTCCGATCAGATAATATGGATTTCTCACATGATTCCTCGAACTCCTCGAGCTCCAATGGCAGCGTAACTGGAATGAACCAACCAATTAGTCATCATCTATTTTGGATGAATTGGGGATGGGTTCGTAGTAAACTTAATCAATGGAGACAAGAAGAAGGTGATCCCTTCCACCAACCGAATTCACCTCTTGGTGAAGAACCTGAAGCACTTACCGGCGAACCCGTTCGGAACACTATTTTCACCCTCATTTCCAGGGTATCCAGTCACGAATATATAATATCTAAAATTCTAGATCTTATTAATCCACTTGTCCGAACCGCCAATCACCCCGGAATAATAGAAGAAGTCAATGAGCTTCGCGCTCGAGTGGTGGCTCTGGAGAATATGGTGCGAAACCTAGGAGCACCAGCAGCAGCACCAGCAGCATAACCAGCATCACCACCAGTACCAACAGCATCACCACCAACAACATCAGCTTCACCAATAACAAACACCATAATCTGTACCTCGGATATCAACATCATACGCCCCATAGATACCAAGGAATATTAGTAATAATGAGTTAAGATGTATTGACTCATTCTTCCTGAAAATTATATATGTATACTTTATATATATATATATATATATATATATATATATATATATATATATATATATATATATATATATATATATATATATATATATATATATATGGTTTGGAACAATAATAAATCTTTTAGTATTAAGCTATTACGTGTGAATCTTAAATAGTATGTACTACTTGGTTAATTCATATCACTAATATGCTATGATATACATTCCTCGTTAATCACTGCTTCATCACAATAAACTCCATTTCATAATAAACTAAGTGTATTATTCAAATACATGTTTGGTTTTACACTTTCATTTTCGATGTACTCAAAACTCTTTAGAAAACATCATTCGTGCCTTGTGAATTTCACAAGAATTCCACGAGCATCAACATCATATACCGAGGTATATCAATAACAATGAACGATGGAATATTGATTCATAACTTCATTAAAGAAAGATTCTGCGATGATTATGTAATCTCTCAAGTTTTGAAGATTATTTATTCTCGCTTCAACCGCAAATCAAATGATTTTAATAGTATATTAACTCATTAAATCTATATTATACGTTAAGAATACATATATGAACGTATATCTTCATAAAGATTGTAATTAAAAATCCTTTTGTACAAACTGTTAATTGTGAAAATATTTTAACGGGTAGGTAAAACCCGAGAAATATTTATATCTCACATCAATATCTTACATTGTACATTCTTCAAATTCTGATTCAATAATTAGTAACTATACTACTTACATCCACATATGTATCCGTTCACTAAAGAACAACCATTTTCATACAAATTTAATTACCTATTCTGATTTGGACATATCGGAATCCAAGTAAAGCTTTAGCAAGTGTAATCTTCCTAAAGATCACTACATTCATGAATTATATTCATTCGTATTCTATGATGAATTATCACATCAAACCACCGAAATTATCGTTCATTACTTTTGAAATCAACAACGCCTATTCATCAACCATTAGAACCGTTGACGATTACAATCAGCGTTTAATCATCTAAAAATGAAATTTCTTGAAACTATCTCGGATTGATAACCGATGAATCAAATATGGCTGCATTAAATGCAGAGGAAACAGCAAAATTGTAGATGGTCTCAATGGCCAAAAGTTTGATAATAAAGAATGGTACGTTGGAAAAGCTCAAAAGAAAACTTGGAACTGAAAAACGGATTGAGCTAACCATGGAAGAGACCAAGGACAAATACAAGGACCAAACCCTATATTCAAAGAATCCAGGTAATTCTGGATCCGATGAAATCTTTAGAGAATATCTTGCTCCGAAGTTATGTTAAAAGCTTGCGAAAAATTTTTCTTCATCAACCTTCGAACTTAGAAATTCCAAAATGTCGTTATAAATATCCTCTATATTTCTGAAGATATTTTCATAACGATTCTTGTCCACAATTAAGTATCTCTTTGCGATATCTTTATAAAGGAAACTATTTTAGTTTCTATATTCAGTAAAATTCAAGTTTAAATTATAAATGTTTTGAAGAAATGTTGGAAATTGAAGCATGAGTTAGTATAATATAATGACGTCAGGCCAACGTGATTATATTACAGTAAGTCATGCTAAATTTTTAATGGAAGATGATGATTCATAGACTTGATAATCATTATTTGCCATGTTACACGACTCTTACATTCTACTTAATCTCTGAACATATCAAGAACATATATTCTTGATAGTTCTATCCTCAGTAATTCTGGTAATTTACCAAATCAAATCGTGATATTACGCTTAGAACATTAGGTTCATTCGAAACTTCATACCTACAAATTCTGGACCATTACTCGCTTAACTTAGAGTCGAGAGCAGAATAAAAAGGTAAAGAGCTCCGACATATAAGGGAAAATACAAAGCCCGATAACAACACGGAAATTACAAATCGTGTATATCAATGCGTATAGCAACATAAAGACACGGGAGAATTAAAAACACTATAACCCCAAGAGCATAGTAGAAGTAAACAGATTCCTCTGGTGGTAAAAGAAAAAGAAGCATGACTGCATATATGGTCAATATAATAACAAATATCAATACGGGATTGAGCATATTAACAAATCTTTTGGAAGTATGAATCTAGGAAGAAAGTATAGAAGTGGTGAAGATAATGAAACGGAAGAAGCTAATTTATAGCAAAATTTCCAAACACAGCAATCGAGGCAATTCATCGCATTTAATCAAAGAAATCCCAAAATTCCGTAAATACCGGATAATCAAATCTTATAGATTACGAAGATTTCCTTTAATCCCTTGAATTCCGGAAATCAATCGTGACTACGTCAAAAGTTAAGGCGAACATTTAATTTACTCATTCACTCTTTTACGATAGCTTCGTTTATACTCTTTCTATAATCGAATCGTTCTATCCATATTATTCAATAGTGATAAAACTTTATTCTTCAACTTATATTCATCATTACAATATTCTTGTTGTAAACAATGATGATCTCTATCAAACTTCATGACTATAATTTTCATGAACTACTCTTTGTTTGTCTACCCTAACATTGTGGCATAAACGCTCAAGGTTTAAATGAGCTCGATAATATTCATAACACATTTTATATATCCAATTTACTGAAATGACTTGTATAACATCATCATTTTGAATGATCTCCGCATTAATAATAAAATGCACTTCGTAGAAGAACTTGTAGAAATTATGGTATGTATGATTTTAATTCTTGAAACAGAACAATATTCTATCCGTTGGAATTCACGCAAGGCCCCGAGCATACCTGGGAACGTGAAAACCAAATAAAACGTAAATATCCTCGTCTATGTACGAACAACACCGATTAATGGCAACAACTAAATTTCGGGACGAAATTTCTTTTAACGGGTAGGTACTATAACAACCCTCATATTTCCATACCTGAATTGACTAATTTGACTATAGGGTTGTTATCCATACGTAATATATAATTAAATTCGACGTTGATCAAATATTTATTTTTAGTTGACACGTTCTGTTAACTAAAGTTTACACTAATTATATAAAATAACTTTAGTTAATATTAATGCGTATTATATTTAAAACTATATGTAACATAATTATTAATTAAATGATAAGTTATTTTAATCATTATATATATTTTTAGCTTATAAAAAAAATAAAAATAAAAAGAAATAAGATTTTTTTTAATAAATTAAATAATGAGCCCATGAATTTTGACTAAATATTTTCAAAAATAAAAACTTATTAAAAACATTTTTAACATATTTTTATTATTTTGTCAAAATTGACACCTTTATTTTATTATTTTTTTTTTCTTTTCACCAACCATTTTTACCTATAAATACATGGCTCCTCATTCATTTTTTTCTTGCCAAACACAAAAACTTAAGTTATTCTCTCAAAACTTGAAGAAAATTTGAGGTACTTTCTATTTTTATTAAATTTTTTCAATATTATCATTTATATTTATATTTATTGTATATTCTTTATAAAATTTAAAATTAATTATGTTTATATGTTATAATTAGTATTATAAGTATTATGATGCATAAAAATAATTTTGATAATTTATGGAATATTATTTATAATTAAATACGAATTATGTAGTGTTTAAACGTAAAAACAATGTAAAATTCGTAATAAATACTTTTAACCAAAAATAAAATATATATAATTTTTTTCTGAGTTTTTAAAACTTATATAGATCAGAAAAAATTATAAAAATAATTACTTGGGTCGAATTAGTATTTATTATATAATTAAACTCTATTATTATGTAATTCGAAGGTAAATTAAGAATAAATATAAAATAATAAAAAAATATTTTTTTAAATATTTTTCTATAGGTTATTAGACTGATAGAAACTTATAAAAATTATAAAAATAATTATTTGGGTTTATTTAGTAATTATGTAGAATTAAAATTATTTTGTGAATACATTAAGGGTAAAAACAAAAATAAATACAAAAATATAAAAAAACGTTTTCTTAAATTTTTCTACTAATCTATATGATTAACTAAGACTATAAAAATTATGTATGTAATTTTTAGATATTTAATTTATTATTTAGACATTTTTGAATAATGTTCGATTAATAAAACACTATTATTTTTGAAGTAATTTAGGTATTTATTTAAAGGTAATTATATTTAATATATATAAGACATACTAAGGTATAATAACTAAATATTAAATAAAACTTAGGTTATATTATCACATATATAATTATTAAGTACATTAATAATTCATTGTGTGTATACACCTAAAGTGAAGGTTAATCAAAGATAATGTATAATTCATGTGAACTTCATCGCTACTCACGGTCGTAAGTGAATGATGTCTAGGTTGCCATTTATGGGTAAGCTTGTGGATCTCGAATGCCATGACTTAGATTCTGGTCAAGAATCCTGGGCCCCCGGTTACATCTGGTCATTCCTCACTTATTTGATAGCAACGAAGTTTGAGTAAAGTTATACAACGTCTTGCTAAAGATTAACTCGAACTTTCTAAAATTGGAAAATTACTATAAGTGGAAACTTTTCATAAATAGTAACTTTCTGAAAATGGAAATTCTTTAGTGAACCATTACTATCAATATAGTACTATATACTATTGTCTGTTAGGCAATGTCTGATCATACGTTCTATCTCTAGGTTAAGATCTCGGTCACGTCCTTCCGTTCAATTCTTTCGTGTGCTACTAAGGTGAACTTCATAGCCCCACTTTTTACTGTTTCATAACTGTTTTATAACTTTTGGGGTGAGACACATGCTTGCTTTATAACTGTTTTACGCTTAGACACAAGTACTAAATTGTTAACTATGCTGTCATGCTTTGATTCATGCTAAATCCCTACCGTAATATCGTCAATTGCTACGTTTAAATGCAAACTTAATTATTGTGAGTAGGCCTATTGAGAGTAACGTCTCTAACCATTCGACCGTTGGTCTTTGGTTACATAATAATGATTCCACGACACTGACAGTACAAGGTGTCATAGGGTAAACTTGTTTAGTAGCGATATTACAAAATGCAACAACACTTTTAGATTGATATTTCTATATCAATCAACTTTAAACTAAATCTTGTGGTCTAAAACTTTGGATATTATTTATAAACCTGTGAATTTCACTCAACCTTTTTGGTTGACACTTTAAGCGTGTTTTGTCTCAGGTGATGATTGAGCTAGCTGCTACTTGCTACTAGATGATTGATGTATGCTTTGCTGCTTGCATGGAGTCCATCATTCATATTTATCATTTTGTTTAAGACATTTTCCATTTAATGTACTCTTATGATGTAAAACTTTGAATAATGCTTCCGCTGTTTATTTAATAAATAAAACGTCTCATTTAGAGTCGTTCTCGCTTATACAACTGTGTTATGATATGATTGATCACAATTACCCCTGGTCCATTTTGGGGGTGTGACAATATATATATATATATATATATATATATATATATATACATATATATATATATATACATATATATATATATATACATATATATATATATATACATATATATATATATATACATATATATATATATATATATATATATATATATATATATATATATATATATATATATATATATATATATATATATAGTATATAATTAAACTAGGGTTATGGATAGTACCTTAGGAGTAAAAGATCAAGAGAAGAAGGTGATTTGGTGGTGGTATGGTGACCGAATAGCAACAACAGGGTCAACAGCGAAACAGGAGCCAAAACAACAAAAATTGAAGCTTTTTGGGGGTGTTTGGATCGCGGACAGTAGCACCAAAAAAGAGGTTTTGTGGTGGTTTTTAGTTGCAAAAACGCAGCTTAATGGGTGGTGGAGGAGGCGGTTTTATGGCTGCAAAAAGCAGCAGCAGAGTGGCGGTTGTGGTGGTGTAATTCGGCCAAAGTGCTGATGGTAGTGGTGTTGATGAATGCGAAACCAAGAAGGGAGACGGAGAGAGTTTTGAGCTTGCTTGTGAGTTTGTGAATGAGGAATGGGGTGGGTTATGGGTGTTTAATTAGGCTAGCAATTAGAGATGAGTTAAGAGTAATATGTGATTAGGATATGCTTTAGAAGTTCATGGAAAGTTATGACTCTTAGTATTTAGGATAAAGTTTAGCAATTTTTGATCACCTAGGACTCTCTCTTAGATTATTCTAGAATTAAAGGATGAGATTAATACATTTATTTATTATTTATTTACTTTTTGGCCGAAATTTATATAAATATATTTATATTTATTATTTTTTTGGACTATATATATATATATATATATATATATATATATATAGATAGTGGTAGGATCAATGGAGAAGTAACCAATTGGGGGGAAGCGGGGGAAAACAATTTTTATTTTTATTTTTTGTTTATTGGATGAAAATATGAAGATTTAAAAAACACACTTTGTGATAAATGTTCTTATTTTGGCGGGAAAACGCTCGAAGAAATAATATATAACAATTATCTTGTTTTTCGAGCGTATTTTGAGGGTTTATAAATTAGGATGTAGATATTAGAGTTTAGAAATTTAGGGTTTAGGTTTTAGATTTAGGGTTTAAATTTAGAATTTAGATTGAGTTTTTAATACGAACGGTTTAGAGTTTGGGGTTTAGGGTTTAGGGACTAAACCCAAAACACTAAACCCTAAACTCTAAATCGGGCTAAATTTTGACAAAAAAATACTTCACAAAACATGAAGAAAAAAAACGTTCGAAGATTAACATTCTTTACAATCAATATTATCTTGAATGTTATTTTTTTCGATCGTTTTTCGCCTAAATAAATGTTCATATTTTCGTGTGATCTTGATGCCTGAAAAAAAATCAAAAAAAAAAATGAATTTTTTTTTTTTTGCTTCCTCCCGTTTCCCCCCAATTGGTTACTTCTCCATTAATCCTACCCCTATATATATATATATATATATATATATATATATATATATATATATATATATATATATATATATATATATATATATATATATATATATATATATATATATATAACATAAGTGCACTCTAGTCCTTGCACCTTTTATTCGTGTTTAGGTAAACGTTTACAATGATGATGATACGAGTCCATAAAGTTTTGGTAATTTAAATTATCCAATAGTCTCGTCGGTTTTACAGAACCAAATTGTCTCAGTTTTTCTAACCGGGTTGGTTTTAAAGTCGACCTAGAACATTCCCTAAATTTTAAGTTCAAGTTCGTTAAATTCTTTACCGATTGTTAACTAAATACAAAAGAAAAAAAAGTCGGGTTGTTATAAGTATAACTAATGACTCATTATTTAGTGGTTGGTGTTACTCGCAGGTTTATAGACAACATTGTTCTACCAATGTCAAGTCAGAAGACGAGATGGGATAAAATTTTTCGTGAAAAGTGAACATTTTTATTTGGAGACCAGCCTTAAATCAGTTGCCTACTAGATTGAATTTGTCTATGTGATTGGGTCGAGAGTTTGGATCATATTATGTTTTCATGTTCTGTTGCTGCAGAGTTATGGAGAAAGATTCGTGTTTGGTCTGGAGTTCAATTGCCAGTTTTCTTCGCTTGGTCCGAATGGATAGCTTGGTACGACGATTGGCATACATCGGTGGAAAAGAAGAGTCGTCTATATACTATTATCACGTGTTTGTTATGGAATTTATGGAGGCTTCGAAATAGTGCCGTTTTTCAACCGCGAACGATGAAAAAGCATACTGTTTTCAACTCTATTTGTAATCTTCCTTTTAATAAAAAGTAGAAGTCGTTGTAACATTTAATGAAACGGTTGAATGATGAATTCATTGTAATTTTCGTGGTTGTGCTCTTAGAAGCTTTCTAAGGAGTTGAGTAATAAAATTGTTGATGTTTAAAAAAAAAAGTCGAAACTTATAGTTGGAGCTAAAGCTCAAACTTATTTTTGATGACGACTTTTTTTTTTTTTTTATAAGTGTTTGGTAAGTTAGTTGGACCTAAGACTTATAATTTTAATGGATACAAATATGAGTATGGATGAAAATATTAAATGAAATAAATAGATGTGAATATAACACAATCTAATTCATATCTAACCAATTAACATCTAGTGAAATGATCCGTAGAATTACGTGTTTGTTTAAGCGAAACAGTTATCACGGGTTTGTTAAAAAAAAATAAAGTAATTAAAATTCTTAAGAAAACATAGTTTAAAACGTGCAAAAAAATTGAATCTAATTGAGTCCAGAATACTACAGTCAATAAACACATGTTACTTTGAAACATAGCTTCATATGAAAGTTGAATAACCACAATTTCCTTATTAGTTATAACCACAATTTACTATCATTGTTTTACATAATTATACACATAAACTCTATATTAAAACTATACTAAACTGGTGTACGTTGTGTTTCTATGTACATTCTCATATTAAAGAGCACCCAATATAAGTACAAAATACAAAAATACATTCACATGTTACAGCCAACACTCTATCTCCAAATCACCAACTGTATACTACCAAATTTGCTCCAAGACCAAATACAAACACCACCAAATATCCATTTAATCGTAGGCTTCTTTCTCATGATGCGTCACTAAACTTGCTTGTGTTGGGATTAAGAAGCCAGTGCAGTATACTACAATCAAAAATCATACACATCCAATAGATGTCAGTGGAATCTAAACAGTTTCAATGAAAATAATCGGTCTACTGATTAAAGAAAATTAATTGATTTATGGTGTATCTTATCTAGCTATTCAAACTCAATTTACTAAATGAACTACAGTATTCTGCCGAGCTTCTCATCGACGGTGATAGATTCCTCAGAAAGAACAATGAGCTGCTCCAACGAATACGGATGCTCCGGATCTCTTATATCCCTCACATAATTTATCTAAATGTCAAAGATCACTTTTATAACTTCAAATAAAATATATTTCAAATTTCACAAATTAGCAGCAATTTAGTAAATCAAAATTGTAAACAACTAACGGATTTAAAACAACTCGATACAGAATCATTCACATATCAATAAATCAATAAATAAAAATAAAAAGAATATCATAAATATCAAGAGCATCAACAACGGGTGCTTCATGATGATGATTCACAACATCTGTTGTCACTCGATTGATTCTTTCTTTCAGGAATCATCAACTTAAGCAAATAACCCTTAAATTGTTTGGGTGCCTGTTACGGTTTTTTTTTACAAAGGAATTATTAATTTAGGGTTTAAATGTTTAGGATCGCGTTGAGCTTTTTATGGGTTGATTTTTTTTTATTATTTTTCTTAATTATATTTATAAATATATTTATTCTTTTTAATGATATCACTAATCTCATCTTAAATTTTTTCTTTTGTTTTATTTTTATAAAAGAAAAATACTTAATTATAACATTATCATTTTAGGATTTTAATAGATACTCCAGTATAGATGGATAGATATAGATACATACTCAATTGTCACACCATAGTATAAACTATACACTTATGACTTGTATATACCATAGTGAAGTATACGTTGAACAAGCACATTTGCAACCAATACCTTTGAACTTTATATTTCACTTGGGATCATCGCTTATTAAATTAATGAAATCTTTTGGTTGGAGATTTTTTTCAAGGTGTTCTTATAAATGTCCGCTTCTGTCCAAATCTTTCTTATTATGTTAACCAGCGATAATCACAATCACACCATTTCTTCATCTATCCATTTTAACCTCTAAATGATTCTATCAAACACACAAACTACTAATTATGATATGTAGTATATTGGATTAGCATGGATACAATCATCATCTATGGATAACAACCGTTACAAACCTCGAATCAAAACGTTCGGTCGTCGTTGGTTGTTCAGAAAGTACAAGACGAAAACTCGCTCCTCTCTTTTCAAGAAACTTTCTTCAGGTTGTAAACACCATCTTCCAGATAAAATTTACACTTATCCGATATTGAAAATTTAGTATAGTGTTAAAGTTTCCATGACAGTTGTGAAATTTCAGATGAGCGTGGAGATGAATATGATGATGAGGATGAATCTTTTTTGTCGCCGGAGATAGATCCCTGCATATTAGCCAATGAATTACGGTAACATAATTACTATATTAGCCATTATTGTATATATGTATTTAGTTGATGTTTACAATGTGTTTAACATATGTTTCTATTTTAGGATATTTGTAGCTACTTGGAATGTTGCAGGAAAATCTCCTGTTGGAAGTTTGGCGGTCGATTTGGATGAATGGCTGAACGTTAAAGAATCCGCAGACATTTATGTTCTTGGGTATGCAATATACACATTACTGTAGTAGATTTTTTATGCAACATAATGTGTTGTTTGTTTTTTAAAATGTTTTTGTCTGAATATCTACGGACCACGTCCGTAGAGAAGATGTGGCCTAAAGGTCTATATGTTGAATAGTGAAAATTGTATTTTGTTATGTCTGCAAAATAACTTAATACTACTTAGAATATTTTTCAGTCAGCGAGTTTGCAGACAGAATAAGACATTTCTTTTTTATATGTGTTTTGTCATACAGTAAAAACGTCTGCAGACGTGAAATAAGATATAATAAGTTCTTGAGACTGAAAAACGAATAATACGTTACTATTTCATCAAAATCTGCTAACAGTGTCATTTAATGGTAAAAAAAGTGGTCATTATAATGTATCAAAATAGTTCTCTTTTTTTTGCATATATTGGTAAGAAGTGGTTAAAAAAGAATGCCCCTAATATGATTTTGAAGTTGTCTTGTGGCTAAGTTTCTCATCACTTAACTTAATCATCACCATACAGATTTCAAGAAATCGTTCCATTAAAAGCTAAAAATGTTCTCGGAGGAGAAGATCAAACTGAAGCAACAAACTGGAACCTGCTGATTGGACAGATACTAAACGATAAATGTGCTTGTCGTTGGATATCGCCTAGTTTAAATCCAGTCACAAGTGACGACTATAACTACATCAACGATATGTCTAATGGAACATCAATAACAAGCGTCGAAGAAGAATCAGGAAATAATCAATGTGGTAGGTACACGTTAATGGCAAGCAAGAAAATGGTTGGAGTATTCATAAGTGTGTGGATAAACACGTCGTTGTTCAAAAGGTACACGATATCGAGTGTGAAAGTGTGTGCGGTTGCTTGTGGGATAATGGGCTATTTGGGTAATAAAGGTTCAGTTTCAGTTAGTATGTTAATTGAAGGAACTAGCTTCTGCTTCATTGTTGCTCATTTGGCGTCTGGTGAGAAGAAAGGCGATGAAGGAAGACGAAATCATCAAGTTTCTGAAATTTTCAAGCGAACAACTTTTACTCGACGTTTTCAAGATGATTGTGTTCCTCGGCCTCTCACAATCCTAGGACACGAGTAAGTAGTTTGTGTGGCAAGGTGTCAATTTTTACCCATTTACTAATGAATTGGTCGATTCGATTCGTGTGTTACATATTTATGTAGTTATATTTGGCATACGAATTAGTCATAAAAAATGTTAAACAAGGAGTGTTTCGGATCCTCCAAAGCTAACAAATTTACTCAGCCCGCCCATTTTGTCACCGATGTGTGGCCCTTTATTCTTAGGATTTTTCTAGCGACAGCCCGTCGTTAACATGCTAAAAAGTATTGTACATAGTAATTAAGTATTGTTTTTTGGGCGGTGATTATTCAGATGTACACCACTTTTAAGTGTGTAGCGACAACTCTAAGGGATGACGTTAGAAAAATCCTTTATTTTTAAGTATAATATATGATAAGATGCAGTTCTAGGAAGGTAATATGTATTGTTTTGTGAAACAGCCAGATATTTTGGTTTGGAGATCTGAATTATAGATTATACTTGGAAAACGATTTAGCGAGGGAGCTGATCAAGAAGCACGATTGGACTGCACTTCAAGAGTTTGATCAGCTACGGAAAGAATTGGGAGACGGTGGAGTGTTTCAAGGGTGGAGAGAAGGGAACATCGAATTCGCACCCACTTATAAGTATTCAAAATTTAATTGCAACCGCTACTCGGGTACCCTTCCTAGCATAACAGGAGAAAAACAAAGGACACCAGCATGGTATGCACATCTTCTTTATACCTCATTAATGTAAGTACACTATTTAGATTTACACAAATTATGTTATAGGCTAAAAGTTTACTGTTATAGCTACCGAAATAAGCTTACCTTAAGACTCTTTCACATTTAGTTATACATTCCTGATTCTTCAACACAACACAACAAAATAACAAACATTATATTAACTAATATATACCAGCTAAACATAACAATATGTTATTAGTACGTCAGGACCTTTTAATTAAGGTGACCAGATAATTAATCAGGGGTGTCGTCTTACTAAATGTTCAAGATAGGAAATCAAACAGGTCCGAAGTTTTGAAAGGGCCAAAATTTTATATAACTCCTTATATATTTGTTTTGCTATTAGTACAAGTTAGGTAAAAAAGAACTTAAAAAAAGGAATTTTTTTTTTTTTTTCTTCTTCTTCTTTGGACACGAATTACCCTAGTCAGAAGTTATTTAATTGGGAGATCTCGAAAACAATGATAACTTTTTATATGTATTTTTTTATATGTGTTTTAAACTTCAACGTTTATAATGGTCCATTTTCTATATCTCTAACAACTTATAAATTAATGAGACGGCCCTGCCAAGATAATATGGAGTAGATTTTTTTTTTAGTTCAATGCATACATATAAAGGAACAATAAATTTGAATACATATTGTTGTAAGTAATCAAAAGTGGACATTTATTTTGGGATGGACTATATTGGAAAGATACACAGTAAAATTGGGACGTATTCATATGTCATATTGGTTATGGAGCAGGTGTGACAGGATTTTATGGTACGGAAAGGGAGTAAAGCAACATTCTTATTTTCGCGGTGAGATTATGTTCTCGGATCACAGGCCCGTATCTGCTCTTTTCTCGACACATCTTGAAGTCGTGAAGTCTAATGATGCAAAAGTGGTTCCGCTACAACTTGATGTACCAAATAGCGTTTCCTTTAGATGTGCTGTAAGTATTCTATCAAGCTTGTGTTATAGTACCTGTTCTTCTTTATAGTAATGTATGAATGGGCTTACATGAAAACTTGATGATTCAAATAATAGTAAATGCATTTCAGGAACAAGATGTATGTAATGGACAACGTTCGTCGACATTACGCTCACTAATTAACCAAGACGTAGAAGCATCACCATGAAACAAAGTTCATCGAGTTAGATACATTGTTGTGATAAAACATATGTTAGTCTTGAATTTGGTTCAATTTCGTTTATTCTTTTATCGTTTTACGTTTGTAGTAGTCTTGCTGCGATGACAAAAAAAAAAAAAAAAAAAAAAAAAAAAAAAAAAAAAAATTCATATACTACGTAGTAAAGTACTTAATCTAGATATCTATAGATTATTGTTCATATATAGCAGTATTGATTCTCACATGTTAAACGCTAGTTTCTGTTTTGATGTTATCAGTTTATTACAACAGTTGAGCATTCACATGTGTCAATATAGCTAGATGGGCCTGAGCCTGTTACATGTTTTTAATGGGCTTTATAATATCTAAAATTTAAAACAAATTAGGTATCTAATCTAAATTCAGTTAGTCCACGAGTTTTGTAGCCAATAGATTTTGCTAGATTCAATGGCCCAATAAGAAAACAATGGATGAACATTACAGTTCTAAATAGCTAAATATTATTTGTATCGTTCTAAATTTAAGGAGGAATGTTAGAATTAATCAAGCATAGATTAGATCCAAAGTTCAATCTATACTTAGTCAACAAATGAGAGAGATTTAATATTCGTTCGAGTTTAACACTCCGGTCCAGTATATCGTGAATAACCCCGATGTGAAATGAAAATCTCAACATCGGTGGTTAAACGTAGACCCACCATCATTCGGGCTAGCCGGTGTTGATGGATCAAGGGTGGAGTTAGAATTTATGTTCGTAGAATGTTACTTGTAACCGTATGTTAGAGGTTGAAGTGCTGTTTATATTTCGGTAGCGCGGGTAACAGTCCTTGACGAAGATGATGTAATCGAACATGATTACCGAAAATCAGGAAGTGTGATGTGATGTCTCTCCCCCTTCAATGAGGATTTGGCCCCCTATTTATAGGTAGATGTCTTTGTCCTTTTGTGCTACCTAATGGGACAAAAAGAGACATATCATTGTCATGTCGTACTATTTGGTCTGCAAAAGCTAGAAAAGTACAAGTGATCTCCCAGTATTCAGTCAGCTGTCTGTCCCAGCCATTGTGCAAATTGCCGCACGATTCTATGATCGTACAATGTTGGGATCATGCCTACCACATGTGATGTCTCTCGGTAATTTGTACGGTGTACTCGTTGGTTCAGCTTCTCAGCAACCCTCATTCAGCGAGCGCTGACGGCGAAGGTCAGGTAAGCCCATCTTTTAGGTACGCTATCGAGTTGGCGCTCTTCATGCTTCTGGTGTCTGGCGCTATATGTGAGTGCAAGTGGGACACTTATGTTTTTTCCTTAGAATTCTATAGGCGATGTCTTTGTTAACACGTGCAGGTCAATTGTGATGTGTGTATACGAAGAATGCGAGTATACGCATCATTAATTCCCCACAGTTCGATATTAGGCGCAGACATTGCTCGTGGTGTCGAACTCAACTGTGCCATAACTTTTTGTCTTTATTAAATGGGAAGTGATAGTTACTTCTGACGTAGTTATTATAACGACAGACAGCTGTCACATCATTAATTTTCTTTTTCATCTGCCTTGCGTTGTTTGACAGGTGTACGTTCCGTATTTCAGCAAGTTTCTCTTTCTTCCTTTTTTTTCCTTCCTATAAATACTTCTATCTTCTCCTCGAAAGTTTATGAGGAAAGGTTGTTATGCCATTCTGATACACGTGAAGAAGATTGAGACTAAAGTATACACGAACCATTTTGAAAATCAAATCGTTACAAATTTAGCTTTCAAATACCATTTATAGGTACGATCGATTTTTTTATTGAGAATCATTCCTCATTGGTTTGATACTCGTTGTGTCATAAATTTTCATGGAATCAAAGGAGATGAGGTTTTAGTCATAATCACGGTTCTTGACTTAAACTTATGTAACTCTTGAAAAGAGTACTTGATCGGTTTTGACGAGGTTGTCTTGATGTTCCACCTGTTATTTGACACTTGTTGAGGAAAGAATTTACTAGTATTTTTAGAAACAAGGTCAACTTTGGTATGTGATCTCATGGATGATTTCTTAGTTTGTGTGGAAACTAACCATATTGATCACCATATCCCGTAATTGTCCCATTCTTCCCGTAAGTAGTTTCTAGAAATGGACGATTTATCTTGGTCTCGTAACTAGAGTAAAATCGCTTGCTCGAGGAAACAAATTTCTTAGTCTTTGGTGATGGAGAAACCCTAGACGCAGTATTAAGAAATCTACTATCAGCAGGCAATCTAGTTGGGTTCTTCATGTACTCAGATTTAAAAATTTTAGGGGTTACTGAAACTATAACTTTCTTCTCAACCGTATGAGAAATTGTTGAAGGTTCTACGTAAGAACATTCAGACCATACAAGATTTGTTGTTAGATTTTTTTTATATGATATACACTCTAATTATAAATTAGATTCTCTTTTTCCTAGTAATCAAAAAACCTTCTTAACTCCTTAAGTTCATCATAAATTCCAACGGGTAATTGAAGTTCCTTATCTATCTTAACTTCTGGAGTCTTGGGTTGTGATTCTAAGAAGTAGTCTAGAGATTTTGACCTAGATGACTCTAACCTATGTTCAACATTGTCAAACTTGGTCATGAAAGAATCACTAACGTCTTTAAGTTCATGTGCTAGACCTTCACAGTTGACTTTCAAAGTGAGGGAGTCACGGTTTTGTTCAAGTCATCAATGGTCTTGTTTAATTCGAAAATTTTGTTGTGAAGCTCACAAGTATTATTGCCACGGTTGACAATTTGAGCTTGTAACTGTCGAATTTCCTCATTAAACACAAATATCTGACTTGCAGTTGATGAACAAGTGTTTTACAATGTATCATTCACAAGCTTAATATCTTAATATTTGACCAGTAAGGATTCAAAATGACTTGTCAAATCTCCGTTTTCTTTTACAAGGTTTGTCATTATTGAAGATTTCTCATTTAAATCATTTTCTAAAAGTTTAAAGTTGTGACGTAAAACCTTTTTATCATTCATAAGCTTGTGAATGTGATCATTCAGTGTGCCAAGATGATCAAGTAAATCTTGAGTGGGATCTACCTGACTTAAGGATGGTTCATGAACACACGAATTTGTAGAGGATTGCATGTTATCTTTGAAGAATCTATCAGATTTGTCTTGGAGCTCATGATTTCTTGTGATTCTTTTCTTTCTTCATCTTGAGACCCTGGATCAACAGATGCAGGAAGATTAATCGTTTATGACTTTTATTGGAGTTGTGCGTCTTTGAATATTTTTTAAATATTGAAAGCACAAGGAGTAATCTTTGAAGAAACACTTGATGAAGTATAACAAGAACATAACTTTCTATTGTGACTGTTATCTTCATCCAGTGATGATTTCAAAGGTTTTTTTTTTTTTTTTTTTTTTTTTTTTGGCAAAGATCAAAATATATTAATTTTCAAGAAACATACAAGGCCTGGACATTACCCAAAGCCAAACAACACAACACCAAAAAACCGAAAACAAGAGAAATACATCCAAAAGCAAAACCAGACATACAACATAAACAGCAACAACCCTAATTCAACACCAATTTATTATCAATCCACCTCATGTTCCACAAACTCGCAGCCTTCATCACAGCAGAAGATTTCTTCACTTTGATACTCATCAATTTGCACTGCACAAAATTCACAATAACAGAACATATGACATCTTCTTTTCTTTCTTCATTTCTAAACATCCTAAAGTTTCTTTCCTGTCATATAAAGTAAACACAAGCTGCTACCACCCATCTGTTTATAATACTCCAAATATGATTCGAAACAGGGAAATTTAGCCAACTCATTCATAATCTCAGGCAGGGAATTAGGAATACCTTTAAAAATAATTCTTTCTTTAATCTTTCTCCAAACCTTACTACTATATTCACAAGAGAAAAACAAATGACAAACAGAATCCTTCACCAGTCCACATAGAGCACATTTAAAATTCTGACCTGAGATCCAATTCTCCAACCTATCATGAGTGGTTAGCCTGTTGAGATTGGCTAACCATATGATAAATGCCTGCTTTGGATCCAAATAATTGAACCAAATAACATGAGCCCAATTCACTTTAACATTATCAGCTTTTAGATCAATCCAGACCTGATGGGAAGAAAAATTAACATACTTGCCAGAATTTGTAATCCATTGAAAACAATCCACATTATTCCTCTTAATCAGATGAACATGATGCTTGATCTTACTTCTCAAACTCAATAGGTGCTTCCAACCCCAACTATCATTATATTCAGCCTCTATGTCCCAAATATCTCTACCTTTTAATTTTATTATGTTGACCCATTTACTCCACAGAGAATCCTTATAAGCAAAAATCCTCCATAAGTTTTTCATTAATAAAACATCATTCCATTCCTTCAATGGTTTCAAACCTAAACCACCTTGATCCTTTGGAAGGCAAACATGCTTCCAAGCCACTTTAGCCTTACCTCTAGCACTAACTCCTTGACCCCACAAGAAACCTTTTAAACACTTATCAATTTCTTCAATAGTCCCACAAGGAATGACATAAACTGAAGCCCAATATATATGTAGAGAAGTCAGAACTGAAGCAATTAATTGGAGCCTACCAGCATACGACAGCTTTTTGTTCTTCCAATTTAAAATTCTCCCTTTGACCTTATCAACTAAACATTTACAATCTTTAATTCCCAATTTTTTAGCAACCAAAGGGACCCCCAAATATTTCATAGGCAACTTACCAACTGCAAATTTCAAAATTTGAACTATGTCAGCTTGTGTGTATGTAGGCACACTGCCAAAAAAAATAGTACTCTTTGCAGTATTTGGCAGCAACCCTGAACACATACCAAATTCATCTAAACTCTTCTTTATAACTTTGACAGATAATACATCAGCATGACATAAGACTAGTAAGTCATCTGCAAAACAGATGTGAGAAAGTTGCATCTGCTTACATTTGCTATGAAATTTGAATTTAGGGTTATTCTTGATTTGATTTTTCAGGATCAAAGAGAAAGTTTCCATTACAAGGGTAAACAAATATGGTGAAATTGGGTCTCCTTGTCTAAGACCCCTACCACCCTTGAAATAACCTCTAATATCTCCATTGATACAAACTGAGAAGGAGGTTGTGGTGACACATTCCATAATCCACCTTACCATGATTTCATGAAATCCAAAACACCTTAAGATATCCTTTAGAAAGCACCAATTGACTGTATCATATGCTTTTTGAATATCTATCTTAATGGCACACCTTTTACTGCCATATGCCCTATTATACCCTTTCAAAAGTTCTTGAGCAACCAGAATATTATCATGAATATCTCTACCAGGAATGAAGGCACTCTGACTACAGTTGACTAGTTTACTCAGACCAACTTTTAATCTACAAGTTAGAACTTTGCTCACACATTTATAAAGTACATTGCAGTAAGCAATTGGTCTGAAGTCAGACACCTTATTAGGAGTGTCAATTTTAGGGATCAAAGTAATTAAGGTAGCATTGACCTCCTTTAATAATTTCCCAGATTCAAAAAACTCCTTAACAGCCTCACAAATATCACTACCCACAATGCTCCAAGCTTTTTTGAAAAAATGGGAAGAATATCCATCTGGGCCAGCTGCTTTGTTATCATTAATATCAAATAATGCCATTTTAACCTCTTCATCAGTAACTGGACCCACCATGGCTAATGCTTCTTCATTACTTAACTTTGTATCAAAAATGCCACCATCTATAGAACTACATTTCCCATTATCACCCAAAAATTTTTGAAAATGAAGAACAAATTGGTCTGCCACTTGGTCTCCAAAGGTTTTGAACTGTGATAAGTCTGCTATATCTTGATTTGACATAGAGGCACATCTGGGTACATGAGCCATTCTCTTGAAGTTAAGAAACATGTACATGTACGCTGTTGATGTTCTTTTTCTTGTTTCAAAGTCGGTTTTGTAGGATCCATCGACAAATTTTCCAACCTTATAAATTCTAAACAACTCGAAAGTCTTCGAAAACTATGAACGTTTAATAAAGAGGCGTTTATTCTTTCGAAAAAAATAAATAGAATTTGAGCATGAATTAATCTTCCTTTTGGGTAAAGGTTCAAATAATTTGAAATTGGGCTTCTAAGCTTAGGCTTGCTACAATAACAGTTGAACAATTAAATTTCAAACACAATTAAATTTCAAACATAATATGTCGCAGCCTGGAATTGAACCTGCGACCTTGTGCTTGACAGCTTATGCACTTAACTAGTTGAACTTCTTTGTTTATTTGATTTAATTCAAAATTGAAACTTTAAAACCCTTTGTTCTGTTAGTTTTTTCTACCCACAAGAATAAACGCGCTGTATCTTGTTTTTCAGTTTGCAAAATCCCCATAACAAATACGTTTGGTATAAACCTTAAGTCGTCTTCAGTTCAATTCGTATTTGGTATCACCTTCAATTCATCCCAAATCAAATCAAATCAAATCACACAAACCCTAGGTGTCTTCTTCTTTCTAGTCTTTATCTCCTTCCCAAATCACCAAAAAGGAACCTTGATTTCAAATACTTAATAACCTGCTACTTTCAATCGGTCGAAGTTTAATTGTGTCGGTCGATGGTGAATCGTATCAGTCAAAAATTGGGCAGCATAACGTGTCAAGATTGATAAATTGTTGAAATACATTCGTACGGATTCAAGTTTGTATCCGGGCGGTTAGTGTTTGAATCCGGGCGGTCAAAGTTTGAATCTGGATGGTTACGATTTTGAATTCGGAGGGTTGGGGTTTGAATCCAGGTGTGATTGTATTCGCGTGACAAAACCGTACGGATGGAGTTCTTAAGGTTGTTATAATTAAGATGACTGGAAAACTAATAGAGCGGTGGTTTACGGTGGTGGAATTCAGAATACGTTCAAAACTTTTTTGAAAATCGTTCAAACTAGTTGCAAAAAGATGCTAAACCTCCGAATAACATGAACATGCCAGTATTCGACCCAAAATCTTAATGAATTTGCATTTTTAATTTCGTTTTTGCCAAAAGTTGCTCGAAACAAAAAACTTGATGAAAAAAAAATCAAATGATGAAATTAGGACTGAAACTTTGTAAGATTAACCATGAGATGATCCTAAATCTATCCGCAAACTTAAAATTGATTGAAAAACGTTGAATCAAAAATGCGCCTAAATTAGTTTAACTTTTCTAAAACTTTGACTTGATGATTCTGAAAAAAATGATGATTGTAAATCTTTCTTTTTGTGATCAACGAAGATTAAACTAGAGTACTAGATCATAATTCTATGATCAGATCCTATTGTGAAGCTCTAAATCATTGAATCAATATTTGACAAAAGTGAACTGAAACCGTTAAAAACTCGAAGAACAGTTGAATATGTGAATTTAGAGATGAATTCGAAGCTAAGAACGATCAACATATGTAATTTCGCTCTGATACCAAGTGTTCGGATTAGAAATCATTTAATTTGTGTTCTTGTGGTTATGATGAATATATCATATGTATCGTATATGTATATGTGAATATAGGAATGATGAAAATTAGGATATTATTCAACTAGGTGTCAAAATTAGTTACATGTGATGGGGAGAATTAAGGAGAGGTGTGTTTGCGAATGTGAGGGAGGTGGTGAATTGTGAGGAAAGCTTAAACACACTAGTGAGGTAATGGTATTTATATGTATATATCATTTCTTTTACATCACTTAAATTGGTCAATGCACATTATAATATTTGATGACCTAACAAAAACCTTAATGAAAATATTTTCACCCCATAAGAGTTTTACTCATATTGTCAACTTAAACCATTCTAAGGGCCTGTTTGTTTTTTTTCTTTATTAAGTCGTGTTGTCTGAATTTATATAAAATGTATGTAGGGGAATTAATGATAGATAAGTAGTTATTGTTTATTTTTTCTTATGAATAACTGTTTGAATAATTGAAATTACTAAATTAACCTTTATATTGGGCAGTTATAAAAGCAGTTACTAATTAATTGTAAAAAAATGTTACTAGAATGTAATTTCAAACTTATTTGAATTTTTCGTATTAAGACACGTTGTAACACTCCGTCATAACACAATAACGGAATATTAACTCCTGGTCCCACAGTTAACGGTCACGCCCTCTATATGAGACGTTTTCCTAAAAGCAATCGCATTTATTTCAAAAGACATTGTCATTAAAGTAAGTAAATTCAAAAAGTTAACATTAATGATATAAGTAAATAATCCTTAAACATCGTTTAAAAGAAAACAGTTTTAAATGCGATCGTTAATGTTCTTGACAGAAATAAAAATCATGCTGGACTCCCATACATTGTATGCACCACGAAAGCACATAGTCATCAAAGTATGCGAAAGCTAATACCTTTAAGAACCTGAGATAAAATATGAAAACGATCAACAAAATGTTGAGTGAATCTACAGGTTTAAGTAAATCAGTTTATCATAGTTAGACCACGAGATTTAGTTCAAAACAGTAAAAGTTATACAACAGTTATGAGCACTTGAATATAAAGCTTTAACCCGCGTATAGCTTAAATGCGCTACACGTCTTCCTTTACTCCATATTGCAAATGCTGATCAAGCATTCGGTAACAAAGTTATAAGCACCCTAGTTCGTTGAGTGAGGTTTGTCAAACCTACAGTACCGTCCTTATAATTCGAGCCTTACAAAGTAATTAATATATTCAAGCTAGAGGCTTTTGGATCAAACTCATAGTGTATGTTCAATTTTTGTGCTCCTGTCTAATGCGTAAAACAGTTTAAAATCAGCATGTTATCTCATCCCAAAAAGTAAAAGTGTATGGGACTGTAGACTCACGTTGTGTGCACTTGACAAATTCACGAGCAACAATAGTCGAATTACAACGACCAAGTAATGCAACCTAAATGTACCATTTATAGTTACATAAGTTTTGTTTCAAAAGATAGACTCACAGTTCAGTTGCCCTATTGCTCAGACCGATGTAATCGTATAGTAAAAGTCAACACAGAAGTCAACTAGTCAAGCAAGTCAACAAAAAGTCAAACTTGGTCAAGGTGGTCAACCTAGGTCAAATATATCATTAGGTCATGCCAATGTTATCATGAAGTCAAATCAATATCAACTTATAAGTTTCACACGTTCGTTTAGCCAATTAACGATTACTAGTTTAGCTATCGTACGTTTTCACGGCAGTCATGCAATCGGACAAGCATAGTTCACAAATGACACATAAAAAAATTATGAATAACTCCAGATCATTAGTCCATGTTATAAGCTTTCTAAAAAGAATAAGCACACTATCATACGGTTCCTAGAACTCACGTAGCATGCAAAACAATCAAGTTCAGTTTCTGTTTGCGCATCAGTTTTGTATTAATTCTCATTTAATCTAGAAAATGGAAATTGACAAACGTCCAATTGAAGATGACTCTAAACACTCCAAATTATCAGTGGTAAAATAATCAAAGAATTTAATGTAGCCAACTTGTACATTTTTGACCAACTTCTCGGACTTTCTGAATTGGACAGAATTCAAACATTCGGTTTTGGCACGCATGTAACACATAGAAAACAAAGCATTCAGAGCTTAAAATACAAACAAGATATTCTAAGTAACATATATACTAAAACATACCAGAAGCAAAAAGTCTAATTCAACTCCTACTTCATGCTAGACATCTATTGGTGCAAAATAGACATATTCGATCCTAATCAGCTAGCCGTTTTCGGGGTCGAATATATGAATATCTAGAAACATTTAGAATATCATGTCTACATGAATTATCAAGTACTAATCATGCACTTTATAGAATATAAAATTTGGTCATCAAAAAGCATGTTAAATGTTTGTTTGGTCCATGAACAGATTTCTAGTCAACACGTTGTAGCACGAACATTCGAGTAATCATAAAATGACTTTTACAAATCCGTTTACTATGAGATCCTAGTCCATTTTATGTGTTTTTCAATTCTTTATCCATATAACATAAGTTCATAGGCCAATTCATAACACACAAATTGTAGTTTTCGTTTTGTTGCATAATTATATACCGAAACTTCAAACGGTCAAAACTTAGGCTATACTAAACAAAATCATGCGATTCAAGCGAGCAAATTCAATAGTTTTTCGATAGCTATCCATATAAACACATTGAAAATACAGAAAATAAATTTACAAAACCAGTAGCATGGATATTCAATTCGTTTTAAAACCCTAACTCGCAATCCGGACAAAATAACGACTAGCTACGTACACGATCGCGACCGATTGAGCAATAGAACATCTAAATCAACATAATAATACTAAAAATCAGATTTATAATTCTAGGGTTAGCAAATATACCTCAAACGAGCAATCAATCGAAAATACTAGACGTAGAATGACGCGTAGAGCAACTTTGATGTTCAAGACTTTGTCTAATTTTGAGGTTTTGATGGTGATGGCGTTGGTGGTGTTCGACGGCCAGCAAGGGGGAGGGAGAGAGAAAAAACAATCGACTGGTAAGGGTTTGTGAATGAGGATTATGAGATAATTGCTAAATATATATAATTAGGGCCTCATTAAAAGATGCTAGTGATCCATTGAAACGACCCGTTCATATCACTATAAACGCAGTACGTTATTCATTGGTCTCATAGAGAGGTATTTGACCTCTATATGATACGTTTTAGAAATTATGGCATTCGTTTCATAAAAACCACACCATTATTATACATAATGCATGTTTTAAACAAGTGGACGATTATTTAAGAAATAATCCCCATAATACATCGGTTTCCAAATACTACACACGTGACATAAAAGTTGAATATAATACATGACGAAGGTTTTATTGAATGCAACACTTCATTTAAACAAAAACATGATACTCCATGCACAGCTTGCTCAGATAATGTAACAGCGGAAGACTTTCTTAAGGACCTGAGAATAAATATGCTTAAACAGTCAACACAAAGGTTGGTGAGATATATAGGTTTAGCATCGATATAAATATAGACCACAAGATTTCATAGTTATAAATATATGTACACTCGCAAGTGAATAAAGTATTCTATAAGTTTTTGAGTGCTTCGGTAACCATACTTAACAATTAATGTAGCATATTCCCTTTATTATGAAATCTCCCTACACTGTACCAAGTGTAGTAAAAACGAAGTACTATGTAACCGTTTACGATACTAGAGCGACTAGCCCAGTTGGGGTTGTCAAACCCGATAGATCTATCAATAGGATTCGCGCTTACATGTTCTTACAACATGTAAATATTAGTTACCAAGCTATTAGGGAAGATATGCAATGTGGTACAACTCAACGTAGAATATATTTTAAGTACTTGTGTCCATGGTGTAAAATATAAAATGCATGTATTCTCATCCCAAAATATTTTTAAAGTTTAAAAATGGGACTATATACTCACAGTACTAAAAGTATATTAATAATAAGTTTTCAACTTATTAAAAATATGACCGTCGTCCTTGGATTCACGAACCTATAACAATAATAACGTTTCAGATAATAATACGACATATGAATAAAATAAAGCAAGTTCATAGAATACTTATATAATAATTTTTAACATTTTATGTTAGTAGTCCATTGTTAGTAGTCCTTTGTTAGTAGTCCAAAATAGTCCGAAAAGTCCAACAGTCCAATAATCGGTATATATATATATATATATATATATATATATATATATATATATATATATATATATATATATATATATATATATAATCTTAGAATTACCCCATGACGTATTGTATACGTATTGTGTTTGCATCAACCCAGAGATGTATTATATATGTATTGTCTTAGAATTAACTAAGACGTATTGTGTACGTATTGTCTTAGAATTTATCAAAACGTATTGTATACTTATTGTGTTATGATGTACCAAGAATATTATTATACATATATACAATCACAGAATTAACCAAGATTATAATATTTTGTTATACTACTGATAACATGTCCAAATATATATATAGGATATAGGAAAAGTTAACAAGGATATGGTTAATATAGTTTTTATAATATAAATTTCATCCATACAACGTTAATTTTAACAGATTTTGTTTTTCTCGCCAAATATTCATTACAACTCCGTTTAAAGTGAATCAAATTTCTATAGATTCCTTAAGAAGTATATTTTACAAAACCAATTCGAAAAGTTCATCCCAAGTAGTAATTTTTAGAGCTTTACCCTCTTTTTGTATCGGTGGACAGATTTGGAAAAATCCCGGCATCCACCCAATATATGATTTTTGATAAAATACTTTCACTTTGTCTAAAATCATGAAAAAAAAATACTGAAAGTCTTATTTACATATGTTAACATATTTCCAAAGTCTTAGCCTCAAACTCAAAGTCTAAGATAGGTTTTTAATTCCCAATCCAAAACAGCCCGCTTTTTACCGAATGGAGATTAAAGGATATATGTTAAGTTTCAAGGTGTTCTTCATATGTACAAGTTATAAGTGTAGTGACACGAACTTTTCCATGTTTATATATATTAACTGAGATTGTTATTTACATGACTAAATGTTTCCAACGTGTTAAGCAATCAAACTTGTTAAGACTTGATTAAATGAAATAAGTTTCATATAGACAATTGATCACCCAAGTTGACCGGCGATTCACGAACGTTACAAAATTGTAAAAACTACACGTTGTGGTATATATAGACATATATAATCTTTGACATAAGATTATGATGAGTAAGTATCTCACTAAATATATTAACAATGTGTGATATACATAAGAAATGAGATTACTAAGTTAAGAAACTCGAAATGATATATATAACGATTATCGTTATGATAACGTCTACTAAATACATATGTATCATATTAAGATATTGATACACTATATTTAACATGATAAAATGATATTTAAATATATCATTAAGTGTGTTAACAATAAACTACATATGTAAAAACAAGACTACTAACTCAAGAATTGCGAAACGAGACTTATATGTAACGATTATCGTTGTAATGATATTTTAATGTATATATCATATTAAAAGATATTCATACATCATAATATAATGATAATATAATAATTTAACATCTCATTTGATATAATAAACATTGGGTTAACAACATTAATTGAGATCGTTAACTTAAAGGTTTCAAAACAACACTTACATGTAACGACTAACGAAGACTTAATGACTCCATTAGAATGTATATACATGTTGTGTTTTGATATGTATTCTTACACTTTTGAAAGAATTCAAGACACATATCAAAGTACTTCTACTTAACAAAAATGCTTACAATTACATCCTCGTTCAGTTTCATCAACAATTTTACTCGTATGCACCCGTATTCGTACTCGTACAATACACAGCTTTTAGATGTATGTACTATTGGTATATACACTCCAATAATCAGCTCTTAGTAGCCCATGTGATTCACCTAACACATGTGGGAATCATCATTTGGCAACTAGCATGAAATATCTCATAAAATTACAAAAATATTAGTAATCATTCATGACTTATTTACATGAAAACAAAATTACATATCCTTTATATCTAATCCATATACCAACGACCAAAAACACCTACAAACACTTTCATTCTTAAATTTATTCATATAATTGATCTCTCTCAAGTTCCATCTTCAAGTTCTAAGTGTTCTTCATAAATTCCATAAGTATAGTTTCATAAAAATCAAGAATACTTCCAAGTTTGCAAGTCTACTTCCAAGCTTTCTAATCCATTCCAAGTAATCATCTAAGATCAAGGAACCTTTGTTATTTACAGTAGGTTATCTTTTTAATTCAAGGTAATATTCATATTCAAACTTTGATTCAATTTCTACAACTATAACAATCTTATTTCGAGTGAAAATCTTACTTGAACTGTTTTCGTGTCATGATTCGGCTTCAAGAACTTTCAAGCCATCCAAGGATCCTTTGAAGCAAGATCCATTTTTCTCATTTCCAGTAGTTTTATCCAGAAAACTTGAGGTAGTAATGATGTTCATAACATCATTCGATTCATACATATAAAGCTATCTTATTCGAAGGTTTAAACTTGTAATCACTAGAACATAGTTTAGTTAATTCTAAACTTGTTCGCAAACAAAAGTTAATCATTCTAACTTGACTTTTAAAATCAACGAAACACATGTTCTATATCTATATGATATGCTAACTTAATGATTTAAAACATGGAAACACGATGAACACCATAAAATCGGATATACGCCGTTGTAGTGAAACCGGGGGCTGTTTTGGTTTGGATAATTAAAAACTATGATAAACTTTGATTTAAAAGTTGTTCTTCTGGAAAAATGATTTTTCATAAGAACATGAAACTATATCCAAAAATCTTGTTTTCAAAATGGTCATCAAGATGTCGTTCTTTCGACGGAAATGACTACCTCTTTAGTAATTGACATGTAACTTAAATTTCCGACTATAAACCTATACTTTTTATGTTTGGATTCTTAAATTAGAGTTCAATATGAAACCATAGCAATTTGATTCACTCAAAACGGATTTAAAATGAAGAAGTTATGGGTAAAACAAGATTGGATATTTTTGATCTTTTTAGCTACGGGAAATGTTTAACAAATCTATACAAATCATATCCTAGCTAACTTATATTGTATTATACATGTATTCTAATATATTATGTAATCTTGGGATACCATAGACACGTATGCAAATGTTTTGACATATCATATCGACCCATATATATATATTATTTGGAACAACCATAGACACTCTATATGCAGTAATGTTGGAGTTAGCTATACAGGGTTGAGGTTGATTCCAAAAATATATATACTTTGAGTTGTGATTTAGCCTGAGACGTGTATACACTGGGTCGTGGATTGATTCAAGATAATATATATCGATTTATTTTTGTACATCTAACTGTGGACAACTAGTTGTAGGTTACTAACGAGGACAGCTGACTTAATACACTCAAATCTTTAAAACATAATAAAAATAGTTGTAATTATATTTTGATCATACTTTGATATATATGTACATATTTGTATAGGTTCGTGAATCGATCCGTGGCCAAGTCTTATTTTCGAGGAAGGAAATATCTGTGAAAGTGAGTTATAGTCCCACTTTTAAAATCTAATATTTTTGGGATGAGAATAAATGCAGGTTTTATAAATGATTTACAAAATAGACACAAGTACATGAAACTACATTCTATGGTTGAATTATCGAAATCGAATATGCCCCTTTTTATTAAGTCTGGTAATCTAAGAATTAGGGAACAGACACCCTAATTGACGCGAATCCTAAAGATAGATCTATTGGGCCTAACAAACCCCATCCAAAGTACCGGATGCTTTAGTACTTCGAAATTTATATCATATCCGAAGGGTGTCCCGGAATAATGGGGATATTCTTATATATGCATCTTGTTAATGTCGGTTACCAGGTGTTCACCATATGAATGATTTTTATCTCTATGTATTGGATGTGTATTGAAATATGAAATCTTGTAGTCTATTGTTACGATTTGATATATATAGGTTAAACCTATAACTCACCAACATTTTTGTTGACGTTTAAAGCATGTTTATTCTCAGGTGACTATTAAGATCTTCCGCTGTTGCATACTAAAATAAGGACAAGATTTGGAGTCCATGTTTGTATGATATTGTGTAACAACTGCATTCAAGAAACATATGTCGATGTAATATATTTCTATTGTAAACCATTATGTAATGGTCGTGTGTAAACAGTATATTTTAGATTATCATTATTTGATAATCTACGTAATGTTTTTAAAACCTTTATTGATAAAATAAAGGTTATGGTTGTTTTAAAAATGAATGCAGTCTTTGAAAAACGTCTCATGTAGAGGTCAAAACCTCGCAACGAAATCAATTAATATGGAACGTTTATAATCAATATGAACGGGACATTTCAATAAGTTCTTATATTAACTTAATATAACATCATAATACATATAAATAAGTGTTATTAGAGTTATTTTAGAAAGATTAGATTAGTTTTTCAAACAAGCTTGGTGTTCACCAAAACAAGTTCTAGTTTTTATAAGTTTTATAAGTATAATAAGATAGCAACTATACAAGGAATTGAACAAGGATTTTGAGAAGTATTTTACCTTGATTATGAAGAGGAAAGTTGCTGAGATTAAAGTATGATATGAGAGCATTCAAATGTGTGTTTTTAGTTTAAGAAAATGTGGAGCAAAAATGAGTTAAAATGGTCCTTATTTATAAGCTTATAATTTTGACTTTTAGTGAAAATATCTAAGATAAGTTAAATTGTATTAAGTCATGTACGACATATTAAATTGATTAGGTCATGGATGACATATTACACAAATAATTGCAGATTTCTATTGGTATATACTAATAGTAAATACTTCTAGAAGCTGTGTATAATACGGGTAAAAATACCGTATGAATGTGAGTAGAATTCTTGAGGAAATTGAACGAAAATATGAGTATAGCTATCCTTTATATGTATTGGTATATTATAAAGTGTATTCAATACTTGTAAGGATGTATTTACACTCGTAATACATTATATGTAAATACATTTTGACATAAGTTAATTACGTCATTTAAATAGTAACATATATATTGTTTGAAAACTCTTTAAATTAGTAGTATGAAAATATATATATAATACTTTGTTAATATACTTAATGAGATATTTAATTATCATATTTTCAAGTTAAATATATATAAATCCATATATATACACAATAATTAAACAATTAAATCAAGTTATGACGTTCGTGAATCGTCGGAATAAAAGGGTGACCAAAAGCTTGTGTAAAACTCTTTCCGGAGGTTCAAGATTTATTAAATTTCATTGCTTATCAAGTCAGAATTATTAAATCATGTAAATAGTATAATCAAGTAGTCGAAAAAATCCGGGTCGTTACAGTACCTACCCGTTAAAGAAATTTCGTCCCGAAATTTGATCGAGATCGTCATGGCTGACAATAAGTATGTTTTCATGATGAATACGAGTTGAAAATTTAGAGTTTTATCATCAGTGAGTAATATGGATAAAACAATTTGATTATGTGAAGTGTATGAGTGAAGCTATCGCAAAATAGTGAAATGAGGAAAGTAAAGATTCGTTTTAACTTTTGACGTCATCACGGTTGATTTTCGGATTAAAGAAAATCTTTGTAATCTTAATAAGATTTGATTCTTCGGTAATTAAGAAAATTAGAATTTTCTTCGATTAGGTGCGTAATCTGCCTCGATTTCTATGTCCGAAATATCGCTATAAATTAACACCCCCTTCGTTTCCTTATTTCCACATCTCTCATCTTCTATACTTTCTTATTTTCTTCGTACTTCCAAAACATTCGTCAATATGCTTCATCCAGTTTTAATTCTTGATATATTCTTGACTATCACATCTGTCATTCTTCTTTTTCATCTTCCACCGAAGGAATCCGTTAATTTCTACTATGCTCTTGGGTTTATAGTGTTCTTAGTTTTCCCGTGTCTTTATATTGCTATACGCATCGATATACACGGTTTGTAATTTCTGCGTTATCTTCGTGCTTATATTTTTCCTTATATTTTATAGTTTCATGCTTCCGTCTTCTTTTTCCGACTTCAAGTCAAGCAAATAATGGTCTAGAATTCATAGATATGAAATTCGGAATGAACATAGCTAATGCTCTAAGAGAGAAATTGTAATAGCACAATTTGACTTGTGAAATTACCAGAATTCAAAGGAAAAGATAGAACTATCAATAGAATATGTTCTTGATATGTTTAGAGATTAGATTGAATGTAAGAGTCATGTAACATGGCACTTGATGACGTTATGATCTGTGAATCATTACGTTCCATTTAGAAACTCAGCATGACTTACTGTAATATAATCACGTTGATCAAGTGTCATTATATTATACTAATTCATGCTTCAGTTCCTAACACTACTTCAAAAACATTCATATTTTAAACTCGAAGGTTTCAGAATTTAGAAACTAAAATAGTTTCTTTTATGATGTAACACAGATAGCGCGAAGAGGTAAATGATTTCGGATAACAATAGTTATGAAGATATCTTCGGAAACATCGAAGATATTTATAATGAAAGATATGATGATATCTTAGAATATCTAAGATCAGAGGATGATGAAGAATATTGTCCGCAAGAGTTGAGAGTAAGGAGAAAGGTATTCGCTAAAGACTTCAGCAGACACTGAATCATTTGGATTCTTTGAAGGTAGATTTAGTCTTTGTGATTTGTCCACAGCCTCCTTCATGGTTTGCTCAATCCGTTTTTCAATTCCAAACCTTCTCTTTTTCTGAGCTTTGCCAACACACTATTCTTTATCATCAAACTTTTGACTGTTACGGTTGTCTACAGTTTATGCTGTTTCATTCAGTTTTTTTTTTTCAAAATTCAGGGTATTGATTCGTAGACTGGGTGTTATTCAGAATTTCAGAATTGAAGGTCAAAATTTTCAGGAGTGACACGTTATATGTATATATATATAATTGTTGAGGTGAAAACGCTGCGAGATTCGAGATTGATGATTGATGATTCCCTGGTAGTTGGTATGGAAATTATTGTTACAGGATGTAGATGGGTACATGATGGGGTTTCATGAATAATATAGATATTTTTCAAATAGACTAAGGCCGAAGTTGCTGGTACATCTGCTGATAATGTGGTGGAATATAAGAGGTTCCCCGATAATGATGGCGAAAGGGCAACTTATATATCGAGGTTATAATAAGGCTAGTCCTACTGAAAAGTCGAAGTTGACTTGCTGGAGCTGTGACAAAACTGGCTACTTTGAAAAGGGATTGAAAGGTTATTTTTGGTAATAAATGCCAAAAGATCTAACCCAGATGCGTGTTAAACTTCTACTTAGGTTCCGGGAGTTTTCCAGATGTATGACTATATGCATAAGTCTTTCTTTTTGTAGGTAACGTGTGGTTGGATCATCCTCTCGATTGTTTCTTAATTGAGGTGTTTTCAAGAATCATGAAGGGTTTGAATGCAGATAGTAATCATCCATATACCTATGATGTTCAAAAATGTTGAATGATACGAATACTTTTCTGGGTTTTATGAATAGAAGTGATGTGCTATCACAGTTTTGAAGTCAAAGTATAACTTTGAAAGATGTAGGGATTTAAGAGTTGTAGCGACCCGACAAAATAGTCATTGACGGCGCCGTCTACTTAGGTCCCGTCACATGGTCATAAGTCTTTAAAATAACGTTTGATCAAAGATATGTCGCATTCATTTCAAAAGTAAGAGTGTTTCCAAGTTTACAAGAATTGTTCAACCAAAAGTTACGTTACTAAGTTATAAATACAATTGAAACCTATGCGACACAATTTTAGATAAAATCAAAAGACGCTCCACGTATGCATGTATACTCGACATCCAAGCAAGTATCAAAAGTAATGAGCGGAAGCATGTATCACAAAACGTTCAAGGACATGAGAAAAACATAGAAATCTGTCAACGAAAACGTTGGTGAAATCATAGGTTTAAGTAAGTAAGTACAAATGAACCACAAGATTTATATCATTGAAATAATAGTTATCCATTCCAAAAATTGTTATCACGGGCACCCAATTATCAAGGCTTAACTTTCCATCCATAGAACCCCATCACAATAGTGTTAGAACATACACTGTTTCTCGAAAATATATTTCATCCGAAGTAACGGTAGCGAACCGTCCGAATGAGGGTTTGTCAAACCCATATGGATCCATACAACATAAGTTCCCGTTTACACCTAGCAAGTGTAACTAATGATAATTGAATTGAGGATTTTGTTCTAAACTCGTATGTAGAATGTTTGTTTTCCTCTACTTGTGTTCACTTAGTAAAAAAAAACGTTTATGTTTTCCCATCCCAAATGTAAGTTCAAAAGAGTAAAAGTGGGACTATGATCTCACCTTGAGTGCACGTATGTAAAAGTACTTCAACAAGTAAATGTGTGCAAGAACGAACGCTAGTCTTGACCTAAACAAATAGGTTTGTATCAATATCGGTAAACACGGTCGGTCAAAGTGTTCAATTAGTCCTATGGCTCGTTACGACTCGATTACTATAGCATGTGAGTCAAGTTGTCACGTTTCATGTAAGATACAAGTATAAAAGCATGTTAGAACGATTACACAAACATTTGGTTAAGTTTGATTAAAAGTCAACTTGGGTCGGGTCAAAGTCAACGAAAAAGTCAACACGTTCGGGTCGGGTCTCGAACTATTTTTCTGAGGTTTTTAATCATATATGAGCATGTTAGAACAAGTTACATGTGAATCGGAGGTGCGTAGTATAGCAAACATTTTTCGTAAAATGGAAAACCAAAACAGTCCCTGGCAGTGCATTTGGACGGCGTCCAGATTTGCTAGACGGCGTCCAGCATTGAAGGACTGGACGGCGTCCAAGAATCTGGACGGCGTCTAGATCAGTATCCAGTTCCTGTTTTGCTGCAACACACAAATGCATAAACCAAAACTCAAACAATCCCAATTTATGACCCGCAAACAACCAAAACATGTATCTTATATCATCGGAAAGGTAATTTGACGAGGAAAACAACTAAGCATATTTCATCAATCAATATACCACTTACAACAACTAAAATCACATTGAATGCTCAACATTTATTACATTCAAGTTCATAAATGCGATTTGGTGATTCGGGAACTTACTACCTACATATAATACGCCATTTCATAGGTAATCATACAATCCAGCTAAATACTTACCAACAACAATTTATGGCATTCAATGCATCAAATGTTCACATTTAGTTCTATCAAACCCTAACCAACATCACCAAAATCAATAATCAAGTTTATGAAGTTTTCTAAAGCAACCTACACATCAAATTGAAGCTAGTGATACTAGTAACACAATTAAAACATGAACTTTTAACATCTAACAACTTTTAAGCAACTAAATCTCAAGAACAACACACCAAATTTAAGTTCATGCTAATTACTTCAAAACAACAAGATCGAGCATACAAATCACATATTCATGTTAGACTTGAGCCATAGACACTAATTAACACTTTTATAAGTTAAAAACATCAAGAACACAAAATCTAGTGATTTTAGAAAGTTACCCAAACGTAATGAAATCGGTATAAAATCGAAGAGGAAGATGCAAGGATTCCAAATATGTAATTTGTTTTGCAAAACACTTGCTAGATTGGATTTAGATGATGATTATTTGGATTTGAGTTTGAGAGAAAAATGTTGAAGTAGTAAAAGAGAAAGAGATGGATGAATGGATGAGAGTGAATGTTGACCACTTTGACCTAGTAACATCTTTGGTCATTTAGCAAGTCTAGTCCCTCAAGTTTCATTCGGGTGCGTGAATTACCTAAACTAGATAATTTAAAACGCATATCAACAGGAGATGCTATAAATATATAACGGACTTTAAAATGAATAAACGGAAAAAGGCGGAATGTTACAAGAGTGATGTCTCCTGTTAAATCTTGACTTGGATTTTGATCTATCAAAATCAGAATATGTAATCGAATTTGGATGAAAATGATTGTTTCGGATTTTTATGAAAGAATGTATATCGTTGTGAAAGTAGTGAGTATAGTTGATGATTGCTGAATTAGATGAATTGTGAATTTATATATCTCTCGGGTATTACCTACCCGTTAAAAGTTTCACAAGTAATATTTTAGTACAGGAGAATTTTTATTACAGTCTTTATGAAAATATATGTATATTTTCTTCAGATGTAATACAGATTTGATGAGTTAATATTAAATTAAGCTCATTTGATTTTCGGCTGGAATTAGAAATGAATAATCTCTAAAACAATAGAGATTACATAATCTTCACGGAGTATTTCGCTAATGTAATCAATACTTTATTATTTATTCTTATTGACATTCCTTGGTGACGGATGTTGATGCTTGTGAATTCTTGCGAACTTCGTAAGATATGAATGATGTTTTCTAGAAAGCTTCAAGTATATTTAAGTGTAAAATCAAACATGTAATTGAATACTACACTTAGTTTATTATGAAACGGAATTCATGGAGTTGAAACAGAGGTCGTAGTTAACGATGGTTAAGTTGTTAAGGAAGTATGTACATCATAGCATATTAGTAATATGAATTTAACCGAGTAGTATCTACCCTTATTTAATTCATACATAATAGCTTAGTACGGAAAGATATATTTTGATCTCAAAATTCATATATATATAAAATATACATATAATTTCTTCAGGGTGAATGAGTTAATACTTCATAACTCGTCGATACAATATACGCATTATTGATTTGTGATGATGTTGATGATTATGGAATTGGCGGAGCTCGTAGTGCTACAGGTTTTGCCGGTGTTGGTGATACTGATGGTGATGCTGGTGGTACTACCGGTGGTGCTTGAATAACAAGTCTAGCTTGTAAACCACGCACCATTCTTGTCAAGGTTTCTACCCTTCCTTCTATCATTTCGGTCCATTCATCTGATTTATGGTTAAGGTTGGAATAGATAATCTTTAAGACTTTAGAGATTACATAATCGCCGCAGAATTTTTCTCCAATGAAGTTATGAATCAATACTTCATCGATGATTTTTATTAGTACTCCTTGGTATCTATGGTGCGTATGACATTGATGCTCGCGGTACAGATTGTGATGTTGAGGTGTGGGATGCGGATGTTGTTGTTGATGGTGGTAATGGTACTGTTGATGTTGCTGATGGTGGTACTGTTGATGCTGGTGATGCTGCTGGTGCTTGTAACCTTTGTACCATATTCTCCAAAGCCACTACCCGAGTGCGAAGCTCGTTGACTTCTTCTATTACACCGGAATGATTGTCGGTTCGGACGAGCGGATGAATAAGATCTAGAATGTGAGATAGTATATAATCGTGACGAGGTACTCTGGAAATGAGAGAGAAAATGGTGTTTCGGACAGGTTCGCCGGTAAGTGCTTCAAGTTCTTCGCTAAGAGGGAAATGTGGTGGATGGAAGGGATCACCTTTTTCTTGTCTCCAATGATTAAGTAGGCTGCGAACCCATCCCCAATTCATCCAGAATAGATGATGGCTAATTGGTTGATCCATTCCAGTCACACTGGTTTCGGAGCTCGAGTGAAACTCCATATCGGAATCCGAGGGACTTGAACTAGTGGCGAGTTCCATTTCGTACGATTGAATAAAGGATTTTTCGATATGAAATGATTTCCGGCTATCGGATGGTATTCTAATTACATAGAATATCTATATATATAGAGCAAAAGATTTCATAGATTACAGAGGAATTTACGGAATATGTTAGGCAAAGTTTACAGTAACATATACGCTAAGATATGAATTAGCAGATACGCTAAGATATGAATTTCGTCTATACACTATTCATGTAATCAATGCAGTAAGATGTGTCTAGACTAAGAATTATAAGCAGGTAATTTTCTAAGGGTGATAAGCAGATGATTTCCGACTAGAAATGATAAGCAAAACTTTTGACATGCAGTTAAGGTCGAAGTCCAGACTCACTAATGCATCTTAATAACTATCCGTTAGACACACTAATGTAAGACATGATTCGCTAAGACCACCGCTCTAATACGAACTGAAACAGTTGGGGACGCACCCCACTCAGTGCCTTCCCAGCTAATCACTTGATGACCACTGAGCGTACCTCAGACACTGATTTTACGGCCCGCCTCTCGGCAACGTACAGCCAACCCTAACAGGGACCGCGAGGAGTAAGAGCCAATGCTTCGTCACAGGTAACACTGTGAGAACCCCCTCTACGATTAACCCGCTCATAAACAAAAATAAACCAGCTCTGATACCAACTGAAACGAACTGTTCATATCACTATAAATGCAGTACGGTATTCATTGGTCCCATAGCGAGGTATTTGACCTCTATATGATACGTTTTAGAAATTATTGTATTCTTTTCATAAAAAGCACACCATTATTATACATAATGCATGTTTTAAACAAGTGGGCGATTATTTAAGAAATAATCCCCATAATACATCAGTTTCCAAATACTACACACGTGACATAAAAGTTGAATATAATGCATGACGAAAGTTTTATTAAATGCAACACTTCATTTAAACAAAAACATGAGACTCCATGCACAGCTTGCTCAGATAATGCAACAGCGGAAGACTTTCTTAAGGACCTGAGAATAAACATGCTTAAACAGTCAACACAAAGGTTGGTGAGATATATAGGTTTAGCATCGATATAAATATAGACCACAAGATTTCATAGTTATAAATATATGTACACTCGCAAGTGTATAAAAGTATTCTATAAGTTTTTGAGCGCTTCGGTAACCATAATTAACAATTAATGTAGCATATTCCCTTTATTATGAAATATCTCTACACTGTACCAAGTGTAGTAAAAACGAAGTACTATGCAACCGTTTACGATACTCGAGCGACTAGCCCAGTTGGGGTTGTCTGAAATGTCCCGTTCTTATTGATTAAAAACGTTCCATATTAATTGATTTCGTTGCGAGGTTTTGACCTCTATATGAGACGTTTTTCAAAGACTGCATTCATTTTTAAAACAAACCATAACCTTTATTTCATAAATAAAGGTTTAAAAAGCTTTACGTAGATTATCAAATAATGATAATCTAAAATATCCTGTTTACACACGACCATTACATAATGGTTTACAATACAAATATGTTACATCGAAATCAGTTTCTTGAATGCAGTTTTTACACAATATCATACAAACATGGACTCCAAATCTTGTCCTTATTTTAGTATGCAACAGCGGAAGCTCTTAGTATTAACCTGAGAATAAACATGCTTTAAACGTCAACAAAAATGTTGGTGAGTTATAGGTTTAACCTATATATATATCAAATCGTAACAATAGACCACAAGATTTCATATTTCAATACACATCCCATACATAGAGATAAAAATCATTCATATGGTGAACACCTGGTAACCGACATTAACAAGATGCATATATATAAGAATATCCCCATCATTCCGGGACACCCTTCGGATATGATATAAATTTCGAAGTACTAAAGCATCCGGTACTTTAGATGGGGTTTGTTAGGCCCAATAGATCTATCTTTAGGATTCGCGTCAATTAGGGTGTCTGTTCCCTAATTCTTAGATTACCAGACTTAATAAAAAGGGGCATATTCGATTTCGATAATTCAACCATAGAATGTAGTTTCATGTACTTGTGTCTATTTTGTAAATCATTTATAAAACCTGCATGTATTCTCATCCCAAAAATATTAGATTTTAAAAGTGGGACTATAACTCACTTTCACAGATTTTTACTTCGTCGGGAAGTAAGACTTGGCCACTGGTTGATTCACGAACCTATAACAATATATACATATATATATCAAAGTATGTTTAAAATATATTTACAACACTTTTAATATATTTTGATGTTTTAAGTTTATTAAGTCAGCTGTCCTCGTTAGTAACCTACAACTAGTTGTCCACAGTTAGATGTATAGAAATAAATCGATAAATATTATCTTGAATCAATCCACGACCCAGTGTATATGTATCTCAGTATTGATCACAACTCAAACTATATATATTTTGGAATCAACCTCAACCCTGTATAGCTAACTCCAACATTCACATATAGAGTGTCTATGGTTGTTCCTAAATATATATAGATGTGTCGACATGATAGGTCGAAACATTGTATACGTGTCTATGGTATCTCAAGATTAGATAATATACAATACAAGTTGATTAAGTTATGGTTGGAATAGATTTGTTACCAATTTTCACGTAGCTAAAATGAGAAAAATTATCCAATCTTGTTTTACCCATAACTTCTTCATTTTAAATCCGTTTTGAGTGAATTAAATTGCTATGATTTCATATTGAACTCTATTTTATGAATATAAACAGAAAAAGTATAGGTTTATAGTAGGAAAAATAAGTTACAAGTCATTTTTGTAAAGGTAGTCATTTCAGTCGAAAGAACGACGTCTAGATGACCATTTTAGAAAACATACTTCCACTTTGAGTTTAACCATAATTTTTGGATATAGTTTCATGTTCATAATAAAAATAATTTTCTCAGAATAACAACTTCTAAATCAAAGTTTATCATAGTTTTTAATTAACTAACCCAAAACAGCCCGCGGTGTTACTACGACGGCGTAAATCCGGTTTTACGGTCTTTTTCGTGTTTCCAGGTTTTAAATCATTAAGTTAGTATATCATATAGATATAGAACATGTGTGTAGTTAATTTTAAAAGTCAAGTTAGAAGGATTAACTTTTGTTTGCGAACAAGTTTAGAATTAACTAAACTATGTTCTAGTGATTACGAGTTTAAACCTTCGAATAAGATAGTTTTATATATATGAATCGAATGATGTTATGAACATCATTACTACCTCAAGTTTAGTAGGTAAACCTACTGGAAATTACAAGAAATGATCTAGCTTCAAAGGATCTTGGATGGCTTGAAAGTTCTTGAAGTAGGATCATGACACAAAAACAAGTTCAAGTAAGATTTTTACTCGAATTAAGATAGTTTATAGTTATAGAAATTGAATCAAAGTTTGAATATGAATATTACCTTGAATAAGAAAGATAACCTACTGCATATAACAAAGGTTTTTTGATCTTAGATGATTACTTGGAATGGATTAGAAAGTTTGGAAGTAAATTAGTAAACTTGAAAGGATTTTTGAAGTGTTCTTGAAGTGTTCTTCCTATGATGATTATAGCTTGATTCTTGAAGTGATTTTTGATGAAGATGATGATTAACTACTAGAAAAATACGTTCATAATAGTGTGTGTGTGTTGAGAGAGAATTAGAAAGAGAATTGGAAGTGAAATTGAGTGAATGATGAGTGGTAATTGGTGAGTGGTGAGTGGGGTTAAAAGGAGTTCTAGTTAGTTGACTAGCTCATGGTAGAAGTTAAAATTGATTAGTCATACATGAAATAATCAAGAGTGGAATCCCATGCTAGTTCCTATTGGTATATACTCATAGTAAGTACGTTTTGAAGCTGTGTATAATACGGGTAAGAATACGACTAGAATTCTTGATGAAAGAAAAGAATGGAAAAGTAACTGTAACCATTTTCGTTAAGTATGAGTGTTTTGATATATGTCTTGAAGTCTTCCAAAAGTATTTTAATACATCTAAATACACTACATGTATATACATTTTAACTGAGTCGTTAAGTCATCGTTAGTCGTTACATGTAAGTGTTGTTTTGAAACCTTTAAGTTAACGATCTCAATTAATGTTGTTAACCCATTGTTTATTATATCTAATGAGATGTTAAATTATTATATTATCATGATATTATGATATATTAATATATCTTAATATGATATATATACATTTAAATGTCGTTACAACGATAATCGTTACATATATGTCTCGTTTCGAAATCCTTAAGCTAGTCGTCTTGTTTATATGTATATAACTCATTGTTAATATACTTATGGAGATACTTACTTATCATAATCTCATGTTAACCATATGTATATCCATATGTATATCCATATATATATCGTCATGTCGTTTTTACAAGTTTTAACGTTCGTGAATCGCCGGTCAACTTGGGTGGTCAATTGTCTATATGAAACATATTTCAATTAATCAAGTCTTAATAAGTTTGATTTCTTAACATGTTGGAAACATTTAATCATGTAAATATCAATCTCAATTAATATATATAAACATGGAAAAGTTCGGGTCACTACAGTACCTACCCGTTAAATAAATTTCGTCCCGAAATTTTAAGCTGTTGAAGGTGTTGACGAATCTTCTGGAAATAGATGCGGGTATTTCTTCTTCATCTGATCTTCACGCTCCCAGGTGAACTCGAGTCCTCTACGAGCATTCCATCGAACCTTAACAATTGGTATCTTGTTTTGCTTAAGTCTTTTAACCTCACGATCCATTATTTCGACGGGTTCTTCGATGAATTGGAGTTTTTCGTTGATTTGGATTTCATCTAACGGAATAGTGAGATCTTCTTTAGCAAAACATTTCTTCAAATTCGAGACGTGGAAAGTGTTATGTACAGCCGTGAGTTGTAGAGGTAACTCAAGTCGGTAAGCTACTGGTCCGACACGATCAATAATCTTGAATGGTCCAATATACCTTGGATTTAATTTCCCTCGTTTACCAAATCGAACAATGCCTTTCCAAGGTGCAACTTTAAGCATGACCATCTCTCCAATTTCAAATTCTATATCTTTTCTTTTAATGTCAGCGTAGCTCTTTTGTCGACTTTGGGCGGTTTTCAACCGTTGTTGAATTTGGATGATCTTCTCGGTAGTTTCTTGTATAATCTCCGGACCCGTAATCTGTCTATCCCCCACTTCACTCCAACAAATCGGAGACCTGCACTTTCTACCATAAAGTGCTTCAAACGGCACCATCTCAATGCTTGAATGGTAGCTGTTGTTGTAGGAAAATTCTGCTAATTGTAGATGTCGATCCCAACTGTTTCCGAAATCAATAACACATGCTCGTAGCATGTCTTCAAGCGTTTGTATCGTCCTTTTGCTCTGCCCATCAGTTTGTGGATGATAGGCAGTACTCATGTCTAGACGAGTTCCTAATGCTTGCTGTAATGTCTGCCAGAATCTTGAAATAAATCTGCCATCCCTATCAGAGATAATAGAGATTGGTATTCCATGTCTGGAGACGACTTCCTTCAAATACAGTCGTGCTAACTTCTCCATCTTGTCATCTTCTCTTATTGGCAGGAAATGTGCTGATTTGGTGAGACGATCAACTATTACCCAAATAGTATCAAAACCACTTGCAGTCCTTGGCAATTTAGTGATGAAATCCATGGTAATGTTTTCCCATTTCCATTCCGGGATTTTGGGTTGTTGAAGTAGACCTGATGGTTTCTGATGCTCAGCTTTGACCTTAGAACACGTCAAACATTCTCCTACGTATTTAGCAACATCGGTTTTCATACCCGGCCACCAAAAATATTTCTTGAGATCCTTGTACATCTTCCCCGTTCCAGGATGTATTGAGTATCTGGTTTTATGAGCTTCTCTAAGTACCATTTCTCTCATATCTCCAAATTTTGGTACCCAAATCCTTTCAGCCCTATACCGGGTTCTGTCTTCCCGAATATTAAGATGTTTCTCTGATCCTTTGGGTATTTCATCCTTTAAATTTCCCTCTTTTAAAACTCCTTGTTGCGCCTCCTTTATTTGAGTAGTAAGGTTATTATGAATCATTATATTCATAGATTTTACTCGAATGGGTTCTCTGTCCTTCCTGCTCAAGGCATCGGCTACCACATTTGCCTTCCCCAGGTGGTAACGAATCTCAAAGTCGTAATCATTCAATAATTCAATCCACCTACGCTGCCTCATATTCAGTTGTTTCTGATTAAATATGTGTTGAAGACTTTTGTGGTCGGTATATATAATACTTTTGACCCCATATAAGTAGTGCCTCCAAGTCTTTAATGCAAAAACAACCGCGCCTAATTCCAAATCATGCGTCGTATAATTTTGTTCGTGAATCTTCAATTGTCTAGACGCATAAGCAATCACCTTCGTTCGTTGCATTAATACACAACCGAGACCTTGCTTTGATGCATCACAATAAATCACAAAATCATCATTCCCTTCAGGCAATGACAATATAGGTGCCGTATTTAGCTTTTTCTTCAATAACTGAAACGCTTTCTCTTGTTCATCATTCCATTCAAATTTCTTCCCTTTATGCGTTAATGCAGTCAAGGGTTTTGCTATTCTGGAAAAGTATTGGATGAACCTTCTGTAGTAACCAGCTAGTCCTAAAAACTGGCGTATGTGTTTCGGAGTTTTCGGGGTTTCCCACTTTTCAACAGTTTCTATCTTTGCCGGATCCACCTTAATACCTTCTTTGTTCACTATGTGACCGAGGAATTGAACTTCTTCCAACCAAAATGCACACTTTGAAAACTTAGCGTACAATTCTTCCTTCCTTAATACTTCTAACACCTTTCTCAAATGTTCACCGTGTTCTTGGTCATTCTTTGAGTAAATAAGTATGTCATCAATGAAAACAATGACAAACTTGTCAAGGTATGGTCCACACACTCGGTTCATAAGGTCCATGAACACAGCTGGTGCATTAGTTAAACCAAATGGCATGACCATAAACTCGTAATGACCGTAACGTGTTCTGAAAGCAGTCTTTGGAATATCATCTTCTTTCACCCGCATTTGATGATACCCGGAACGTAAGTCAATCTTTGAATAAACAGACGAGCCTTGTAGTTGATCAAATAAGTCGTCGATTCTCGGTAGTGGGTAGCGGTTCTTGATGGTAAGTTTGTTCAACTCTCGGTAGTCGATACACAACCTGAATGTACCATCTTTCTTCTTGACAAACAAAACAGGAGCTCCCCACGGTGATGTGCTTGGTCGAATGAAACCACGCTCTAAAAGTTCTTGTAATTGGCTTTGCAGTTCTTTCATCTCGCTGGGTGCGAGTCTGTAAGGAGCACGAGCTATTGGTGCAGCTCCTGGTACAAGATCTATTTGAAATTCAACGGATCGATGTGGGGGTAATCCCGGTAATTCTTTCGGAAATACATCGGGAAATTCTTTTGCAATGGGAACATCATTGATGCTCTTTTCTTCAGTTTGTACTTTCTCGACGTGTGCTAGAATAGCATAGCAACCTTTTCTTATTAGTTTTTGTGCCTTCAAATTACTAATAATATGTAGCTTCGTGTTGCCCTTTTCTCCGTACACCATTAAGGGTTTTCCTTTTTCTCGTACAATGCGAATTGCATTTTTGTAACAAACGATCTCTGCTTTCACTTCTTTCAACCAGTACATACCGATTATCACATCAAAACTCCCTAACTCTACTGGTATCAAATCAATCTTAAATGTTTCGCTAACCAGTTTAATTTCTCGATTCCGACATATATTATCTGCTGAAATTAATTTACCATTTGCTAATTCGAGTAAAAATTTACTATCCAAAGGCGTCAATGGACAACTTAATTTAGCACAAAAATCTCTACTCATATAGCTTCTATCCGCACCCGAATCAAATAAAATGTAAGCAGATTTATTGTCAATAAGAAACGTACCCGTAACAAGCTCCGGGTCTTCCTGTGCCTCTGCCGCATTAATATTGAAAACTCTTCCGCGGCCTTGTCCATTCGTGTTCTCCTGGTTCGGGCAATTTCTAATAATGTGGCCCGATTTTCCACATTTATAACAAACTACATTGGCATAACTTGCTCCGACACTACTTGCTCCGCCATTACTTGTTCCGACACCATTTATTCCTTTCGTTCTATTAACCCCTGGTCCCTAGACCTCACACTTCACCGCGCTATGACCATTTATTTTACACTTGTTGCAAAATTTGGTGCAGAACCCCGAGTGATACTTTTCACACCTTTGGCATAGCTGCTTCTGATTGTTGTTGTTGTTGTTGCGGTTATTATTGTTGTTGGGATGATTGTTGTAGTTGCTGTTGTTGTTGTTGTTGTTGTTGTTGTTGTTGGGCCGTTTGTTGTAGTTGCGATTGATGTTGCGATTGTTGAGATAATTGTTGCGGTTATTGTTGTAATTGCTGTTGTTGTTGTATTGGTGATTCTTATCACCGTTTTCCTCCCACTTTCTTTTGACTTGCTTCACATTGGCCTCTTCAGCAGTCTGTTCTTTAATTCTGTCTTCAATCTGGTTCACTAGTTTGTGAGCCATTCTACATGCCTGTTGTATGGAGGTGGGCTCGTGTGAACTTATATCTTCTTGGATTCTTTCCGGTAATCCTTTTACAAACGCGTCGATCTTCTCTTCCTCGTCTTCGAATGCTCCCGGACACAATAGGCACAATTCTGTGAATCGTCTTTTGTACGTGGTAATATCAAATCCTTGGGTTCGTAACCCTCTAAGTTCTGTCTTGAGCTTATTGACCTCGGTTCTGGGACGGTACTTCTCGTTCATCAAGTGCTTGAATGCTGACCACGGTAGTGCGTACGCATCATCTTGTCCCACTTGCTCTAGATAGGTATTCCACCATGTTAACGCAGAACCTGTGAAGGTATGCGTAGCGTACTTTACTTTGTCCTCTTCAGTACACTTACTTATGGCAAACACCGATTCGACCTTCTCGGTCCACCGTTTCAATCCGATTGGTCCTTCGGTTCCATCAAATTCCAAAGGTTTGCAGGCAGTGAATTCTTTGTAGGTGCATCCTACACGATTTCCTGTACTGCCAGATCCAAGGTTATTGTTGGTATGTAGCGCAGCCTGTACTGCGGCTATGTTTGAAGCTAGAAAAGTACAGAATTCCTCTTCATTCATATTCACGGTGTGTCGAGTAGTCGTTGCCATTTCCTTCAAAATAGTCAAATGGAACAAGTTAATCATACAGAATATTAAGAGTAGTTAATAGTATTTCGTAGCATAATATGAACTCATTTATAAAAGCTTTTTCTTCATATTAGCGTTTTATAAGTTTAAATTCGGGTAGTACCTACCCGTTAAGTTCATACTTAGTAGCTAATATACAATTCAACTACTACAATTCTATATGAAAAACTGATTGTAATAATATTTCGCGTTCAAACTTTTATACAATATTTTACAAACTTACAATACCGCTTATTTTACATAAAGCATGAAATATAGCACACAATAACTTTGATACAAGATAGTTGTGAAGATAATTCTAGCTAGTACACAAGTCGTTCAGCAAAGGCAATAAAGACACGTAATTCATACGTCCAGAAACAAGTCATGCATTCTGGTTTTACTAGGACTACTTCCCATCCTTAGTCTTGTGGAACATAACCGCTGCCGTTGATAAGACAACATGTTGTAACGTCGTCAAAGGGACGAGGGTTACGTAATGACCAACAGTCTCGTAATAACCTAAAAACCTCATTTCTTACCCAAATTACCGACTCCGTCACTTGTGGGAACGTTTTGTTTAATAGTTGTAGCCCGATGTTCTTGTTCTCACTTTGGTGAGAAGCGAACATTACTAACCCGTAAGCATAACATGCTTCTTTATGTTGCATGTTAGCCACTTTTTCTAAATCACGAAGTCCTATATTCGGATATACTGAGTCAAAATAATTTCTTAACCCGTTGCGTAAAATAGCATTTGGGTTCCCCGCAATATATGCGTCAAAGTAAACACATCGTAACTTATGGATTTCCCAATGTGATATCCCCCATCTTTCGAACGAAAGCCTTTTATAAACCAAGGCATTCTTGGAACGTTCTTCGAATGTCTTACAAACTGATCTCGCCTTAAATAGTTGTGCCGAGGAATTCTGACCGACTCTAGACAAGATTTCATCAATCATGTCTCCGGGTAGGTCTCTTAAAATATTGGGTTGTCTATCTATTTTGTGTTTTTATACTGTAAAATAGACAAGAGTTAGATTCATAAAAAAAATACTTATTAATACAAGCAATTTTTACATATATCATAAAGCATAAGCACACTATATTACATATATTACACCACACGAATACAACTATCTTATTCCGACTCGCTCATTTCTTCTTGTTCGGTTTTGGTTCGTTTTGCCAAGTTTCTAGGGATATATGATGTTCCCCTAATACGAGCCGTCGTTGTCCACATTGGTTTAGAAAAACCTGGTGGTTTAGAGGTTCCCGGATCATTGTTACAACTTAAGGACTTCGGGGGTTGACGATACATATAAAGTTCATCGGGGTTGGAATTAGATTTCTCTATTTTTATGCCCTTTCCCTTATTATTTTCTTTTGCCTTTTTAAATTCAGTTGGGGTAATTTCTATAACATCATCGGAATTCTCGTCGGAATCCGATTCATCGGAGAATTGGTAATCCTCCCAATATTTTGCTTCCTTGGCGGAAACTCCATTGACCATAATTAACCTTGGTCGGTTGGTTGAGGATTCTCTTTTAGTTAACCGTTTTATTATTTCCCCCACCGGTTCTATTTCTTTTTCCGGTTCCGATTCTTCTTCCGGTTCCGATTCTTCTTCCAGTTCCGACTCTTCTTCCGGTTCCTCTTCGGGAACTTGTGAATCAGTCCACGAATCATTCCAATTTACATTTGACTCTTCATTATTATTAGGTGAGTCAATGGGACTTGTTCTAGAGGTAGACATCTATCACATAATATCAAACACGTTAAGAGATTAATATATCACATAATATTCATATGTTAAAAATATATAGTTTCCAACAAAAATGTTAAGCAATCATTTTTAAATAAAACACGGTCGAAGTCCAGACTCACTAATGCATCCTAACAAACTCGATAAGACACACTAATGCAAATTTTCTGGTTCTCTAAGACCAACGCTCGGATACCAACTGAAATGTCCCGTTCTTATTGATTAAAAACGTTCCATATTAATTGATTTCGTTGCGAGGTTTTGACCTCTATATGAGACGTTTTTCAAAGACTGCATTCATTTTTAAAACAAACCATAACCTTTATTTCATAAATAAAGGTTTAAAAAGCTTTACGTAGATTATCAAATAATGATAATCTAAAATATCCTGTTTACACACGACCATTACATAATGGTTTACAATACAAATATATTACATCGAAATCAGTTTCTTGAATGCAGTTTTTACACAATATCATACAAACATGGACTCCAAATCTTGTCCTTATTTTAGTATGCAACAGCGGAAGCTCTTAGTATTCACCTGAGAATAAACATGCTTTAAACGTCAATAAAAATGTTGGTGAGTTATAGGTTTAACCTATATATATCAAATCGTAACAATAGACCACAAGATTTCATATTTCAATACACATCCCATACATAGAGATAAAAATCATTCATATGGTGAACACCTGGTAACCGACATTAACAAGATGCATATATATAAGAATATCCCCATCATTCCGGGATACCCTTCGGATATGATATAAATTTCGAAGTACTAAAGCATCCGGTACTTTGGATGGGGTTTGTTAGGCCCAATAGATCTATCTTTAGGATTCGCGTCAATTAGGGTGTCTGTTCCCTAATTCTTAGATTACCAGACTTAATAAAAAGGGGCATATTCGATTTCGATAATTCAACCATAGAATGTAGTTTCACGTACTTGTGTCTATTTTGTAAATCATTTATAAAACCTGCATGTATTCTCATCCCAAAAATATTAGATTTTAAAAGTGGGACTATAACTCACTTTCACAGATTTTTACTTCGTCGGGAAGTAAGACTTGGCCACTGGTTGATTCACGAACCTATAACAATATATACATATATATCAAAGTATGTTTAAAATATATTTACAGCACTTTTAATATATTTTGATGTTTTAAGTTTATTAAGTCAGCTGTCCTCGTTAGTAACCTACAACTAGTTGTCCACAGTTAGATGTACAGAAATAAATCGATAAATATTATCTTGAATCAATCCACGACCCAATGTATACGTATCTCAGTATTGATCACAACTCAAACTATATATATTTTGGTATCAACCTTAACCCTGTATAGCTAACTCCAACATTCACATATAGAGTGTCTATGGTTGTTCCAAAATATATATATAGATGTGTCGACATGATAGGTCGAAACATTGTATACGTGTCTATGGTATCTCAAGATTACATAATATACAATACAAGTTGATTAAGTTATGGTTGGAATAGATTTGTTACCAATTTTCACGTAGCTAAAATGAGAAAAATTATCCAATCTTGTTTTACCCATAACTTCTTCATTTTAAATCCGTTTTGAGTGAATCAAATTGCTATGGTTTCATATTGAACTCTATTTTATGAATCTAAACAGAAAAAGTATAGGTTTATAGTTGGGAAAATAAGTTACAAGTCGTTTTTGTAAAGGTAGTCATTTCAGTCGAAAGAACGACGTCTAGATGACCATTTTAGAAAACATACTTCAACTTTGAGTTTAACCATAATTTTTGGATATAGTTTCATGTTCATAATAAAAATCATTTTCTCAGAATAACAACTTTTAAATCAAAGTTTATCATAGTTTTTAATTAACTAACCCAAAACAGCCCGCGGTGTTACTACGACGGCGTAAATCCGGTTTTACGGTGTTTTTCGTGTTTCCAGATTTTAAATCATTAAGTTAGCATATCATATAGATATAGAACATGTGTGTAGTTAATTTTAAAAGTCAAGTTAGAAGGATTAACTTTTGTTTGCGAACAAGTTTAGAATTAACTAAACTATGTTCTAGTGATTACGAGTTTAAACCTTCGAATAAGATAGTTTTATATATATGAATCGAATGATGTTATGAACATAATTACTACCTCAAGTTTAGTAGGTAAACCTACTAGAAATGACAAGAAATGATCTAGCTTCAAAGGATCTTGGATGGCTTGAAAGTTCTTGAAGTAGGATCATGACACAAAAACAAGTTCAAGTAAGATTTTTACTCGAATTAAGATAGTTTGTAGTTATAGAAATTGAATCAAAGTTTGAATATGAATATTACCTTGAATAAGAAAGATAACCTACTGTATATAACAAAGGTTTCTTGATCTTAGATGATTACTTGGAATGGATTAGAAAGTTTGGAAGTAAATTAGTAAACTTGAAGGGATTTTTGAAGTGTTCTTGAAGTGTTCTTCCTATGATGATTATAGCTTGATTCTTGAAGTGATTTTTGATGAAGATGATGATTAACTACTGGAAAAATACGTTCATAATAGTGTGTGTGCGTGTGTTGAGATAGAATTAGAAAGAGAATTGGAAGTGAAATGGAGTGAATGATGAGTGGTAATTGGTGAGTGGGGTTAAAAGGAGTTCTAGTTTGTTGACTAGCTCATGGTAGAAGTTAAAATTGATTAGTCATACATGACATAATCAAGAGTGGAATCCCATGCTAGTTCCTATTGGTATATACTCATAGTAAGTACGTTTTGAAGCTGTGTATAATACGGGTAAGAATACGACTAGAATTCTTGATGAAAGAAAAGAATGGAAAAGTAACTGTAACCATTTTCATTAAGTATGAGTGTTTTGATATATGTCTTGAAGTCTTCTAAAAGTATTTTAATACATCTAAATACACTACATGTATATACATTTTAACTGAGTCGTTAAGTCATCGTTAGTCGTTACATGTAAGTGTTGTTTTGAAACCTTTAAGTTAACGATCTCAATTAATGTTGTTAACCCATTGTTTATTATATCTAATGAGATGTTAAATTATTATATTATCATGATATTATGATATATTAATATATCTTAATATGATATATATACATTTAAATGTCGTTACAACGATAATCGTTACATATATGTCTCGTTTCGAAATCCTTAAGTTAGTAGTCTTGTTTATATGTATATAACTCATTGTTAATATACTTATGGAGATACTTACTTATCATAATCTCATGTTAACTATATGTATATCCATATATATATCGTCATGTCGTTTTTACAAGTTTTAACGTTCGTGAATCGCCGGTCAACTTGGGTGGTCAATTGTCTATATGAAACATATTTCAATTAATCAAGTCTTAACAAGTTTGATTGCTTAACATGTTGGAAACATTTAATCATGTAAATATCAATCTCAATTAATATATATAAACATGGAAAAGTTCGGGTCACTACATTGTCAAACCCGATAGATCTATCAATAGGATTCGCGCTTACATGTTCTTACAACATGTAAATATTAGTTACCAAGCTATTAGGGAAGATATGCAATGTGGTACAACTCAACGTAGAATATATTTTAAGTACTTGTGTCCATGGCGTAAAACATAAAATGCATGTATTCTCATCCCAAAATATTTTTAGAGTTTAAAAATGGGACTATATACTCACAGTAGTAAAAGTATATTAATAATAAGTTTTCAAGTTATTAAAAATATGACCGTCGTCCTTGGATTCACGAACCTATAACAATAATAACGATTCAGATAATAATATGACATATGAATAAAATAAAGCAAGTTCATAGAATACTTATATAATAATTTTTAACATTTTATGTTAGTAGTCCATTGTTAGTAGTCCAAAATAGTCCGAAAAGTCCAACAGTTCAATAATCGGTATATATATATATATATATATATATATATATATATATATATATATATATATATATATATATATATATATATATAATCTTAGAATTACCCCACGAATATATATATAATCTTAGAATTACCTCCACGACGTATTGTATACGTATTGTCTTTGCATCAACCCAGAGACGTATTGTATACGTATTGTCTTAGAATTAACTAAGACGTATTGTGTACGTATTGTCTTAGGATTTATCAAAACGTATTGTATACTTATTGTGTTAGGACGTACCAAGAATATTATTATACATATATACAATCACAGAATTAACCAAGATTATAATATTTTGTTATACTACTGATAACATGTCCAAATATATATATATATATAGGATATAGGAAAAGTTAACAAGGATATGGTTAATATAGTTTTTATAATATAAATTTCATCCATACAACGTTAATTTTAACAGATTTTGTTTTGCTCGCCAAATATTCATTACAACTCCGTTTAAAATGAATCAAATTTCTATGGATTCCTTAAGAAGTAAATTTTACAAAACCAATTCGAAAAGTTCATCTCAAGTAGTAATTTTTAGAGCTTTACCCTCTTTTTGTGTCGGTGGACAGATTTGGAAAAATCCCGGCATCCACCCAATATATGATTTTTGATAAAATACTTTCACTTTGTCTAAAATCATGAAAAAAATACTGGAAGTCTTATTTACATATATTAACATATTTCCAAAGTCTTAGCCTCGAAATCAAAGTCTAAGATAGGTTTTTAATTCCCAACCCAAAACAGCCCGTTTTTTTACCGAATGGAGATTAAAGGATATATGTTAAGTTTCAAGGTGTTCTTCATATGTACAAGTTATAAGTTCTTATATTAACTTAATATAACATCATAATACATATAAATAAGTGTTATTAGAGTTATGTTAGAAAGATTAGATTAGTTTTTCAAACAAGCTTGGTGTTCACCAAAACAAGTTCTAGTTTTTACAAGTTTTAAAAGTATAATAAGATAGCAACTATACAAGGAATTGAACAAGAATTTTGAGAAGTATTTTACCTTGATTATGAAGAGGAAAATTGCTGAGATTAAAGTATGATATGAGATTCAAGTGTGTGTTTTTAGTTTAAGAAAATGTGGAGTAAAAATTAGTTAAAATGGTCCTTATTTATAAGCTTATAATTATGGCTTTTAGTGAAAATATCTAAGATAAGTTAAATTGTATTAAGTCATGCACGACATATTAAATTGATTAGGTCATGGATGACATATTACACAAATAATTGCAGATTTCTATTGGTATATACCAATAGTAAATACTTCTAGAAGCTGTGTATAATACGGGTAAAAATACTGTATGAATGCGAGTAGAATTCTTGAGGAAATTGAATGGAAATACGAGTATAGCTATCCTTTATATGTATTGGTATATTATAAAGTGTATTCAATACTTGTAAGGATGTATTTACACTCGTAATACATTATATGTAAATACATTTTAACATAAGTTAATTACGTCGTTTAAATAGTAACATATATATTGTTTGAAAACTCTTTAAATTAGTAGTATGAAAAAATATATATATATAATACTTTGTTAATATACTTAATGAGATATTTAATTATCATATTTTCAAGTTAAATATATATAAATCCATATATATACACAATAATTAAACAATTAAACAATTAAATCAAGTTATGACGTTCGTGAATCGTCGGAATAAAAGGGTGACCAAAAGCTTGTGTAAAACTCTTTCCGGAGGTTCAAGATTTATTAAAATTCATTGCTTATCAAGTCAGAATTATTAAATCATGTAAATAGTATAATCAAGTAGTCGGAAAAATCCAGGTCGTTACATCCATTAATCAAGTTTAAGTCCACTAAGGGGGTGTTTAGGGGGGTTCGGCCGTGGGGTAGCCCAAGGGGGGTTTCGGGCTCGTTTTGCTTACTGGTGTTCAAGTAGTGGTCCATTTCGAGTGTCGTTAACCGTGCCGTGATTCCGGAACGTTAACCGATCGTTAAAACCCAACCCACCGGGTTTAATTCATTAAATACATAGTAAATTAATTAAGTTTTTATTAAAAGTAATAATTATTAAAAAAATAATTATTATATCAAAAATCAGACGTTTCGCAGTATCGAGAGACCTCAGTTGCAGTTTTCAGTTTCGTATCGTATTCTCAGTATTTCAAAACATGAAATAAGTTTTTCGGCTAATATAATCATATATTAAATGTGTAAGTTCATCATGAGTTCAAGTATGCATTTAAATCAATTAAATACACGAATCGAAAGTAATCACCATTAAATACTTAACGGACAGTTAACAAAGATTAACGGAAAAAGCTAGGGTATTACACACGTCTTATTTAATAAGTGAAAAATAAACATGCTTCTATCACCCTCTATATTAAGTTTTATTCTATTAAGTTCATTAAGTCCAAATCAAACATGGCCTAAAATTCGAATTAGCAATTACACAAAATATTGGTGCTCTCAGTGGCGGATTCAGAACTTTTTCTCAATGGAGGAAAAATATCAAAAATATACGACTTGTAAAAAATATTACATAGTATGAACCCATACATGACTCAAAGCTAACGTGCAAAGTTTTCAAAGCGATGCACGAGAAAGTTATCAAAATATAATATAACAGAATGCAGGACTCGAACCTGCAACAATTTGAATATAGGAATAATGAAGATGATGAAGATTAGGATATTATATTATATTATATATATATATATATATATATATATATATATATATATATATATATATATATATATATATATATATATATATATATATCTCCTATAAGCCATGGATTTGGGTGTCGAAAAAATTATTTTAAATCGTTTCACACACCAATTTCACACTTGAATTTTTCAGTTTAGCCCCCTACTTTCCTCAAACCTTCAATTATGCAGGGACTTAAAGTGTCAAATTAATATTTACTTCATAAAAACCCCCCACACACTTCAACCGGTCTTATCTTCCTACTCGCCGCGAGTTACTTTTAACCGTTACCACCATTAAATTTGAAATAATTTTACCTATAAAACGAGACTAACTACGTTCGAAACGGACACTTTTTTAAAAACGCTAACCACACCGACTTCTAAAATGGGTATTAACAAACGAGTCGTTTCCCTCTTTGTACATACACAACGCTACGTTAAATATGAATATGCATGTCAAAAGCTCCTGCCGCATCGCGCGGGCCGGATCCGGACTAGTTATTCAACTGGGTGCCAAAATTAGTTACATGTGACGGGGAGGATTAAGAAGAGGTGTGTTTGCGAATGTAAGGGAGGTGGTGAATTGTGAGGAAAGCTTAAACACACTGGTGAGGTAATGGTATTTATATGTATATATCATTTCTTTTACATCACTTAAATTGGTCAATGCACATCACAATATTTGATGACCTAACAAAAACCATAATGAAAATATTACCACCCCATAAGAGTTTTACTCGTATTGTCAACTTAACCATTCTAAGGGCCTGATTGTTTTTTTCTTTATTAAGTCGTGTTGTTTGAATTTATATAAAATGTATGTGGGGAATAAATGATAGATAAATAGTTATTGTTTGTTTTTCTGATGAATAAGTGTTTGAATAATTGAAATTACTAAATTAACCTTTATATTGGACAGTTATAAAAGCAGTTACTAATTAATTGTAAAAAAATGTTACTAGAATGTAATTTCAAACTTATTTGAATTTTCCGTATTAAGACACGTCTTATTTAATAAGTGAAAAATAAACACGCTTCTAATACCCTCCATATTAAGTTTTATTATATTAAGTTCATTAAGTCCAAATCAAACATGACCTAAAATTCGAATTAGCAATTACACAAAATATTGGTGCTCTCAGTGACGGATCCAGAAATTTTTTTCAACGGTGGCAAAAAATTATCAAAAATATATGACTTGTAAAAAATATTACATAGTATGAACCCATACATGACTCAAAGCTGACGTGCAAAGTTTTCAAAGCGATGCACGAGAAAGTTATCAAAATATAATATAACAGAATGCAGGACTCGAACCTGCAACAATTTGTTTAGTAGAAATAGAGGGTAACCGGGTGAGCTAATGATACTATTGTGTTTTTTATTTCTCGATAAACTTATAACTATTTATTACCGTACATTTTATTGAAATTATATTTTAAAAAATTGTGAAAAAACTTTTGGTCGTGGGGGCGGGTGATCCCGGTTGCACCATGTTGGATCCGCCGCCCTGGGTGCTCGTTATTGGTTGTATGGTTGATGATACGTTATATATGTTAAAATATATTGGCATAACATAATATAATCAAATCATCATCAAGTTTTTGTAGAAGAACTAACTTGAATAATACTATTGTATATGCATATATATATATATATATATATATATATATATATATATATATATATATATATATATATATATATATATATATATATATATATCAAAAACTTTAGTATTAAATAAGCATTTTTGGACTTGTACATATCATATGACACGCTTGCATAAATTGTGCCTTGTCGAAACTTATAAACTGTCATCGTCAAGCCTTCTAGGATCATATGGTTATATGCAACTAGCATAACTAACATTTTCACACATCTTCGTCATTCGTCAATTCAAGAATGGGCCGATTCAGATTCTCACTACTCTAGCTACAAGTTTGATGCCATATCGATCATTTGGAATCTTTGAAAGGGGCATTGTGTTAGCGAATATGCTCGCCGTCCAGTAACTTTCCAAGACATCAAACTACACACAAGTCGCGTTTTCAAATGTTTAAACTTAGATATTGTCTTTTAATTTGTAGTGGATCTCGAAGCAAGCTAGGAGGCAAGAAGTAATGTTAAATTCACATCAAGCAAAAGCTATATATGTAGGAACATTTTGTAGGTGAATTTCTTGTTGTGTTTCAAATTAGAATAGTAGTTTTGACTAAAGAAGCCTTTTATTTTATAATCTTTGGGTTCATTGAGTTTTAATCCATTTTCAAACTACATTATTGGTTTATAAACAACTGGAGTATATAGTAGTTGCATATTGCAAATTATCAAGTTGGAATCCGCGTCAGTATTGTTTTCTACAGAAAAATGTCGCATCAATATATGCTCATCTATGTGAGATCATTAGGATATATTGCTTTCTAATATTCTTACAAGAGCATTGTATGGTTCATACTTCACTAGTAACATATTTTGAGGTGATCGAGTCAGAAATTATCAAATAATAATCTGATAAGACCGCGTATGTATGAATAAAAAATATTCACATTTTTTGAATAAACCGAATATGAAACACTCTCTTTGTTTTTATTTAGAAGTAACAATTCTTTGATAAAAAAGATTCCCAACACAAACGTGAATGTTCACTTTGTTAATTACTTTTATCGTGTGCGTAATGCTCTTTTAATGATCATTGTGTTTAGTCTTTGGATAATGAGGCGGATTAATTAATTAAACGTGGTGACATTAATTGTGACATATGAGAGGACCCAGTTACAGAGACGATTTTGATGCTTGAGATATGTGTTTTCTATTGAAAAATGATTTAAAGACAACAAAATATATATACGTAGCAATCTTTGATTACTTTTTTTTTATTTTTTTCTAAAGTAAAGTCTCAAAGTGTTAGCCACTGAAGATTAAACCCGATTCTCTCGTACTTGCAACTTTTTATACATCCCACAATGACTTATAACACTACTTGATTACTACATGTGGTAATTTTAATACTCTGTAGTAACTACGAGGAATGATAAAAACTTTGATTCATATGTAATTATGTGATCGTAATGTCACGGACTTATCTCGATAAGCTCACGTGCGGCACTTAGTCTCTACTAAGTCAGCCTTACTCGGACCTTATAACGATTCAAGTAACCAAAAGAGAAAATATTATAGAACAAGTGGAATTGAAGAAAATACTTATATTGGTTGAGAATGCTTTACAAGAGAGAATGTTTGAGATTTGAGGTGTGGTGTGCCAAATGAGGCCACCCCTATTTATACTACTCATATCACAAAATGGATGGCTAGGATTAAATACAATGGATGGCTAAGATCTAAGAACTAGAAGCTTCATGTATCTAGATATTTCCATGGACATTCTATACCATTCCATGGAAGAACTCATGGGAAAGTTCTAGTGAACTTCCATGAGGTTCTTGGGCCTTCTTTGATTTTCACATATTGGGCCATAAACTTAGTGGGTTGGGCCATAAAATTGTTGGATTGTGACATTCTCCCCCACCTAAGCTCACGACGTCCTCGTCGTGTGATCCTCGTGATACTTCTTGATTTTGTCTGTGAACTGCCACAATAGGTCTTCGGCCTCCCAGCTTGCTTCACTATCGGGTAAGTTACGCCACTTAACTAGGTATTCTCTATAGCTCGGCACACCTCGTCTTCGTACTGTTCGATGTAACAAGATATCTTCCACCTCACGATCAAACGAAGTCGCAACTGCCATTGGTGCTCGTTTGGAAACTCCTCGTTCTGGTTCTTCCTCGTCCCCATGATAAGGTTTTAGAAAACTTACGTGGAAGACTGGATGAATCTTTAACTTGGGCGGTAGTTGGACTCGATAAGATACGTTCCCAACACGTCCAATTACTGGGAATGGGCCTTCATATCTCCGGATCAATCCTTTGTGCACCTTCCTAAATGTTTTGAATTGTTGAGGTAAAAGCTTCACCATCACTTGGTCCCCAACTTTGAACTCAACATGTCGCCTTTTCTCATCCGCCCATTTCTTCATTTTCTTGGCCGCCTTATCTAGTGATACTCGGGCCAAGTCGGCTTGTTCGTGCCACTCCTTCATCGTTCTATAAGCGGCTGGGCTGCTTCCATCATATGAAGCGGCCAAAGCATTTGGGGTCAAAGGTTGGCGTCCTGTCACCAACTCAAAAGGACTCTTCCCCGTGGACTCACTCCTTTGCATGTTATAAGAGAACTGAGCAATATCAAGGAGCTTAGCCCAATCATGTTGATTTGCACTTACATAGTGTCGAAGATAGAGCTCCAATAGTGCATTCACCCTTTCTGTTTGTCCGTCCGTTTGGGGATGAAAACTCGTGGAGAAATTCAAGTCCGTCCCCATGATCTTGAACAACTCTGTCCAAAAACGCCCTGTGAACCTCGGATCTCGATCACTTACTATCACATGTGGTATCCCCCAATACTTCACCACATTCTTGAAAAATAGTTTTGCGGTTTCATCCGCGGTAACTTCGGATGATGCGGCTATGAAGGTACCATACTTAGAAAACCGGTCTACCACGACTATAATACTCCCACACCCTTCCGACTTGGGTAAGCAAGTAATGAAGTCCATGGAAACACTCTCCCATGGTCCTTTCGGTGTAGGTAGCGGCTGTAATAGTCCTCCTGGTTGGCGTTGCTCTATCTTGTCTTGTTGGCATATTAGGCATGTCCGCACGTACGTCTCTACGTCGTCTTCCATCCTTGGCCAATAATAAGTGCCTTCTACTAATGCCAGTGTCCTCTTGATACCTGGATGACCAGCCCACTTTGAATCATGACACTCCTTCAAGATTGTCCGTCTAAGATCACCCCACCTAGGCACATATAACCGGTCTCCTTTGGTGAATAATAGATCACCCTTGAGCCAAAACCTTCGCGTTTTCCCATCTCGAGCCAATCCAACAAGGTTTTTGGCTATAGAATCATGCTCTAATCCCTCCTTTATACGATCTTGAAGGAAGAATTGTGGTTTTGTGATCGCTGCAAACTCCGCCTTACGACTTAGGGCATCAGCTACCACATTGGCTTTCCCAGGCTTATACTCCAACACATAGTCAAATTCGGCTAAGAAGTCTTGCCAACGAGCTTGTTTGGGACTCAACTTCTTTTGGGTTTGAAAATAACTCGTTGCCACATTATCCGTCTTGATCACGAACCTTGATCCCAAAAGATAATGCCTCCATGTCCTCAAACAATGAATAATCGCTGTCATCTCTTTCTCTTGCACAGTGTACTTCCTTTCCGCCTCGTTAAGTTTTCGACTTTCGAACGCGATTGGGTGACCTTCTTGCATTAGAACTCCTCCAATAGCAAAGTCCGATGCGTCTGTGTGTAACTCGAACGGAATGGTCACATCCGGAAGTCTCAACACCGGTTCTTCCATGACAGCTCCTTTTAACTCCTCGAATGCTGCTTGACATTTCTCATCCCACAACCAAGCTTTATTCTTCTTTAACAATTCTGTCAATGGAGCCGCTTTCGCCGAGTATCCCTTGATAAAACGACGATAGTAGTTTACTAAACCAAGGAAAGATCGTAAATCAGTCACCTTCGTTGGTGCCTCCCACTCTTGAATTGCCTTGACCTTAGCCCCGTCCATGAGTAACTTCCCATTTTTAATTCGATGTCCAAGAAAATCCACCTCCTCTAATCCGAAAGAACATTTCTCTAGCTTCACATACAACTCTTTGTCCCTTAGTACTTGGAATACTTGATCTTCCATGGTATCGCTATACACGACTATGTCATCCAAGTACACCACGACAAACTTGTCGAGGAACGGGTGGAATAATTTGTTCATCAAAGTACAAAATGTGGCAGGGGCATTGGTTAAACCAAAGGGCATGACTAGAAATTCATAAGCGCCATACCTCGTCACGCATGTGGTCTTAGCCTCATCTCCTTCAGCAATTCGGACTTGATAATATCCCGATCTTAAGTCTAACTTGGAGAAGTATCTCGCCTTCCCAAGTTGATCGAACAAATCAGCAATAAGTGGGATTGGGTATTTGTTCTTGATAGTTACCTTGTTGAGTGCCCGGTAATCTATACACATCCGCAAGGACCCATCCTTCTTTCTTTGAAATAGCACCGGAGCACCATACGGGGATTTTGACGGTCGGATGTATCCCGCATCCAGCAACTCCTTGAGTTGTCTTCGCAACTCCTCTAACTCGGGTGGTGGCATTCGGTATGGGGCTTTGGAAGGTGGTTTTGATCCCGGCTCCAACTCGATCGCATGGTCAACCTCCCTTCTAGGCGGTAACTTCTTTGGTAACTCCTTGGGCATGACATCCTTGAACTCATCAAGGACCTTCTCAATTTCCTTGGGTACCTCTAGCTTTCCCTTATCTTCAACCGTCTCTTGCTTTGCTACCGCTAAATAGCATGTCTCATTCTTGTTGTACCCCTTCTTGAATTGCATGGCCGAAAGTGACTTGGATGCACTCTTGCTTCCACGTTCGGTTGACACCATACAAGTCTTCTCACCATCCAAGATACACAGTGAATTAGCAAACGGCATAGGGAAACCGCGTACCTTATCTAGGAACTCCATCCCAAGTACCAACTTGAAGTCGTCCATAGGCACGACCGAGAGATCAATCATTCCTTCCCATTCTCCAATCTTCACATATACGTCTTTAGCCACCCCACTAATCGGTCTGGCACTCGTGTTCACCGTCTTCATCATGCCACCCTCTTTTGTTTCCTTAAGTCCTAGCCTTTTGGCTTCATCGGTGGAGATAAAGTTATGAGTTGCTCCCGTATCCACCAAAGCTCGTACCCAATCTCCACAAATGTTAATATCTACGAATTGGAGTCCTTTAGCCACTACCTTGGGTATCTCCGTCTTGGCCTTGATTGCGTTGAGGATATGCATTGATCCTATGCACCGCTCCTCATCCTGACAACCCGCCTTTTGAGCTTCCATAGCATGAAGGCTAGCTTTCTTCGGACAATCTCGGGCTCTATGCGGTCCATCACATATGAAACATCCATCATTCTTGTAAGAAGTTTTTATGCTCTTGTTATTCCCGGTTGGTGGCTTATGTCATAACCCGTCCTTAACCATAAGAACGCGTTAGATAACGTATGATTTCATTGCGAGGTATTGACCTCTATATGAGACATTTTTAAAAGAAAAACTGCATATATTATACATTACAAACCACAACCATAATTTTTGTTACAAGCTTAAGACAATAAAAAGAAGATTAACGTTTAGCGATAATCTTCGACTTACAAACTTTACAAATGATGACAACAACACGGTTTCTAGCATATTTTACAATACAACATCTCGGATATGCAGTTTTATTTTTGACACAAACATGCGTACGCAAGATCCTGGTTAGATCCAACATGATGCAGCGGAAGCTTTAGAAATCACCTGAGAATAGACATGTTTTAAAAGGTCAACATAAAGTTGGTGAGATATAGGTTTAATGCCGGCAGCAATATATATATAGACCACAAGATTTCGTATATAAACAGTTTAATAAAAGTATTCTAAGTGGTTGAGCACTTGGTAACCATACTTAACAATTAATCACGTCGCATATTCCCTTTAATATGAAATCTTACTACACCGTACCAAGTGTAGTCACGAAACGAAGTACTGTGCAACCGTTGAATACTGGTCGTCCAGTCCGGTTGGGGTTGTCAAGCCCGATAGATCTATCAACAGGATTCGCGTTTACAATACCGCTGTAAATATTAGTTACCAAGCTACAGGGAAGTATGCCAGTGGTACAACTCAACGTAGAATATATTTTTCAGTTACTTGTGTCCATAACGTAAAACATAAAATACATGTATTCTCATCCCGAAATATTTAGAGTTTAAAAGTGGGACTATATACTCACACTTGTCTTGATGATATATATAATTTGACTCGGTCTTCCGGTTGATATCACGAACCTATCCATATATAATATATCAATATGTTTTCATTTTAAAACAAACGTTATATATATATATACTTGTTATACTTTTAATATTTTGAATATTTCCTTAGTCCGTAGTTAGCAGTTCGTTGTTAGTAATTCAATTTTAATGGTTCATTTTTAGATGTTTAATATACCCGCAATGAAATAAATAAAACCCCCAACGAAATAAATAAAACCCCATCGTATATGTATTGGTCGAGATTAATCTTGACCCATGGTACCGGTGTTGTCAAATGACGTGTTGCGTACATAAAGTACCGGTGTTGTCAAATGACGTGTTGCGTACAATCATGGGATCTTATGATTAATCTTCTCGTGTTGCTTACGGGTGATCCTGAACCATATGAAATTGAATTATGAGTACATATATATAAAATATCATGTTATCTTATAAAGATGTGATTTTATGTAAATTTTTCCAATGAATCCCGAAGTCAAATAAGTCTTGAATAACCAATTTTGTTTCGGTCATAGTTTCTTCGTTACAAGTCCGTTTTCGTTGATTCAAATTGCCATCTTCTTGGATCGAGTTCTTCTATAAGACTATGAACTGTAAATACCTTGGTTTGTATTCAAAATCATACGGCATAGATAAAAGTTTAGTGAAACATATGAAGTTAAACATTTTTGTTACAACAAAATCATTTAATGACCATTTTTCCAAAAATACTTATACTTTGAAAAACCAAGTTTTACCTTGTTAAATTAACATATAAATAAGTTATGTTACATGTCTTGAAGTATTTTAAAAGTTAAGTTAGAAGGATCTATTTAGTTTGCAAACAAGTTTGAAAACATTCAAACTATGTTCTTGTTGTTAAACTTTTGTACCACAAAATAAGATAGCTATATATATATATGAATTGAATAAGGTTATGAACATAGATTCTACCTCAAGTTCCTTGGATAAGTTTGCTGTAAAAGAGGAGTAAGAAGCTAGAATCAAAAGGGTGATAGAAGTGGATGAAAGATTGGAAGTAAATTGGTGTTCTTGGAAGGTTTTCTTGAAGTGTTTTTGTATGGTTTTCTTATGGTGTTTTAGTATGGTTTTTGAAGCTAGATCTTTATGGAACTTTGCTGGATTGTTATGGAGTTTAGAGAGTAAGAAAGAGTGTGTGTTTTTAGTTAAGAGATTGAAGTAAAAATGAATCAAAAATGATGATACATATATACTCCTAAAAATGTGATCTTTAAGGATAACATGACAAAATTTTAGTTTGTATTTTTGTAATTAGTCTTGCAATGATTCAAAAGTAATTACCTTATACATAAGGCATGAATAAGGGCTGGTTAGGTGGTGATTTGATGTGTATATACCAATAGTAAATACGTATAGAAGCTTGGTATGATACGAGTACAAATACTCTAGGTATACGTATAGAAATTTTGTGAAAAATGGAATGAGGATTCAAATATAGCTATCTTTTGTGAATACACTTATATGATTTTATGTATTTAAGTTCTTAAAAGTGATTAAATACATTACTTATACAATATATGTATAAACATTATATGTCTTAAGTATTTATGTCAAATAACGTTACGTATAGTTATCGTTTTGAAAACTTAAGTTAGTAGTTTCAAAATACACATATAACTTGTTGTTATTAATATAAAATGAGGTATTAAAACATTCCTTAATCATGTTAAATATGTATATATACATATATATACACAAACGTATAATTATCATATATTGTATGGTTCGTGATATCATCGGTCAAACTAGACGGTCAAACGTTGTGTAAAACTCTTTTCGGAAATATCAATCTCGACAATTTGGATTGCTTATCATGTTGGCAAGGTTTAATTTATGTAAATATTAATCTTATAAGTATAGAATGATCGAAAAAGTGCGGGTCGTTACATTACCTCCCCGTTAAATAAATTTCGTCCCGAAATTTTAAAATTGTACCTATTTTGCGTTATCGAGAAACAAGTGCGGATACTTTCGTTTCATCTGATCCTCTCGTTCCCAAGTAAACTCAGGACCTCTTCTAGCATTCCAACGAACCTTAACAATCGGTATATTGCTCTGTTTGAGTTGTTTAACTTCACGGTCCATGATTTCGATTGGTTCTTCGACGAATTGTAGTTTCTCGTCGACATGGATTTCTTCAAGAGGAATGGTGAGGTCTTCCTTTGCAAGACACTTCTTAAGGTTCGAGGCGTGAAAGGTATTATGTACTCCGGCGAGTTGTTGCGGTAACTCGAGTCGATAAGCTACCGGTCCAATGCGTTCGATGATCTTAAACGGGCCTACGTACCTTGGGTTCAGTTTACCCCTTTTTCCAAAACGTATCACACCTTTCCAAGGTGACACCTTTAGCATAACCATGTCCCCGACCTGAAACTCTAATGGTTTCCTTCGGACATCGGCGTAGCTCTTTTGGCGACTGCGGGCTGTTTTTAATCTCTCCTTGATTTGCACTATCTTCTCAGTCGTTTCATGTATGATCTCGGGACCAGTTAATTGTCGATCTCCTACTTCATTCCAACAGATAGGAGATCTACACTTCCTTCCATACAATGCTTCGAATGGCGCAGCTCCAATGCTCGCATGATAACTATTATTATACGAGAATTCTGCTAACGGTAGATATTTATCCCATCCGTTTCCAAAATCGATCACACATGCCCTGAGCATGTCTTCAAGAGTCTGAATTGTTCTTTCACTCTGCCCGTCGGTCTGCGGATGATATGCGGTACTCATATCCAAACGAGTTCCTAGTGCCTCCTGTAGTGATTGCCAAAACTTTGAGGTAAATCTACTATCACGATCGGATATAATGGAAATAGGTATTCCATGCCTTGAAACAACTTCCTTTATATACAATCGTAATAGTTTCTCCATTCTATCTGTTTCCTTTATAGGCAAGAAATGTGCAGACTTGGTGAGACGATCAACAATCACCCAAATGGTGTCGTATCCCCAGGCAGTCTTTGGTAACTTCGTGATGAAATCCATGGTAATACCATCCCATTTCCATTCTGGGATTTCTGGTTGTTGAAGTAACCCTGACGGCTTCTGGTGTTCTGCTTTGACTTTGGAACAAGTTAAACATTCCCCAACATATGTTGCAACGTCTGTCTTCAAATTAGGCCACCAATAATGCGTCTTAAGATCTTGGTACATCTTTCCAACTCCAGGATGTATCGAATATCTTGTCTTATGTGCCTCGTTCAATATCAACTTCCTTAATCCACCCAACTTCGGTACCCAAATACGATTTGCAAAATATCGAATTCCATCTTCCCGCATAACGAGTTGCTTCTCATACTTCTTCATTATTTCATTTCCTTTATTTTCTTTAGTAAGTGCTTCTCGTTGAACTTCTTTGATTTGTGAGTTGAGATTCATGCGAATTTTTATATTCATTGCTCGAACTCGAATTGGTTCTCGTTCCTTTCTGCTTAAAGCATCGGCCACCACGTTCGCCTTTCCGGGATGATAACGAATTTCACAATCATAGTCGTTTATTAACTCGACCCACCTACGTTGCCTCATGTTCAATTGTTTCTGATCAAAAATATGTTGAAGGCTTTTATGATCAGTAAACACAGTGAATTTAACCCCATACAAGTAGTGTCTCCACATCTTCAATGCAAACACGACTGCTCCCAATTCTAGATCATGCGTCGTATAATTTCGCTCGTGAATCTTCAATTGTCGGGATGCAAATGCAATAACTTTCTTCCGTTGCATAAGAACACAACCAAAACCTTGTCGCGAAGCGTCACAATATATTTCAAAATCATCGTTCCCTTCTGGTAACGATAATATAGGCGCCGTAGTTAACTTCTTCTTCAGTATTTGAAATGCGTTCTCCTGCTCCGAGGTCCATTCATATTTCTTCCCTTTTTGCGTTAACGCTGTCAACGGCTTAGCTATTCGGGAAAAATCTTGAATAAACCTTCTATAATAACCGGCTAAACCCAAAAATTGGCGTATCTGTGTTGGTGTCTTAGGAGTCTCCCATTTTTCAATAGCTTCAGTTTTTGCTGGATCAACCTGAATTCCTTCGCTATTAACAACATGGCCAAGAAATTGCACTTCTTTCAACCAAAAAGCACACTTAGAAAATTTAGCATATAGCTGTTCTTTTCTTAACAACTCCAATATCAACCTTAAATGCTCTTCATGCTCTTGCTCACTCTTGGAATAGATAAGAATATCATCAATGAAAACGATAACAAACTTATCTAAATACGGACTACAAACTCGATTCATGAGGTCCATGAATACAGCTGGCGCATTTGTCAATCCAAACGGCATGACCAAAAATTCGTAATGACCATAACGTGTCCGAAAAGCAGTTTTCGGAATGTCCTCTTCTTTGACGCGTAGTTGATGATAGCCCGATCTTAAGTCGATTTTCGAATACACACATGATCCTTGCAATTGATCAAATAAGTCATCAATTCTCGGTAGTGGATACCGATTCTTGATAGTTAACTTATTTAATTCACGATAATCTATACACATCCTGAAAGATCCATCTTTCTTCTTAACAAACAAAATTGGAGCTCCCCACGGTGAAGTACTCGGTCGTATGAATCCACGGTCCAGTAATTCTTTTAACTGACTTTGAAGTTCTTTTAACTCGGACGGTGCAAGTCTATATGGAGCACGAGCCACTGGTGCAGCTCCTGGTACTAAATCTATTTGAAATTCTACCGATCTAAATGGAGGTAATCCCGGCAATTCTTCCGGAAAAACTTCAGGAAAATCTCTTGCCACAGGCACGTCGTTGATGCACTTTTCTTTCTTTTCGACTTTATTAACATGTGCTAAAATAGCGTAACATCCCTTTTCTAAACACTTCTTGGATTTCAAACAGCTAATGAGTTTTAGCTTTGAATTACCCTTCTCTCCATAAATCATCACCGGTATTTTATCCTTACCAGGAATACGAATTGCCTTCTTAGCACAAACAACTTCCGCTCCTATTTTGGACATCCAGTCCATGCCGACTATTACATCAAAACCTCCTAATTCTACGGGTATTAAGTCGATTTTAAACGTTTCTCCGGCTAGATTTATTTCACAACCACGACAAATTTTATCGGCTTTAATTAGTTTACCATTAGCTAACTCAATCAAGTACTTAGCATCTAGAGGTAATGATGAACAATTCAATTTAGTGTAAAAATTTTTACACACATAACTTCTATCGGCGCCAGTATCAAATAAAATAGATGCTGATAAGTTATTAATGGTAAACGTACCCGTAACAAGCTCCGGGTCTTCTCGTGCCTCTCTAGCATTAATAACAAACGCTCTTCCACGTGCAGGTCCGCCATTCTGATTCGGGCACTGGCTCTTATAATGACCTTGTTTTCCACACCCAAAACAAGTAATGTTAGCCAAAGCAGTTCTATTTGCGTTGGTGGCAGGAGTCTTGTTACCATTTGCATTTGTAACGAGAGCCTTACAATCTTCAGCAAGATGTCCCTGTCGATTGCATTTGGTGCACAACACACTACAGTAACCAAAATGATGTTTGTGACAACGGTTGCATAAAGGACTTTGTCCTTTGTAACCAAAGCCTGAACCGCTACCCGCACCTTTCGGGGTTTCTGGTTTCTTAAAAGATTGCTGTTGGTAACCTCGATCATAATTTCCGTTCCACTTCCTTTTGTTACTTGATACCTTCACCTCAGTAGTGAATGCTTTCTTATCCAGAATGACCTGATCCATTAACTCGTTCGCCATGGTTATAGCTTCATGAATTGTCTTAGGTTTCGACGCCGTAACGTTTGCCTTGACCTTTTTGGGCAAACCACCTTTGTACATTTCAATCTTCCGTGCTTCGGTTGGAACCAATTCAGGACATAGTAAAACCAATTCCATGAATCGCTGATTGTAGTTGGTGATTTCAGTACCAACCACCTTCAAACTTCGTAACTCATCTTCTAACTTAATAACCTCATTCCTTGGACAATACTCGGTGATTATCATTGCTTTGAATTCTTCCCATGGAGTATCATAAGCTACATCTCCTCCTACCGCCTTCACATAATTCTTCCACCATGTGAGTGCACTATCTTGTAAAGTGCACGATGCAAACTTGGTCATGTCTTTTTCATCACAACCACTGATTTTGAACACCGTCTCCATCTTTTCTATCCATCGGGTTAAACCGATCGGTCCTTCCGTTCCACTGAATGATGAGGGCTTGCAAGCTTGAAACGTCTTGTAGGAGCATCCTACACGAGGATTTGGGTTAACTGCAGCAGCTCTTGCAGCCTCAACCCATAACATTCTGTCGTTCACTCGCTGGTTGATGAGTTCCTCGAGTTCTTGTTCCGTCATTCGATTCAATCGCGCCATTTCCTAATGAAAGAAAATAATTATTCACATGGAATATTATAGATGTAGTGTGTATTTATAGTACATTTATAGCTTGTTAATAATATGAACCAGGTATTATTATAAAAGCCTTTTCTTCTTATTAGCGTTTTATAATTATATCTAGGGTAGTACCTACCCGTTAATGTTCATACTTAATAGCTTAGTACAGAACCAATTACTACAATCTAAATAATACTTAACCATGGAAAATTATTGCATTTCATACTTCGCTATTTTACATATGCTTACATCAAACTTTAAACAAACCACACTAATAATATTATACAAAACATTATGTGATTCCATGGTTTAATACGGCAGCGCATCATTTGGTCTATTTCCCAAAACATTTATGTCCAGGGAATCCCCCAACGCGAATCCTAGCTGTCTCCCTACGTTTTGGCTGAGGTGCCGAAGTACTAGATGCGGGGATAGCACTAATAGGAATAGCGGGAATAGGGGTGGTAGTGTTGAGTGGAATTGGTGCCACTTCATTCTCATTAAACTCGGGATTTGGATTTTCTAATTCATTAGCCTTTCGTTTCTTTCCTAGTTCGAACTCGTCTTTTGTAATTTCCTGTATTTCTTCCTCGGGTTCACTTTCCTCCTCGGGTTCACTTTCCTCCTCGGGTTCACTTCCGATATTTCTATAGTTGGTTCATCCGGAAATTGTGAGTCTTCCCCAAAAATACCACTTTCGTCATCGGATATGTTAATGACTGAAACACAATCTGAAGGTTCTGATTCGGAGTCGCTGAATGTGATAATAAGTTTCGAGCCCGACATCTATCACACAACAACTAACCCATTAGTACTTACATAATATTTACACATAAATTTTAACCAACAGTGATAAGCAATGGTTTTTTTTTTAAAATCAGACCCGGTCAAAGTCCAGACTTTACTAATGTATCCTAACGACTTCTCGGTTAGACACACTAATGCAAACCTGGTTCGCTAAGACCAACGCTCTGATACCACATGTCATAACCCGTCCTTAACCATAAGAACGCGTTAGATAACGTATGATTTCATTGCGAGGTATTGACCTCTATATGAGACATTTTTAAAAGAAAAACTGCATATATTATACATTACAAACCACAACCATTATTTTTGTTACAAGCTTAAGACAATAAAAAGAAGATTAACGTTTAGCGATAATCTTCGACTTACAAACTTTACAAATGATGACAACAACACGGTTTCTAGCATATTTTACAATACAACATCTCGGATATGCAGTTTTATTTTTGACACAAACATGCGTACGCAAGATCCTGGTTAGATCCAACATGATGCAGCGGAAGCTTTAGAAATCACCTGAGAATAGACATGTTTTAAAAGGTCAACATAAAGTTGGTGAGATATAGGTTTAATGCCGGCAGCAATATATATATAGACCACAAGATTTCGTATATAAACAGTTTAATAAAAGTATTCTAAGTGGTTGAGCACTTGGTAACCATACTTAACAATTAATCACGTCGCATATTCCCTTTAATATGAAATCTTACTACACCGTACCAAGTGTAGTCACGAAACGAAGTACTGTGCAACCGTTGAATACTGGTCGTCCAGTCCGGTTGGGGTTGTCAAGCCCGATAGATCTATCAACAGGATTCGCGTTTACAATACCGCTGTAAATATTAGTTACCAAGCTACAGGGAAGTATGCCAGTGGTACAACTCAACGTAGAATATATTTTTCAGTTACTTGTGTCCATAACGTAAAACATAAAATACATGTATTCTCATCCCGAAATATTTAGAGTTTAAAAGTGGGACTATATACTCACACTTGTCTTGATGATATATATAATTTGACTCGGTCTTCCGGTTGATATCACGAACCTATCCATATATAATATATCAATATGTTTTCATTTTAAAACAAACGTTATATATATATATACTTGTTATACTTTTAATATTTTGAATATTTCCTTAGTCCGTAGTTAGCAGTTCGTTGTTAGTAATTCAATTTTAATGGTTCATTTTTAGATGTTTAATATACCCGCAATGAAATAAATAAAACCCCCAACGAAATAAATAAAACCCCATCGTATATGTATTGGTCGAGATTAATCTTGACCCATGGTACCGGTGTTGTCAAATGACGTGTTGCGTACATAAAGTACCGGTGTTGTCAAATGACGTGTTGCGTACAATCATGGGATCTTATGATTAATCTTCTCGTGTTGCTTACGGGTGATCCTGAACCATATGAAATTGAATTATGAGTACATATATATAAAATATCATGTTATCTTATAAAGATGTGATTTTATGTAAATTTTTCCAATGAATCCCGAAGTCAAATAAGTCTTGAATAACCAATTTTGTTTCGGTCATAGTTTCTTCGTTACAAGTCCGTTTTCGTTGATTCAAATTGCCATCTTCTTGGATCGAGTTCTTCTATAAGACTATGAACTGTAAATACCTTGGTTTGTATTCAAAATCATACGGCATAGATAAAAGTTTAGTGAAACATATGAAGTTAAACATTTTTGTTACAACAAAATCATTTAATGACCATTTTTCCAAAAATACTTATACTTTGAAAAACCAAGTTTTACCTTGTTAAATTAACATATAAATAAGTTATGTTACATGTCTTGAAGTATTTTAAAAGTTAAGTTAGAAGGATCTATTTAGTTTGCAAACAAGTTTGAAAACATTCAAACTATGTTCTTGTTGTTAAACTTTTGTACCACAAAATAAGATAGCTATATATATATGAATTGAATAAGGTTATGAACATAGATTCTACCTCAAGTTCCTTGGATAAGTTTGCTGTAAAAGAGGAGTAAGAAGCTAGAATCAAAAGGGTGATAGAAGTGGATGAAAGATTGGAAGTAAATTGGTGTTCTTGGAAGGTTTTCTTGAAGTGTTTTTGTATGGTTTTCTTATGGTGTTTTAGTATGGTTTTTGAAGCTAGATCTTTATGGAACTTTGCTGGATTGTTATGGAGTTTAGAGAGTAAGAAAGAGTGTGTGTTTTTAGTTAAGAGATTGAAGTAAAAATGAATCAAAAATGATGATACATATATACTCCTAAAAATGTGATCTTTAAGGATAACATGACAAAATTTTAGTTTGTATTTTTGTAATTAGTCTTGCAATGATTCAAAAGTAATTACCTTATACATAAGGCATGAATAAGGGCTGGTTAGGTGGTGATTTGATGTGTATATACCAATAGTAAATACGTATAGAAGCTTGGTATGATACGAGTACAAATACTCTAGGTATACGTATAGAAATTTTGTGAAAAATGGAATGAGGATTCAAATATAGCTATCTTTTGTGAATACACTTATATGATTTTATGTATTTAAGTTCTTAAAAGTGATTAAATACATTACTTATACAATATATGTATAAACATTATATGTCTTAAGTATTTATGTCAAATAACGTTACGTATAGTTATCGTTTTGAAAACTTAAGTTAGTAGTTTCAAAATACACATATAACTTGTTGTTATTAATATAAAATGAGGTATTAAAACATTCCTTAATCATGTTAAATATGTATATATACATATATATACACAAACGTATAATTATCATATATTGTATGGTTCGTGATATCATCGGTCAAACTAGACGGTCAAACGTTGTGTAAAACTCTTTTCGGAAATATCAATCTCGACAATTTGGATTGCTTATCATGTTGGCAAGGTTTAATTTATGTAAATATTAATCTTATAAGTATAGAATGATCGAAAAAGTGCGGGTCGTTACAGCTTACGTGTATTATCATTCCTTGATTGGGCGGGCTTATCTCCCCCACCTTTCTCATGGCTCACCTTCTTATCTTTTGACTTGAACGAATCTTTCCTATTAGCATGGTCGACTAGTGCCTCCGCTTGAGCAATTGCGGTGGCAAGGTCTTGGACTCCTCGTCTCTCCAACTCCGTTTTAGCCCAAGGTTGCAAACCATCGAGAAAATAGAAGAGAAGAATATCATCGGGAATATCTAGGACCTCCAGGCTAAGGTTCGTGAATTCTTTAATATACTCCTGAATCGTCCTGGAATGATGTAATTTACGTAGACGACTCATCGCATCCTTTTGAGCATTCTTGGGGTAGAATTGATTCTTAAGTTCAGTAAGGAAATCATCCCAAGTATCAATAGTAACCGTACCTTTCTCGATATCTCCATATCGACGACGCCACCATAACGCTGCGGTATCCTTCAGGTAACGGGTTGCCGTCTTGATCTTCATTGTCTCATCCACTATGTTGACTCCCTCCAAGTATTGTTCCATCTCCCATATAAAATCATCAACCGCTCGGGCTTCCCGCTTCCCCACGAACGGTGACGGCTTGGGAACGTCCACCTTCAGAGCATTGCATCCAGTGTTGCCACCCCCACTAGCCATGAATCTCAAACAAGAGTTCATGTTGGTTTGTAAATCCACGAGGTGTTGGTGAATAGTGGAGACCTCCCCCTCCATTTCGCCTCGCAACTTCGTAATCTCACCCATGAGCATACCCCTTAAGTCATGGATCTCACGTCGCAAGTCAACGTCTAGCACGTTGATTGCACTCTTGCAATCATCTTTCAATTCGTCAAAGTCCCCGTCCAAACCATCCAAACGTTGGTGGACGTCTTCGGCCTTTGCTTTCACGTCGTCCATGGATGTCTCTACATCCATGATCCTTTTGTCCAAGTTTGCGACAAAGTCTTTGGACGTACCTCGGTTCTTCTTAGCTCCTTGGCGAGTCTCTACCCGGCCATGAGTCTCATCACCCATCACACCACTTGTTGCACTCACATTCTTCTCGGTCTCGGTTGTCATCTCCTCGAATCGACCTTGCTCTTGATACCAAATGTCACGGACTTATCTCGATAAGCTCACGTGCGGCACTTAGTCTCTACTAAGTCAGCCTTACTCGGACCTTATAACGATTCAAGTAACCAAAAGAGAAAATATTATAGAACAAGTGGAATTGAAGAAAATACTTATATTGGTTGAGAATGCTTTACAAGAGAGAATGTTTGAGATTTGAGGTGTGGTGTGCCAAATGAGGCCACCCCTATTTATACTACTCATATCACAAAATGGATGGCTAGGATTAAATACAATGGATGGCTAAGATCTAAGAACTAGAAGCTTCATGTATCTAGATATTTCCATGGACATTCTATACCATTCCATGGAAGAACTCATGGGAAAGTTCTAGTGAACTTCCATGAGGTTCTTGGGCCTTCTTTGATTTTCACATATTAGGCCATAAACTTAGTGGGTTGGGCCATAAAATTGTTGGATTGTGACAGTAAAATGACTTATTATTTTTTAGGCATTTATCTTTATCATTCATTATGATAGATTATTTTAATGGAAGAATATTCATATTCATATTCATATTATTATATTATACACTATTCGATGTCATATCTTTACACTTACCAAGATACCTTGCTAGTTATCAGTGTCGACTCCATGATGAAAATTCAATGGGGTCTTCAAAAAAATTTCAAAGCTATTTATATTTGAAGAGTATTTTAGTGGTTGTTTACCTCCAAAAAATCATAAATTTTTAATATATATGGAGTCCCTTACTTGAGTTTAGTGGTGTCCTATACAATTTGAGATATACAATATATAAATTTTTTTTTAAAGTAGTGGGGTCATAGGACTCCATACCCCAAGGCTTAGAATCGCCCCGCTAGTTATACCAAAACCAAAGGAGAAGAACTTTATGTTGTTTCCTTTTGTACAATGTTCAAACATATATTCATCCTTATTATTTAGCGAACTCAAACACACATATAAATTATTTCTACCAATATAAACATATTGTTCAATCTTAAATTTAGACTCATAACCTCTTGGCAAACAAGTGATGACTTCGGTACTCACTACAAGAATAATGAGTTTTAGTGACGAGGGCTATTCGTCAATAATAACACTAAATTTGTCACTAAATCAAGTTAAAGACCATAATAGGTTGTTTACTTCTTGTCACTATAGATCTGTCACAAAACATTATTAGAGACCAAAATATTAAAATTAGTCACTATAGTGACATTTTTGGTCACTAATGTCGTATAATGTCTAAAATTTACTGACAATTTTTTAATGATAACTAAATAGCATTATTAGTAATCAAATAATAAGTCGTCACTAAAAGATCGTCACAAATGACCATTTTACTTGTAGTGATCGATCGCAAACCGGTTGTGGACGACCAATCGTACGTACATGTCGTCTGGATAATTCGTTGGACTTTGACTGAAAAGTTAATGTGGGGCCCACGCAGCCTTCGTCTGAGAAACCATTTACGAGTCGCCCCAAGAAATGTCAAGGAAAAACTTCTTTGGGTAAGGTTCCCCAGATAACTTGTCGTTCGAATTCCTTTTTGTTGCCGCCTTGTGCGCAAGCATCGTCAAGAAATCTTGGTTTTCTTGTAGTGGTTCAGTTAAATTATCTATTAATGATTTCGACCTTTGAATAAACAACATAAACATCTATAGTTTGTATTAAAATCCTATAATGATGATGTCATTATTAGGCTAATTCTTTTGATAAGAAAAAATCAAAAATAAAAAGAAAAAAATCTAGGTCACTTAAATAATGTCATTAATCCTAAGTATTTTATAATTAAAAAAATTGTACTTCTAGTAACTAATTATTTAATAACTTAAATAAATTATTACTCCGTAATTTTCTGTTTCAGATATATAAAAAACATGAGTACAGTCTGACACCTTCTCCCACGCCTCCTTTTGTAACAGACTAAAACTCGGGCTAGTTGTAAGTGAACTATTTTGCCTTTAGGGTTTTGTTATGTGTTTTATATGATTTTATTTTAATTATGTGAACAGTATTATTTTATTATTTGGTTAAGACCAGTTTGTGACAAGGATCACAGAACAGGTTTGTTTATTTAATTTGGACCCTGTTAGGGCCGCCTAACGAGGTACGTAAGATTTCAGATAACTGATAAATACCCGTGTGAGATGGAGTATGGGATCTTAACCCCAAATAAGTGTATTGTGCTACCTTTTCTTCCCTTATCTCTCCATCTCTCTAGAAAGTTCTCAAAACACACCCGTACTCACTTCATCTTCACCATCAAACCCTAGATTGCTAATTAGTGTTCTAGAGCTCAAATCTTGTGTATCATCTTGTTCCTTACAGTTTATCGAGTTTTTTGAGGTAAGAATCGAAGTGTTTCAAGCTCTAATCTTTGTGAAAATGGAGTTTTTGTATTAATTTTACTAAAAGTTCAATTTGGGTCAAAATGGTTGATTTTCATGTTGTTTGTGTCAAAATCTTGTGGGTTTGTGTTTATGGATGTTTAGTGTACTTGATTTGGTCTGTTTTGAGGTAAGAAACGAGCTCTAGAGCAAGAAATGACGAATTTTGGGTTAAACCCGTAGCTGTGTGATAATGCTAAAAACGAACATAAAATTCATAGCATTATTCCTCAAGAAAGACAAGCTTTTAGTTGCAATTGTTCTATTTACAAGTGATATTCGTTTAAATAATAAAAGGTGAAGACAAAAGACAGATTCGACCAATTGAAGACGCAAACGACCAAAAAGCTCAAAAGTACAAAAGACAATCAAAAAGGTTCCAATTATTGATAAGAAACGTCTCGAAATTACAAGAGTACAAGATTCAAAACGCAAAGTACAAGATATTAAATTGTACGCAAGGACGTTCGAAAATCCGGAACCGGGACATGAGTCAACTCTCAACGCTCGACGCAACGGACTATAAATTACAAATCAACTATGCACATAAATATAATATAATATTTAAATAATTCTTATAATTATTTAATATATTATATATATTTATAAATCCGTCGGCAAGAAAGACTCCAAAGTATCTGAGCTGTAATTTCAAACTCCGCGACTCGCGGAGTTTGAAGGCCAAAAAGGCCGCGAGTCGCGGAGCCCCAATTTCAGAAAATCCCTATAAAGCTCGCGCATTCTGATCGTAATCATCATCTTTTTTCTTCTCCTCATTCATACGTAAAATATATATATATATATATATATATATATATATATATATATATATATTTTAATTTTAATTTTAATTATAATTCTAATAATAAAGGTATGTTAGCGAATGTTGTAAGGGTGTAAGTCGAAATTCTGTCCGTGTAACGCTACGCTATTTTTAATCATTGTAAGTTATGTTCAACCTTTTTACATTAATGTCTCGTAGCTAAGTTATTATTATGCTTATTTAAAACGAAGTAATCATGATGTTGGGCTAATTACTAAAATTGGGTAATTGGGCTTTGTACCATAATTGGGGTTTGGACAAAAGAACGACACTTGTGAAAATTAGACTATGGGCTATTAATGGGCTTTATATTTGTTTAACTAAATGATAGTTTGTTAATGTTAATATAAAGATTTACAATTGGGCGTCCCTATAAATTACCATATACACTCAATCGGACACGATGGGCGGGGTATTTATATGTACGAATAATCGTTCATTTAACCGGACACGGGAATGGATTAATAGCCACTAGAATAATTAAAACAGGGGTGAAATTATGTACAAGGACACTTGGTATAATTAATAACAAAATATTAAAACCTTGGGTTACACTCAGTCGACATCCTGGTGTAATTATTAAACAAAGTATTAAAATCTTGTTACAGTTTAAGTCCCCAATTAGTTGGAATATTTAACTTCGGGTATAAGAATAATTTGATGAGGACACTCGCACTTTATATTTATGACTGATGGACTGTTATGGACAAAAACCAAACGGACATATTAAATAATTCAGGACAAAGGACAATTAACCCATGGGCATAAAATTAAAATCAACACGTCAAACATCATGATTACGGAAGTTTAAATAAGCATAATTCTTTTATTTCATATTTAATTTCCTTTATTTTATATTTAATTGCACTTCTAATTATCGCATTTTTATTGTTATTGTATTTAATTGCACTTTTAATTATCGTACTTTTTAATTATCGCAAGTTTATTTTATCGCACTTTTATTATTCGCAATTTCATTATCGTTATTTACTTTATGCTTTAATTTAAGTCTTGTATTTATTTTTAATATTTTACATTTGGTTTTAACTGCGACTAAAGTTTTAAAATCGACAAACCGGTCATTAAACGGTAAAAAAAAACCCCCTTTATAATAATAATATTACTTATATATATATATATTTGTATTTTTATAAAAGTAAACTAATATAGCGTTAAGCTTTGTTTAAAAAGATTCCCTGTGGAACGAACCGGACTTACTAAAAAATACACTACTGTACGATTAGGTACACTGCCTATAAGTGTTGTAGCAAGGTTTAAGTATATCCATTCTATAAATAAATAAATATCTTGTGTAAAATTGTATCGTATTTAATAGTATTTTCTGCTAAAATTAATAACTATTTTATACCACTCCGCTACCACATCAAGTATTTTTGGCGCCGCTGCCGGGGAATCTCTTAAAAGCCGGAAGCGCAACGCTACAAAAAAAAAAAGAGATTTTTAGTTTACTTCTATTAAAAGTCGCTTTTATAAAAATACGTTTTAAATATTCGAAAATATAAAAAGAAAAACAAAAATATAAGTATTTTTAAGATTTTGTTAAATATTTAAGTTTTATAAAGTTTCTTTATTTTTATTTTATAAAAACATAAGTTTTATTTAAGTATTTTGTTTTTATTTAAAAACATAAAAAAAAATATATAAATCTAGTTTTAAGCATTTTATTTATTAAAATTATAAAGTAGTTCTATTTTATTTAAGTTTTTAAAATATAAGTTTTTATACACATATTTTTTTTTAACAGAAAAATTAAAACCAAAAAAAAAAAAAAAAAATAAATAAAGAAAAACGCGTCGAATTTAAATAACCTGTCAGCTGAATTTTGGAACCCCGCGAGTCGCGGGGTTTGAAGCTTTGAATACCGCAAGTCGCGGAGGGGACCTGACACACGACAGAAGCCCTAATCCTGCATTTATTACGGAGTATTATTAATTATTATTAATTAAATTGTATTAGGGTTAAATAATTAATTAATTTAGTAGTTAATTTAAGTTTTAATTAATTTGTATTATTTAGTTTAATTAGTTTAATTAAATTATAAAATTAGTAGTTTTAATAAATAAATAATATAAAAATAATATTTTTATAAAAATTGTACTTTTTACAACTTTTTGTATATTTTTATATTTTGTCCCTTTCTAATCGTTGTAGCGTAATATTTGTATTTTTCGCTCATATTTAGTTTTAAACTTAGTTTTTTCCATAGTTATTTTTACTTCTAGATTTTTAGGCTTTGCCGTAGAATTCCTTAAGTGCTTTTTCTTTAGACTAAGATTTAGGTACTTTAGAATTTTGCGACGCCTTTTTAAGTTTTAGTTTCTTTTTAAGTTATTTCCATTTGGGATATAGTTTTTCCTATAAGCTTTAATATTTTTAGACACCTTTTACTATGTACCAATTATCATTCCAATTAGTAATTTCAATTTGCGATTATAATTTTAAGTTAGTTGTAGTAATAAGGTTAGGTTAGTGAAGTATTTTTAAGTTTTATAAGTTTCTTTTATTTTTTCGTCACCTTTTATTTTTCAACCATTTTTCTTTTTCAACCTTTTTCCGACGAACTCTTTTTCTTTCTTATTTCTCGCTATTCTAGTTTTAGGGCATAGATTTTTATTCTACTTCTTATCTAAATTTCTTAAAATTACGAAAATTTATTTTAAGTGGTTAAATTGATAGACATCAAAATTTTCTGGTTCGTAGTAATAGTTGGATTTGTATGTGGACCGGGTTATTGGAGCCAAACAGTCCTCAATTATATTGAGACCAAACGAATCCTGCCACTCTGCTGCATCTTTTGGCTATTCGAAACGTGGGCAAAATCAGAAAAGTCTATTGGTTGGATAACTTATTATATTTTTTCTTTCCTTTTAAAAACTAATAGGATATTCAGTGAATACACCGAGCAAGACGTTCACCACCTTTTGTACGTTCACCACCTGTAACTAGATCAAGACATTTAGCAAATATTACTGCCGTTGATTTTTCTTTAGAATCGTCATCCAGTCGACCAAGTACTTCAGTTCAAATTTCTGATAATCCATTTTTTGAACCCGACCTTACAATTGAGAATCCGGAGAATATTCAGGAACGGTTCGTAGATCCTGAACCATTAAACTTTCCTCCGGAACCACCAATCATTCAAACAGAGATTGTTGAGGAACGAACTATTAAATCAGAATCTTCTAGTGATTCCGATTCAACAAATTCAATTATGGAGAATCTGGAACCTTTAAGTATGGAAGACCGAATGAGAGCTAAACGCACTGGCCAAGGTCACGCAATTACTCATCCAGACATTAATGCGCCAGATTATGAAATCAAAGGACAAATTCTACACATGGTGACTAATCAATGCCAATTTAGTGGTGCGCCGAAGGAAGATCCAAATGAACATCTACGTACCTTTAATAGGATCTGCACACTATTTAAAATCCGAGAAGTGGAGGATGAACAGATATATCTTATGTTATTTCCCTGGACTTTAAAAGGAGAAGCCAAAGATTGGTTGGAATCGTTACCTGAAGGGGCGATTGATACATGGGATGTTTTAGTTGAAAAATTTCTTAAACAATTCTTTCCTGCATCTAAAGCCGTAAGACTTCAAGCAGAAATTGTTACGTTCACACAGAAACCAAATGAAACTCTATATGAGGCATGGACAAGATATGGAAAGTTGTTAAGAGGATGTCCGCAACATGGTTTAGACACATGTCAAATAGTACAAATATTCTACCAAGGATGCGACATCACTACAAGGAAAGACATAGATATAGCAGCTGGTGGTTCTATTATGAAGAAAACCGAAACTGATGCTTACAAAATTATTGATAACACTGCTTCCCACTCACATGAGTGGCACCAAGAAAAAGACATCGTTAGATCATCTAAAGCAGCTAGAGCCGATTCTAGCCATGACTTAGATTCCATTTCCGCAAAGATAGATGCTGTGGAAAGACGAATGGAAAAGATGACTAAGGATATTCACTCAATACGAATTAGTTGTGAGCAGTGTGGAGGACCACATTTGACAAAAGATTGTCTCAGTATTGAATTAACAATGGAACAAAGAGAGAATATTTCATACATAAACCAAAGGCCTGGAAATAATTATCAGAATAATTATCAACCGCCAAGACCGATTTACAATCAAAACCAGAATTATAACCGAAATATTCCATACAACAACCAACAAGGTCCTAGCAATCAACAAGTATCCAATAATACTTATAATCAGCAAAGACCTAATTTTCAAAACAAACCACCACAACAAACCGATGATAAAAAGCCGAATTTAGAAGATATGATGACGAAGCTAGTTGAAACTCAAACGCAATTTTTCACATCTCAGAAACAAACCAATGAACAAAATGCTCAAGCATTTAGAAATCAACAAGCTTCTATTCAAAATCTGGAACAAGAAGTAAGTAACCTAGCAAGGTTAATAGGTGAAAGAAAATCGGGAAGTCTACCTAGTGATACAAATGCTAACCCCCGGAATGAAACAGCTAAAGCTATTACCACAAGAAGTGGTACAACGCTTAAACCACCGGAAATACCTGTAACTTCTGATGAAGCTATTCCTACTCCACAAGAACCACAACCTGATCAAGATAAGGAAAAAGAACCGGTAGTTGAAAAGGTTAATGAAGATAACACAGTTAAGGCTAAACCTTATGTTAAACCATACCAACCACCACTTCCTTACCCGAGTAAAATGAAGAAAGAAAAACTTGAAGCCGAGCAATCCAAATTCTTGGATATGTTTAAACAGATAAATGTAAATCTTCCTTTCATTGATGTGATTTCAGGAATGCCTAGATATGCTAAATTCTTGAAAGATCTAATCTCAAATAGAAAGAAAATGGAAGAACTCTCGGCTGTTACTATGAATGCTAATTGTTCAGCAGTGCTGTTGAATAAGATACCAGAAAAACTATCTGATCCAGGAAGTTTCACAATTCCATGTTTTCTGGGTAGTCTTAGTTCAATAGAAGCATTGGCAGACTTAGGTGCTAGTATAAATCTAATGCCGTATTCACTATACACTAAACTAGACCTTGGAGAATTGAAACCAACCAGAATAAGCATACAACTAGCCGATAGATCAATAAAATATCCTAGAGGGATAATGGAGAACATGCTAGTTAAAGTTGGTACTTTAGTATTTCCAGTAGATTTTGTTGTTCTGGACATGGAAGAAGATTCTCAAGTTCCTCTCATATTAGGAAGACCATTCTTAAACACGGCTAAAGCAATGATAGACGTGTTCGGTAAGAAACTAACCCTAAGTATAGAGGATGAGAGTGTTACCTTTTCAGTTGATAGAGCAATGCAACAACCGCAATCTGCAGATGATACATGTTATTATATTCAAACTATAGATGCACATGCAGAATTATTAGAAGAATTTCCAGAATTACAAGGAACAGGAGAATGTTCTTTAGGAGAAGGTAATGAACCAATTGATGAAGCTGAAATGTTAGCTACACTTATAGCTAATGGATATGAACCAACAACAGAAGAAATTCAAATGCTAAAAGAAGAAGACAGATATCGATACAAATCATCGATAGAAGAACCTCCGAAATTAGAGTTAAAGCCACTTCCAAACCATTTGGAATACGCTTATTTACATGGTGAATCTGAATTACCTGTAATAATATCGTCTTCTCTTACTGAAAATGAGAAATCACAACTCATTTCTGTGTTGAAAGCTCATAAACCAGCCATTGCATGGAAGATTCATGATATTAAAGGAATAAGTCCTTCGTATTGCACACATAAAATCCTTATGGAAGAAGGTCATAAAACGTATGTGCAACGCCAACGAAGACTAAATCCTAATATGCAAGATGTAGTTAAGAAAGAGATTATTAAACTGCTAGATGCAGGTCTAATTTATCCAATCTCTGATAGTCCATGGGTAAGCCCAGTTCAATGCGTGCCTAAGAAGGGTGGCATGACTGTCATTACAAATGAGAAAAATGAGCTTATTCCTACTAGAACTGTAACAGGATGGCGTGTGTGTATTGATTATAGAAAATTAAATGACGCCACCAGAAAAGATCACTTTCCCTTACCTTTCATAGATCAAATGCTGGAAAGATTAGCCGGAAATAGTTAATATTGTTTTCTAGATGGATTTTCCGGATATTTTCAAATTCCAATAGCACCCGAAGATCAAGAGAAAACCACATTCACGTGCCCTTATGGTACTTTTGCTTACAAACGCATGCCATTTGGACTTTGCAACGCCCCTGCAACCTTTCAAAGGTGTATGATGGCGATTTTTCATGACATGATAGAAGAATGCATGGAAGTATTCATGGATGACTTTTCAGTCTTCGGTGATACATTTAAATCATGTCTAGTTAATCTGGAACGAATGCTAATTAGATGCGAAAAATCAAATCTAGTACTTAATTGGGAGAAATGCCATTTCATGGTTAAAGAAGGCATCGTTCTTGGACATAAAATTTCAAAAGAAGGAATTGAAGTGGATAGAGCTAAAGTAGATGTAATTGCTAAACTTCCACATCCCACCAATGTTAGAGGAGTTAGGAGTTTTCTAGGGCATGCCGGTTTTTACCGACGTTTCATAAAAGATTTTTCTAAAATTGCCACTCCTATGAATAAACTCCTAGAAAAGGATGCTCCATTCATCTTTTCAGATGAGTGTATCAAATCTTTTAATATTCTTAAAGAGAAACTCACTAATGCACCGATCATGATAACACCAAATTGAAATCTACCATTTGAACTAATGTGCGATGCAAGTGATTTTGCAATGGGAGCCGTTTTAGGACAAAGGATTGAAAAACTATTTCAACCTATATATTATGCTAGTAAGACGTTACAAGGAGCACAAACGAACTATACAACTACTGAAAAAGAACTCCTTGCTATTGTCTTTGATTTTGACAAATTTCGATCATATCTCGTTCTAGCAAAAACGGTGGTCTATACCGACCATTCTGCTCTTAGATACCTATTTTCGAAACAAGATGCTAAACCAAGATTAATCCGTTGGATCTTACTCTTACAAGAATTTGATATTGAAATCCGAGATAAAAGAGGAGCAGAAAATCTCGCCGCTGATCATCTTTCTCGTCTTGAAAATCCCGAATTAGAAGTTCTAAATGAATCAGCCATACAAGACAACTTTCCTGATGAATATCTATTGAAGATAGATTATAAAGAAATCCCATGGTTTGCAGACTATGCAAATTATTTAGTATGTGGATTCCTTGAAAAAGGATTATCGTACCAAAGACGAAAGAAATTCTTCAGTGATATAAAACACTATTTCTGGGAAGATCCACATCTGTTTAAAAGTTGTCCCGATGGAATAATACGCCGATGTGTATTTGGAGATGAAGCTAGTAAAATATTAAACCATTGTCACACAGGACCAACAGGAGGGCATTATGGGCCTCAACTAACAGCAAGAAAAGTTTATGATGCTGGATTCTATTGACCTACAATTTACAAAGACGCACACCTTCTTTGCAAATCTTGTGATGCATGTCAAAGGGCCGGAAAAATAAGTCAACGTGATGAAATGCCACAAAATGTCATCCAAGTATGTGAAGTATTTGACATTTGGGGTATTGACTTTATGGGTCCATTTCCAAAATCTCATAATAATCTATATATACTCGTAGCCATTGATTATGTATCTAAATGGGCGGAAGCACAAGCTCTCCTAACTAACGATGCACGAGTTGTAGTCAACTTTTTAAAACGTCTTTTTGCAAGGTTTGGAACACCGAAAGCTTTAATAAGTGATCGGGGTACTCATTTCTGTAATAATAAACTTGAGAAAGTTCTTAAAAGATATGGAGTAACTCATAAAATCTCCACCGCATATCATCCACAAACAAGTGGACAAGTTGAAAATACCAACCGAGCTTTAAAACGTATTCTAGAGAAAACCGTAGGATCAAATCCGAAGGAACGGTCCATTAAATTGGAGGATGCACTCTGGGCTTTTAGAACAGCCTACAAAACTCCAATTGGAACCACACCTTTTAGACTTGTTTATGGAAAAGCATGTCATCTTCCAGTAGAAATTGAACACAAAGCATTTTGGGCTTTGAAGACATGTAATCTTGATTTACATGAAGCCGGACGTTTACGATTAAGTCAACTAAACGAATTAGAAGAATTAAGACATGAAGCATACGAAAATTCGTTAATCTATAAAGAAAAAAACGAAGAAATGGCATGATAAAAGAATCGGAAGTTCAAAAGAATTTAAAGAAGGAGACAGAGTTCTTCTTTTCAATTCACGATTCAAGCTATTTCCTGGAAAATTGAAATCAAGATGGTCTGGACCATTCATGGTCAAAAGAGTTTTCCCATACGGAACGATAGAATTAATAAATTCAAATGGGATTGAATTTAAAGTTAATGGTCACAGAGTTAAACATTACATACATGGTCCGATGGAAGTCGACAACGAAGTTAATCATAATTTCGACACCACAGCTAACTAAGTGTGGGGAGAATCAAGTCTTTAAAGGATAATATGTATTTCTGTTAGAGTTAGATTGTCTGTTTTCATATAGTTCTCGAAAATGGAACCCGAATGGTCTTTCCCTAGCAGACCCTAAAGAACTAGTCTTCTCCCCCCATTCTGAATTTTTATTTTTTTAGGTTTTTACAAAATGAAGACTGCCTGTGAACTAAACCATGGTCTAATGCTACACGCTTTGATCACTAAAAGAAATAATGACATACTACCAAGTGAAATAGTATCAGTAATCAGAGAAAGAATGGACGGAGTTAGAAAAGAATCCAGATGCGAAGATAATAAGTTACAATTTGGTAAAGGAAAATCAAAATCCGCAGCGAAAAGAAGAGCACGACACCTAGAAAGATGTCACAAATGCGGAAAATGGTCACATGGAGGTAAATGTTCAAATAATCAAACCTATTCAAACACTGAATTTGTTACTTTATGCAGAGACGGACCGTTCATATGTTTAGAAGAAAAGACACTGAATGCTCGAGGTTACGCCTATGTAGCTATGGAAAACCAATTAAACCGACTATCTTATGAATGGGATAGATCATATAACTAAGAAATCTATCTCACAGGTATGTTTGTACAGTTTTTATTTTATTTTTAACCTTTTGATAATAAACGCTAATTTGTTCGCTAAAAAGTATTAAATTGGTATTGAATAAAATTAGGTTTGGCGACCGAAATTATTGATATCATTCAAAAATTTATTACATCACTGCGAAATTTAACGTTTATTCTTAAGGTATAAATATCTTTAAACAATCAACCCAAAATATTTCAAAAATTCGTCATGAGTTAAATTAGGTTTTGGAACCGAAATTACTTTACCGAAAAGAGGGGCGCATATTTTTGATAATATTTGATTGATTAAAGTGGGATAAAAAGAAAAAAAAAGATTTTTAATTTTATTTTTACCATGTTTTTAAAATTAATATTTAAATCTTAAATTAATATTGTAAACTTTGTAAAAACAATATATTTAAAATTGTAAATATTTGAAAAATTAATATAAGTTTGGTGTGAATTTATAATATGAATTTTTAATTTTATGCATTTCAAATTTTAAGTTTGGTGTGAATTTTTAATATTAATTTTGAATTTTATATTTAAGTTGTGTGAATTTAAAAACAAAAAATTTACTTTATCTCATTAAGTTAAAAATATGATTTTTAAAATTCGTCGTAAGTTGAAGACTAGGTCTTTGAACCGAAATTGCTTTACCCGAGGGAGGGACGAGAACTTTTATTATCATTGTTTTTAATCTTATTGAATTAAAGTATGCCAAAAACATTAAAAAAACCCAAAAATCTTAGCTTTTAAAACAATCGCTACAAAAAGACAAATTTTAAAATTTTGTCGAGGGACGGACTAGGACATCGATCCGAAACGACCTCGTCCTAAATAACAAGGGAAACAAAATTTTAAAATTAAGTACTTAATTGTTTTATAAGTTAATGATTATATATTAAAAAAAAAAAAAAAGCAAACTCCGTGAGTCGCGAAGTTTGAAGGCTTAATAGGCCGCGACTCGCGGGAGGACCGGAACCCAGAAAAAAATAAAACGTAAAAAAACAGATCAGTTCACTCCCCACAAAAACATACTGCAAAGAACAGCTGCGAAAACCCACGAAAAAACCCAAGAAAAACCCCAAAAATCACAATTTTTAACCGTTAATCACCAAATCTTTTACTAAAATCATGTTGAGAAGGATGCTATCTAGGAATTACTCAAGAAAAACGGTAAATTTCTACACCTAAACACCATTTAATCAGAAATTTGGTGTTCTTGAGCAATTTTTTCCCCAATTTGATTTTGATGCTTTTTAGTGTAATTATGCTTAAATTGTTTATGTATTATGCTTGTATAACCTAGATTGATGCTATTTAACATGATTAGAAGCCTTAAACTTCAAATTTTGAGTAATCTAGGGTTTGTGTTCTTGAGCAAATTTGGGGCTTTTTGATATAAACAGGTTATGGCCGATTTTTGTCATGAATTGTTGCTAAAATAAGTAGTGTAACATGTTTAGGTAGTTAAATGATCCAAACTTTGAGCCTAAACATGATTTTGAGAATTAAAGTAGACTTTTTCAAGTCTAAAAATTCATGAATTTGATTTTTGAGAGATAATGCCATTTGAAACTTGTTTAATTGATAGTAATGATTATTTTGACATGTTATTTGAGTTGAATGCTTATGAACTTGGCAAATATTTTCGTATATGCTTATCTGAAAAAGTGTAGATTTGATGAAAATGAGCTTAAGTTTGATATAAATTGATCATGTCATTGTGATTATTTTGATTGAGGATTTTGCTGACACTAATGCATATTTGGATGCACAAAAATTGTGTTTGATGTGTTTTGCAGACTGAAAGGGGTGAATCTTCATCACAAGCCCGCAATGCTCCTGCTGAGAATGCGGAACAACAGGAGGTGGATAACTACTACAAGCAGGATATACCTCATCCAGTCATGACCTTTTCTGATATGCACTTGGAAGAGTTGCACCCGAACCTGAGATTTGACAGACTTTGGATAGATTATCCAAAATATCAAAGGGGTTTGCATACTCTTCATTCTAAGGTTGTTGAGGTACCAAGGGTCATAGAATGGGGACCCTTAGAAGCTGTAGAATTGGCCGGGCCAATTAGGGAATTACTTGTACAGAGGTATGGTAATTCTACTTTTAATGACTGGGTACGTTTATTCACCATGCGTAGACCTGTATATAAAGTATGGTGTGAAGAATTGTTATGTAGTATAGAGTTGAATGATCGGGTAGCTAGTTTAACCGATCGTTCTTTTATTAGATTTTTGTTAGGCGGTTCGATGAGCCACATGTCTTTACTGGACATGGCTCAGGCTTTACGTATATATACGCCTGAGGAGTTAGCATCTGCCGATTGTAGAGGGTTGATACTAAACGGTAGAAAGATAGATGAAAATTTTGATACACACGGTGTGTGGAGTCAAATGACAAGCCATCACCGTTTCAAAGGGGGAAATTACTCTTATTTGGATATAGATAGAGCCGAATTAAGAGTGATTCATAGGTTTTTAGCTAATTCGATTACACAAAGGGGTAAAAACAAGGAAAAGGTAAATGAACAGGATTTGTTTTACCATATGTGTATTCGAGACCCACAAAGCGCTGTAAGTATACCGTATTGTGTGGGTTATTATTTATCAGCTATGGTTCGGGGGATGCGACCGCATAGCATAATAGGAGGTGGTATTTTTATTACTTTGATTGGTGAATATCTCGGTGTGGATATAAGTCGGGGGGGATTATTAGTAGAAGAACCAGAACCCCGCGATACTATAGGTTTAAATGTATACCATGGTGCGAAAGTTTTGAAAAGGCGAAATAACGCTGCAGTACCATACCATGGTAGACATCCACAGGTTGAGAGAAACCAACAGCAAGGTAATGTAGGAGGGGGGAATGAGATGCAAGAAATGCAAAGGTTTATAGCTTCTCAGGAGTACGAAAATGCTAGACAGAGAGCATTTGAAGATTGGCAAGTTCATCAGAACCAAATCATAGCTCATTGCTAACATATAGGTAGAAACTATATTCCTACACCGAAACCCATCTTCCCTCCCTGGTCTATAGAGATGCAGCCACCGTATCCTACGTATGACCCTGCCGAAGCATTCTATAGCACCTATGGTTATGCCTGGAACCCCTATTGGTACCAGTATCATCCCTAGTATACTTAGTTTTATTTATTTTGTAATTTGTAATGATTGATACGTTTAATACTTTTGTTAATATTGTAATAGTTTTTATAATTGTCTAACTTTTATTCTTAGATTTTAATAATTTTTGAATGTGGGGTAATATACCAAACTTCAAAAATATGTATATATGTTTGCAGTTTATCTTATGTACACAACAGGGTAAAACAACGCATTTTCAAAGACTGGCATTAAGTTCAGCAAAAGCAACTAATTTTGACGACAAGATGCAAAATATATGTGAAATAACAACAAGACGGAATGAACAAATGATGTGCACCATTTATCATTCAGCAAACAAACGCCAATATATTTGGAAACTTTGGTAAAAATTTAACCATTTTCACACAAATCACCCTCAATGATTTAAATTATTCCTGATTTCTTGCAAATGAGGGCATTGCAAGATCTTAAGTGTGGGAAGGGGTTAAATTCTTTCGGATTTTAAATTTTTTTACTTTATACACTTGGTTACCATTAAAAATACTAGTAAAGCAGTAGTTGTATTAGAATCTAGTGCTCTCTGATAATAAAGAACAGCCCTGGTCTTATATACTGACTACCCAATTCTAGTAAAATTTTATAAAATTTTCAATTAAATGAACTCAAAATCATGTTTATACATATTTATGAACGATAAAACTAGGTTTTAACACCGAAATTATTGTTACCTCGAAAAGGACATAAATTGAGAAACAAACCAAAATGTTAAAATTCATTTAAAATGGAATAGAGGACGATAAAAAGGAAAATAAAAGCCAAGTGTGGGAAAATTTACCAAGTTATCTTAAACATATGTCACATATATCTATAACAAATAACTGAAAATACTTTTGCTTTGGACTAAACTAAACTGTTTTACCCGATGAAAGAAAAGAAGAGATGGATCTACACGATGAATCAATTCCATCATTAAAAGGAAGTAAAGTCTTCCGAAAAAGAAACGCGCTTCTTGATTTAGGTCATGAAGTTGTCGTCCAGACCAGCTGTAGGTTGACGAAAAATCTAGAAAAGTCATCACTAAAATCAGCAGGAAATCCACGAACCTCAGCATTAAACAGGGTCGCCAAGTGGTCAAATTTATCCTAACCATGAGAAGGATTTATCTCGTACAATGGGGGGCACCATGCAAATTAGCTGGATAAGACTAATGAATCAGATCCCCAGAAAGGATAATCTCCTTAAAGATTAAAAATCAGCTTTTAAGACTGATATTACTCAATCCTAGAGATTGACCTTAAAGATTGAGAATTCAAACTCATGAAATTCAATGATATCTAAACTTGAGCTTGAACGAGAAAATATTTTGATCAAAATTACAAACCGATTTGTTTTCTGAAAACCCTATTTTCAATGCATTCATTACCATTGAATGTAAAATCCTAGGAATTCACCTAGAATTCATTAGGTCACCTGAACTAAAACGGGTGTCAACCGTAAGAACGGTGGTTGCATAGTGGTCAAAGACAGGACCTTGTGCCATACCGAAAAATTATAAGGGTGAGCTTTACTATTGCTCCTACCAAGGATAGTAATTGCGTCCGACACGTTATAGACCATAATTAAAAGCATGTCAGGAGACATTGCCTTAACAGTTGCTTGTTCAACGCTTTCCTTTCAACCGGACGGTAGTTTACCGAAAGGTAATATACGGGACAAGTGAACTGGACGTGTTGCTTTCCAAATACAAGGTTAGCAAGTGGGTGACACAAAACCATAAGTTTTGAGCTAAAATTTTCAAAACTGAAACCCACCAAACCCACAAAAATATTTTGCAAACACCGGTAAAGGGTTATCCCGAAAAACTTATCTAGGGTAAAAACTAGATTTAATTTTCAAAAGATCAAATGTTTTCATAAAGATCCAATTTCCTTAATGGATCTAAATTTTTATAGTCATGTGGGACTGTAAACCATATCGTTACTACCATTGTTTATACCGCCGTATAGAAAATCACTGATGTACAAAGTGTGAAGAATAAAGAAGTGATACTAGTATTTCAAGACGATATTGCTTGAGGACAAGCAACGCTCAAGTGTGGGAATATTTGATAATGCTAAAAACGAACATAAAATTCATAGCATTATTCCTCAAGAAAGACAAGCTTTTAGTTGCAATTGTTCTATTTACAAGTGATATTCGTTTAAATAATAAAAGGTGAAGACAAAAGACAGATTCGACGAATTGAAGACGCAAACGACCAAAAAGCTCAAAAGTACAAAAGACAATCAAAAAGGTTCCAATTATTGATAAGAAACGTCTCGAAATTACAAGAGTACAAGATTCAAAACGCAAAGTACAAGATATTAAATTGTACGCAAGGACGTTCGAAAATCCGGAACCGGGACATGAGTCAACTCTCAACGCTCGACGCAACGGACTAAAAATTACAAATCAACTATGCACATAAATATAATATAATATAATATTTAAATAATTCTTATAATTATTTAATATATTATATATATTTATAAATCCGTCGGCAAGAAAGACTCCAAAGTATCTGAGCTGTAATTTCAAACTCCGTGACTCGCGGAGTTTGAAGGCCAAAAAGGCCGCGAGTCGCGGAGCCCCAATTTCAGAAAATCCCTATAAAGCTCGCTCATTCTGATCGTAATCATCATCTTTTTTCTTCTCCTCATTCATACGTAAAATATATATATATATATATATTTATATTTTAATTTTAATTTTAATTATAATTCTAATAATAAAGGTATGTTAGCGAATGTTGTAAGGGTGTAAGTCGAAATTCTGTCCGTGTAACGCTACGCTATTTTTAATCATTGTAAGTTATGTTCAACCTTTTTACATTAATGTATCGTAGCTAAGTTATTATTATGCTTATTTAAAACGAAGTAATCATGATGTTGGGCTAATTACTAAAATTGGGTAATTGGGCTTTGTACCATAATTGGGGTTTGGACAAAAGAACGACACTTGTGGAAATTAGACTATGGGCTATTAATGGGCTTTATATTTGTTTAACTAAATGATAGTTTGTTAATGTTAATATAAAGATTTACAATTGGGCGTCCCTATAAATTACCATATACACTCAATCGGACACGATGGGCGGGGTATTTATATGTACGAATAATCGTTCATTTAACCGGACACGGGAATGGATTAATAGCCACTAGAATAATTAAAACAGGGGTGAAATTATGTACAAGGACACTTGGTATAATTAATAACAAAATATTAAAACCTTGGGTTACACTCAGTCGACATCCTGGTGTAATTATTAAACAAAGTATTAAAATCTTGTTACAGTTTAAGTCCCCAATTAGTTGGAATATTTAACTTTGGGTATAAGAATAATTTGATGAGGACACTCGCACTTTATATTTATGACTGATGGACTGTTATGGACAAAAACCAAACGGACATATTAAATAATTCAGGACAAAGGACAATTAACCCATGGGCATAAAATTAAAATCAACACGTCAAACATCATGATTACGGAAGTTTAAATAAGCATAATTCTTTTATTTCATATTTAATTTCCTTTATTTTATATTTAATTGCACTTCTAATTATCGCATTTTTATTGTTATTGTATTTAATTGCACTTTTAATTATCGTACTTTTTAATTATCGCAAGTTTATTTTATCGCACTTTTATTATTCGCAATTTCATTATCGTTATTTACTTTATGCTTTAATTTAAGTCTTGTATTTATTTTTAATATTTTACATTTGGTTTTAACTGCGACTAAAGTTTTAAAATCGACAAACCGGTCATTAAACGGTAAAAAAAAACCCCCCTTTATAATAATAATATTACTTATATATATATATATATTTGTATTTTTATAAAAGTAAACTAATATAGCGTTAAGCTTTGTTTAAAAAGATTCCCTGTGGAACGAACCGGACTTACTAAAAAATACACTACTGTACGATTAGGTACACTGCCTATAAGTGTTGTAGCAAGGTTTAAGTATATCCATTCTATAAATAAATAAATATCTTGTGTAAAATTGTATCGTATTTAATAGTATTTTCTGCTAAAATTAATAACTATTTTATACCACTCCGCTACCACATCACTGTGTTGTAACGACCCGCCAAAATCGCTATTGACACGGTACGTTATTCATTGATTTCAGAGTGAGGTACTGACCTCTACATGATATGTTTTGTGAACATTGTATTCTTTTGAAAAGGCACACCATAATTGAATATCATATTCCAAGGTTTTTGACGATTGATGATTTCTACATATAGACAATCACCGTAATTAATAGTTTACAATACTACATCCGTTGATAATGGAGTCAAAATAAGATACATGGTGATGATTTTGTAAATGCAACGTTTTCTCGAATAAAGCATGTATGACTCCATGCACATAGCTTGTATCACATATAAGCAAACAACGGAAGACTTCTAGGAACCTGAGAATAAACATGCTTACAAGTGTCAACACAAAGGTTGGTGAGTTCATAGTTTTAATGTTGCGCATAATCTGTATATAAAGGTGGATCACAAGATTTCAGTTGTTTCATCCAGAAACGTTTATCAAAATATTCTACAAGATTGAGCACCCTGGTAACTAAGCTTTAACGTTATAATAAGTACCCCTGTTTTAACATACATGCAACCAACATGTACAATACACGTAATCCAACGTGTACTAACCTCATATAGCATACGTCTGTTTTATAGTTCAGGCTAGGGTTTCTATACCTGGAACAGACGGGGATGTCAAGCCCTGTGGATCCATATACAACTATTCGCGCCCCCAGTTCTTATAACCGGCAGTTACTAGTTACCAAAGCTAAGGGATTTTCGATTTAAACTCAGTGTAGAATTTAGTATGTATTTGTAACAATTGCGTTTAAAATAAAGTGCATTTATTCTCAGTCCAAAAATATAGATTGCAAAAGCAATTAAAAAGGGAGCAAATGAAACTCACCTTAGCAGCACATAAGGTCATTCACCGAAATGTGACCGAAACTCGGAATGCAAAATAACCGTAGATCTCAACCTAGAGAACATATGTTGGTCAATACATCTCTAACAAGCTAGGTCGGGTCATAGTGTATCACAATCCTAATGCTCGAGACTGATATGCAAATGTTAACAAAAGTTATCTCAAAAGTTAACCTGACCCAATATAATCTTTAAATCTATACATGTTTATTAACATAATATAAGTCTTGATAATTGAACGAATTTATAGTTTATCAAACTCAAAATATTATTTATTTCAGGAGCTATATTATATTTGAATTATCATGGCAATCGAACACATTTTATTATTTCACATAGTTTTTCAATACTTGTAAAATCAGATTATAGTGTTTATAAAGCTTTAAAACATGATAAGACAGTCAACTTTGACAATTGTTCAACAAAACGAGACATACCTTATATAGAAATTCATTTACTCGATTAGTAATATCTAAAAATCCAATTTATCAATCTCATAGACAAGTTGTTTAAATATTAATTTACAGTTTCCAACACAATTTCAATTAATGTCAAACATAATTCAGTTGACCATATCTTTTAATCCGTTCATCGAAATCACGCGATTTCTAAATGAAAAGTTATTAATTTTTCGATAGCTTTCCAATGACATGCATATCATATACTTTATATCAGTAGCATATGTATCAAATTCGTTATTCATCATAAACTATCCAATGACAAAATTAAAGCATACAAGCATGCATAAACATATATACTCGAGCACTAGACATGGATACACTATTAATATATAAAAGATAAGATATGAATGCTCACGTATCAATATTGTGATTCAATATTGCAGGAAAGTACGTAGACGCAACGGAAATGATAAACGCTAGGTTGACCTTTGACTTATGATCATAACCCCCAAGCAATACTCATAACCTCCATAGCTATAACTCATAATTTCCCTAGCTTCATCCTGCTCGAAAATCCGTTTTGAAAATAATTCGCTCATGACCTCGTCGTAATATTTTATGTATACATAACTAATAAATAATTATATGAGATTAATAATAATATTAAGATTAATATTAATAACAATAATATTAATAATAAATATTAATAATTCTTACGAAGTATGTAAATTGTATGTGTGTGTGTTTTTCTGCGATCGATCGATATATATATATATATATATATATATATATAATAAATATAATATTATAATAATATAATAATATAATAATATAATAAAGTAATAATATAATAATATAATAATAATATAATAATAAGAGGAATCAAACGTGTGTAATATTAGCCGCCCCATTTTTGTTAGTTTATGCCGACAGTTTTTCACAGACCATTATTTCGTACTCTGTTGCTAATAATTGACGGGTAAAAGTATAAATAAAAAGAATTCCACTTTTTATAACTGAATACATATATTTATTTTGGTCTTAAGCTTTATAAAACTAGTTGTAAAAAGGTCCATTTATTTATAAAATTACTATATACGTTCGATGTAGAGTGTACGTACTAGTCTGCTGATCATTTCGTGCCACAGTAAATCACAAGATTCATTTAATCAAATGAATTTTAAAATTTTAAAAAGTCGTATTTCTTAAATACTTCAGGGGTATATTATGTAACTTATAATTAATAATTTCTATCATGTCGCTTTCATGTGAATAGTAAATTAATTAATTTCGTTTCATTTACTATTCATATGAATAGTAAATGAATTAATTTCGATTCAACTATTTAAGCTACATTGTTGTACGTTGTACTTTACAACTTGTACATCTTTGATTTAACTTCGTGTCTTCTTAAAAATTTAAAAAAATACATCATAAAAATAAAACGATTATATACGTAAAATTTTTAATTTGAAATTGTATCATTCACTAGTAAATTTTTATCATTTCGTATATAAATATTATTCGCATGATTCCGTATATATATATATATATATATATATATATACACACATACATACACAATTATATAATTATCACAAGTTATGACGTTCGTGAATCGTCGGACAAACAAGGTGGTCAATCGTTATATAAAACTAATTTACAAAAGTTTTAAAACTTGTCAAAATGCATTGCTTAAATATTAAATCATATATAGAATTGGTTTAAATAAGTTGAAATTTTCCGGGTCATCACAGTACCTCCCCGTTAAAGAAAATTTCGTCCCAAAATTTGAGTAGGGTTGTCATGGTTAACTATAAGAAAGTTTTCATGACGAATATGAGTTGATAACTAGAGTTTTATCATTATTGAGTAATATAGAGAAAACGATTCGGTTACTTGAAGTGTATGAAAGGAGCTATCGCAAAAGAGTGAAATGATGTAATCAAAGATTCGTTTCAACTCTTGACGTAGTCACGGTAAATTTTCGGAATTCAAGGAAATTAAAGAAGATCTTTGTAATCTATATAAGATTTGATTCTTCGGTGATTAAGGAAATTATGATTTTCTTTGATTAAATGCGTAATCTGCCTCGATTGCTATGTCCGTTATTTCGCTATAAATCAACCTATTTCGTTCCATTATTTTCATCACTCCTACATCTTCTTCCTCATTTCATACCTTTAAAATATTGTGAAAATGCTTCATCCAGTTCTGATCCTTGATCTCATTCTGACTATCACCACAATCATCCTTCTATTTCAACTTTCACCGAAGGAATCTGTTTACTTCTACTTCGCTCTTGGAGTAGTGGTTTTCATAATTCTTCCTTACATCTGTCTTTCCATAATTATTGACATCTACGGTTAATGCTCTCTCATATTTGCTGTGATTTATACTCCTCTTTCTATTTTGAAGCTTCATGCTTTTATTTTCTCTTCTTGCCATTAAGCACAACATGTAATGGTCCAGAATTCGTAGGTATGAAATTTTGAATGAACATGACTAATGTTCTAAGAGAGAAATTGTAATAGCACGATCTTGATTGGTTAAATTACCATAATTCAAGAGAAAATATAGAACTATCAGAAAGTTATGTTCTTGATATGTTTAGAAATTAGATCGAATGTAAGAGTCGTGCAACATGGCACATGATGATGTTAAGCTCTGTGAATCATCACGTTCCATTAGAAACTCAGCATGACTTACTGTAATATAATCACGTTGATCAAGTGTCATTATATTATACTAATTAATGCTTCAATTCCCAACACTACTTCAAAAACATCTATTTTTCGAATTTTTCAGAATTTAGAAATTAAAATAGTTTCTTTTATGATGTAACACAGATAGCGCGAAGAGATAAATAATTTCGGATAATAATAGTTATGAAGATATCTTCAGAAATATCGAAGATATTTATAATGAAAGATATGATGATATCTTAGAATTTCTAATATCGAAGGATGATGAAGAAGATTTGTTCGTAAAGGTTTAGAGTCAGGAGCAAGGTATTCGTTAATGACTTCAGCAAATACTGAATCATTTGGATTCTTTGAAGGCAGGTTTAGTCTTTGTGATTTGTCCACAGCCTCCTTCATGGTTTGCTCAATCCGTTTTCCAGTTCCAACTTTTCTGAGCTTTGCCAACTTTTATCATCAAACCTTCGACTGTTAAGGTCGTTTACAGTTTTTGCTGCTTCATTCAGCTTTTTCAACATTCAGAGTATTGATTCGTAGATTGGGTGCTTTTCAAAATTTCAGAATGGAAGATCATAATTCTAAAAGATAAATATTATATGTATACATATAACTGTTGATGTAGAAACACTGCGAGATTCAAAATATTGATTGCTGATTTCAGATAATTGGTATGGCAATTCTTGTTACAAGATGCGGATGAGTATATGATAGGGTTTTAATGAACAATTATAATGGTTTTTCGGAGAGACTTAAGCCACTGAGTAATGAAGTTGTTGGTAAGTTTACTGCTATTGTGGTGGAATATAAAAGGTTCCCCAGTAACAAGAACGTATATATCAAGGTTATAATAAGGCTGATCTGAAAAGTCAAAGTTGACTTGTTAGAAGGGTGATAACACTGGGTACCTTAAAAAGGAATTGCAAGGTTATTTTCGGTAATAACAATGCTAAAGGATCTAACATAAATACGTGTTAAACTTTTACTTAGGTTTCGAGAGTTTTCCAGGTGCATATCTATATGCATAAATATTTCTTTTCATAGATAACGTGTGGTTGGATCATCCTCTCGATTGTTTCTTAATTGACTTGCCTTCAAGAATCATGAAGGGTTTGAACACAGATTGTAATCGTCAATATACATATGATGTTTTATAATCTTGAATGATACGAATATTTTTTTGGGTTTTATGAATAGAAGTGATGTTCTAGCACAGTTTAGAAGTTAAAGTATAGCTTTGAAAGATGTAGGGATCTAAGAGTGAATATTGGTTATACCTCGACTTGGATTCTGATCTGTTAAAATCAGAATGTGTAATTGGATTTGAATGAGTATGGTTGCTTAGATTTCTATGAAAGAATATATATTGTTGTGAAAGTTGTGAGTATGGTTAATGATTATCAAGTAATTTAAGAATGTATAGTGTAACATATTAATTGTGAACTTATATATTTTTCGGGTATTACCTACCCGTTAAAAAAAATTTCACAATTAATATTTTTGTAAAATAGAATTTTACTACAGTATTTATGAATATATATATATGTATATATATATATATATATATATGTATATATATATATGTATATATATATATATGTATATATATATATGTATATATATATATATGTATGTATACTTTCTTCAAATGTAATACAGATTTAATGAGTTAATATACTATTAAACTCATTTGATTTTCGGCTGGAACTAGAAATGAATAATCTCTAAAACATTAGAGATTACATAATCTTTGCGGAGTATTTCACTAATGTAATCAATACTTCATTATTTATTCTTATTGACATTCCTCGGTGAATGATGTTGGTGCTCGTGGAGTTCTTGTGAATTTCGCAAGGTACGAATGATGTTTTCTGGAAAGTTTCGAATACATCGAAGATGAAAGTGTAAAATCAAACATGTAATTGATTAATACGCTTGGTTTATTATGAAATGGAATTCATTGAGTTGAAACAGAGATTGTAGTTAACGATGGTTAAGTCATTTAACGAAGGATGTATATCATAGCATATTAGTAATATGAATTTACCGAGTAGTATATACCCTTTTTTCAATTCATACATAATAGCTTAGTACGAAAAGATTTATTATGGTTTCCAAAATTCATATATATATATATATATATATATATATATATATATATATATATATATATATATATATATATATATATATATATATATAGGGGCAGGATCAATGGGGAAGTAACGAATCGGGTGGAAGCGGGGGGAAGCAAAAAAAAAAAATTTCGTTTTTTTTTGGAATTTTTTTTCCGGCATCAAGATCACACGAAAATATGAACATTTAGAAGAGACACTTCGTGATGAATGTTATTATTTAGGCTGGAAAATGATCGACAAAAATAACATTCAAGATAATATTGTTCGTGAAGAATATGAACGTTTTTTTTCATGTTTTGTGAAGTAAAATTAGCCCGATTTAGAGTTTTGGGTTTGGGGTTTTGGGTTTATGGAATAAACCCAAAACACCAAACCCTAATCCCTAAACTCTAAACCCTAAACCCTAAACTCTAAACCATTCGTGTTAAAAACTCAATCTAAATCCTAAATCTAAATCCTAAATCTAAACCCTAAACCCTAATATCTAAACCCTAGTATCTAAACCCCAATAGCTAAAACCTTAACATACGCTCGAAAAACACGATAATTGTTATATATTACTTCTTTGAGCGTTTTCCCGCCAAAATAAAAACATTTATCACAAAATGTCTCTACTAATGTTCATATTTTCATCCCATCTAAAATGTTCGTGAACAAGGTTTTTTCAAAAAACGAAAAAAAAAGTTTTTGCTTCCCCCCGCTTCCCCCCAATTGGTTACTTCCCTCTTGATCCTACCACTATATATATATACACTATATAAATTCTTTGGAAATAATGAGTTAATACTCCATAACTCGTTATTTCAATATAACCATTGGTGATTGTGTTGTCAATATCGTCGGTGGTTATAGAGCTGGTGGAGCTTGTGGTGCTACAGGTGTTGCTGGTGTTGGTGATACTGATGGTGATGCTGGTGATGTCGCTGGTGCTTGTGGTATTTGTAGTGACCCGAACTTTTCCATGTTTATATATATTAATTGAGATTGATATTTACATGATTAAATGTTTCCAACATGTTAAGCAATCAAACTTGTTAAGACTTGATTAATTGAAATATGTTTCATATAGACAATTGACCACCCAAGTTGACCGGTGATTCACGAACGTTAAAACTTGTAAAAACTATACAATGACATATATATGGTTATATATATAGTTAACATGTTTTTATTATAAGTATGTATCTCATTAGGTATTTTAACAATGAGTTATATACATAAAAATGAGACTATTAATTTAAGAAACTCGAAAACGATATATATAACGATTATCGTTATAACAACGTCTTACTAGGTACATATGAATCATATTAAGATATTGATACACTTGGTTAATTATGTTAAATGATAAGTAAATATATTATTAAGTGTATTAACAATGAAATACATATGTAAAAATAAGACTACTAACTTAATGATTTCGAAACGAGACATATATGTAACGATTATCGTTGTAACGACATTTAACTGTATATACATCATACTAAGATATATTATATATCATAATATCATGATAATATAATAATTTAACATCTCATTTGTTATAATAAACAATGGGTTAACAACATTCAACAAGATCGTTAACCTAAAGGTTTCAAAACAACATTTACATGTAACGACTAACGATGACTTAACGACTCAGTTAAAATGTATATACATGTAGTGTTTTAATATGTATTCATATACTTTTGAAAGACTACAAGACACTTATCAAAATACTTCTACTTAACAAAAATGCTTACAATTACATCCTCGTTCAGTTTCATCAACAATTCTACTCGTATGCACCCGTATTCGTACTCGTACAATACACAGCTTTTAAATGTATGTACTATTGGTATATACACTCCAATGATCAGCTCTTAGCAGCCCATGTGAGTCACCTAACACATGTGGGAACCATCATTTGGCAACTAGCATGAAATATCTCATAAAATTACAAAAATATGAGTAATCATTCATGACTTATTTACATGAAAACAAAATTACATATCCTTTATATCTAATCCATACACCAACGACCAAAAACACCTACAAACACTTTCATTCTTCAATTTTCTTCATCTAATTGATCTCTCTCAAGTTCTATCTTCAAGTTCTAAGTGTTCTTCATATATTCTACAAGTTCTAGTTACATAAAATCAAGAATACTTTCAAGTTTGCTAGCTCACTTCCAATCTTGTAAGGTGATCATCCAACCTCAAGAAATCTTTGTTTCTTACAGTAGGTTATCATTCTAATACAAGGTAATAATCATATTCAAACTTTGGTTCAATTTCTATAACTATAACAATCTTATTTCAAGTGATGATCTTACTTGAACTTGTTTTCGTGTCATGATTCTGCTTCAAGAACTTCGAGCCATCCAAGGATCCGTTGAAGCTAGATCCATTTTTCTCTTTTCCAGTAGGTTTATCCAAGGAACTTAAGGTAGTAATGATGTTCATAACATCATTCGATTCATACATATAAAGCTATCTTATTCGAAGGTTTAAACTTGTAATCACTAGAACATAGTTTAGTTAATTCTAAACTTGTTCGTAAACAAAAGTTAATCCTTCTAACTTGACTTTTAAAATCAACTAAACACATGTTCTATATCTATATGATATGCTAACTTAATGATTTAAAACCTGAAAACACAAAAAACACCGTAAAACCGGATTTACGCCGTCGTAGTAACACCGCGGGCTGTTTTGGGTTAGTTAATTAAAAACTATGATAAACTTTGATTTAAAAGTTGTTATTCTGAGAAAATGATTTTTATTATGAACATGAAACTATATCCAAAAATTATGGTTAAACTCAAAGTGGAAGTATGTTTTCTAAAATGGTCATCTAGACGTCGTTCTTTCGACTGAAATGACTACCTTTACAAAAACGACTTGTAACTTATTTTTCCGACTATAAACCTACTTTTTCTGTTTAGATTCATAAAATAGAGTTCATTATGAAACCATAGCAATTTGATTCACTCAAAACGGATTTAAAATGAAGAAGTTATGGGTAAAACAAGATTGGATAATTTTTCTCATTTTAGCTACGTGAAAATTAGTAACAAATCTATTCCAACCATAACTTAATCAACTTGTATTGTATATTATGTAATCTTGAGATACCATAGACACGTATACAATGTTTCGACCTATCATGTCGACACATCTATATATATTTCGGAACAACCATAGACACTCTATATGTGAATGTTGGAGTTAGCTATACAGGGTTGAGGTTGATTCCAAAATATATATAGTTTGAGTTGTGATCAATACTGAGATACGTATACACTGGGTCGTGGATTGATTCAAGATAATATTTATCGATTTATTTCTGTACATCTAACTATGGACAACTAGTTGTAGGTTACTAACGAGGACAGCTGACTTAATAAACTTAAAACATCAAAATATATTAAAAGTGTTGTAAATATATTTTGAACATACTTTGATATATATGTATATATTGTTATAGGTTCGTGAATCAACCAGTGGCCAAGTCTTACTTCCCGACGAAGTAAAAATCTGTGAAAGTGAGTTATAGTCCCACTTTTAAAATCTAATATTTTTGGGATGAGAATACATGCAGGTTTTATATGTCGGTTTACAAAATAGACACAAGTACGTGAAACTACATTCTATGATTGAATTATTGAAATCGAATATGCCCCTTTTTATTAAGTCTGGTAATCTAAGAATTAGGGAACAGACACCCTAATTGACGCGAATCCTAAAGATAGATCTATTGGGCCTAACAAACCCCATCCAAAGTACCGGATGCTTTAGTACTTCGAAATTTATATCATATCCGAAGGGTGTCCCGGAATGATGGGGATATTCTTATATATGCATCTTGTTAATGTCGGTTACCAGGTGTTCACCATATGAATGATTTTTATCTCTATGTATGGGATGTGTATTGAAATATGAAATCTTGTGGTCTATTATTATGATTTGATATATATAGGTTAAACCTATAACTCACCAACATTTTTGTTGACGTTTTAAGCATGTTTATTCTCAGGTGATTATTAAGAGCTTCCGCTGTCGCATACTTAAATAAGGACGAGATTTGGAGTCCATGCTTGTATGATATTGTGTAAAAACTGCATTCAAGAAACTTATTTTGTTGTAACATATTTGTATTGTAAACCATTATGTAATGGTCATGTGTAAACAAGATATTTTAGATTATCATTATTTGATAATCTATGTAAAGCTTTTTAAACCTTTATTGATGAAATAAAGGTTATGGTTTGTTTTAAAATGAATGCAGTCTTTGAAAAACGTCTCATATAGAGGTCAAAACCTCGCAACGAAATCAATTAATATGGAACGTTTTTAATCAATAAGAACGGGACATTTCAGTTGGTATCCGAGCGTTGGTCTTAGAGAACCAGAATTTTGCATTAGTGTGTCTTATCGAGTTTGTTAGGATGCATTAGTGAGTCTGGATTTCGACCGTGTTTACTTGAAAAATGATTGCTTAACAAATTTTGTTGGAAACTATATATTTTTTAACATGTGAATATTATGTGATATATTAATCTCTTAACGCGTTTGATATTATGTGATAGATGTCTACCTCTAGAACAAGTCCCATTGACTCACCTAATAATAATGAAGAGTCAAATGTAAATTGGAATGATTCGTGGACTGATTCACAAGTTCCCGAAGAGGAACCGGAAGAAGAGTCGGAACCGGAAGAAGAATCGGAACCGGAAGAAGAATCAGAACCGGATGAAGAAATAGAACCGGTGGGGGAAATAATAAAACGGTTAAGTAAAAGAAAATCCTCAACCAACCGACCAAGGTTAATTATGGTCAATGGTGTTTCCGCCAAGGAAGCAAAATATTGGGAGGATTACCAATTCTCCGATGTATCGGATTCCGACGAGAATTCCGATGATGTTATAGAAATTACCCCAACTGAATTTAAAAAGGCAAAAGAAAATAATAAGGGAAAGGGCATAAAAATAGAGAAATCTAATTCCAACCCCGATGAACTTTATATGTATCGTCAACCCCCGAAGTCCTTAAGTTGTAACAATGACCCGGGAACCTCTAAACCACCAGGTTTTTCTAAACCAATGTGGAAAACGACGGCTCGTATTAGGGGAACATCATATATCCCTAGAAACTTGGCAAAACGAACCAAAACCGAAGAAGAAGAAACAAGCGAGTCGGAATAAGATAGTTGTATTCGTGTGGTGTAATATATGTAATATAGTGTGCTTATGCTTTATGATATATGTAAAAATTGCTTGTATTAATAAGTATTTTTTTTATGAATCTAACTCTTGTCTATTTTACAGTTTAAAAACACAAAATGGATAGACAACCCAATATTTTAAGAGACCTACCCGGAGACATGATTGATGAAATCTTGTCTAGAGTCGGTCAGAATTCCTCGGCACAACTATTTAAGGCGAGATCAGTTTGTAAGACATTCGAAGAACGTTCCAAGAATGTCTTGGTTTATAAGAGACTTTCGTTTGAAAGATGGGGGATATCACATTGGGAAACCCATAAGTTACGATGTGTTTACTTTGACACATATATTGCGGGGAACCCAAATGCTATTTTACGCAACGGGTTAAGAAATTATTTTGACTCAATATATCCGAATATTGGACTTCATGATTTAGAAAAAGCGGCTAACATGCAACATAAAGAAGCATGTTATGCTTACGGATTAGTAATGTTCGCTTCTCACCAAAGTGAGAACAAGAACATCGGGCTACAACTATTAAACAAAACGTTTCCACAAGTGACGGAGTCGGTAATTGGGGTAAGAAATGAGGTTTTTAGATTGTTACGGGACTGTTGGACATTACGTAACCCTCATCCCTTTGACGACGTTACAACACACTGTCTTATCAACGGCCATAATGGTTATGTTCCACAAGACCAAGGATGGGAAGTAATCCTAGTAAAACCAGAATGCATGACTTGTTTCTGGACGTATGAATTACGTGTCTTTATTGCCTTTGCTGAACGACTTGTGTACTAGCTAGAATTATCTTCACAACTATCTTGTATCAAAGTTATTGTGTGCTATATTTCATGCTTTATGTAAAATAAGCGGTATTGTAAGTTTGAAAAATATTGTATAAAAGTTTGAACGCGAAATATTATTATAATCAGTTTTTCATATAGAATTGTACTAGTTGAATTGTATATTAGCTACTAAGTATGAACTTAACGGGTAGGTACTACCCGAATTTAAACTTATAAAACGCTAATATAAAGAAAAAGCTTTTATAAATGAGTTCATATTATGCTACGAAATACTATTAACTACTCTTAATATTCTGTATGATTAACTTGTTCCATTTGACTATTTTGAAGGAAATGGCACCGACTACTCGACACACCGTGAATATGAATGAAGAGGAATTCCGTACTTTTCTAGCTTCAAACATAGCCGCAGTACAGGCTGCGCTACATACCAACAATAACCTTGGATCTAGCAGTACAGGAAATCGTGTGGGATGCACCTACAAAGAATTCACTGCCTGCAAACCTTTGGAATTTGATAGAACCGAAGGACCGATCGGATTGAAACGGTGGACCGAGAAGGTCGAATCGGTGTTTGCCATAAGTAAGTGTACTGAAGAGGACAAAGTGAAGTACGCTACACATACCTTCACAGGTTCTGCGTTAACATGGTGGAATACCTATCTAGAGCAAGTGGGACAAGACGATGCGTACGCACTACCGTGGTCAGCATTCAAGCACTTGATGAACGAGAAGTACCGTCCCAGAACCGAGGTCAATAAGCTCAAGACAGAACTTAGAGGGTTACGAACCCAAGGATTTGATATTACCACGTACGAAAGACGATTCACAGAATTGTGCCTATTGTGTCCGGGAGCATTCGAAGATGAGGAAGAGAAGATCGACGCGTTTGTGAAAGGATTACCGGAAAGAATCCAAGAAGATATAAGTTCACACGAGCCCGCCTCCATACAACAGGCATGTAGAATGGCTCACAAACTAGTGAACCAGATTGAAGAAAGAATTAAAGAACAGACTGCTGAAGAGGCCAATGTGAAGCAAGTCAAAAGAAAGTGGGAGGAAAATGGTGATAAGAATCACCAATACAACAACAACAGCAATTACAACAATAATCGCAACAATTATCCCAACAATCGGAACATCAATCGCAACTACAACAAACGGCCCAACAACAACAACAACAACAACAACAACAACAACAACAGCAACTACAACAATCATCCCAACAACAATAATAACCGCAACAACAACAACAATCAGAAGCAGCTATGCCACAGGTGTGAAAAGTATCACTCGGGGTTCTGCACCAAATTTTGCAACAAGTGTAAAAGAAATGGTCATAGCGCGGCGAAGTGTGAGGTCTACGGACCAGGGGTTAATAGAACGAAAGGAACAAATGGTGTCGGAACGAGTAATGGCGGAGCAAGTAGTGTCGGAGCAAGTTATGCCAATGTAGTTTGTTATAAATGTAGAAAACCGGGCCACATTATTAGAAATTGCCCGAACCAGGAGAACACGAATGGACAAGGCCGCGGAAAAGTTTTCAATATTAATGCGGCAGAGGCACAAGAAGACCCGGAGCTTGTTACGGGTACGTTTCTTATTGACAATAAATTTGCTTACGTTTTATTTGATTTGGGTGCGGATAGAAGCTATATGAGTAGAGATTTTTGTGCTAAATTAAGTTGTCCATTGACGCCATTGGATAGTAAATTTTTACTCGAATTAGCAAATGGTAAATTAATTTCAGCAGATAATATATGTCGGAATCGAGAAATTAAACTGGTTAGCGAAACATTTAAGATTGACTTGATACCAGTAGAGTTAGGGAGTTTTGATGTGATAATCGGTATGGACTGGTTGAAAGAAGTGAAATCAGAGATCTTTTGTTACAAAAATGCAATTCGCATTATACGAGAAAAAGGAAAACCCTTAATGGTGTACGGAGAAAAGAGCAACACGAAGCTACATCTTATTAGTAATTTGAAGGCACAAAAACTAATAAGAAAAGGTTGCTATGCTGTTCTAGCACACGTCGAGAAAGTACAAACTGAAGAAAAGAGCATCAATGATGTTCCCATTGCAAAAGAATTTCCCGATGTATTTCCGAAAGAATTACCGGGATTACCCCCACATCGATCCGTTGAATTTCAAATAGATCTTGTACCAGGAGCTGCACCAATAGCTCGTGCTCCTTACAGACTCGCACCCAGCGAGATGAAAGAACTGCAAAGCCAATTACAAGAACTTTTAGAGCGTGGTTTCATTCGACCAAGCACATCACCGTGGGGAGCTCCTGTTTTGTTTTTCAAGAAGAAAGATGGTACATTCAGGTTGTGTATCGACTACCGAGAGTTGAACAAACTTACCATCAAGAACCGCTACCCACTACCGAGAATTGACGACTTATTTGATCAACTACAAGGCTCGTCTGTTTATTCAAAGATTGACTTACGTTCCGGGTATCATCAAATGTGGGTGAAAGAAGATGATATTCCAAAGACTGCTTTCAGAACATGTTACGGTCATTACGAGTTTTTTGTCATGCCGTTTGGTTTAACTAATGCACCAGCTGTGTTCATGGACCTTATGAACCGAGTGTGTGGACCATACCTTGACAAGTTTGTCATTGTTTTCATTGACGACATACTTATTTACTCAAAGAATGACCAAGAACACGGTGAACATTTGAGAAAGGTGTTAGAAGTATTGAGGAAGGAAGAATTGTACGCTAAGTTTTTAAAGTGTGCATTTTGGTTGGAAGAAGTTCAATTCCTCGGTCACATAGTGAACAAAGAAGGTATTAAGGTGGATCCGGCAAAGATAGAAACTGTTGAAAAGTGGGAAACCCTGAAAACTCCGAAACACATACGCCAGTTTTTAGGACTAGCTGGTTACTACAGAAGGTTCATCCAAGATTTTTCCAGAATAGCAAAACCCTTGACTGCATTAACGGATAAAGGGAAGAAATTTGAATGGAATGATGAACAAGAGAAAGCGTTTTAGTTATTGAAGAAAAAGCTAACTACGGCACCTATATTGTCATTGCCTGAAGGGAATGATGATTTTGTGATTTATTGTGACGCATCAAAGCAAGGTCTCGGTTGTGTATTAATGCAACGAACGAAGGTGATTGCTTATGCGTCTAGACAATTGAAGATTCACGAACAAAATTATACGACGCATGATTTGGAATTAGGAGCGGTTGTTTTTGCATTAAAGACTTGGAGGCACTACTTATATGGGGTCAAAAGTATTATATATACCGACCACAAAAGTCTTCAACACATATTTAATCAGAAACAACTGAATATGAGGCAGCGTAGGTGGATTGAATTGTTGAATGATTACGACTTTGAGATTCGTTACCACCCGGGGAAGGTAAATGTGGTAGCCGATGCCTTGAGCAGGAAGGATAGAGAACCCATTCGAGTAAAATCTATGAATATAATGATTCATAATAACCTTACTACTCAAATAAAGGAGGCGCAACAAGGAGTTTTAAAAGAGGAAAATTTAAAGGATGAAATACCCAATGGATCGGAGAAGCATCTTAATATTCGGGAAGACGGAACCCGGTATAGGGCTGAAAGGATTTGGGTACCAAAATTTGGAGATATGAGAGAAATGGTACTTAGAGAAGCTCATAAAACCAGATACTCAATACATCCTGGAACGGGGAAGATGTACAAGGATCTCAAGAAACATTTTTGGTGGCCGGGTATGAAAGCCGATGTTGCTAAATATGTAGGAGAATGTTGACGTGTTCTAAGGTCAAAGCTGAATATCAGAAACCATCAGGTCTACTTCAACAACCCGAAATCCCGGAATGGAAATGGGAAAACATTACCATGGATTTCATCACTAAATTGTCAAGGACTGTAAGTGGTTTTGATACTATTTGGGTAATAGTTGATTGTCTCACCAAATCAGCACACTTCCTGCCAATAAGAGAAGATGACAAGATGGAGAAGTTAGCACGACTATATTTGAAGGAAGTCGTCTCCAGACATGGAATACCAATCTCTATTATCTCTGATAGGGATGGCAGATTTATTTCAAGATTCTGGCAGACATTACAACAAGCATTAGGAACTCGTCTAGACATGAGTACTGCCTATCATCCACAAACTGATGGGCAGAGCGAAAGGACGATACAAACGCTTGAAGACATGCTACGAGCATGTGTTATTGATTTCGGAAATAGTTGGGATCGATATCTACCGTTAGCAGAATTTTCCTACAACAACAGCTACCATTCAAGCATTGAGATGGCGCCGTTTGAAGCACTTTATGGTAGAAAGTGCAGGTCTCCGATTTATTGGAGTGAAGTGGGGGATAGACAGATTACGGGTACGGAGATTATACAAGAAACTACCGAGAAGATCATCCAAATTCAACAACGGTTGAAAACCGCCCAAAGTCGACAAAAGAGCTACGCTGACATTAAAAGAAAAGATATAGAATTTGAAATTGGAGAGATGGTCATGCTTAAAGTTGCACCTTGGAAAGGCGTTGTTCGATTTGGTAAACGAGGGAAATTAAATCCAAGGTATATTGGACCATTCAAGATTATTGATCGTGTCGGACCAGTAGCTTACCGACTTGATTTACCTCAACAACTCGCGGCTGTACATAACACTTTCCACGTCTCGAATTTGAAGAAATGTTTTGCTAAAGAATATCTCACTATTCCGTTAGATGAAATCCAAATCAACGAAAAACTTCAATTCATCGAAGAACCCGTCGAAATAATAGATCGTGAGGTTAAAAGACTTAAGCAAAACAATATACCAATTGTTAAGGTTCGATGGAATGCTCATAGAGGACCCGAGTTCACCTGGGAGCGTGAAGATCAGATGAAGAAGAAATACCCGCATCTATTTCCAGAAGATTCTTCAACACCTTCAACAGCTTAAAATTTCGGGACGAAATTTATTTAACGGGTAGGTACTGTAGTGAACCGAACTTTTCCATGTTTATATATATTAATTGAGATTGATATTTACATGATTAAATGTTTCCAACATGTTAAGCAATCAAACTTATTAAGACTTGATTAATTGAAATATGTTTCATATAGACAATTGACCACCCAAGTTGACCGGTGATTCACGAACGTTAAAACTTGTAAAAACTATACGATGACATATATATGGTTATATATATAGTTAACATGTTTTTATTATAAGTATGTATCTCATTAGGTATTTTAACAATGAGTTATATACATAAAAATGAGACTATTAATTTAAGAAACTCGAAAACGATATATATAACGATTATCGTTATAACAACGTCTTACTAGGTACATATGAATCATATTAAGATATTGATACACTTGGTTAATTATGTTAAATGATAAGTAAATATATTACTAATTGTATTAACAATGAAATACATATGTAAAAATAAGACTACTAACTTAATGATTTCGAAACGAGACATATATGTAACGATTATTGTTGTAACGACATTTAACTGTATATACATCATACTAAGATATATTATATATCATAATATCATGATAATATAATAATTTAACATCTCATTTGTTATAATAAACAATGGGTTAACAACATTCAACAAGATCGTTAACCTAAAGGTTTCAAAACAACATTTACATGTAACAACTAACGATGACTTTACGACTCAGTTAAAATGTATATACATGTAGTGTTTTAATATGTATTCATACACTTTTGAAAGACTACAAGACACTTATCAAAATACTTCTACTTAACAAAAATGCTTACAATTACATCCTCGTTCAGTTTCATCAACAATTCTACTCGTATGCACCCGTATTCGTACTCGTACAATACACAGCTTTTAGATGTATGTACTATTGGTATATACACTCCAATGATCAGCTCTTAGCAGCCCATGTGAGTCACCTAACACATGTGGGAACCATCATTTGGAAACTAGCATGAAATATCTCATAAAATTACAAAAATATGAGTAATCATTCATGACTTATTTACATGAAAACAAAATTACATATCCTTTATATCTAATCCATACACCAACGACCAAAAACACCTACAAACACTTTCATTATTCAATTTTCTTCATCTAATTGATCTCTCTCAAGTTCTATCTTCAAGTTCTAAGTGTTCTTCATATATTCTACAAGTTCTAGTTACATAAAATCAAGAATACTTTCAAGTTTGCTAGCTCACTTCCAATCTTGTAAGTTGATCATCCAACCTCAAGAAATCTTTGTTTCTTACAGTAGGTTATCATTCTAATACAAGGTAATAATCATATTCAAACTTTGGTTCAATTTCTATAACTATAACAATCTTATTTCAAGTGATGATCTTACTTGAACTTGTTTTCGTGTCATGATTCTGCTTCAAGAACTTCGAGCCATCCAAGGATCCGTTGAAGCTAGATCCATTTTTCTCTTTTCCAGTAGGTTTATCCAAGGAACTTAAGGTAGTAATGATGTTCATAACATCATTCGATTCATACATATAAAGCTATCTTATTCGAAGGTTTAAACTTGTAATCACTAGAACATAGTTTAGTTAATTCTAAACTTGTTCGCAAACAAAAGTTAATCCTTCTAACTTGACTTTTAAAATCAACTAAACACATGTTCTATATCTATATGATATGCTAACTTAATGATTTAAAACCTGAAAACACGAAAAACACCGTAAAACCGGATTTACGCCGTCGTAGTAACACCGCGGGCTGTTTTGGGTTAGTTAATTAAAAACTATGATAAACTTTGATTTAAAAGTTGTTATTCTTAGAAAATGATTTTTATTATGAACATGAAACTATATCCAAAAATTATGGTTAAACTCAAAGTGGAAGTATGTTTTCTAAAATGGTCATCTAGACGTCGTTCTTTCGACTGAAATGACTACCTTTACAAAAACGACTTGTAACTTATTTTTCTGACTATAAACCTATACTTTTTCTGTTTAGCTTCATAAAATAGAGTTCATTATGAAACCATAGCAATTTGATTCACTCAAAACGGATTTAAAATGAAGAAGTTATGGGTAAAACAAGATTGGATAATTTTTCTCATTTTAGCTACGTGAAAATTGGTAACAAATCTATTCCAACCATAACTTAATCAACTTGTATTGTATATTATGTAATCTTGAGATACCATAGACACGTATACAATGTTTCGACCTATCATGTCGACACATCTATATATATTTCGGAACAACCATAGACACTCTATATGTGAATGTTGGAGTTAGCTATACAGGGTTGAGGTTGATTCCAAAATATATATAGTTTGAGTTGTGATCAATAATGAGATACGTATACACTGGGTCGTGGATTGATTCAAGATAATATTTATCGATTTATTTCTATACATCTAACTGTGGACAACTAGTTGTAGGTTACTAACGAGGACAGCTGACTTAATAAACTTAAAACATCAAAATATATTAAAAGTGTTGTAAATATATTTTGAACATACTTTGATATATATGTATATATTGTTATAGGTTCGTGAATCAACCAGTGGCCAAGTCTTACTTCCCGACGAAGTAAAAATCTGTGAAAGTGAGTTATAGTCCCACTTTTAAAATCTAATATTTTTGGGATGAGAATACATGCAGGTTTTATAAATGATTTACAAAATAGACACAAGTACGTGAAACTACATTCTATGGTTGAATTATCGAAATCGAATATGCCCCTTTTTATTAAGTCTGGTAATCTAAGAATTAGGGAACAGACACCCTAATTGACGCGAATCCTAAAGATATATCTATTGGGCCTAACAAACCCCATCCAAAGTACCGGATGCTTTAGTACTTCGAAATTTATATCATATCCGAAGGGTGTCCCGGAATGATGGGGATATTCTTATATATGCATCTTGTTAATGTCGGTTACCAGGTGTTCACCATATGAATGATTTTTATCTCTATGTATGGGATGTGTATTGAAATATGAAATCTTGTGGTCTATTATTATGATTTGATATATATAGGTTAAACCTATAACTCACCAACATTTTTGTTGACGTTTTAAGCATGTTTATTCTCAGGTGATTATTAAGAGCTTCCGCTGTCGCATACTTAAATAAGGACGAGATTTGGAGTCCATGCTTGTATGATATTGTGTAAAAACTGCATTCAAGAAACTTATTTTGTTGTAACATATTTGTATTGTAAACCATTATGTAATGGTCATGTGTAAACAAGATATTTTAGATTATCATTATTTGATAATCTATGTAAAGCTTTTTAAACCTTTATTGATGAAATAAAGGTTATGGTTTGTTTTAAAATGAATGCAGTCTTTGAAAAACGTCTCATATAGAGGTCAAAACCTCGCAACGAAATCAATTAATATGGAACGTTTTTAATCAATAAGAACGGAACATTTCAGTATTGAGGCTTGCGATGTGGATGTTGTTGGTGGTACTGGTGTTGTTGCTGTTGATTGTAATCTTTGCACCATATTCTCCAACGTCACTACTCGAGCGCGAAGATCGTTGACTTCTTCTATTACACCGGGATGATTGGCGGTCCGAACGAGTGAATGAATAAGATTTAGAATTGTAGATATTATGTAATCGTTGCGAGCTAATCTGGAAATGAGGGTGAAAATGGTGTTACAGATTGGTTCACCGGTAAGCGTTTCAGGTTCTTCGCCCAGAGGGAAATGTGGTGGATGGAAGGGATCACCTTCTTCTTATCTCCAATGATTAAGTAGGCTACGAATCCATTCCCAATTCATCCAGAATAGATGATGGCTAATTGGTTGATCTATTCCGATTACGCTGCTTTCGAAGCTCAGGTCTAATTCCATATCGGAATAGCTGTCGGAATCTAAGGAATTTGAACTAGATACGGGATCCAGCTTGTATAATCAGGAAAATGATTTTTGATATGAAATAGATTATAGGATTTAGATTGATATTCTTCAATACATAATTTACATATGTATATATAATACCAAAATCCCATAAATTACGGAGGAATCTTCGGAAGATGTCAGGCAAAGTTTACAGTAACAGATATGCTAAGATATGAATTCGTCTGTACATTATCTATGCAATAAATTCAGGAAAACATGTCTAGACTTAAGAATGATAAGTATGTAATTTTCAACAAGAATTAATAAGCAAAAATCGGTAAAAACAAATACGGTCATAGTTCAGACTCACTAATACATTCTAACAATTACTAGTTAAACACACTAATGCAAATTCTGGCTCCCTATGACCTCAAGCTCTGATACCAACGGTAACGACCCACCAAAATCGCTATTGACGCGGTACGTTATTCATTGATTTCAAAGTGAGTTACTGACCTCTACATGATACGTTTTATAAACATTGCATTCTTTTGAAAAGGCACACCATAATTGAATATCAAATTCCAAGGTTTTTGACGATTGATGATTTCTACATTAGACAATCACCATAATTAATAGTTTACAATACTACATCTGTTGATAATGCAGTCAAAATAAGATACATGGTGATAATTTTGTGAATGCAACATTTTCTCGAATAAAGCATGTATGACTCCATGCACATAGCTTGTATCACATATAAGCAAACAGCGAAAGACTTCTAGGAACCTGAGAATAAACATGCTTACGAGTGTCAACACAAAGGTTGGTGAGTTCATAGTTTTAATGTTGCGCATAATCTGTATATAAAGGTGGATCACAAGATTTCAGTTGTTTCATCCAGAAACATTTATCAAAATATTCTACAAGATTGAGCACCCTGGTAACTAAGCTTTAACGTTATAATAAGTACCCCTGTTTTAACATACATGCAACCAACATGTACAATACACGCAATCCAACGTGTACTAACCCCATATAGCATACGTCTGTTTTATAGTTCAGGCTAGGGTTTCTATACCTGGAACAGAAGGGGATGTCAAGCCCTATGGATCCATATACAACTATTCGCGCCCCCAGTTCTTATAACCGGCAGTTACTAGTTACCAAAGCTAAGGGATTTTCGATTTAAACTCAGTGTAGAATTTAGTATGTATTTGTAACAATTGCGTTTAAAATAAAGTGCATTGATTCTCAGTCCAAAAATATAGATTGCAAAAGCAATTAAAAAGGGAGCAAATGAAACTCACCTTAGCAGCACATAAGGTCATTCACCGAAATGTGACCGAAACTCAGAATGCAAAATAACCGTAGATCTCAACCTAGAGAACATATGTTGGTCAATACATCTCTAACAAGCTAGGTCGGGTCATAGTGTATCACAATCCTAATGCTCGAGACTGACATGCAAATGTTAACAAAAGTTATCTCAAAAGTCAACCTGACCCAATATAATCTTTAAATCTATACATGTTTATTAACATAATATAAGTCTTGATAATTGAACGAATTTATAGTTTATCAAACTCAAAATATTATTTATTTCAGGAGCTATATTATATTTGAATTATCATGGCAATCGAACACATTTTATTATTTCACATAGTTTTTCAATACTTGTAAAATCAGATTATAGTGTTTATAAAGCTTTAAAACATGATAAGACAGTCAACTTTGACAATTGTTCAACAAAACGAGACATGCCTTATATAGAAATTCATTTACTCGATTAGTAATATCTAAAAATCCAATTTATCAATCTCATAGAAAAGTTGTTTAAATATTAATTTACAGTTTCCAACACAATTTCAATTAACGTCAAACATAATTCAGTTGACCATATCTTTTAATCCGTTCATCGAAATCACGCGATTTCTAAATGAAAAGTTATTAATTTTTCGATAGCTTTCCAATGACATGCATATCATATACTTTATATCAGTAGCATATGTATCAAATTCGTGATTCATCATAAACTATCCAATGACAAAATTAAAGCATACAAGCATGCATAAACATATATACTCGAGCACTAGACATGGATACACTATTAATATATAAAAGATAAGATATGAATGTTCACTTATTAATATTGTGATTCAATATTGCAGGAAAATACATAGATGCAACGGAAATGATAAACGCTAGGTTGACCTTTGACTTATGATCATAACCCCCAAGTAATACCCATAACCTCCATAGCTATAACTCATAATTTCCCTAGCTTCATCCCACTCGAAAATCAGTTTTGAAAATAATTCGCTCATGACCTCGTCGTAATATTTTATGTGTAACGACCCTGGATTTTCCAACGTTTATTTATTAATAATTATTATTATTAATACGTGTGATTAAACGAATGTATGTTATTACATTTACATGTTACCATGATTGCCCGTACTTGAGTTTTAAGTGCCCGAAACGTCTTTGTGACACACGAAACTTCACGAATAATATTTTCAAGTATTATTTGCATTCATGATTTAGTTTTATTAATCATTTTAATTAACTAAGGTTGTTGGTTAATTACTTGGGCATTTAGTAGTGTTAATGGACTTTTAATTGGATTAACTTGTTACTACTTGAAACTTGGGCTTTAATTATTGTTAGTGGACTTAAAGAGCCCACCCTACTTCATTCATGAACTCTTAAGCCCATACTTGCATGTAACTATCATTTAGATCATGAACTAGTTAGTTAAAGAAGACTTGGAATCTAGTTGCACACCTTCCCCATGCATGCACCCTTAATATCCACACTTTTAAGCTTTAGCATCTAAGTAACCATTGAACACTTCTCCTCCCCTTTGTTTTCTGCAATTGGCCGTGGCCTATAGGCCATTTGAAAGTGTTTTAATTTTTTTTTTACTACTACACTTACTAGCATTAATCTTCTCATTTCAAACACACACATACTTCTCATTTTCTCTCAACCATTTTCTCTCTTTTTCTCTCTTTCTTGTAAGTATTTTGAACATCTTTTTCTCTCTTCTTTTCCTTGTAAAAACCGAATACATACACATTAAATCATCATCATCTTTGTTGTTGTTTGATTTCTTGTTAGTTATAGTTATTTACTTACTTGTTGTTGTTACATACTTGTTAAAAGAATCAACTTTCTAGTTAGATTCTTCTTTTATCTTGTAATTACAAGAACACTCAAGAACATAGCTTACTAGTTATGATTCTACATATACTTTCTTAAAAGATTGCAAGTTCATGTGTTGATTAAACTCATACTTGAAGTTCATGAAGTAAACTTTAATGTTTACTTTCTAAAGATCAAACTTTGGTTTGAATCTTTAAAGTATGAACAACCATGAACAAGTTACATGTTTACTTAGTTTACTTCTTCATTATTGCACTTTAATTTCATGTAATTAGTTTAAATGGTCAAGAACTACAAGTTAGCCTTGATCTCTTTAATCTTGAACTAAAAGTCAACCTTGAAAGTTCAAGAACACACAAATAAGTTTTCTTTAAATATAACTTTGTATACTTATGCTTGATCTAGACTTTTGGGTCTTGGATCTTCAAGATCTAACTAAGAACCATGTTCTACACCTTAAGATCTTGATTAGTTAGTTTATTTGCAAGTTTATAGTTCTACATTACTTTCATACTTCATGTAAGTGTCAAACCTAAGACTTTGATGTAACTTTGGTTCATCAAACTACATGCAACTCTTAAGTGAGTTGTGCTTCATGTCTTAGACTTGCACTAGAGTTATGATGGTAAAGACTTGGTTAAGATGATGTAGATACATCAATGAGTTGTACACTTGAAGCTATATGCATCAAGGATGAGAACCATGATGAACATCAAGCACCAAGACCACCGGAACTCACTTAAACTTACTGTTTCTGTCCAAACCTACTGACCTGCTGTTTCTGTAACAGACCAGCAGACCTGGGCTGCTCTAACCAGGAGTTTTAGATATATATTTTCGATTAGATAACTTTTCATATAGGACTCGTCTTAATCCGAGTTACGGTTTAGGATTTATGGCCCTCCAATCGTTACTATGTCCTTTAACGTTGTGCAGAAATTTCTGACCTACTCGCACTTAGACCGTCGCCACGGTCAAACGAAGATGAGTTTTCTTCTGTAAATTTTACCATACTTAAAGGACTCATACACGGAGCCATGGCCACTGGTCTCACCTTGTTTCAGTAAGGGTAGAGGCCGTGGTGACTGATCGAAGTCAGCCTTTGTTTTAAACTACTTTCATAAACGAAACCTACTTTACGTCTTTTATTTGATGATGAATGATGATGACCTTTATGACCTTAAATACATACTTTTAAACCTATTAAGATGATTTACTGACTTATTATTATTTGCCTTAGGTTGAGGACCTTCGGACCGATTACTTGCACACCTTTTCCGAACCGACTTTACGACTACATTATCATTGTGAGTTATAGCATTCCCTTTTTACTTTAACTTATTTTGGGAACTGAGAATACATGCGGATTTTATGTTTTACATACTAGGCACGAGTACTTAAACTTATATATGTGTGGGTTATATAACGGCAGAAACATTCCCTTTAGCTCGGTAACGTTTAGTCATTGGTTTTTGAACCGGTGAACGCGAATCTTAGATATGGATCCATAGGGTTTGACATCCCCACTCGGGCTAGTAGCGCTAGCATTTAATGAGTGTTTAATACTTCGTAGACATACGCACTTGCCAAGTGTACTTTCAGGGGGTATAAACGTTAAGTTAGTTACCAAGTGCCCACGGTTAACATATACTTTATCATACTGTTTTGAAACGCTCTTTGTAGCACTGAAATCTCGTGGCCTACCTTACATACTATTATACTTAAACTATAGCTCACCAACCTTTGTGTTGACGTTTTAAGCATGTTTTTCTCAGGTGCTTGAGGTTAGCTTCCGCTGTGTACTAGTCGTGCTGTAGACACCCACTGCTTAGAGTTGTCATCGCATGAACTACTTTACCTTGCATTCAAACTTTAGTACTTTTGAACTATGACTTGTAACGACCATTGTGGTCACATACACTTATTATTTGCTTCTACTTAGTGAAGCATGCTTTTGAAATGTAAAACATTTGATGTCGATTATGACATCACCTTTTTATCGTGAATGCAACATCTTTAATTACAGCATAAAGTACTTAACCTTGTAATGATCCTGTTGTTGATGATTCGTACACGATGGTTTTGTACGGGGCATCACATTTGGTATCAGAGCATTGGTTGTAGGGAATTAGGTTGCATTAGTGAGTATAAGACCGACCCAAGTAGGATTCACTAATAGGACTAATCTACAACTTGCTAGTTTACTTGTTTCCGCTGAACTTACTGCATGTTGCTGCTTACTTTTACTGCTATATGCCGTATGCTACTACATGATTTCACTACTGTATGATATTACTTGCTTTAGATTGCATGCTACTTCTGTACGATTCGTTATTATTGCCATGCTACTTATTGTTATACTTGATTTAAACTGTTGGCCTAATACGTGCTTGCTTATGACTTACTGACATGGAAAATTTATTTTTCCTTGTTCAGATGTCGGATGTACCACCTGCTAGCATTTTGGGCAGTTCAGACTCAGACTCCACCACACCACCTGCTACTGTTGCTGATACACCGGTCCCGTTACCCACTAGTTATCCCAGCGCTTCGTCTTCCGGAGCGAGTAGTAGTGCGCCGGAACCTGTGACCACATCTGACCCTACGGAGATTCCAGCTCCGTCTGCTCCCGGACCCTCGGGGTCACAGCCCCGCATCGGTGGGATTGAGATTCCCGTGGAGTTCGGGGAAGGGCCGTTTCGTAACCACATGCGCACGCCTTGCCGACGCACTCCCGACGGACGTTTAGTGCCGATTATGCCAGGCAGACACAGACAGATGTTGGCCGCCTTCGGACTGCCAGTTGAGCCACCCGTGTCGCCACCACATGATTCAGACGACGGGTCTTCCACTGATGCTCCATCAGACGACACCTCTTCGGATGACTTCAGTGATGATGAGGATCCCGCTGACGTACCTATTCAGGCACCCTCCACCCCGCCGAAGAAGCGGTACCGCCCTGATGGCACCGTTATTCCAGGGGTGAATGGAGGTCGTGCTTTCACTGACTCTTTTGGTCGGCGTCGGAGGTTTACTGCCCGTAAGCGGATTGTACCGTACCCTGCCGACCCACAGATACGTAAGGTTCCCCGTTACGTATTAACTATTCCTGGAACCGTACTGCCTAGATTTAGATACGGACCATCCCCATTTAGGGACGTACCGTCTACATCCGGAGCTGGACCATCTACTTCAGCACCACCCGAACCATCGGCAGCACCAGCACCATCCACTCCACCGGCCCCACCTGCACCGCCAGCACCGCCTGCCCCACCAACTCCCACTGTCGAGGAATTGACAAGGGAGGTGGGAATCCTCCGAGCTCGGGTTACTGAACTCGAGGAGCAGTTGGCTCAGGTTTTAGACATACTACACCCACCTTCACCGTAGGACTTTTGTATTTAGATTTCGTTATGTAATCTAGTTGTAGTTTATTGTATTACTCATGTATTGTACGGACTTATTCAGATGTATGAAACTTATTATTATTAATGAATGGAACTTTGCGTTATTTAATTCTTGCACGATGTTCTATTTACATTACTGTACGATGATTCTGTAGTATTTGTACCTAGATGCGTTATTTAATAATATGTGATGTTTTGATTCCATGTTGGTTACTATATACTATATTATTACTATTTGCATACTGGATTTTGACTTGAGTCAAAATTTTTGTTTAGAATACCATGGCTAACGGAAGATCCACACCTACCGCCGCCCAGATTGAGGACATGATCAACGAACGGGTCACTGCAGCCCTAGCAGAAAGAAATCTTCAAGCTCCACCGCCACCACCACCGGTTATCCCACCCGTTCGAAATGGGTGTACTTACAAGGAATTCCAGAGCTGCAAACCACATAACTTCAGTGGAACCGAGGGACCGGTTGGTCTCACCAGATGGTTCGAGAAACTTGAATCAGTATTCTGAGTTAGCAACTGTTCGGAGGACAACAAGACCAAGTTTGCATCTAGCACACTATTTGACGGCGCGCTAACGTGGTGGAACACGTTAGCTCAAGCGAAAGGCATCGATGAGGCGTATGCTACGCCATGAGAGGAATTCAAGGCTGCTATGATTGATGAGTATTGTCCGAGAACCGAAATCCAGAAGATGGAAATTTCATTTATGCAGTTAAAGGCCGTTGGGAACGACCTTGATGGTTACAACAGGAGGTTTCTTGAGTTAGCTCTTATGTGCCCGACAATGGTCACACCGGAATTCAAGCGTATGGAGAGATACTTCTGGGGACTCCCTAAGTCCATCAAAGGAAACGTCACCTCATCCAAACCACCGAATGTTCCCGAAGTAATGCGCATGGTGCATACTCTCATGAATCAGATTCTTATTGATGAGCCGGAGAAGGCTAAGTTTGAGGCTGGTAGTAGCAAAAAGAGAAAATGGGACAACAACCACAACAACCACAACAACAACAACAACAACAGGGGGAGAAACTACGATCAAACCCCCGCCAAGAGGCACAACAACGGTGGAAACCCTAATCCCAACAACAACACCAACACCAACCCGAACTACAAAGGAACCTTACCTCAATGCAAGCGATGTTACAAGCACCATACTGGGTATTACAATGTTGTCTGCGAGAAGTGCCAACGGTCTAGGAATATCGGAAAGGACTGCAAGGTCACCACTTTGAATGGGAAACCGAACCCCACAGGGCCGAAGAAGTGTTATGAATGCGGGCAGATGGGCCATTTCATAAATGCGTGCCCAAACAAGCAAAAAGACGGAGGACCACCCCGTGGTAGAGCTTTTAATGTTAATGCAAGGGATGCACGCGATAACCCCGACTTGGTGACAGGTATATTCAAAATCAACAATCTTTTAGCTTCTGTCTTGTTTGATACTGGTACGGATAGAAGTTATGTATGTAGACATTTTTGCGATAAGATTAATTGGTCATTAGTCTCGTTAAAAGAAAGTATGCTTGTCGAGGTCGCCAACGGTAAACTTGAAAAAGTTGACCACATTAGTCGAGGAGCTATTATCAACATAGCTGGTGCAGATTTCGAAATTGATTTGATACCTATCAAACTGGGAAGTTTTGACGTGATCGTCGGTATGGATTGGTTGAGCAAGACAAAGGCCGATATTATCTGTGGAGATAAAGCACTTCGCATACCACAAGGAGATGGCGAACCATTGGTTATCTATAGAGAGAGATGTACCTCGAAGTTGAACCTCATTAGTTGCGTGAAAGCGCAAAAGATTATGAAGAAGGGACGTTTTGCTGTCCTAGCACATGTGAAAGCGGTAGAAACTGAGGTGAAGAGCGTGAACGACGTTCGAATTGTGAACGAATTTTCTGATATCTTCCCAGAGGAATTGCTTGGATTGCCGCCGCAGAGAGCTGTAGAGTTTCAGATTGATTTAGTGCCAGGAGCTGCACCTGTAGCTCGCGCACCTTATAGACTCGCACCTTCCGAGATGCAAGAATTACAGAGTCAACTACAAGAGCTGTTAGACCGAGGATTTATTCAACCAAGCTTCTCGCCTTGGGGCGCACCTGTGTTGTTTGTGAAGAAGAAGGATGGATCCTTCCGTATGTGTATCGACTACCGTGAACTCAACAAATTGACAATCAAGAACCGGTATCCTCTTCCACGAATTGATGATCTTTTTGATCAACTACAAGGATCAAGTGTTTACTCAAAGATCGACTTGCGATCCGGATATCACCAGCTGAGGGTGAAGGAAAGTGACGTGATGAAAACTGCATTCAGGACCCGTTATGGTCATTATGAGTTTCTCGTGATGCCGTTCGGTTTAACAAATGCACCTGCCGTGTTCATGGACCTCATGAATCGTGTCTGCAAGCCTTACTTGGATAAGTTTGTTATCTTCTTCATAGATGATATCCTCATCTACTCAAAGAGCGAAGAAGAACATGAGCAACACCTTCGATTAGTGCTTGAACTCTTAAGACAAACTTTACGCCAAATTCTCCAAGTGCGAATTTTGGTTGAAGGAAGTACAGTTTTTGGGTCATGTTGTAAGCGACCAGGGTATCAAAGTTGATCCCGCCAAGATTGAAGCCATCAGCAAGTGGGAGACCCCCACTACTCCGACGCATATTCGCCCATTCCTAGGCCTCGCCGGTTACTACCGAAGATTCATCGAAGGATTTTCTCTGATTGCGCATCCTTTGACCGCGCTGACTCACAAGGGCAAGAAGTTCATTTGGGAACCCGCACACGAATCAGCATTTCAAACTTTGAAGAAGAAGTTAACCTCCGCACCTATCCTATCGCTTCCCGAAGGCAGTGACGATTTCGTTGTTTATTGTGATGCATCGAAGAATGGTTTTGGCTGTGTACTGATGCAACGATCAAAGGTTATTGCCTATGCCTCCCGCCAATTGAAGATTCACGAGCGGAACTACACTACGCATGATCTTGAACTTGGAGCCGTTGTCTTTGCGCTCAAATTGTGGAGACATTATTTGTATGGAACTAAGAGCACTATTTTCACCGATCACAAGAGTCTCCAGCACATCTTTGATCAGAAGCAACTGAATATGAGACAGCGTCGATGGATCGAGATGCTCAACGACTACGATTGTGAACTCCGTTATCACCCTGGCAAGGCCAATGTTGTAGCTGCCGCTTTAAGCCGAAAGGAGAGGACGACACCTCTTCGTGTTAGGGCTCTGAACATCACCATCCATTCGAACCTCAACAGCCAGATCAGAGTAGCCTAAGATGAGGCTCTCAAAGAGGAGAACATATCTTACGAACATTTGAACATACTTGTCTCTCGATTCGAGGTTAGGGAGTCTGGACTCCGATGTTATGCCGGAAGAATTTGGGTACCTTATTATGGAGATCTAAGAAACCTGATACTTGATGAAGCACACAAATCGAGATATTCGATTCACCCCGGTGCGGGCAAGATGTACCACGACCTTAAAGAACAGTATTGGTGGCCGAATCTTAAGAAGGACATTGCGACTTATGTTGGTAAGTGTTTGACTTGCTCAAAGGTTAAAGCCGAGCATCAGAGACCTTCTGGATTACTTCAGCAACCGGAGATCCCACAATGGAAGTGGGAAAGGATCACAATGGATTTTATCACCAAGCTGCCAAAGACGGTGGGCGGATACGATACCATTTGGGTTATTGTTGACCGCCTTACCAAATCTGCACACTTCCTAGCGATGAAGGAAACTGATACGATGGAAATACTTGCTCAGCTGTACATCAAAGAGGTTGTATCTCGTCATGGTGTACCTTTATGGATCATCTCCGATCGCGATCCCCGTTTTGCCTCTAGATTTTAGCGTTCTTTGCAAGAAGCTATGGGAACTCGTCTTGACATGAGTACTGCGTATCATCCACAGACTGACGGGAAAAGTGAGCGAACGATTCAGACCTTGGAAGACATGCTGCGTGCATGTGTCATTGATTTTGGAAAGGCCTGGGAAAGACATTTGCCACTCGCCGAATTCGCGTACAACAACAGTTATCACTCTAGCATTAATGCTGCACCTTTTGAAGCATTGTATGGCCGTAAGTGTCGATCCCTTATTTGTTGGGCTGAGGTAGGCGAAAAGCAAATCACCGGACCCGAGGTAGTCCACGAAATCACGGAGAAGATTGCTCAGATCCAAGCTAGACTTAAGACTGCCCGTGATCGCCAAAAGAGTTATGCCGATCTTAAACGTAAAGACTTTGAATTCAACGTTGGTGATCGTGTAATGTTGAAGGTTGCACCTTGGAAAGGTGTGATCCGTTTTGGAAAACTTGAAAAGTTAAACCCACGATACCTTGGTCCTTTTGAAATCTTGGAACGTGTTGGACCCGTTGCATACCGTTTGGATCTACCAGCACAATTGAGCTCAGTTCATCCTACCTTCCATGTGTCAAACTTGAAGAAGTGTCTTGCTGCACCGGAACTTATCATACCACTTGAGGAACTTACGATTGACGATAAACTCCACTTTGTGGAAGAACCAGTTGAGATTAGGGATCGTGAGATCAAAACTTTGAAACGCAACAAGATTCCGATTGTACGAGTACGATGGAATGCCAAACGAGGACCTGAGTTTACTTGGGAGCGAGAGGATCAAATGATGCGGAAGTATCCTCACCTTTTCCCGACTCCTCCATCTACCTCAGCTTAAAATTTCGAGACGAAATTTTCTTTAACAGGTGGGTAATGTAACGACCCTGGATTTTCCAACGTTTATTTATTAATAATTATTATTATTAATACGTGTGATTAAACGAATGTATGTTATTACATTTACATGGTACCATGATTGCCCGTACTTGACTTTTAAGTGCCCGAAACGTCTTTGTGACACACGAAACTTCACGAATAATATTTTCAAGTATTATTTACATTCATGATTAAGTTTTATTAATCATTTTAATTAACTAAGGTTGTTGGTTAATTACTTGGGCATTTAGTAGTGTTAATGGACTTTTAATTGGATTAACTTGTTACTACTTGAAACTTGGGCTTTAATTATTGTTAGTGGACTTAAAGAGCCCACCCTACTTCATTCATGAACTCTTAAGCCCATACTTGCATGTAACTATCATTTAGATCATGAACTAGTTAGTTAAAGAAGACTTGGAATCTAGTTGCACACCTTCCCCATGCATGCACCCTTAATATCCACACTTTTAAGCTTTAGCATCTAAGTAACCATTGAACACTTCTCCTCCCCTTTGTTTTCTGCAGTTGGCCGTGGCCTATAGGCCATTTGAAAGTGTTTTAATTTTTTTTTACTACTACACTTACTAGCATTAATCTTCTCATTTCAAACACACACATACTTCTCATTTTCTCTCAACCATTTTCTCTCTTTTTCTCTCTTTCTTGTAAGTATTTTGAACATCTTTTTCTCTCTTCTTTTCCTTGTAAAAACTGAATACATACACATTAAATCATCATCATCTTTGTTGTTGTTTGATTTCTTGTTAGTTATAGTTGTTTACTTACTTCTTGTTGTTACATACTTGTTAAAAGAATCAACTTTCTAGTTAGATTCTTCTTTTATCTTGTAATTACAAGAACACTCAAGAACATAGCTTACTAGTTATGATTCTACATATACTTTCTTAAAAGATTGCAAGTTCATGTGTTGATTAAACTCATACTTGAAGTTCATGAAGTAAACTTTAAAGTTTACTTTCTAAAGATCAAACTTTGGTTTGAATCTTTAAAGTATGAACAACCATGAACAAGTTACATGTTTACTTAGTTTACTTCTTCATTCTTGCACTTTAATTTCATGTAATTAGTTTAAATGGTCAAGAACTACAAGTTAGCCTTGATCTCTTTAATCTTGAACTAAAAGTCAACCTTGAAAGTTCAAGAACACACAAATAAGTTTTCTTTAAATATAACTTTGTATACTTATGCTTGATCTAGACTTTTGGGTCTTGGATCTTCAAGATCTAACTAAGAACCATGTTCTACACCTTAAGATCTTGATTAGTTAGTTTATTTGCAAGTTTATAGTTCTACATTACTTTCATACTTCATGTAAGTGTCAAACCTAAGACTTTGATGTAACTTTGGTTCATCAAACTACATGCAACTCTTAAGTGAGTTGTGCTTCATGTCTTAGACTTGCACTAGAGTTATGATGGTCAAGACTTGGTTAATATGATGTAGATACATCAATGAGTTGTACACTTGAAGCTATATGCATCAAGGATGAGAACCATGATGAACATCAAGCACCAAGACCACCGGAACTCACTTAAACTTACTGTTTCTGTCCAAACCTACTGACCTGCTGTTTCTGTAACAGACCAGAAGATGGGCTGTTCTAACCATGATTTTTAGATAGATCTTTTCGAGTAGATAACTTTTCATATAGGACTCGTCTTAATCCGAGTTACGGTTTAGGATTTATGGCCCTCCGATTGTTACTATGTCCTTTAACGTTGTGCAGAAATTTCTGACCTACTCGCACTTAGACCGTCGCCACGGTCAAACGAAGATGAGTTTGCTTCTGTAAATTTTACCACACTTAAAAGACTCATACACAGAGCCATGGCCACTGGTCTCACCTTGTTTCAGTAAGGGTAGAGGCCGTGGTGACTGATCGAAGTCAGCCTTTGTTTTAAACTACTTTCATAAACGAAACCTACTTTACGTCTTTTGTTTGATGATGACCTTTATGACCTTAAATACATACTTTTAAACCTATTAAGATGATTTACTGATTTAGTATTATTTGCCTTAGGTTGAGGACCTTCAGACCGATTACTTGCACACCTTTTCCGAACCGACTTTACGACTACATTATCATTGTGAGTTATAGCATTCCCTTTTTACTTTAACTTATTTTGGGAACTGAGAATACATGCGGATTTTATGTTTTACATACTAGGCAAGAGTACTTAAACTTATATATGTGTGGGTTATATAATGGCAGAAACATTCCCTTTAGCTCGGTAACGTTTAGTCATTGGTTTTTGAACCGGTGAACGCGAATCTTAGATATGGATCCATAGGGTTTGACATCCCCACTCGGGCTAGTAGCGCTAGCATTTAACGAGTGTTTAATACTTCGTAGACATACGCACTTGCCAAGTGTACTTTCAGGGGGTATAAACGTTAAGTTAGTTACCAAGTGCCCACGGTTAACATATACTTTATCATACTGTTTTGAAACGCTCTTTGTAGCACTGAAATCTCGTGGCCTACCTTACATACTATTATACTTAAACTATAGCTCACCAACCTTTGTGTTGACGTTTTAAGCATGTTTTTCTCAGGTGCTTGAGGTTAGCTTCCGCTGTGTACTAGTCGTGCTGTAGACACCCGCTGCTTAGAGTTGTCATCGCATGAACTACTTTACCTTGCATTCAAACTTTAGTACTTTTGAACTATGACTTGTAACGACCATTGTGGTCACATACACTTATTATTTGCTTCTACTTAGTGAAGCATGCTTTTGAAATGTAAAACATTTGATGTCGATTATGACATCACCTTTTTATCGTGAATGCAACATCTTTAATTACAGCATATAGTACTTAACCTTGTAATGATCCTGTTGTTGATAATTCGTACACGATGGTTTTGTACGGGGCATCACATTATGTATACATAACTAATAAATAATTATATGAGATTAATAATAATATTAAGATAATATTAATAATTCTTACGAAGTATGTAAATTGTATGTGTGTGTGTTTTTCTGCGATCGATCGATCGATATATATATATATATATATATATATATATATATATATATATATATATATATATATATATATAATAAATATAATATTATAATAATATAATAATATAATAATATAATAAAGTAATAATATAATAATAAAATAGTAATATAATAATAAGAGGAATCAAACGTGTGTAATCTTAGCCGCCCCATTTTTGTTAGTTTATGCCGACAGTTTTTCACAGACCATTATTTCGTACTCTGTTGCTAATAATTGACGGGTAAAAGTATAAATAAAAAGAATTCCACTTTTTATAACTGAATACATATATTTATTTTGGTCTTAAGCTTTATAAAACTAGTTGTAAAAAGGTCCATTTATTTATAAAATTACTATATACGTTCGATGTAGAGTGTACGTACTAGTCTGCTGATTATTTCGTGCCACAGTAAATCACAAGATTTATTTAATCGAATGAATTTTAAAATTTTAAAAAGTCGTATTTTTTAAATACTTCAGGGGTATATTATGTAACTTATAATTAATAATTTCTATCATGTCGCTTTCATGTGAATAGTAAATTAATTAATTTCGTTTCATTTACTATTCATATGAATAGTAAATGAATTAATTTCGATTCAACTATTTAAGTTACATTGTTGTACGTTGTGCTTTACAACTTGTACATCTTTAATTTAACTTCGTGTCTTCTTAAAAATTTAAAAAAATACATCATAAAAATAAAACGATTATATGCGTAAAATTTTTAATTTGAAATTGTATCATTCACTAGTAAATTTTTATCATTTCGTATATAAATATTATTCGCATGATTCCGTATATATATATATATATATATATATATATATATATATATATATATACATACACAATTATATAATTATCACAAGTTATGACGTTCGTGAATCGTCGGACAAACAAGGTGGTCAACCGTTATATAAAACTCATTTACAAAAGTTTTAAAACTTGTCAAAATGCATTGCTTAAATATTAAATCATATATAGAATTGGTTTAAATAAGTCGAAATTTTCCCGGTCATCACGTGTGTTCATCTTCTTCATCAGATGAACACACTCGGCCGAGTGTGTCCTGACCCTCGACCGAGTGTGTATGAATTCTGACAAGATGATTTGACTTAGTCAGTCGACCGAGTGAGAAGACACTCGACCGAGTGTGTGGACACAGTCGGTCGACTGTGTGAGACAGTCGACCGTGTGTCTTTGAGGGCAGAATATTTTACTAAGTGTTGAATTATAGCAGTTATGCTGTCCGCGTATTTTATGATTTTTAGGATGTAAATTTTGAAAATGCATAAGTGTTAAGCATGAATTTTTAGCTAACGCTTTTTTTACTGATTTGCTGGAATGTGCTGTCAGTGTGTCTAATTTTGATTGAAACACTATTCTAACTTGGTGTTTGTTGTTCTCAAGAGATAAGAACAAGGAGGAAGCTCAGAAATAATAACTGAGCAGTTGCTGGTAATTGGTGAGTGAGTCTATCTTCGGATAGCGTTCAAGTAGCATGCCATGCTATTGTGATTTATTCTTTTACCATGCTTTAAATTAGTGATATTGTCATGTTTAAATAAGGATTGCCATGCTAGTTAGATGATTGCATGTTTACTATGGTTATGTGATATTATGTGCGCACTGTGTTTGGCACCAGCCAGGCCAGAGGAGGCTGGGGACTCATAACCGGGCCTGAGGAGGTTAGAGTTCGTATGAGGTCAAGCAAGCCTGAGGAGGTTGCGTCCAAGGACTGCCGATTGTGGAGTATAGTATTGAATGACGCATCCCCTGCGTCCGGATAACTATGATGTGAATCGTGTAGCAAGGACTATCGGTAGACTCTAGCTTGATCAGCTAGGAGTCGTGTGCTCGTACAAGCCGCCGATCCTCGTATTGTCTTTATGTTGTATGCTAGTTGGTTGTTAGCATGCTAGTGTTTTTGTTCGCATGTGTGGTACTTATGCGATCTCTGTTAGATAGATTCCATTCACTTAGCGTTATGCTAATCTCCCACATTTCCACCCTTGCTGGTTTAAGTACTGCTAGTTTGGACGGATGTTAGTGTTGAAGACATGTTTGACGTGTGAACTCTGATGTGGACTTTTGTAACATGTATCTTGTAATAAGTAATACCGTCGTGTAAACTTAAACTTAATTATGTGGATTTCTGCTGTGATGTATTTAATGTTGTGATTTCAATATAAAAGTCTTCCGCTGTGTTATAAAAAAAAGTGGCCGGTGTTTCACCTTCTCTATCACGCCTCCTCTCTTCAGCTTCTTCTTCTTCTTCTTCTTCTTACTTTTAGGGTTTCTTTTTTTACATTGTTGTATGATACCTTTCCGGGATGATATACAATTGTCGAGTCAAAGGTGCAAAAATATTATCGATAAATATATTAGATTTTTCAAAGGTTATGGGTCTGTTAGGTTTGGTGATGGGAATGAGAGTACAAGAGCTATAAATGACCAATATTGTTCAAGCAGACCCATTTTTATTGACTATGCATCCTCAAGAAGCCAACTACTTACCAACAATATGACATATATAATCATTATTGAGTCTCAAGGTATGTCTGCTTGGATTGTGTAGACGTGGTGTTTTGACCCATTTACCTATGAATAATTTGAGATAAGATATATTAAAATTGGGTCAAATGGGTATTATACGAAATATAAACTACATGTGCATACTTAATGTATTGAATTTACATGTGTAATTTAGTTTTATTATCGTGAACTGTATTACATGAAAAATTGTAGTAAAATCGACCCTTAAATGGGTGACAAACTTAACCGATTTCTTAATGTTGATTACTTTACTTAAGTTTATGGTTAGCTATCAATAGTAAAATGAAACAATAGGACAAGTGTGGTATGATAGTTGCTATGGTTATGAATTTTTGAAGTGGTTCGGTTTACATGCAGGGCAAATTTTGAAGCATAAAAATCTTAGTAATTATTGATTCCAAAGTTCCAAACCTGAAAGAACTTGATTCCAAGAAGTGAAATGATGATGTTAAGCTCTCATCTCTAAGGTTAGCGAGGTTCCTGCTATGGTGAAGTGAAGATCTTTCACTATAGTGGGAAGAAGACAGGTCTGAACGAGCAGAACGAGATCAAAGCAAGTTTCAGTGGTGGGTTGTCTTCGTGGTCCTATTTTAATCTTTTCCATGGTATGGAACTCACTTCATATAACTATAGTCTCGATGGTTACTAATTGCCTAAAATGGATCAAATGTTTGAATTATATTCTTTGTAACCGAGTGTTCGAATTATATGTCTTAAATGTTTTTTTTGAACACACCCGTGTCGGAATCATTGGTTCCATGGTTTATTAAACTAAATGACTTTAGTATTTACTTATATTTAATACATAAAACATATCATTAAACTGTTTCGTTTAAACAAACTCGTAATTCCACAGGTCATTTCACTAGTAGTCAAATATAGGCCCGCTAATAAACATGTTAAAGTTCCGTTACAAACCAAACAACAAGTGAATTAGCTACCAAAATGTTATACTCCTATTGGTTTCGATCAGGAAAGTAAATATGAAAATGAAATGGAGTATCAACTTCCTTTTTTCGGGGGTGTACATCGAGACATGTGTGGTGTAAAGTGCGGAGAAACTAATGGAACGAGAATATTTTATTAGGGGCAGTGAATTAATCTCAAGTAGATATAGATATACAGTTTAAAGATCAAATTGATTTCACACTATCAAACCCCACTATCATAAATATCTCGTGTGGGCAGTGAATTAATCTCAAGTAGATATAGATATACAGTTTAAAGATCAAATTGATTTCACACTATCAAACCCCACTATCATAAATATCTCGTGTGTGTATATATACATATATATATATATATATATATATATATATATATATATATATATATATATATATATATATATATATATATATATATAGTGGTAGGATCAAGAGGGAAGTAACCAATCGGGGGAAGCGGGGGGAAGCAAAACTTTTTTTTTTCATTTTTTTAAAAAACTTTGTTCACGAACATTATGGATGAGATGAAAATATGAACATTTAGTAGATACACTTTGTGATAAATGTTTTTATTTTGGCGGGAAAACGCTCGAAGAAGTAATATATAACAATTATCGTGTTTTTCGAGCGTATGTTGAGGTTTTAGCTATTGGGGTTTAGATATTAGGGTTTAGATATTAAGGTTTATAGGGTTTAGATATTAGGGTTTAGAAATTTAGGGTTAGGGTTTAGATTTAGGGTTTAGATTTAGGATTTAGATTGAGTTTTTAACACGAACGGTTTAGGGTTTAGGGTTTCGGGTTTCGGGTTTGGTGTTTTGGGTTTATGGAATAAACCCAAAACACCAAACCCAAAACCCTAAACCCTAAACTCTAAATCGGGCTAAATTTTACTTCACAAAACATGAAAAAACAAAAAACGTTCATATTCTTCACGAACAATATTATCTTGAATGTTATTTTTGTCGATCGTTTTCCCGCCTAAATAATAACATTCATCACGAAGTGTCTCTTCTAAATGTTCATATTTTCGTGTGATCTTGATGCCGGAAAAAAAAATTCCAAAAAAAACGAAATTTTTTTATTTTTTTGCTTCCCCCCGCTTCCCCCCGATTGGTTACTTCCCCATTGATCCTGCCCACATATATATATATATATAGTGGTAGGATCAAGAGGGAAGTAACCATTCGGGGGGAAGCAAAAACTTTTTTTTTTTTTTTTCGTTTTTTGAAAAAATTTTGTTCACGAACATTATATGAGATGAAAATATAAACATTTAGTAGAGTGATAAATGTTTTTATTTTGGCTGAAAAACGCTCGAAGAAGTAATATATAACAATTATCGTGTTTTTCGAGCGTATTTTGAGGTTTTAGCTATTGGGGTTTAGATATTAGGGTTTAAATATTAGAGTTTATAGGGTTTAGATATTAGGGTTTAGAAATTTAGGGTTTAGGGTTTAGATTTAGAGTTTAGATTTAGGATTTAGATTGAGTTTTTAACATGAACGGTTTAGAGTTTAGGGTTTAGGGTTTGGTGTTTTGGGTTTATGGAATAAACCCAAAACACCAAACCCTAAACACTAAACCCTAAACCCTAAACTCTAAATCGGGCTAAATTTTACTTCACAAAACATGAAAGAAAAAAAACGTTCATATTCTTCACGAACAATATTATCTTGAATGTTATTTTTGTCGATCGTTTTCCCGCCTAAATAATAACATTCATCACGAATTGTCTCTTCTAAATGTTCATATTTTCGTGTGATCTTGATAACGGAAAAAAAAATTCAAAAAAAATGAAAAAAAAAAATTTGCTTCCCCCCGCTTCCCTCCGCTTGGTTACTTCCCCATTGATCCCGCCCATATATATATATATATACATATATATATATATATATATATATATATATATATATATATATATATATATATATATATATATATATATATGGAGAGGATCCAGTGAGAACTTTTTAAGTTTGAGAACTCTAGGAACTCAAAAATACACGGAAATTCGAGCAAAAAAAGTGGCGGGCGAGCAAAAAACAAGAAATTCGAGCAAAAAATACGAAATTCGAGAAGAAAAAACACGGACGAACAAATTTTTTTTTTGTTCGAATTACAAAAATGTAGAACACATTTTTGTTCGAATATCACGTTTTTTTTGTTCGACTATCAACGTGTTCTACATTTTTTTGTTCGAATTTCAAAAATGTAGAACACAAATTTGTTCGAATTTCACATTTTTGTTCGCCCGCCTTTTTTTGTTTGAATGTCACGTTTTTGTTCGCCCGCCCACTTTTTTGTTCGAATTTTTCTTTTTTGTTTGAATTTCAATGTATTTTTTAGTTCTCAGTGTCAAAAAGTTCTCATTTGATCCTTCTACTATATATATATATATATATATATATAGGCAGATCAATGGGAAGTAACCAATCGGGGGGAAGCGGGGGGAGAGAAAAAATTTATTTTTTTCATTTTTTTTGGAATTTTTTTTCAGGTATCAAGATCACACGAAAATAGGAACATTTAGAAAAGACACTTCGTGATGATTGTTATTATTTAGGCGGTAAAACGATCGACAAAAATAACATTCGAGATAATATTGTTCGTGAAGAATGTTAACATTTTTTCTTCTTCATGTTTTGTGAAGTAAAATTTAGCCCGATTTAGAGTTTAGGGTTTAGGGTTTGGTGTTTTGGGTTTATTTTGGGTTTATTCCATAAACCCAAAACACCAAACCCTAAACCCTAAACCCTAAACTCTAAACCGTTCGTGTTAAAAACTTAATCTAAATCCTAAATCTAAACCCTAAATCTAAACCCTAAATTTCTAAACCCTAATATCTAAACCCTAATATCTAAAACATCAACATACGCTCGAAAAACACGATAATTGATATATATTAGTCCTTCTAGCGTTTTCCCGTCAAAATAAAAACATTTATCACAAAGTGTCTTTATTAAATGTTCATATTTTCATCCAATCTATAATGTTCGCGAACAAAGTTTTTTCAAAAAACGAAAAAAAAGATTTTGCTTCGCCCCGCTTCTCCCGATTAGTTACTTCCCTCTTGATCCTACCACTATATATATATATATATATATATATATATATATATATATATATATATATATATATATATATATATATATATATATATATATATATATATACATACATACATACTAGTAAAATGACTCGTGAAATCACGAGTTTATATAAACGAAACAGTTTAACAATATGTTTTAATTATTAAGTGAATGTAAATGTACAAGTTTTTTAGTTTAATGACTCGTGGAACCACGAATTCCGACTAAGAAATTTGTGGTTGTTTTTACAAACATATTGATGTACTTAACTTGGTCTGACAATATGAACTACATTTATTCTTCCCCTTTTCCAATTTTCATCCTAGTTACTTTTTTTCTTGTCATAATTGCCAATATTACAACCTTTTATTGAGACATGTATTTCACATACATATGTAACCTAATTAATTTCGTAAAATGAACTCATATATTTAAATAATAATAATAATATAATAAAAATAATAATTATAATTATAATTATACTAATATATATTAATAATAAAGTTTGCTTAAAATTAAGTTAAATGTTTATATTTTTAATAATAATTAATACTTATTAGTAATAACAAATGACTATTGAATTTTTAAAAAAAACTAAAATACAATTATTATATGAAGATGTATAATATACTTCAAAGTTTGTACATGTGTTCATAGAGTGTTTTGTAAAAGATTGTACAATTTGGTTTTACCATAAGGTTGTACATAATGCTTCAAATATTGCACACCATTTTTTTTAAAAAATGATAATAACCTTAAATGGAGGAATTGGATCCGTGTTTAAAATTCGCGTCTGAAACACCCCTTTTTTTTAATATCACCGCGGAAGACTTATTTTACACAAATACCCTTAGTTAATTACGAACATGATTATTACAAATCATTCGTTAATTACTTAATTACAAACCACGGGTGTTACGTTAAACGATTAGTTACATATTTACAAAAGTTAAGACATCAGAGTTCGTCTTGTCAAACATATCGTCAGCCCGACTCCCGTCCCTACCAGCACTAAGATCCAAAACCTGCAAGGGAGGAGGTGAGGGGTTAGCATAAGGCTAAGTGAATGGAACTATCAAAAGGTCTAGCATACAGTACCAACTTGTACTCCTATAACAACAGCTTCATACAACCACATACAACACACAACAACTAGCAACTAGCAACTTTGCTTCAACTAGAGGATCGACGGCTTGTACGGGCACACGACCCTAGCAGATCAGGCTAGAATCTACCGATAGTCCTTACTACTGAGTTCCCAGTATAGTCATCCACACGCAGGTGATGCGTCATTTAGCACTATACTCAACAAACAGTAGCCAACTGGACCCAACCACAACTAGGTTGACCTCTCTAAGTTGAACCTAATAGATCAAGGTTTCAACAACAACAACAACAACAACAACAACAACAATTTGTGCACATACAACCAGTCAACTACTACTACAGGCAACTAATACTACTAAAAGCGTGGCAACCTTAACTGCGATCAACTGTACAACATAACTACTAAGCATGACAACTAACAATGATATAAACATAGTAGCGCAACTTGCTACTCTATACTACACCAAGTGATAATCCCACTCACCGAATACCAACAACTAGCTCAGATAATCTATCACTGAGCTTCTTCTTTATCCTTATCACCTGAACATAAGGCAAATCAAGTTAGTTTCTGTTCGTTAGCACAAAAAAGCATAATACAGCAAATTAGTAACAAAAGTGTGACAACCCGGAAATTTTTGACCAAATTTAAATGATTTAATGTTTTCGACTCGATAAGCAAAGTCTGTAATGTTGAGTCACGAAAGTTTTGGAACTATATTCATGTAATCAATTATTCTTTGACTGTTCTCGAAGATTCACGAACAATATATATATAACGTAATGTGCATATATATATATATATATATATATGATTTCAAGTTATTTAGTAAACGATAGTAACATTCGATTATTGATTCGATTGATATTTAGATAAGTTAACTAAAACGTTTAAGATGAACCAGTAAAACACTAATTTGCTACAGTATTTTCGAATTGCTACAGTACCCGAAAAGCTACAGTGTTTTCGAAAAATCACTATTTGCTACAGTAAAAAACTTTGCTGCAGTAACTTTGCTACAGTAAAACACTATTTTAAAATGATAATGTATATATGTATATGTATATACTACGAGACGATGATTTATAGAATCAAATAACCAAAACACTTAATTGATTAAAGCTACACTTCGAGTGACATAGTTTATCAATGATTAAGTTTAATTTTTGATAAAGGTACACGTCGCGTAATGAAAAGTACTAGTTTTCTAAGCGTACGAAAATGCATTCGAGAAACCGGAACCGGGACATAAGTCGAGTAACAACGTACGAGTCAACGGACCAAAAATTACAAGTCAACTATGCACGTGAATATAATATAATATATAATTAATTATATAAATTAATATATTATATTTATATTATAATAATATGTCGACAAGCTAGTGTACAAAACGATTGTGAGCTGGATCCCATAGCCATGCGATCGCATGGCCAAGGAGGCTAAACCCTATGCGATCGTATGGGGTACTGTTTCAAGTCAGGTATTATAAAAGCTCGATCTGGTTCCACCTGAATCTATCTATCCCTCTTTCTCTAATATTACTCCGTATATTTATTTAATTTATTTTATTATTATTATTATTATTATTATTATTATTATTGTTATTATTATTATTAAGATTAATATTATTATTAATCTTATTATTATTAGTAGTAGTATAATAATTATTAGTATTATACATAAAATACTACGACGAGGTTATGTCCAAATGATTTCAAAATGGTTTTCGAGCAAGATAGAGCTAAGGAAACTATGGGTTATAACTATGGAGGTAATGGGTAATGTTCGTGGGTATTGTTCGCAAGTCAAACCTAGTGTTTATCATCTTCGTTGCGTTTACGTACTTTCCTGCAATATTGAATCACAATATTGATACGTGAGCATTCATATCTTATCTTTTATATATTAAAAGTGTATCCATGTCTAGTGCTCGAGTATATATGTTCATGCATGCTTGTATGCTAAATTTCGTCGTTAAACAGTTTATGATGAATCATGAATTAAATACATAAATTACTGATAAAAGGTATATGATATGCATGTTTTTGGAAAGCTGGCGAAAAATCAATAACTTTTCATTTAGAAATCGCGTAATTTCGATGAACGAATTTAAAGATATGGTCAACTGAATTATGATTGACATTAATTGAATTGCTTTTGAATCTGCAATTGATATTTAAACAACTTGTTTATAAGATTGATAAATTGGATTTTCAAATATTACTAATCGAGTAAATGAATTTCTATATAAGGCACGTCTCGTCTTGTTGAGCAATTGTCAAAATTGATTGTTTTATCATATTTTAAAGCCTTATAAAAACTATAGTTTAATTTTACAAGAATTAGGAAACTATGTGAAATGTTAGAATGTTTCGATTGCCATGATCATTCAACTATAGTATTGAGTCAGATTGACTTTTTGAAACGACTTTTGATAACTTTTGTATGTCCGTCTCGAGCATTAGGATTATGATACAATATGACCTGACCTAGCTTGATAGATATTTATTGACCAACATATGTTCTCTAAGTTGAGATCTACGGTTATTTGGTATTCCGAGTTTCGGTCACATTTCGGTGATTTACTTTATGTGCTGCTAAGGTGAGTTTCATTTGCTTCCTTTTTAAATTGCTTTTGCAATCTATATTTTTGGGCTGAGAATACATGCACTTTATTTTAAACACAATGGATACAAGTACATACTAAATTCTACACCGAGTTTGAACCGAAAATCCCTTAGCTTTGGTAACTAGTAACTGCCGGTTATAAGAACTGGTGGGCGCGAGTAGTTATATATGGATCCATAGGGCTTGACATCTCCGTCTGTTCCAGGTATAGAAATCCTAGCCTGAACTATAAAACAGACGTATGCTATTTGAGTTTAGTACACGTTGGATTGCGTGTATTGTAAATGTTGGTTGCATGTATGTTAAAACAGTGGTACTTATTATAACGTTAAAGCTTAGTTACCAGGGTGCTCAATTTGGTAGAATATTTTGATAAACGTTTCTGGATGAAACAACTGAAATCTTGTGATCCACCTTTATATACAGATTATACGAAACATTAAAACTATGAACTCACCAACCTTTGTATTGACACTTGTTAGCATGTTTATTCTCAGGTTCCCTAGAAGTCTTCCGCTGTTTGCTTATATGTTATACAAGATATGTGCATGGAGTCATACATGCTTTATTCGAGAAAATGTTGCATTCACAAATCATCACCATCTATCTTATTTTGACTGCATTGTCAACAGAAGTATTATTGTAAACTATTATATTACGGTGATTGTCTATATGTAGAAATCATCAGATGTCGAAAACCTTTGATTTAAATATTCATTTATGGTGTGCCTTTTCAAAAGAATGCAATGTTTACAAAACGTATCATATAGAGGTCAAATACCTCGCAATGAAATCGATGAATGACGTGTTCGTCCAAGTGGATTTGGAGCGATCGTCACAAAAAGTGTCACTAAAAATCTTCCTAACACTTATGCATTTTCAGAATTTACATCCTGATTATCATAAGTCACGCGGCCAGCATAACGGCTAGACATCAACACTTAGTAAAATATTCTGCCCAGAAAGACACTCGGTCGACTGACTCACACAGTCGGTCGATTGTGTCAACACACACAGTTGTGTGTCCTCACACACAGTCGACTGACTAAGTTTAAATCATCTGGTCAGAACTCAGACACACTCGGTCGAGTATGTCCCTCAACTGGTCGATCGTCTACACAGTCGGTCGAGTGTCAAGAGACACTCGGCCGAGTGTGTTCATCTGATTGGGAAGATGAACACAGCTACGGTTTAACCCAAAATTCACCATTTCTTGCTCTAGAGCTCGTTTCTTACATCAAAACTAACCAAATCAAGTACACTAAACATCACTAAGCATAAACCCACAAGATTTTGATACAAACAACATCAAAATCAACCCATTTGACACTAAAACCCACTTTAACAAAACGTAACACAAAAATCTCATTTTCTCAAAGATTAAAGCTTGACACACTTTAATTCTTACCTCAAAAGATTCAGTAAACTGTAAGGAACAAGATGGTATGAATAATTTGAGCTCTAGAAAACAAATTGGAAATCTAGGGTTAGAGATTGAAGAAGAAGTGAGTACGGGTGTGTTTTTGGGAAATTTCTAGAGAGATAGAGAAATGAGGAGAAAAAGAGCTGCACAATACACTTAATTGAGGTTAAAATCCCATACCCCATCACACACAGGTATTTACCAGTTATCTGATATCTTTTGTACTTAATTTGACTATTCTAATGGAGTCCAAATTAAATAAACGAACCTGTTATGTGACCCTTGTCACAAACTAGTCTGAACTAAATAACCAAATAATTATAAACATATAATTATTATAATAACATACAAACACACCCAAGGTCAAAAGGGTCATTTCAACTAGGCCCGGTAACAGGATGTTACAGCGTCGGACTCGGTTCTTGTGAATGAGTCTCCAACTTCTGAATTCAAATTGGAACGTGGTGTGAGACAATGGGACCCGTTCTCACCTTTTCTATTTATCCTAGCGGTGGAAGGACTTAACGTTTTAACAAAATTGGCCATTAGAAATAATATGTTTGTTGGTGTGGAAGTCGAAAATAATAACGTTCCTATACTGCACCTCCATTATGCGGATGATACAAATTTTTCGGTAATTGGTGTGAAACCAACCTTAGAAACCTCATGAAGATTTTAAAGTGCTTCGAACTCACGCCGAGTCTCAAAATAAATTATCAAATGTTGGTGTACATCTTATTTGAACGTTAATGAAATATATCTTAAATTGGCTCATGCTTCTGTATAATATCTTAATCGACTCTTATTTAAATGTTAAAGCTAATCCTTCTGTACTTCATAATTTTCAATTACTAATCTTAAATACTTTAGATCATTATCAATTTGTTAAATTGACTATAATATCAGTATCTATATCGATCGATATCACACCAAAATAACAACACTGTTAAATTCCTAATCTTATGTACTTTAGACTATTATTAATTTGTTAAAAATCAGTGGGACGGTTCTTTCCCGAGAACCGTACCAAAAATCATGGAACCGAACCGAACCGAGATTATTTAGTACGGTTTTCGGTACGACTTTCTTCATAAATTTGGGACTCTGGATGGAACCGAACCGAATTAGTTTGGGACGGAACCGTACCACGCACAGGCCTAGGTGGCAAGATGAACAAAATGGAAAATTGGATACCGGTTATAGATAAGTCTGAGAATCGCCTATCGCATTGGTGAGCACGTTCGATGTCTTATGGTGGACGCTTGACCCTTGTGAAATCGGTGTTGAATATTTTACCGTTGTACTTTTCCCGCTCTTCCGTGCTCCGCAATGTGTGATTAAAAAACTTGAGAGCATAAGACGTTCTTTTTTTGGGGTGGGTCGGGAAATAATTCTAATATCTCTTGGGTCAAACGGGAAGAAGTAATTCTTAATTATGGGTTGGGTGGGTTAAACTTGGGGTCCCTCAAAAACAAAAACTTGGCATTAATCGGTAAGTGGTAGTGGAGGTTTAAAACTGAATTCAACTCCTAATGGGTTAAGGTCATTTCTAGCATCCATGGTCCTTCCGGGGGCCTTAATGCTGATACCAAGATTCCATTTACTTCATACAAAACAGTTTGGTCGAATGTAATTGCAACAGGTAACTTGATTGAGACATTTGGCGTTCCGTTCAGAAAATCATTTGTGCGAGAGATTGGGGATGGTTCATCTACTTCATTTTGGAGTGATGTTTGGCTCGGTGATACTGCACTAAAAGATAAATTTCGAAGACTTGCAAGATTAGACACAAACTCAAATGCATCAGTTAAAGATCTGTTAGAATGGGATGGCACAAAGATCGATGTAAAGTGGAATTGGACTAGAGCACCCTCGGGTCGAGCTGTAAGTGAGTTAAATAATCTTTGTAACCTGTTACAATCGGTACTCATTGAAAAATCTGACTCGTGGGTATGGAGTGGAAATAGTAGCCAGAATTTTACAACTAAAAGTTTAACAAATATGATCAATGATGCGTTGTTGTGTGCGGGTTCAAACTCAAAGGAAGCACTAAAAAACAACTTGGTATCAAAAAAGTGGAAGTATTTATTTGGAGAGCTAGAAGAAGACGTCTACTGGTGCGCACGGAACTTGATAAACGGGAGATTGACCTACACTCGGTTCATTTCCCACTTTGTGACGATGATATCGAGTCGGTAGATCAGTCTCTTCTTTGGTGCAAAAAAGCAGAAGATGTGTGGAACAAAGTGTATGGTTGGTGGGGACTAGGTGGGATATCAAACGTTAATCTTGATGAGCTTCTACAAGGTAATGCGAGGCAACAATGGCCGGATTCGGGCAATCTCATTTGGCAAGCGATTATTTGGACAAGTAGATACCTTATTTGGAAAAATAGGAATCAAGTGATCTTCAAAAACAATGGTTGGAGCACTCCGGTTGCGCTAAACGAAATCCAAATCAAAAGCTTCTAGTGGATCGCGAAGAGAATTAATGGAAAAGTTATCGATTGACATAATTGGTTCCATAGTCCGTCGCATTTTCTCAATTATATTGTGTTGTAATATGATGCTACCTTAGCATCCAACATTGCATATTGTATAGATTTGTGATGCCTGCATGTTAGATCATATTCATGCAGGTGTATATTTGTGAACTTGTGTAATATTTCTTGTGGAATAAAAGTATCGCTTTTCAATAAAAAAATGATAATAATTGAGAAAATTATTAAGTTGCTAACACTTTATAAAATAGTTAGTGTATGGAGCCCGTACATTACACGGTAGTTAATAAAATAGTTTAAATTATTTTCCAATTTTGCTGTAATAGGTTTTAGAGCACATGCGTAACACGGTGGATAAAATAATAGAGCAAAATTAATTGTAATACGGAGTATGATATTTCTCATTATTGTATATATATATACTTTTTATTCTCATTTATTGAAAAATCAAATAAATAACTAATTACTAAATCTTATAAATTATTATTATTTATAGAATTTTTTTTTATCATTGTGTATATAATTCCCGAATGGTGGAAATCCAATAAAAAATAAATCTCCTTAAAATGATGGAGTAGACAATTGTACAATTATGTTAGAATTTTTTTCAATTAAATTTGAATTTAATATTCCTAAATTGATTGATATTTTTAAAGTGATTTAGTTTTTTACACCTAAGATTTAGTAAATCTATATGTATATATTATGTTATAATTAATAATTAATTCAAATTAATAAGAAAATGACACATAAGAAAAAACTTTTTTGGTTTATATATATATATATATATATATATATATATATATATATATATATATATATATATATATATATATATATATACTAGGTTTTGAGCCCGTGCGTTGGACGTGTGTGTAAAAAACCGTGCAAAAAATGTAATTTGCAGTTCATATTGGTATGTATATACCGATACTAAAAAACTAGAAAAAAGTATAAAGATTATTTTAGAGCGCGTGGTGTTGACAAATTTAAAAAATTCTTTTGAGTTTAAAAGTCCGTGGTGTTGACAAATTTTAAAAGTTCTTTTGAGTTTAAGAGCCCATAATGTTGACAAATTTTAAAAGTTCTTTTGAGTTTTAGTGCCCGTGGTGTTGCCAAATTTCAATAGTGATTTTGGGTGGTGTTAGTCACTTCATGTCTACAATTTTTTTTCCTTTCATCTTTTAATTCAAAGACTCAAAGAGTAAATTATAGATATGAGAGTGACTTTATACGTACATGCGCAAGTGTATATGTTACTATATTTTAAAGAATAAAACATATGGAAATAATAAGCACAAGGACTACTCTCTCTCTTTACATTTTTCTTAAATTTGGTACGTAGTATTTATATTTATGGATATTATTCTATTATTTTAAATTTTTATATATATATATATATATATATATATATATATATATATATATATATATATATATATATCCGTAATTAATTTGCCATTAATTAATTTAATAATATATATAATATAGATATATAGATATAACATATAGTAATAATACGCATACCCGGTCAACTCGTGTAGCGCATCAAATAGCATCGCCACAAGGATTGCAAGAAACGCGCGTTTAGGCAAATAGCGCTATAGTGACAACTATGGCGCTGATCCTATAAGTGCGCATTGGTGACGTGCACATGTCAGGTGATGCTGTAGCTGGCAGAGGACACCTGGCAGACAAAATGTCAAGTCCGACAAGAACACTTTTTGCTTTTGTCGGGTTAGCTTACTCAAAGATATGCTATTGGCAGGCCACGATCCTTTTAACCTTATTATGTGGCGATAAAAGACAAGAAAGATTGCCCTATAAATAAAGGACTTCGTCCACAGCATTAGGGGGATCTGGAATTCACTTCACACACATATATACTACCAACAGTAGTGCATAGTGCAATTATACCCGTACTACCTGACTTATAACATTACACTAGACACCCTTGATATACATGTAACGTTCTATGAACACGAACCCTACAACCTAGCGCGAGCCATCGTTAACCGGACTACTCGCCGATGGTGGGTCTATGTTTAGCCACCCCCGCTGAGATCCTCATCTCGCAAGGGGTTAATCACGTTACTCCAGACCGGAGAGTTAAACTCAATTGACCCTTAAATCCCCCTTCATTGATGTCAAGCATGGACCGAACCCGATCCGATTAATCTATGCTTGATCATATAGATACAAACATCCCAAAATAACTTTCAACCACAATTCACAAAAAGTTTTTGGTTTATATATATATATATATATATATATATATATATATATATATTGGCGGATTTAGAAACTTTTTTGATTGAGAGCAACCAAATTTAGCTAAAAGATATGGACTAAGAGAATCATAAAATAGTAGTAATAATGTTATTAATATATCGTGAAAAACATAAATAATTTCAAACAATAAAATTTAGTTTTTTTCTTTATAATAAGAAAATATATATTTAGACAAAAAATGAGATTATTTTATCTTAAAGCAATAATACTATATACTATACTGTAACTTGTTTATTTGAAAGAGAATTTTATGTGAGGTGATAACTTAGTTTATTTGAAATGTCAATATTTTAACGTAATACACCACATTATCATTCGTTGCTAATACTAGTTACAAAAACTATGGGGTTAGATCCGTAAAATTTGTAAGGACTAAAAGCATTATTTATAAGGGTTTAAGTCATAAATAGGTTATATACTTTTACTTTTGTCTCCTTGTAAGTTATATACCTAAAATATTACCTTTGTAGCATATAAACTTTTCAAATGTGTTTTAATGTAAATTAATATGACCTGCTACCTGGTGAACCGGTAACACCATATGAGATGATGAAAAACACGACCTTCAAGTTCATCATCATCCTTATCACGAATTGATACCAGATTTGTCATTGATCGGTCCTTATTTGACACGATCGTTTATGCTTAATTACGTTAAATTAATCTTATGTGAGTGAAAAAAGAGATACTTTGATATGGTTTCGTGTCTTACAGGCAAGAAAAGATATTAGTGTGAAATGTGGCGAAAACAGTGGTAGAAGGCGGATTGCGGGCAAGAATTAAGAGATCGAAAAGTGACCCAGAAATCAACACTGGCGTAAAATACGTCAGTTGAGGCGTAAAATACGCCACATCTCAGGTCCGTTCAGAGCAAAAGTCATTTTCTGGCGTAAAAATACGTCCAAGCTGACCTAACACTGGCGTAAAATACGTCAATAGAAATATTGTGGTGCCGGGAAATACGAATTTTAGCTTTGTGATCAAGTTATCCAACCCCTATATAAAGGGAGCATTAAGGTTACGAAAATACAACTTTTTCCATCAGTTTTTGCAGTAGAGATCACTCCCAAATACATCAAAACACTCCAAAATCATCATTGCTCAAGGATTCAAGCTAAGATTAAAGTGTTGTTCATCATGCAATCTTCAAGAATCTCCATGATCATCATCACCAACATGCTTGGCTAGTCTTCTTAACTTTATCCTTTTCATGAACAATTAAAATATGTATGATTTCATTCAAGATTATGTGGTTCGTGATGTTTTAATACTTATGGATTATGATATTGTGAACCAAATCAATAGTTGATTAATGCAAGTTCTATGTTTTGTTATTGCAAGTTAAATAGTGTGATTTAACAGTGTGTTCTTGATCCAACTTAGTGTTAATTAGATTAGGGATAAAGACACAGTGTCTAGGTTACATAGTTTAATCCCAAGATAATAGAAGTAATGAATTTAAGAAGTCTTGTCTATGAGATTTGATCAACATTTGGTAAACATAACACTTGTTTGAATGAATACATGTTAGATTGGGATTGTAAAATGATAAAGGCTTTACTCTCATTGCTTACACCCTAATACACTCAATTGCATTCTAGTTTAAGTTTTAAGTTTTAATAGTAGTTGATTAATCTTAGTAGTTTTTAGTTAAACAAACAAACCACTCCTGAAATTGCTTGCTAGTTAACCATAACTTCCCGTGAAACGAATCCTGCTTACCCTATCTAAAGTAGAGTAATTAGGCTATTTTTGACCGGCCCTTCGACACTGATCAAATTTTGGCGCCGCTGCCGGAGAAGTGTGCGCTTGATTGCAAGCTTTTATTTTATTACTTTCGTGTTAAATTAGAAAAACCATAAAAATTATAAAACCAATAAAAAACCAAAATAGTGTTTTTGCTTATTTTGTTTTTGTCAGTTTTTACGCTCGGTATTCTTGTTTTTGTTGAAGTGTAGGTTAGTGTATGCAAACTCGGAGTTCGGGTGATCAAAATCTTAAGCATTTAGACCCGGAAATTGAGAAATCTGCAAAAGCTAATCGAAAAGCTACAAGAATCTTAAAGGGGTCGATAGCGGCTTCAGCACCACTCAACCACAGTTAGAGTCACATCCGATTGTTCCACCAAACTCTCCTAAATCAGATTCCGATACTGAAGAGGAAGTTTTTAATCAACGAAACGAGATGGCTGAACGACAAAGAGGATTAGACACCTACTACCAACCGGGTGATTATGAGGATCATTCACCCATTGTTTTTCCCGCACCGGCAGGAGGAAACACATGACGATTTGAGGTCCGATCTCAACTCATTTCGATCTTGCCAACCTACCGAGGTATGGCTAATGAGGAACCATATGAACACATCATTAAATTTAATGAGATATGTGCTACTAATCAGGTAAATGGTTTCACTGATGATGAGGTACTTCTGCGATTATTTCCTTATTCACTTAAAGATAAGGCAAAACAATGGTTTCTCTCTTTACCCGCCCGGAGTATTAATACTTGGGTGGAGATGAAAAAACGGTTTTTAGAGGAGTTTTATCCTATAAGTAAAACTTCAGACACGCGTACGCAAATAAAATCTTTTAGACAACTACCCGGTGATTTATTTCATGAAGCGTACGAGCGTCTGAAGGAATTACTTAGGGCGTGCCCGCACCATGAGATACCAAAGTGGGAATTGGTTAAAGTTTTCTATGATAGTTTGGATTCCCAAAACAGGAAATTTCTTTTGGCGGCTAGTGGTGGGGCATTTTTAACTCGATCTAGTGAGGACGAATGGACCTTCTTTGAGCAGTTAAGCAAGGGTTCGAAAACCCAAGCTTCAGTTAATCGTAAACAACCTAGTACCTCCCGAGTGAATCATGTTTCCAACTCGGGTGGTTCATCTAGGAACTTAGAGCAAGAATTAGATGATTTGAAAATGCTTATATTTAACAACCCAAACCAGGGTCTTGCTTGTAATGTTTCGCAGGTTCAGGAAGTTTGTGAGATTTGTGGAGATACTTCTCACTTTGCATATGGATGTAGAAATGGGATTCCACCGGTGAATCAACAAATAGTGGAGGAACAAGTTAATGAAGTGCAGGGACGGAGATTTGATCCATACTCCAACACGTATAATCCGTGTTGAAGAAACCATCCTAATTTTAGTTGGAGCAATAACAATGCTCTAAATGCCACCCAAGGGACCTAACAAAGACCGCAAAACAACTTTCAAAACCAAGGGAACTTTCATAACTAAGGCAACTATCAAAGAAACTATCAAACCCCTTATCCCAACAACCGAAACCAAAACCAAAACAATTACCAAAATCAAAGCCAAAACCAAAACCAAAATCAAAACAATGTCCCACCCAATCAACCATCTAGCTCGGACGCCAAGATGGACGCGTTTATCTCCGAAATGCGTAAAATAGTGGAAGTGCAAAACAAGTCAATTGGTGCATTGGCTAAGGAGATTGGTAATGTAGCGGAAAGTAAGGGAAATCGGGATCCGGGTACAATTCCAAGCTACAAGGTTCTAAATCCGAATCATAAGGATCAGGGAAAAGGGCATAGTGTTAATATGGTAGGCACCTTGCGAAGTGGAAAGAAGTATGACAATAAGGTTGGTGAAAAAGAGGTAGTGCAACAAGAGTCAAGTAAGCCTCCTATTGTTCTTGATGAGGATGAGGTAAGTGAAAATGATAACCATGGGAAGGGGATGAAAATAAGGAACTAATCGTTAATGAGACCGGGAAACAGGAGACGGAATCAAAAACCGTCCCATTTCCCAAGGCCTTAGAGTTCCCAAACCAATTCCCTTATGGGAAGAAGGGACCACAACCAGAGGATATGTGGGAAACATTTAAACAGGTTAAGATAAATTTACCCCTTCTCGATGCTATTAGGCAAGTCCCGTCCTACGCTAAGTTTTTAAAGGATCTTTGCACTCAAAAGAAGAAGCAAAGGGCGACCTTACCCAAAAAGGTGGAGCTAACCGAGCACCTAAGTGCGGTTGTTTCGGGTACGCTCCCACCTAAATTTAAGGACCCGGGGACCCCATTGATAGCTGTGACTGTAGGAAACGTAAATGTGAAAAGACGTTATTGGACCTAGGAGCTAGCATTAATATTTTACCCTTTTGTCTAGTTGACCGATTTGAATTGGGGTTAATGAAAAGAACCGACATAATTATTCAACTAGCGGACCAATCAATCAAAACGCCTAGGGGAATATTAGAAGATGTGATAGTAAAAGTTGAGGATTTCTATTACCCTGTTGACTTTGTTGTAATGGATATTGAATCTAGGAATAGAGATGCCCAACCCAATATAATCTTGGGGCGCCCTTTTTGGCCACCATAAATGCCCACATTAATTGCCGAACGGGTGCCATGGAAAATCGCAAGATGAGGATTAATATCTTTAATTCTCTTCACGCCCCAAGTTTCCATGAATGCTATCAGGTAGATGTGATTGATGAACAAGTTGAAAAACATACTTCTCATTTGATAACAAATGACCCTGTGGAAGTATTTTGCTTAGGTGATGAAGAAGATGTTGAATGTGAAGAGGTTAAGGCGGTTGAGTTGGCCATAGCAAGTACAATGGACTCTAGGTTACCACCTTGGACTCATAAATATGAGCTATTACCTAAGTCCATAGACACTAACACAATACCTTCGCTAGAGTCACCACCGACCCTCGAGCTAAAACCATAACCTTCTCATTTAAAGTATGCATTTTTAGCTACTAACGGCACTTTGCCAGTTATTATTGCTTCAAATCTGACAGGTGTGCAGGGAAAAGCTTTAATGGAGGTGCTTCACAAGTACAAGGCTGCGGTGGGTTGGATTATAGCTGATTTGAAAGGGATAAGTCCCTCAGTGTGCATGCATCGTATAGTTACAGATCCGGAGGTTAAACCTGCTCGTGACACGCAATGCAGGTTAAACCCGAACATGCAGGAAGTTGTAAAGAAGGAGGTTCTTAAGTGGCTAGATGCGGGGATTATTTTCCCTATTTTAGATAGTTAGTGGGTAAGCCCCACGCAAATAGTGCCAAAGAAAGCTGGGATCACGGTCATGGAAATTGAAGAAGGAAAAAAGCTCACAACCCGTCCTGTGACGGGTTGGCGGGTATGTATTGATTACAGGAAGTTAAACGCTGCAACTTCAAAGGATCATTTTCCCTTGCCTTTTATTGATCAAATCATCGAAAAGTTGTCAGGTCAGAAATTTTACTGTTTCTTAGATGGGTATTCGGGATATAATCACATACCTATTCACCCTAATGACCAAGAAAAAATAACTTTTACTTGTCCTTATGGAACTTATGCTTTTAGACGAATGCCTTTTGGTTTATGTAATGCACCGGCTACTTTTCAAAGGTGCATGATGAGTATTTTCTCAGAGTTAATAGGCGAGTTTTTAGAAATTTTCATGGATGATTTTTCAATATTTGGCAAGTCTTTTGAATCATGTTTAAATATGTTGAAAAAAGTTTTAAAGCGGTGTACCGAGACCAACCTTGTCCTTAGTTGGGAAAAGAGCCATTTTATGGTAAGGGAAGGGGTGGGTTTGGGACACATTATGTCTGAACGGGGATTTGAAGTAGATAGGGCAAAAGTTCAACTTATTTCCACACTACCCCCACCGACCAATGTTAAGGGGGTGAGGTCGTTTTTGGGCCATGCGGGTTTCTATCGTAGGTTTATCAAAGATTTTAGCGTTATTTCTAAACCATTGTGTAATTTGTTATTAAAAGACGCACCTTTTGATTTTGATGACCAATGTAAGGAGGCCTTTGATACCCTTAAACGTAAGTTGACCGAAGCACCCATTTTGCAATCACCTGATTGGACCAAACCATTTGAGATTATGTGCGATTCCAGTGATTACGCAGCTGGGGCTATTTTGGGACAAAGAATTAATAGGAAACCGGTTGTTATCTACTATGCTAGTAAAACGTTCTCGGATGCCCAAGTGAACTATACCACAACCAAGAAGGAATTATTAGCGGTAGTGTTCGCCTTAGACAAGTTTAGATCATATTTGTGGGGGTCTAAGGTAGTTGTTTTCTCGGACCATAGTGCCCTAAGACACTTACTAGAGAAAAAAGAGTCTAATCCCAGATTAATTAGGTGGATCGTGTTGCTACAAGAGTTTGATTTGGAAATAAGGGATAAGAAGGGTATAGAGAATGTGGTGGCCGACCATTTGTCTAGGATACCCCCGCCACCGTTTGACCCTACTAAACCGATCCCGGAAAATTTCCCGGACGAATGTTTGTTTAGTGTTGTGCAGGTACCATGGTTTGCGCATATTGTTAATTACTTGGTGACTAACAAAGTACCGGAGCATTGGAACAAGAAAAAGAGGGATTACTTTTTATCGCAGGTTAAGCATTATTTTTGGGAGGACCCGATTCTTTACCGAATTGGACCTGACCAAATCATAAGGAGATGTGTGGCGGAAGATGAGCATAAAGACATTCTAGCTCATTGTCATACTTTTGCATGTAGAGGACACTACAGAATAAAGAAAACCGGGTATAAAGTACTCGACTCAGGTTTCTTTTGGCCTACTATTTTCAGAGACACATGTGAGTATGTTATAATTGTGCTAGGTGTCAAAGGATGGGGGGGGAATCTATAAACGTAATGAAATGCCCATGAACCCAATTTTGGTTTGTGAAATTTTTGATGTTTGGGGCATAGATTTTATGGGACCTTTCCCCCCGTCTTTCGAGTTTGAGTATATATTAGTAGCCGTTGATTATGTCTCCAAATGGGTGGAGGCTGAGGCTACTCGGACTAATGACCACAAAGTTGTCCTAAAGTTTGTTAAGAAAAATATTTTTTGTCGTCATGGTATACCTAAGGCCATAATTAGTGATGGGGGTTCACACTTTACGAACTCGCATTTTGCTAAACTGTTAAGGGATTATGGGGTAAATCACCGAGTTGCTACGCCTTACCATCCCCAAACAAGTGGGCAAGTGGAAGTATCTAATAGGGAATTAAAAAGGATTTTAGAAAAAACCGTAAATCCTAATCGCAAAGATTGGTCTCTAAGACTAGACGATGCGCTTTGGGCTTACCGGACAGCTTATAAAACCCCTATTGGTACTTCACCTTACCGACTTGTTTATGGGAAGGCATGTCACTTACCTGTTAAAATTGAGCATCGGGCAGAGTGGGCTATTAAACAGGTGAACATGAACATGGATGAGGCAGGAAAAGCAAGAAAGTTAGACCTATCGGCGCTAGATGAGTTGAGATGCTTATGAAAGTTCAAAAATCTACAAAGAGAAAATGAAAGCGTTTCATGATAAGCAAATTGCAAGGCGAACTTTCGTGGTAGGGCAAAGTGTGTGGTTATTTAATTCAAGGTTGAAGTTATTTGCGGGGAAATTGAAAAGTAAATGGAATGGGCCGTATGTTGTCACTAAGATTACTTCGCATGGGGCAATTGAAATACAAGATCCAAAAGGCGGAGAACTATTCTTGGTTAATGGGCAGCGGTTAAAAATCGTTCTAAATTTATCACTTGAAGATTTCAAGGTAGTTGAAACGGTTCACTTTGAACCCATGAAATTTAATCAACTTAGAACAATTTGGGTGAACGAATCAAGGAATCATATTAGTAAACAGAGTATTGATGCGTGGCTTGATCAAAATGTTACTATTAGTCGTATGCCAAATTGTGACGTTTGGGATGATGATGGGCGATTTGATGATGCGCCCGAGGACGAGGTGTCCGAGGTTATTTCGAATGAATGTTTTGATGAGTTTGATGAAAATTTGTCATTGGAAGAAGATGCCAAGGGAAGGCCAGAGATCCTTCATCAAGAAGAAGATCCAGGTGAAGTAATGTTCGAATTAAGTTTCATTGGGGTCCTACCCCACTTTGCTAACGATCATCGTGAATTCAAGGTGATTGCCGATACGGGATCTTCAATTAATATCTTGTCATACGTGATGTACAAGCGATTATTTCATGACAAATGTACTCTATGTTCGTTGATTAAATCCGATGCGGTAATTACACTTGGCAACAATACTAAGTGTATGGCACTTGGGGTACTTCGAGATGTGATGGTTAGTGTGAAAGGTGTTTTCCTTGAGGTACCATTCACCATTTTTAATATGTCAATGGATGAAGATGTTCCATTATTAGTAGGGCGTAGATTCATTGCAACCGTGGGTTGTAAAATAGACCCGGGGGCGGGTTCTATCACTTTTGAAGGAGGAAACGGAACTTTTAGATTTTGTGATTCGGAAAATATGCGGTTTCCCTCGGCATATATAGTTGAGAGAGAATTTGTTGAGGACTATTGCATGATGCTCGAGGTACAAGAGGTTGATGTGAATGAATTGGTTAGTGAAGAAATGGTAAAAGATACTATAGACATGGACGAGATCTATCAAAGTGTTGAGTGTGAGGGTATTCGCCTCGATCAACGCTTAGATTCAGAGTTGAGTGAAGATGAAAAAGTTAAAATTTTGTATGACTCCATGAAACAAAAGTATAAAGAGTTCAAGAAAGCTAGGGGTGACCACAAGCTAACCGAGAAGATGTTGTTCGAGTTAAGACCGGAAGAACGTGATGTACTTTTAGAGATCATTGAAGAAGAAAAGTCTTTTCACTTCTACTTGGAAAGACAATTGAAAAGGAAGAGTGATGCGAGTTCAAGCAAAGTTGAAACCATTTGTGTTAACACGGTTAAGGAAGCACCTAAATTAGAAAAGGAACCGGATGTAGATGTAGAAGAGATTCGAGAGACGCTTGAGAATATGTGGGGTAAAGAAAACACGGACAAGTTCATGAACAATACCAAAACATCCTTTGTTGATGATGAGGGTTATCTAACAACCCGTCCTAATTCATCTTGACGAATACATTACAATTGGTTACATCGCGAGGTACTTGACCTCTATATGATACGTTTTACAAACATTGCATTCGTTTTTAAAAGACAAACTTTCATCACATCGAAATTTGACAGGAATGCATACCATTTCAGAATATATCCAATCTATAATTGACTTAATAATAATCTTGATGAACTCAACGACTAGAATTGAACGTCTTTTGAAATATGTCATGAATGACTCCAAGTAATATCTCTAAAATGAGCAAATGCACAACGGAAGATTTCTTTCATACCTGAGAATAAACATGCTTTAAAGTGTCAACCAAAAGGTTGGTGAGTTCATTAGTTTATCATAATCGATCATTTCCATAATTTTAATAGACCACAAGAATTTCATTTCCATTTCTCATAAATATACGTCCCATGCATAGAGACAAAAATCATTCATATGGATTGAACACAAGGTAACCGACATTAACAAGATGCATATAAGAATATCCCCATCATTCCTGGATATACATCGGACATGATATAAAAACTCGAAGTACTAAAGCACCCGCTACAATGGATGGGGTTTGTTAGGCCCAATAGATCTATCTTTAGGATTCGCGTCAATTAGGGGTGCACTAATTCTCAAAATTAGTGATGTTCCCTAATTCTTAGGCTACCAAGCAAAAAGGGGCATATTCGGCTTCGATCATTCAACCATATAATGTAGTTTCGATTACTTGTGTCTATTTCGTAAAACAATTATAAAAGCAGCGCATGTATTCTCAGTCCCAAAAATATATATTGCAAAAGCATTTAAAAAGGGAGTAATGAAACTCACAATACTGTATTTTGTAGTAAAAATACATATGACGGCACTGAACAAGTGCAGGGTTGGCCTCGGATTCACGAACCTATATCAATTATATATATTAACACATTGTAATCGAACAAATTTATATACTATTGTTATTAATTTTTATTTTAGAAATTTTGTATGTTTCATTAATAACTAAATTAACTATATTTATTTTATATACTTTAGATACATAGTTAGTATTTATTATGAAAATATTAATGTTGTTATGTGATATGTATTAAATATCTTCTCATATAGTTATTTATTTGGTAAAATAATATCAATAATAATAAATAACAATTTGTATTTTTTTATGATAATTATAATAATAATATTGATACAACTAATAATCTAAATGATAATTTTAATAATAATATAAATTTTGATAAAAATGATGATAATAATAATACTAATAATAGTAGTAGTAGTAATAATAAAAATAATAATTTCTCTAATACTGATAATAATAATGATATTAATAATAATAACACTTATTTTAATCTTAATAACGATATTAATGATGATGATGATAATAATAATAATAATAATAATAATAATAATAATAATAATAATAATAATAATAACAATAATAATAATAATAGTAATAATAGTAATAATAAGAGATATATTACTACCTTAAAAGCTTTTCGAAAAATAAATGTCTGCGTCTAGGTTCAAACCCGAGACCCCTCGTTCACCCAACAACACGCCTAACCAATGAACCATCAATTTTATTTCTGAATTAAATGCCTCGTTAATTATCTTAACACGTTGATAACTTGAAGCCCAAATACAAATTCACAAACACAACTTTAATGTTCCATCGACCCACTTGTGTAAATCAAAGTTTTGGCCTAAGTTGTATCAGAATAAAAAAAAATTCGGTTTCCCTTCTTTCCTAACATAGTCTCGATCCAAGATGATTTAAAGGGTTCGGTTTCTAAAGTATAACTTGTACGTTCTCAGTTTCCTTCTACAACAGACATCATCATCGTTGCTTCATCGTTGTTTTGTCATTCAAATCGCCACCTTCATAAACGTAACCATCATCATATATCCATAACATCATAATCATCACCGTTATTTCTTAACCTTCCTTGTTTCATCATCACCTTCCTAATTAAGCATCTAGTAACACCTTAATCCATCATCACTTTTATATCTTTAACAGTCTCATCACCATTGAAGCCGTAATAGAACTGAAGTAAGATGGTACTTGTAGCAGGAGCATACGAATTGCAGAAAAGAAAGAAAAGAAAAAAAAATAGCAGTTGTAGCTGTTTGATGGTTTTGTGGTACAGGCCCAATCATATAGCCCAACTATAATCAAGCCAAATTACACAAGAACTTTCCAGCCTGTTAACAAGCCCAATTACGAAATCGAATAGTAGTCCAATTGTGGGTTCTTGACGTCAGAAAAATAGAGAACAGAAACGAGACATCAAGTTATTATTGTTATCACATCATCATTCCGTCATCCTCTCATCATCTCCCATTAACTTAAAACATCATCATTGTGACACTATGATCATTAATCATAATCATTATCACTCATACCATCGGTATCTTTATTTAAACATCATCACTATCAAATTCCATTGTTATCGTTCCAGGAATTTAGAAATATACGAGACAGTAGCCGCAAGTTAAATGGGTGGTGGTTGGGTTGATTTCCGAATCAAAACAGAAAATATGAACGCTAATAGTAAGTGATGGTGGTTTAGATGAAGGTTGTTTAGGTCTGTTTAATACGAAAACAGAAACATTGATCGAATAATAGCAGGAAACAGATGGGTTGTTTGCAGCTGTTGTAGGGTTTCGATGGTAGTCGTTTATGATCAATAAGAGGAGAGAGAAGAGAGAGAGAGAAGAGAGAGTAATCAATGGTGGTTCACGAGTTGATTCAGAGAAGAAGTAGGAGACAGACTTCGAATGATAGTGATCGATGAAGGTGATTTATGACTAGTAGACAGGACCAAACAGCGTGGATTGATGGACGTTATGGTTGGAGCAGTTGTAAGAGACGAGTGTTAACCAAGGAAAGAAAACGTTGGTTGTGGTGGTTTTCAACGGTGTTCGAAGGTGGTGGGTTTTAAATAAACTCAAGTGGGTTTTTGGATTCGATAGTTAACAACTTGTATCCGGGTTTTGGGTTCTTTGGTGATGATGGCTTGATAAAAAAGAAAGAAAGTAGATAGATGGTTTTTATGTATGTATGTATGTTATGTATGTATGCATATATGGATTAGATTAGATTCTTAAACAAAAACAGATAAAGTAAAAGTCGTGTAAGTGGGGATAGTTGAATATGATGGAAAACGGAAAGGGGGTTGTGGGGTTTATGCATTTTATGTCTTTTTATATATATATATATACATATAGGTGATGAAACACAGACAAATGAATTCGGTTACATGCATATATCACACACAGTAATTAATAATAATAATATTATAATATAAATAAGAACAAACGTGTGATCATGGAATGCAAACAGTGACACACAATTAATCATTCGTACAGTTTAATAGCATTATTCTACCGACAGTTTTCATGAACTGTGTATCGTGCACTATTTGAAATCAGTGGCGGATAAAAGTCTTCGGAAAAATCCCAAATTTTGAGATTAAATATATTTATTTTTTCTAGTCATTATGGTATAAGATTCGATCATTAACTTGTTAAATAAAAATTACCTCAACTGTCCCTCTCATTTATGGGTAAAAAATAAAAAGTGTTGAAATCTAATAACTAGGTCCTAAATATAATTTTAGTAAGCCTAAAATTTATAGAACTCATTTTCGTATCACCGTTCATTTTAAAATTACATAAGTTTGAATTTAACTTGCTTAATATCAATCGAAACATCAAACGAATATTACAATCATTTAATATTTATTTTTAATATACTTTATTTATATATAGAGATATATTTTAAATAATAATTATTATAATATCCTATTTTTATTTTATTAATTTTTAATAACAATAACATATAATACTTCAAATTATATTTTGAATTATTATTTATCTATACATACACACATATCTATTTACAATTAATTGTTCGTGAATCGTCGAGAGCAGTCGGAGGTCAATTGAATATATGAACATCGTTCCAAAATTTTCTAGACTCAACATTACAGACATTGCTTATCGTGTCGATTTCATATTAAGATCAAGTTTAAATTTGGTCGGAAATTTCCGGGTCGTCACAGGTTAGACAATTGAAGTTGAGTACGTTAAACCTAAACTACAATGTGAATTCAAGCCTCGTATAAGATATAGAGATCCGGGGGATTTTTCGGTTGTATGTCGGTTTCAAAATGAAAAGATTTACTGGGCATTGTTAGACTCGGGTGCAAGCGTTAATATGATGCCAGCCGAAATTGCAAAGTCTTTAGGCATTCGAGAGTTAGTTCGAACCACTACGAGGATCCGTTTTGGGAATCAAACCGTTGACAACCCAATCGGGGTTGCGGTAGATGTTCCTTTTATTATCCACGGTATTGGCTATAAAGAAGATTTCTTCATTATGGATTGTGAGCCGGACAAAAACACTCCAATTGTGTTGGGACGTGGGTTTTTAGCAACCGCAAGGATGTCGCTAGACTTTGACACGGGAACGTTGGTGATTAAAGATGAAGATATCATGATCACTCTCGACGATAGATTTGGAAGGGGATTAGACTTTAGCAACATCAGAGTCGAGGATCCCAATGTTTGCTAAAGCATGGAAGAGGAGTCGACTACGCGACTCCGTCAAAAATCCGCACACCTTTGTAAAGTTTGTAAGTTGTAGGTTATTTTTTTTAATTTGTTTTGTACATGCGGGTGGAGCAACGGACCATTTTTAAGGCTTCAAAATGGGTTGGTTTAATGATTATCTCTAATTTTGTTCATTGAGGACAATGCAATGCTCAAAGTGTGGGAGGGCGTCAGGGTTTTAGTCCAAAAAACGAGTTGTGCGAGAAAAATGTAAAAAAGTGAAAAAATTAAAAAAATTTCACCACCTGAGTGTAGGCGTATTTTACGCCAGTCCTGTCATATTTTACGCCAGTATGTTCTCATGGCTCAGCACAAAATTCAATGTTGGACGTAAAAATACGCCAGATTTTTATGCTAGAAATACTGAAGGTGTATTTTATGCCAGGATTAGCGTATTTTACACCCATGTAAAAACGCTGGTACCGGATTTAAGGGTTTTAAATAGAGATAAAAATTTAAAATATATACTCCTCTTGTGCAACCATTAACCACGAACACCATCACTCTAAACCCTAATTTTTCATCATCTAAACGACAAATCGAAGCTTAAAACATCATCAATTTGTCATAACACTTCATTCAAACATCCAAATTCTTACAAAATCATCCAAGGTGGGTGTTGATTCGTGTTCTTGACCAAAAACCTAAGTTTGGGGGTTTTGATTTTGGGATTTAATTCTTCAAGTATTCATTCAATTTAAGTGTTTTAACATCAAGGTAGTCATCATTCTCTTGTTTTTCATTGTTTTTGTTCATCAATTTTGGTATTTTATTATTTTCATGTGTATGTGCTAGGGTTAATCCGATTTAATCATGTTTAAGCATTGTTTATGTTATAGCTATTGTTAATTATGCCTAAATATGTGAATAGGATGTGTATGCATGATCAGTTTGGGGATTTAGGTTAGAACTTGTTAATTGCTTTCAAAGTAGTTGACTAGAGTTGACTTTGACTAAAATTGGTGATGTTTGTGACAAGAATGTGTGTCTTTAATGTTTATTGCGATGTTTGTTAGGTAATAAAGTTTATAGTTTTTTTTTTGAATGATGATTGCAATGGTCTATGATGTTTAATTGAATAGGGATTGGTTAATAGTGGTGATAATGTACAACGTTTTGAATTGAGTGTCTTTTGGTTAAATGAGGGAAAGATGGTTCATAAATGATTGACATATTGATAGTAATGAATTTAGTGCATGAGGTTAGGGTTTGCATGTGTTGCTATGAGTTCATAATATTGGTATATTAAGCAATAACATGTTAAGTGTTTTATTTAAGTATTAAATTGTTTGTTGAGATTGTGTAATTGCAGAAAATGTTTGGAAGAGGTAAGAGAAGTCGTGGTAACCAACAAGAAACCACCCCAAATTGGATGGACAAGAATGAAATGTCCCGTCCTTATTGATTAAAAACGTTGCATATTAATTGATTTCGTTGCGAGGTTTTGACCTCTATATGAGACGTTTTTCAAAGACTGCATTCATTTTTAAAACAAACCATAACCTTTATTTCATAAATAAAGGTTTAAAAAGCTTTACGTAGATTATCAAATAATGATAATCTAAAATATCCTGTTTACACACGACCATTACATAATGGTTTACAATACAAATATGTTACATCGAAATCAGTTTCTTGAATGCAGTTTTTACACAATATCATACAAACATGGACTCCAAATCTTGTCCTTATTTTAGTATGCAACAGCGGAAGCTCTTAGTATTCACCTGAGAATAAACATGCTTTAAACGTCAACAAAAATGTTGGTGAGTTATAGGTTTAACCTATATGTATCAAATCGTAACAATAGACCACAAGATTTCATATTTCAATACACATCCCATACATAGAGATAAAAATCATTCATATAGTGAACACCTGGTAACTGACATTAACAAGATGCATATATATAAGAATATCCCCATCATTCCGGGACACCCTTCGGATATGATATAAATTTCGAAGTACTAAAGCATCCGGTACTTTGGATGGGGTTTGTTAGGCCCAATAGATCTATCTTTAGGATTCGCATCTATTAGGGTGTCTGTTCCCTAATTCTTAGATTACCAGACTTAATAAAAAGGGGCATATTCAATTTCGATAATTCAACCATAGAATGTAGTTTCACGTACTTGTGTCTATTTTGTAAATCATTTATAAAACCTGCATGTATTCTCATCCCAAAAATATTAGATTTTAAAAGTGGGACTATAACTCACTTTCACAGATTTTTACTTCGTCGGGAAGTAAGACTTGGCCACTGGTTGATTCACGAACCTATAACAATATATACATATATATCAAAGTATGTTTAAAATATATTTACAACACTTTTAATATATTTTGATGTTTTAAGTTTATTAAGTCAGCTGTCCTCGTTAGTAACCTACAACTAGTTGTCCACAGTTAGATGTACAGAAATAAATCGATAAATATTATCTTGAATCAATCCACGACCCAGTGTATACGTATCTCAGTATTGATCACAACTCAAACTATATATATTTTGGAATCAACCTCAACCCTATATAGCTAACTCCAACATTCACATATAGAGTGTCTATGGTTGTTCCGAAATATATATAGATATGTCGACATGATAGCATGAAATATTGTATACGTGTCTATGGTATCTCAAGATTACATAATATACAATACAAGTTGATTAAGTTATGGTTGGAATAGATTTGTTACCAATTTTCACGTAGCTAAAATGAGAAAAATTATCCAATCTTGTTTTACCCATAACTTCTTCATTTTAAATCCGTTTTGAGTGAATCAAATTGCTATGGTTTCATATTGAACTCTATTTTATGAATCTAAACAGAAAAAGTATAGGTTTATAGTCGGAAAAATAAGTTACAAGTCATTTTTGTAAAGGTAGTCATTTCAGTCGAAAGAACGACGTCTAGATGACCATTTTAGAAAACATACTTCCACTTTGAGTTTAACCATAATTTTTGGATATAGTTTCATGTTCATAATAAAAATCATTTTCTCAGAATAACAACTTTTAAATCAAAGTTTTTAATTAACTAACCCAAAACAGCCCGCGGTGTTACTACGACGGCGTAAATCCGGTTTTACGGTGTTTTTCGTGTTTCCAGGTTTTAAATCATTAAGTTAGCATATCATATAGATATAGAACATGTGTGTAGTTAATTTTAAAAGTCAAGTTAGAAGGATTAACTTTTGTTTGCGAACAAGTTTAGAATTAACTAAACTATGTTCTAGTGATTACGAGTTTAAACCTTCGAATAAGATAGTTTTATATATATGAATCGAATGATGTTATGAACATCATTACTACCTAAAGTTTAGTAGGTAAACCTACTGGAAGTGACAAGAAATGATCTAGCTTCAAAGGATCTTGGATGGCTTGAAAGTTCTTGAAGTAGGATCATGACACAAAAACAAGTTCAAGTAAGATTTTTACTCGAATTAAGATAGTTTATAGTTATAGAAATTGAATCAAAGTTTGAATATGAATATTACCTTGAATAAGAAAGATAACCTACTGTATATAACAAAGGTTTCTTGATCTTAGATGATTACTTGGAATGGATTAGAAAGCTTGGAAGTAAATTAGTAAACTTGAAGGGATTTTTGAAGTGTTCTTGAAGTGTTCTTCCTATGATGATTATAGCTTGATTCTTGAAGTGATTTTTGATGAAGATGATGATTAACTACTGGAAAAATACGTTCATAATAGTGTGTGTGTGTGTGTGTGTGTTGAGAGAGAATTAGAAAGAGAATTGGAAGTGAAATGGAGTGAATGATGAGTGGTAATTGGTGAGTGGTGAGTGGGGTTAAAAGGAGTTCTAGTTAGTTGACTAGCTCATGGTAGAAGTTAAAATTGATTAGTCATACATGACATAATCAAGTGTGGAATTCCATGCTAGTTTCTATTGGTATATACTCATAGTAAGTACGTTTTGAAGCTGTGTATAATACGGGTAAGAATACGACTAGAATTCTTGATGAAAGAAAAGAATGGAAAAGTAACTGTAACCATTTTCGTTAAGTATGAGTGTTTTGATATATGTCTTGAAGTCTTCCAAAAGTATTTTAATACATCTAAATACACTACATGTATATACATTTTAACTGAGTCGTTAAGTCATCGTTAGTCGTTACATGTAAGTGTTGTTTTGAAACGTTTAAGTTAACGATCTCAATTAATGTTGTTAACCCATTGTTTATTATATCTAATGAGATGTTAAATTATTATATTATCATGATATTATGATATATTAATATATCTTAATATGATATATATACATTTAAATGTCGTTACAACGATAATCTTTACATATATGTCTCGTTTCGAAATCCTTAAGTTAGTAGTCTTGTTTATATGTATATAACTCATTGTTAATATACTTATGGAGATACTTACTTATCATAATCTCATGTTAACCATATGTATATCCATATATATATCGTCATGTCATTTTTACAAGTTTTAACGTTCGTGAATCGCCGGTCAACTTGGGTGGTCAATTGTCTATATGAAACATATTTCAATTAATCAAGTCTTAACAAGTTTGATTGCTTAACATGTTGGAAACATTTAATCATGTAAATATCAATCTCAATTAATATATATAAACATGGAAAAGTTCGGGTCACTACAGTACCTACCCGTTAAATAAATTTCGTCCCGAAATTTTAAGCTGTTGAAGGTGTTGACGAATCTTCTGGAAATAGATACGGGCATTTCTTGTTCATCTGATCTTCACGCTCCCAGGTGAACTCGGGTCCTCTACGAGCATTCCATCGAACCTTAACAATTGGTATCTTGTTTTGCTTAAGTCTTTTAACCTCACGATCCATTATTTCGACGGGTTCTTCGATGAATTGGAGTTTTTCGTTGATTTGGATTTCATCTAACGGAATAGTGAGATCTTCTTTAGCAAAACATTTCTTCAAATTCGAGACGTGGAAAGTGTTATGTACAGCCGCGAGTTGTTGAGGTAACTCAAGTCGGTAAGCTACTGGTCCGACACGATCAATAATCTTGAATGGTCCAATATACCTTGGATTTAATTTCCCTCGTTTACCAAATCGAACAACGCCTTTCCAAGGTGCAACTTTAAGCATGACCATCTCTCCAATTTCAAATTCTATATCTTTTCTTTTAATGTCAGCGTAGCTCTTTTGTCGACTTTGGGCGGTTTTCAACCGTTGTTGAATTTGGATGATCTTCTCGGTAGTTTCTTGTATAATCTCCGGACCCGTAATCTGTCTATCCCCCACTTCACTCCAAAAAATCGGAGACCTGCACTTTCTACCATAAAGTGCTTCAACCGGCGCCATCTCAATGCTTGAATGGTAGCTGTTGTTGTAGGAAAATTCTGCTAACGGTAGATGTCGATCCCAACTGTTTCCGAAATCAATAACACATGCTCGTAGCATGTCTTCAAGCGTTTGTATCGTCTTTTCGCTCTGCCCATCAGTTTGTGGATGATAGGCAGTACTCATGTCTAGACGAGTTCCTAATGCTTGCTGTAATGTCTGCCAGAATCTTGAAATAAATCTGCCATCCCTATCAGAGATAATAGAGATTGGTATTCCATGTCTGGAGATGACTTCCTTCAAATACAGTCATGCTAACTTCTCCATCTTGTCATCTTCTCTTATTGGCAGGAAGTGTGCTGATTTGGTGAGACGATCAACTATTACCCAAATAGTATCAAAACCACTTGCAGTCCTTGGCAATTTAGTGATGAAATCCATGGTAATGTTTTCCCATTTCCATTATGGGATTTCGGGTTGTTGAAGTAGACCTGATGGTTTCTGATGCTCAGCTTTGATCTTAGAACACGTCAAACATTCTCCTACGTATTTAGCAACATCGGCTTTCATACCCGGCCACCAAAAATGTTTCTTGAGATCCTTGTACATCTTCTCCGTTCCAGGATGTATTGAGTATCTGGTTTTATGAGCTTCTCTAAGTACCATTTCTCTCATATCTCCAAATTTTGGTACCCAAATCCTTTCAGCCCTATACCGGGTTCCGTCTTCCCGAATATTAAGATGCTGCTCCGATCCTTTGGGTATTTCATCCTTTAAATTTCCTTCTTTTAAAACTCCTTGTTGCGCCTCCTTTATTTGAGTAGTAAGGTTATTATGAATCATTATATTCATAGATTTTACTCGAATGGGTTCTCTGTCCTTCCTGCTCAAGGCATCGGCTACCACATTTGCCTTCCCCGGGTGGTAACGAATCTCAAAGTCGTAATCATTCAACAATTCAATCCACCTACGCTGCCTCATATTCAGTTGTTTCTGATTAAATATGTGTTGAAGACTTTTGTGGTCGGTATATATAATACTTTTGACCCCATATAAGTAGTGCCTCCAAGTCTTTAATGCAAAAACAACCGCGCCTAATTCCAAATCATGCGTCGTATAATTTTGCTTGTGAATCTTCAATTGTCTAGACGCATAAGCAATCACCTTCGTTCGTTGCATTAATACACAACCGAGACCTTGCTTTGATGCATCACAATAAATCACAAAATCATCATTCCCTTCAGGCAATGACAATATAGGTGCCGTAGTTAGCTTTTTCTTTAATAACTGAAACGCTTTCTCTTGTTCATCCTTCCATTCAAATTTCTTCCCTTTATGTGTTAATGCAGTCAAGGGTTTTGCTATTCTGGAAAAGTCTTGGATGAACCTTCTGTAGTAACCAGCTAGTCCTAAAAACTGGCGTATGTGTTTCGGAGTTTTCGGGGTTTCCCACTTTTCAACAGTTTCTATCTTTGCCGGATCCACCTTAATACCTTTTTTGTTCACTATGTGACCGAGGAATTGAACTTCTTCCAACCAAAATGCACACTTTGAAAATTTAGCGTACAATTCTTCCTTCCTCAATACTTCTAACACCTTTCTCAAATGTTCACCGTGTTCTTGGTCATTCTTTGAGTAAATAAGTATGTCATCAATGAAAACAATGACAAACTTGTCAAGGTATGGTCCACACACTCGGTTCATAAGGTCCATGAACACAGCTGGTGCATTAGTTAAACCAAACGGCATGACCATAAACTCGTAATGACCGTAACGTGTTCTGAAAGCAGTCTTTGGAATATCATCTTCTTTCACCCGCATTTGATGATACCCGGAATGTAAGTCAATCTTTGAATAAACAGACGAGCCTTGTAGTTGATCAAATAAGTTGTCGATTCTCGGTAGTGGGTAGCGGTTCTTGATGGTAAGTTTGTTCAACTCTCGGTAGTCGATACACAACCTGAATGTACCATCTTTCTTCTTGACAAACAAAACAGGAGCTCCCCACGGTGATGTGCTTGGTCGAATGAAACCATGCTCTAAAAGTTCTTGTAATTGGCTTTGCAGTTCTTTCATCTCGCTGGGTGCGAGTCTGTAAGGAGCACGAGCTATTGGTGCAGCTCCTGGTACAAGATCTATTTGAAATTCAACGGATCGCTGTGGGGGTAATCCCGGTAATTCTTTCGGAAATACATCGGGAAATTCTTTTGCAATGGGAACATCATTGATGCTCTTTTCTTCAGTTTGTACATTCTCGACGTGTGCTAGAACAGCATAGCAACCTTTTCTTATTAGTTTTTGTGCCTTCAAATTACTAATAATATGTAGCTTCGTGTTGCCCTTTTCTCTGTACACCATTAAGGGTTTTCCTTTTTCTCGTATAATGCGAATTGCATTTTTGTAACAAACGATCTCTGCTTTCACTTCTTTCAATGTAAGACCCAAATATTTATTGCACATAATGTATTTATGGTGTACGATGTGTGTATGAAGTGTACGAAGCATGTACGTGTTGATTGCTCGAACGTCGAAGAAAAACTGGACGTTGTTTGGAGTAACAAGAAGTGTACGTACCTTTTCGACCCCAAATAAAGTTTGAGTTGATGTTTCAAAACCTTACCATTGGAAAGGAAATCTTATTACGTTTCCAACGATATTTGATTCATCGAAAACGGAGCTACGGTCGAAAAGTTATGGCCAAAACGAGTTTCTGAAATCTGACCTGCATAATGGAGCGGCGCTCCACCATTTGGCGCGGCACGCCGAATGGGTCTGATGCAATTTTTCAGCCTTTTTTAAAGGGTAAATGAAGGGTACTTTGGTCTTTTCACTTGGGGCCGGTTTGGGGTCATCAAAACTGATCCAAAACCTTATCCTAACTCATTTCCTCCTCTTTTCTTCACTCTCACACATATCAAACCCTAGAGAGAGAGTGAGTGGTTCTAGAGAGGGAATTGGAGGTTTGGGCAAGAAGAAGAGTGATTCGGGCCGGGTCTCAAGAGTTAAAATTGTTCTCCTCGTTCACGGCTACGTTGTAGTAGTGTTGGTATGTTCTAACTCCGAATCTAATTGTTAAAATTCTTGTTCATATTTAGGGATTGAACTAGTTTGGGTTATAAACCCTATTTCTCATGAATTTGGGGGTTTTACTTTATGTATTGTGTATGTAAACCCGATTATTATGGGTTTAGGGTTTGAGGATGAATTTGGTCATGGTTTGGGTGTTTAATCACTAGTTGGTAAGTGTGTTAGTGTGTAGAAGTTTATAAGAACATGTTTGTATGACAAATGGGTGTTAACCTTGATTTGGTGTCAAACTAAGTTATGAGGTCAAGAATTGATGAACCGAGTATTTAAAAGCTTGATTAAAGTGTTAATTAGTATTTTGGAAAGTAAATCACTAGCCGTTAGTGATTAAAGATGTTTTTGGGACTTATGTCAAAATGGGTTAACTTTGATGGGTCAAAGTTGGTAATGACACTAGTTTTGGTCAAATGAAATGAGATTTGCAAGTGTTAATTGTGTCGTTAAGCACTAAACACTTATTGAATGTTGAAAGAATTGTAAATGGGTTAAGTTGACCAAGTTTGTAAGTTTAAGCGTTGAAATGGGTCAAAATAGTAATGTTGACCTAGTTTGGGTGAAATGGGTATGAATTACCCTAAGTTGTGTTGATCTAAGTTAGTAGACTTTAAATCACTAGCTTTGGTGATTTGACATGTGTCTTGGCCAATTTAGGACGGTTTTTGTGTAGTCGAGTTATTTAATACAAATTGGGTCATCAAATGCTCAAGTGTAAGTAATGTGGCTAGTTCCACTAGTTCGTGTATTGAAAGTGTACTTAATGTATTAGGTACATTGCTTTGAAGTTCGGAAGTGCATAATCATCATCCTTGTGTCAAGGTGAGTGGAATAATTATGCGTATGTGTATATAATGTATTTATTTGTGTTGCATGAATGTGGTATTGTCGCGGTGTTTAAGACACCACATTCTAGGTAACGAGTAGTATTGTCGCGGTGTTTAAGACACTACTCATTGTATGATTGACGTGTGGTATTGTCGCGGTGTTTAAGACACCACAGTGTCATGGGAGTGGAATTGTCGCGGTGTTTAAGACACCACTCATTGTTTTGAATGAAGTGTGGATTCGTCGCGGTGTTTAAGACGCCACATTGTCGTAAGGGTGAGTTAGTCGCGGTGTTCAAGACATCACCCGGGGGACTAGTGATTACGCGGTGTGTAAGTAACACTAGTGGATGTTATGAACTCCAACGGTCTTGTAAGTACCGTTTCCCTTGTTCGAATTGGTTAACCAAGGTTATGTGAATTATGTATTGAAGTATTTAATTATGAATCGTATGCTATTGTATTATTAGCTACTTGTGGAATGTGGATATTGGTATATGCATATTATTGTTGCATGATTGTCGAATTATTGATCCCGCGTATGAGGTTGTGTAAGTGATGCAAGTAAGTAGATTATATATGTGTATGTATAATTATTGCATTCACTAAGCGTTAAGCTTACCCCTCTCGTTGTTTACCTTTTTACAGGAATTGTTGTGAAGCTAGCTAGTTGATAGACTAGTTGCGTAGGAGCGCTTGGGCTCGATGGGGGTAGCTTTCGGATATGCGGACGCGGATTGGGGATTTGGTAGTCCCCGCGATTATGCTCTTGGTATCGGGTTGGGTTTTAGAGTCCTAACTCGTCTAAATGTAAATTGGGATAGAAACTTGTATTTTGTACGAAAGTCGTAAAACGGCCAATGTGGGCCCCATTTTGTAAAAACTCGTTTAATGATTGGTTCGTGTTAGTTTTATACATATGAATGTGTGGTGAAAAGCGTCTGGTCTAAATATGTCGGGAAGAGGTCTATCTTTTTCGCATTTAAAACATTTTCGGACAGACTGTTTTGGCGCGCCGCGCGGCCATTATGGCGCGCCGCGCCACTTGCTGAATAAATAATAAATTTTTTTTTTTTGTCGTATTTTTGGTATAACGAAGTCGGGTTGTTACAAGTGGTATCAGAGCATAGTCTAAGGGAATTAGGTGACCTTGGAATAGGTGCCTAGTCTTAGACATTTGACGGATGTGCGTTATTTGCTGGACTTGTAGGAATACGGGTCGGTTTGAGATTTGTTAGTGCCTTAGAGTAGGTGACTAACTAGGACTTGTGATTATCCAAAGCGTGATTATGTGGGGCCTTATTTCGTGTGTAAATTAGTGCCTTAGATAACTAGTGCCTAATGTAAGTAGGCGAACTTGAATGTTGTTAGTGATAGTCACCTAGGTTGTAGGTTGACTTGTGTTGCGGTGTACTTGTGTATATTAATTATTATATTGTATATATGTGTATATATATATACAGGGATCTAGTTGTGCGGTGTCCTAGGGACGAATCTATTGGAGAGATTCGAATAATTGGCGGTTTTGAGTGATCAAGTTCGCGGTAAGGACGTTGGTCATTCGGGTACTAGGAGTTATCGCGTGTTATTTTGTGTGAATGTTGCGTCAGTCCGGGTAAGGTACTTTGCGTGGACATGTGAAAATGGTAAGGTACGCATTTGTAATAATGACCGATCACCATTATTACGAAAGTGTATCTTGACATCAAGCATGACATGACGAGTACCGAACGGAGGAAACGTGGCATGGTTGGGGTAGATTCGGGATAAATGAGGAATCCTTATTGGTTCCTAGTTGATAGTGTCTCGGGTGATGTGCTTGTAGTCACATCGGGTTCGTTGCGAGTCGAGAAGTGTTACGGTGGATTCGGTTAGTTAAGTGAGTGAGCCAACTCACGAGTTTGGTGCGTGCTTAGTCACCCTAAGTAGTGGGTGCACTGTTGAGATTGTTATTGGTTTTAGTTACCCATCGTAACTAGGATGACCGATTTACGTGTGCGTGTGTGCGACGAGGACTTAAATTCCGTAATGGAATACGACAAGTCTAATGATTGTAGTTTGAGTTACACTCGGTAGAGTGTGTGGTTAGAGAATCGCGTTAGGATTCTTGTTGTATGTCGCCTTGGAATTGGCGAATCGATGAATCTTTGGGTCAGTAAACTCATGGGAGTGGGACCCGTGTGACGGTGATCATGTAGTGCGTTAGCGTGTTATAGATTATAGGGTAACATTCCTAACGGAATATTCCTTGTTGTAGTGGTTGCGCCGATGTGTGAAAGGGAGTAAGACTTGGTGTTCCCGAGCATCTCTTTAGTGTTAGATGAAAGGTTTCGTTAGGCTATATCGTTTGGCCTTGTGGAAATTGCGGGTAGCATGTGATCGGTAGAAACTTTCTATAAGACAATAAACCGTAAGGTTTTTTTCGGGTAGGTATGACTTCGGGTCATTGTTGTGGTGAAATGGGTGACGTCGGGTGTATGAAACCCAAAGATCGAGTTTCTAATTTCGGTAGATTGTGGTGGGAGTCTGCATGACACTGCGTCAGGTGCCTCTTTATACCTGCTAGTGTAATGTCAAACTCCGTTAGTGGTGTGATCACTTTGTGCTTAGGGTGACCGTGAGATGCCCTTGGAAGCAGTGGAGATTACAATAGTGATCGACGTGTGATTGTAATTCGACGGTTATGAAAGTCGAAGTTTAAGAGCATTTTGGTAAATACTTCTTGGGAAGTGACGGATGAGCGAAATCTTGTTGCTCTTAAGTGTTAGACAAGTGGAGACGACCGGTGAGCTGGTGACGGACTTAAGGGTCAGTTAAACCGAAGGATTAGGATGAAGTGTTGATATGGCGGTCGATGCAATTATTGTGTCAGATTGGTCACTCTTCTCCATGAGAGTGAACAATTGTCGGTAAAGGTTCGTTGAGTGATTGGTCTGGTGATCTCGACTGAGATGCACGACTGATTTATCGTAGTGACGTATGCTTAGGCATAGAGACGTATGTGGGACTTGGTGGAGTTCGCTTTGCGAACGATTAAGGCAGTCGATTGTGATTTGGGGTATGAAGGCGCGAAGTCGTCGCGTGTACGACATCTCTGGTAATTTTTGTATGACGGCTCTGAGAGCCTAGAGTGAATTTGCAGTGATTCAGTGTTTATGATTAGTGAAGGGAATGATCATGTGTGTTGTGGAATGGCAGTTCCGCGGGATGTTATCATCTTTGCGGTAAGAATGCGGAGCTAAATCCTAAGTGGGGGAGTTTTTACTACCGCCCAAGGAATCTCCGGTGGTGTTAGGTCAAGTGAAGCGTAAGTCTTCTTGTATGAGGTGGTCGTGCAGTACCAAGTGCGGTATGAGACCAAGTGTGAAGCTTGAGATGATGGACGTGGGAGAATGTAACTGTCGTTGCAGGTGCTCTCGTGATATAAACTTGGGTTGGTGCGAAACTTGGATAGTATTGTTGAGTGAGTACGAGTTATGCATGGTGGTGGGTACTGTATTTTCCCTGTCGGGAAACGTGATTGTGGATATTGTCAGTAGATTATTCCACTTTATGGATGATTGTGAGGTGGGGAGTGCCGGTTCCGATTGTCTCACATAGAGACGCGCGGTTGTTGTTTGTTTGCGAGGGTGTTTTCCCTAGTAATGCGACCCGTTAGTTGTATTATAATGTCAAGACCATCCTTAGCGGGCGGTTTAGGTAGAAGGGTTCACCCGGCGTTGGTGAATATTTTTGAAGGTCGCGTGACGAATTGCGAATTGTTGGGGTAATAATTCACCGTTGACAGGATTCTAGTACGCAAATAGTTTCCATGCTAGTACTAGGGGCCGTTTTGTGTGGTCGTGTTGAAGGTTTAGGGGAGAAACTCTGTGTCGAGTGTTGATGTTTCGTCTAACTCATGGTGTATTATCGTCGTCCTGGATTAATCCAGTGGCGGATGGTCGTGTGCGGATTAATTTATGGGAAAGTTGTGCCCCTAGTGTGATTAGTGGGTGATACCGAGATTTCTTCGTTGAAGGAATGTAGCTTGTTGCGAGTTGTAGCCGAGAGAACTCGAAGGAATGTATGGTGTTTTCAATATTTCCTAAGTGGGTAGTTTGAAAATTGGGCGCGTGGGATATCGCTTGTTGCGGTAATGCACGCTAGTGATTAATAGCGTGTGGTGAAACTTCGGATTAATGGAAATCGTTATTGGAATTATTGCGGACATCGAGTTGGATACATGTCAAAAGACCGTAGAGTGTAGGTCCGGATTGGTTAAGTGGCGAAGATCACGAGGACGTGATCGAGTTTAAGTGGGGGAGAGTTGTAAGACCCAAATATTTATTGCACATAATGTATTTATGGTGTACGATGTGTGTATGAAGTGTACGAAGCATGTACGTGTTGATTGCTCGAACGTCGAAGAAAAACTGGATGTTGTTTGGAGTAACAAGAAGTGTACGTACCTTTTCGACCCCAAATAAAGTTTGAGTTGATGTTTCAAAACCTTACCATTGGAAAGGAAATCTTATTACGTTTCCAACGATATTTGATTCATCGAAAACGGAGCTACGGTCGAAAAGTTATGGCCAAAACGAGTTTCTGAAATCTGACCTGCATAATGGAGCGGCGCTCCACCATTTGGCGCGGCGCGCCGAATGGGTCTGATGCAATTTTTCAGCCTTTTTTAAAGGGTAAATGAAGGGTACTTTGGTCTTTTCACTTGGGGCCGATTTGGGGTCATCAAAACTGATCCAAAACCTTATCCTAACTCATTTCCTCCTCTTTTCTTCACTCTCACACATATCAAACCCTAGAGAGAGAGTGAGTGGTTCTAGAGAGGGAATTGGAGGTTTGGGCAAGAAGAAGAGTGATTCGGGCCGGGTCTCAAGAGTTAAAATTGTTCTCCTCGTTCACGGCTACGTTGTAGTAGTGTTGGTATGTTCTAACTCCGAATCTAATTGTTAAAATTCTTGTTCATATTTAGGGATTGAACTAGTTTGGGTTATAAACCCTATTTCTCATGAATTTGGGGGTTTTACTTTATGTATTGTGTATGTAAACCCGATTATTGTGGGTTTAGGGTTTGAGGATGAATTTGGTCATGGTTTGGGTGTTTAATCACTAGTTGGTAAGTGTGTTAGTGTGTAGAAGTTTATAAGAACATGTTTGTATGACAAATGGGTGTTAACCTTGATTTGGTGTCAAACTAAGTTATGAGGTCAAGAATTGATGAACCGAGTATTTAAAAGCTTGATTAAAGTGTTAATTAGTATTTTGGAAAGTAAATCACTAGCCGTTAGTGATTAAAGATGTTTTTGGGACTTATGTCAAAATGGGTTAACTTTGATGGGTCAAAGTTGGTAATGACACTAGTTTTGGTCAAATGAAATGAGATTTGCAAGTGTTAATTGTGTCGTTAAGCACTAAACACTTATTGAATGTTGAAAGAATTGTAAATGGGTTAAGTTGACCAAGTTTGTAAGTTTAAGCGTTGAAATGGGTCAAAATAGTAATGTTGACCTAGTTTGGGTGAAATGGGTATGAATTACCCTAAGTTGTGTTGATCTAAGTTAGTAGACTTTAAATCACTAGCTTTGGTGATTTGACATGTGTCTTGGCCAATTTAGGACGGTTTTTGTGTAGTCGAGTTATTTAATACAAATTGGGTCATCAAATGCTCAAGTGTAAGTAATGTGGCTAGTTCCACTAGTTCGTGTATTGAAAGTGTACTTAATGTATTAGGTACATTGCTTTGAAGTTCGGAAGTGCATAATCATCATCCTTGTGTCAAGGTGAGTGGAATAATTATGCGTATGTGTATATAATGTATTTATTTGTGTTGCATGAATGTGGTATTGTCGCGGTGTTTAAGACACCACATTCTAGGTAACGAGTAGTATTGTCGCGGTGTTTAAGACACTACTCATTGTATGATTGACGTGTGGTATTGTCGCAGTGTTTAAGACACCACAGTGTCATGGGAGTGGAATTGTCGCGGTGTTTAAGACACCACTCATTGTTTTGAATGAAGTGTGGATTCGTCGCGGTGTTTAAGACGCCACATTGTCGTAAGGGTGAGTTAGTCGCGGTGTTCAAGACATCACCCGGGGGACTAGTGATTACGCGGTGTGTAAGTAACACTAGTGGATGTTATGAACTCCAACGGTCTTGTAAGTACCGTTTCCCTTGTTCGAATTGGTTAACCAAGGTTATGTGAATTATGTATTGAAGTATTTAATTATGAATCGTATGCTATTGTATTATTAGCTACTTGTGGAATGTGGATATTGGTATATGCATATTATTGTTGCATGATTGTCGAATTATTGATCCCGCGTATGAGGTTGTGTAAGTGATGCAAGTAAGTAGATTATATATGTGTATGTATAATTATTGCATTCACTAAGCGTTAAGCTTACCCCTCTCGTTGTTTACCTTTTTACAGGAATTGTTGTGAAGCTAGCTAGTTGATAGACTAGTTGCGTAGGAGCGCTTGGGCTCGATGGGGGTAGCTTTCGGATATGCGGACGCGGATTGGGGATTTGGTAGTCCCCGCGATTATGCTCTTGGTATCGGGTTGGGTTTTAGAGTCCTAACTCGTCTAAATGTAAATTGGGATAGAAACTTGTATTTTGTACGAAAGTCGTAAAACGGCCAATGTGGGCCCCATTTTGTAAAAACTCGTTTAATGATTGGTTCGTGTTAGTTTTATACATATGAATGTGTGGTGAAAAGCGTTTGGTCTAAATATGTCGGGAAGAGGTCTATCTTTTTCGCATTTAAAACATTTTCGGACAGACTGTTTTGGCGCGCCGCGCGGCCATTATGGCGCGCCGCGCCACTTGCTGAATAAATAATAATTTTTTTTTTTGTCGTATTTTTGGTATAACGAAGTCGGGTTGTTACATTCAACCAGTCCATACCGATTATCACATCAAAACTCCCTAACTCTACTGGTATCAAATCAATCTTAAATGTTTCGCTAACCAGTTTAATTTCTCGATTCCGACATATATTATCTGCTGAAATTAATTTACCATTTGCTAATTCGAGTAAAAATTTACTATCCAAAGGCGTCAATGGACAACTTAATTTAGCACAAAAATCTCTACTCATATAGCTTCTATCCGCACCCGAATCAAATAAAACGTAAGCAGATTTATTGTCAATAAGAAACGTACCCGTAACAAGCTCCGGGTCTTCCTGTGCCTCTGCCGCATTAATATTGAAAACTCTTCCACGGCCTTGTCCATTCGTGTTCTCCTGGTTCGGGCAATTTCTAATAATGTGGCCCGGTTTTCCACATTTATAACAAACTACATTGGCATAACTTGCTCCGACACTACTTGCTCCGCCATTACTCTTTCCGACACAATTTGTTCCTTTCGTTCTATTAACCCCTGGTCCGTAGACCTCACACTTCGCCGCGCTATGACCATTTCTTTTACACTTGTTGCAAAATTTGGTGCAGAACCCCGAGTGATACTTTTCACACCTTTGGCATAGCTGCTTCTGATTGTTGTTGTTGCGGTTATTACTGTTATTGGGATGATTGTTGTAGTTGCTGTTGTTGTTGTTGTTGTTGTTGGGCCGTTTGTTGTAGTTGCGATTGATGTTGCGATTGTTGGGATAATTGTTGCGATTATTGTTGTAATTGCTGTTGTTGTTGTATTGGTGATTCTTATCACCGTTTTCCTCCCACTTTCTTTTGACTTGCTTCACATTGGCCTCTTCAGCAGTCTGTTCTTTAATTCTTTCTTCAATCTGGTTCACTAGTTTGTGAGCCATTCTACATGCCTGTTGTATGGAGGCGGGCTCGTGTGAACTTATATCTTCTTGGATTCTTTCCGGTAATCCTTTCACAAACGCGTCGATCTTCTCTTCCTCTTCTTCGAATGCTCTCGGACACAATAGGCACAATTCTGTGAATCGTCTTTCGTACGTGGTAATATCAAATCCTTGGGTTCGTAACCCTCTAAGTTCTGTCTTGAGCTTATTGACCTCGGTTCTGGGACGGTACTTCTCGTTCATCAAGTGATTGAATGCTGACCACGGTAGTGCGTACGCATCGTCTTGTCCCACTTGCTCTAGATAGGTATTCCACCATGTTAACGCAGAACCTGTGAAGGTATGCGTAGCGTACTTTACTTTGTCCTCTTCAGTACACTTACTTATGGCAAACACCGATTCGACCTTCTCGGTCCACCGTTTCAATCCGATCGGTCCTTCGGTTCCATCAAATTCCAAAGGTTTGCAGGCAGTGAATTCTTTGTAGGTGCATCCTACACGATTTCCTGTACTGCCAGATCCAAGGTTATTGTTGGTATGTAGCGCAGCCTGTACTGCGGCTATGTTTGAAGCTAGAAAAGTACGGAATTCCTCTTCATTCATATTCACGGTGTGTCGAGTAGTCGGTGCCATTTCCTTCAAAATAGTCAAATGGAACAAGTTAATCATACAGAATATTAAGAGTAGTTAATAGTATTTCGTAGCATAATATGAACTCATTTATAAAAACTTTTTCTTCATATTAGCGTTTTATAAGTTTAAATTCGGGTAGTACCTACCCGTTAAGTTCATACTTAGTAGCTAATATACAATTCAACTACTACAATTCTATATGAAAAACTGATTGTAATAATATTTCGCGTTCAAACTTTTATACAATATTTTACAAACTTACAATACCGCTTATTTTACATAAAGCATGAAATATAGCACACAATAACTTTGATACAAGATAGTTGTGAAGATAATTCTAGCTAGTACACAAGTCGTTCAGCAAAGGCAATAAAGACACGTAATTCATACGTCCAGAAACAAGTCATGCATTCTGGTTTTACTAGGACTACTTCCCATCCTTGGTCTTGTGGAACATAACCGTTATGGCCGTTGATAAGACAGCGTGTTGTAACATCGTCAAAGGGACGAGGGTTACGTAATGTCCAACAGTCCCGTAACAATCTAAAAACCTCATTTCTTACCCCAATTACTGACTCCGTCACTTGTGGGAACGTTTTGTTTAATAGTTGTAGGCCGATGTTCTTGTTCTCACTTTGGTGAGAAGCGAACATTACTAATCCGTAAGCATAACATGCTTCTTTATGTTGCATGTTAGCCGCTTTTTCTAAATCACGAAGTCCAATATTCGGATATACTGAGTCAAAATAATTTCTTAACCCGTTGCGTAAAATAGCATTTGGGTTCCCCGCAATATATGCGTCAAAGTAAACACATCGTAACTTATGGATTTCCCAATGTGATATCCCCCATCTTTCGAACGAAAGCCTTTTATAAACCAAGGCATTCTTGGAACGTTCTTCGAATGTCTTACAAACTGATCTCTCCTTAAATAGTTGTGCCGAGGAATTCTGACCGACTCTAGACAAGATTTCATCAATCATGTCTCCGGGTAGGTCTCTTAAAATATTGGGTTGTCTATCCATTTTGTGTTTTTATACTGTAAAATAGACAAGAGTTAGATTCATAAAAAAATACTTATTAATACAAGCAATTTTTACATATATCATAAAGCATAAGCACACTATATTACATATATTACACCACACGAATATAACTATCTTATTCCGACTCGCTCGTTTCTTCTTGTTCGGTTTTGGTTCATTTTGCCAAGTTTCTAGGGATATATGATGTTCTCCTAATACGAGCCGTCGTTGTCCACATTGGTTTAGAAAAACCTGGTGGTTTAGAGGTTCCCGGGTCATTGTTACAACTTAAGGACTTCGGGGGTTAACGATAAATATAAAGTTCATCGGGGTTGGAATTAGATTTCTCTATTTTTATGCCCTTTCCCTTATTATTTTCTTTTGCCTTTTTAAATTCAGTTGGGGTAATTTCTATAACATCATCGGAATTCTCGTCGGAATCCGATTCATCGGAGAATTGGTAATCCTCCCAATATTTTGCTTCCTTGGCGGAAACACCATTGACCATAATTAACCTTGGTCGGTTGGTTGAGGATTCTCTTTTACTTAACCGTTTTATTATTTCCCCCACCGGTTCTATTTCTTCTTCCGGTTCCGATTCTTCTTCCGGTTCCGATTCTTCTTCCGGTTCCGACTCTTCTTCCGGTTCCTCTTCGGGAACTTGTGAATCAGTCCACGAATCATTCCAATTTACATTTGACTCTTCATTATTATTAGGTGAGTCAATGGGACTTGTTCTAGAGGTAGACATCTATCACACAATATCAAACACGTTAAGAGATTAATATATCACATAATATTCATATGTTAAAAATATATAGTTTCCAACAAAAATGTTAAGCAATCATTTTTAAAGAAAACACGGTCGAAGTCCAGACTCACTAATGCATCCTAACAAACTCGATAAGACACACTAATGCAAATTTTCTGGTTCTCTAAGACCAACGCTCGGATACCAACTGAAATGTCCCGTCCTTATTGATTAAAAACGTTGCATATTAATTGATTTCGTTGCGAGGTTTTGACCTCTATATGAGACGTTTTTCAAAGACTGCATTCATTTTTAAAACAAACCATAACCTTTATTTCATAAATAAAGGTTTAAAAAGCTTTACGTAGATTATCAAATAATGATAATCTAAAATATCCTGTTTACACACGACCATTACATAATGGTTTACAATACAAATATGTTACATCGAAATCAGTTTCTTGAATGCAGTTTTTACACAATATCATACAAACATGGACTCCAAATCTTGTCCTTATTTTAGTATGCAACAGCGGAAGCTCTTAGTATTCACCTGATAATAAACATGCTTTAAACGTCAACAAAAATGTTGGTGAGTTATAGGTTTAACCTATATGTATCAAATCGTAACAATAGACCACAAGATTTCATATTTCAATACACATCCCATACATAGAGATAAAAATCATTCATATGGTGAACACCTGGTAACTGACATTAACAAGATGTATATATATAAGAATATCCCCATCATTCCGGGACACCCTTCGGATATGATATAAATTTCGAAGTACTAAAGCATCCGGTACTTTGGATATGGTTTGTTAGGCCCAATAGATCTATCTTTAGGATTCGCGTCAATTAGGGTGTCTGTTCCCTAATTCTTAGATTACCAGACTTAATAAAAAGGGGCATATTCGATTTCGATAATTCAACCATAGAATGTAGTTTCACGTACTTGTGTCTATTTTGTAAATCATTTATAAAACCTGCATGTATTCTCATCCCAAAAATATTAGATTTTAAAAGTGGGACTTTAACTCACTTTCACAGATTTTTACTTCGTCGGGAAGTAAGACTTGGCCACTGGTTGATTCACGAACCTATAACAATATATACATATATATCAAAGTATGTTTAAAATATATTTACAACACTTTTAATATATTTTGATGTTTTAAGTTTATTAAGTCAGCTGTCCTCGTTAGTAACCTACAACTAGTTGTCCACAGTTAGATGTACAGAAATAAATCGATAAATATTATCTTGAATCAATCCACGACCCAGTGTATACGTATCTCAGTATTGATCACAACTCAAACTATATATATTTTGGAATCAACCTCAACCCTGTATAGCTAACTCCAACATTCACATATAGAGTGTCTATGGTTGTTCCGAAATATATATAGATGTGTCGACATGATAGGTCGAAACATTGTATACGTGTCTATGGTATCTCAAGATTACATAATATACAATACAAGTTGATTAAGTTATGGTTGGAATAGATTTGTTACCAATTTTCACGTAGCTAAAATGAGAAAAATTATCCAATCTTGTTTTACCCATAACTTCTTCATTTTAAATCCGTTTTGAGTGAATCAAATTGCTATGGTTTCATATTGAACTCTATTTTATGAATCAAAATAGAAAAAGTATAGGTTTATAGTCGGAAAAATAAGTTACAAGTCGTTTTTGTAAAGGTAGTCATTTCAGTCGAAAGAACGACGTCTAGATGACCATTTTAGAAAACATACTTCCACTTTGAGTTTAACCATAATTTTTGGATATAGTTTCATGTTCATAATAAAAATCATTTTCTCAGAATAACAACTTTTAAATCAAAGTTTATCATAGTTTTTAATTAACTACCCCAAAACAGCCCGCGGTGTTACTACGACGGCGTAAATCCAGTTTTACGGTGTTTTTCGTGTTTCCAGGTTTTAAATCATTAAGTTAGCATATCATATAGATATAGAACATGTGTGTAGTTAATTTTAAAAGTTAAGTTAGAAGGATTAACTTTTGTTTGCGAACAAGTTTAGAATTAACTAAACTATGTTCTAGTGATTACGAGTTTAAACCTTCGAATAAGATAGTTTTATATATATGAATCGAATGATGTTATGAACATTATTACTACCTAAAGTTTAGTAGGTAAACCTACTGGAAGTGACAAGAAATTATCTAGCTTCAAAGGATCTTGGATGGCTTGAAAGTTCTTGAAGTAGGATCATGACACAAAAACAAGTTCAAGTAAGATTTTTACTCGAATTAAGATAGTTTATAGTTATAGAAATTGAATCAAAGTTTGAATATGAATATTACATTGAATAAGAAAGATAACCTACTGTATATAACAAAGGTTGTTTGATCTTAGATGATTACTTGGAATGGATTAGAAAGCTTGGAAGTAAATTAGTAAACTTGAAGGGATTTTTGAAGTGTTCTTGAAGTGTTCTTCCTATGATGATTATAGCTTGATTCTTGAAGTGATTTTTGATGAAGATGATGATTAACTACTGGAAAAATACATTCATAATAGTGTGTGTGTGTGTTGAGAGAGAATTAGAAAGAGAATTGGAAGTGAAATGGAGTGAATGATGAGTGGTAATTGGTGAGTGGTGAGTGGGGTTAAAAGGAGTTCTAGTTAGTTGACTAGCTCATGGTAGAAGTTAAAATTGATTAGTCATACATGACATAATCAAGAGTGGAATCCCATAGTAGTTCCTATTGGTATATACTCATAGTAAGTACGTTTTAAAGCTGTGTATAATACGGGTAAGAATACGACTAGAATTCTTGATGAAAGAAAAGAATGGATAAGTAACTGTAACCATTTTCATTAAGTATGAGTGTTTTGATATATGTCTTGAAGTCTTCCAAAAGTATTTTAATACATCTAAATACACTACATGTATATACATTTTAACTGAGTCGTTAAGTCATCGTTAGTCGTTACATGTAAGTGTTGTTTTGAAACCTTTAAGTTAACGATCTCAATTAATGTTGTTAACCCATTGTTTATTATATCTAATGAGATGTTAAATTATTATATTATCATGATATTATGATATATTAATATATCTTAATATGATATATATACATTTAAATGTCGTTACAACGATAATCGTTACATATATGTCTCGTTTCGAAATCCTTAAGTTAGTAGTCTTGTTTATATGTATATAACTCATTGTTAATATACTTATGGAGATACTTACTTATCATAATCTCATGTTAACCATATGTATATCCATATATATATCGTCATGTCATTTTTACAAGTTTTAACGTTCGTGAATCGCCGGTCAACTTGGGTGGTCAATTGTCTATATGAAACATATTTCAATTAATCAAGTCTTAACAAGTTTGATTGCTTAACATGTTGGAAACATTTAATCATGTAAATATCAATCTCAATTAATATATATAAACATGGAAAAGTTCGGGTCACTACAAAGAAGTGGTTAAGTGAATTACCTTATGAGTGGCAAGTTTATTTGTATACAGAAAAGAAGGAACAGCTCTTGAGAAACGCTTTCTGTGAAAGGTACATAACTGCAAGTGTGTGGAGAAAATATGGGGCTTTTCAGGTACTTTCAAACTGGGGATGGGAAGCTGCACTCCAACAAGATCAAATGGGTTTTCCGAGTACACAACTGAATTGCTCTTGGGAGATGACTTATCCCACACAGGTGTTTAATTGGTTGTCGACTTTAAAATGGGTTCCAGGGGATAATTTTCCACATACATTGGTCTTAGAGGGTAAAGTGGGAAACACACTATGATTCCAATGAGAATGGAGACTTTTAATCAGTTAGCACATCCAGGCCTCCCATATGATGCAGGGATAAGAATTGAGGGGAAGAATGGGTATGATTATCCGACTGCTAAAGAGTTGTCCGAAGTACCAGCTGATAGGTATGTTACAGTGGTGAAAACGCTATTTCACGTTGATCGATATGATGTCAAGAACTTTGAGCTTTCGAGAAACAAGCTAAAAATTATTCCAAGGTTGTTGTCAACGGTGATTAACTACAACATACTTCAGAGAAAAAGCGATCTCATATTAGTTCGAATGCACGAGTTACCTTTGTTGTATGCTATGGTAACTAACTCAATGGTACCTTCGTTACGATTGGTTATGATGACTTGGATTTGGAAATATCGAGAGCAATTGAAGCAAAGGGCGGTGATCCCTTATATGCGGTTTTTGTCTTTCTTTTTATGGAGGAATGGAGGGATTTCGAATAATCCCAACGGAAAAGGGGAGGTCATTAAGAAAGTAAAATAAAAGGTTCCCGGGTTCGAGTTTATATGACAAGAGGATGGTTATGTAATAGAGAACCCAGCTTACGTGGAGCGATATACTTTCGGGGTAGAGGATGATGTGCTTCCTGAAGAAGAAGAGGATTACGATTCAGTTGAGCGGATTACACGATCTGTTGAGGATATAAATGATAGGGCTGATCCAAATTATAATCCTCAAGGTGAGGGAACGAGTAGAGGTAGGAGATATGTGCAAGTAAATGAACAGAGGTGGGCTAGGATAGAGGAGCGACAAAATACTCTTCTTAATGTGGCTCGGGCTCAGATTTACTTAACTGAGCGATATCAGCAGGATGTGTTTGAAAGGGATAACCAAAGGCGTCAGTATGAGGATATTTTGCAGCAATGATCGGTCACGCAATACTATGAGCCGGTTGATTACATGACATACACGTCAGGGTTTGCAGAGGGTGATGAGTATGTAGATTCACCTGCACCATCTGTGGCACCACCATTGTTTTATCAGCAACCCACGCCACTACCACCTGATATGGAGAGAGCTCGAGAGGAAGGCAGGAAGTCGGTGTTCGACATGGCTCCGTTATCAAGGAGTTTATTTGACAGCATATTTGGTCCTGATCCCAGAATGGGATGAGCATCTCTGATTTTAATCAGGTCCTGTGCTCCGTCTGTAATAACATGTACACTTTTCTTTTCTTTTATTTTTCTTATTTTATTTTTCTTATTTTATTAGTAGTTAAATGAACTTTGTGGGTATGTTCACTGCAAGCCCTCACGAAACACAACTCGTCCACCCGAGGGAATCGGGTGGTTTAAAGCGGGATCCCTCCGAAAGTGGGCAAGATAGATTTTATGTTTTCTTTTGTTTTTGTTTTGTAAGAATAAAAAGGATGGAAGGCACATGTTGTGTGATGAAATGGGAGTTGGTGTACGTGTCACAATTGTATTGGGAAGTTGCTTTTAACCCCGGGTAATATTGTTCTTTTTCTTCTTTCTCTTTGTTTAATTTCCTCACTTTTGTCTAAAATAATTTCTAAACATGCATATGAGGACGTAGCATGACTTAAGTGTGGGGGGGAGGAAGGAAATTTTCACATTTGGCTTAGCTTGAAAATGATGGTTATTTTGAGGTTTTATGAAATAAGTGGTTCTAAAGTGCCTAGGTGGTCAAATTTTTGATTTTAAAGCTATAATTGAGATGTTGACCCATGAGAGTACCCATAGTAATTGAGAATTAACTTGAAAGTTTGGACTTGGCCAGTGAGGAATGATTGTGATAAGAATTTGACCTTTTTGACCTTGACTAGTTAACTTTAAGAAAATGTACTCTTATGGAGAAAAGAAAGGTTGAAAATGAGATTCTATTGTTGTATGCTAGGTAACATGAATGATAATGAAACACCTTAGGATTTTTAACCATTTTTATTTTACACCATTTTGAAAGCCAGTCCACCCAGGTCGTTAGTACACAATTGTGTACTAGAATCAATTAGTTACCATTAGCAGCCCGAGCCTTTAGAAAAAAAAAAAAAAAAACCAACTTCCCATTCCTACCCTTATTTTTGGTTATTGATGTCGAATTTAATCTTACTTTATCCTGTTTAGATTTGGTAACATTAAGTGGCAATCCAACTCATTTTTGCTAAGACATAATTAGTTTAAGTTAGCATGGCAATTATAACTAGCTATTATGCTATAGTGTTTGTGGCTTTTTAATGAGTTTGACTCAGAGTGGTTTCCTAGGTTCCACAATGGATTCCACGATTTACTCACTAGTATGAAAGTGCATAATAATGATGATAGTCACCAATGCAACACTTGTAGACTTTACTCTTCCTAGGCAAAGGTCGAAAGAGAGTACTTTATATCACAAGCTATGACAATGATATTCACCACACCCAACACCCATTATCTACATTACATACATATATCTGTATATCATTTTCACCATCACCACACATTCACCGTTACATCCTAAATGTTCCTAACATGTTAAATGCTGTGTGCTATCATGAAAAGAAAAAAAGAAAAAAAAAAGAAATAAAAGAGGAGGAAGTGAAAGAGACGAATTTAAAAAAATATATGCCAATAATTGTGAAACGATTGCCCTAAAAAGCATGGACCACTGAGACATAAAAAAAAATTGATGAAAAAAAAGAGAGTAGAAGAAGAGTATGCCAAAAATTGTGAAACGAGTGCCTTATAAAGCATGGACCACTGAGGCATAAAATTCGTTCTCATTGAAATTTCAAGGCGGAACTGTAAGACTCCTTATAACTTCACAAAAGTACCTACACCTTCATGTGATGCCTTGTACAAATGGGCAATGTAATCAAAATCCACTTCGTCGAGCTTGTGGTATGGGGTATTCCCAATTAGACTTCGGGGATTCATTGGTGTCGGGACTTAGAAGCTATGCACTTAGTACTAGTGTAGACAAGGGCATGAGTTTGGCTAGTGAAGAGTCAAGGAGGACAAAAACACAAACATATACACAATTCTAGATATAGTTGACATTCCGATTTAAATTAATTTATCTTTGTACGAATGAGGGTCACGTTAAAATTTCTAAACGTTATAAAGTTTTATTGGTTCGACATTCGTAACTGCTTTACACCCATTTTTATTTGAGTCATGACTAACCCAATGAAATCACTCCGGATGTAATTTAACCCATTTTGTGTTCCTTTTGACAAGCTACTTAGATACATTTAATATTGTTGTTAAAAGATTAAGTGTGGATCATGAAAAGTTATGAAATATATTTGTTTAACTTAGTTCTAAGTGTTGATCCATTTGATGATTTGGGGAAATGATTGAGGTTTATGATGTTATGACTAGCGTTGGAATTGTTGAACTAAGGAATATTCTGTGAGGAAAAGATTTATGATTGACGCGTTTGAGGTTGAAAATTGTTTTGTGTGATTGTCCTATGTTGCCTTTACATCTCAATTAATAGTTAACATTGTTTTACGAAAAGTTATTTGAAATTAATACCACCTAGGAGTTGTTGTCCTATAATTAAAAACAGATTTGCTTGAGGACAAGCAAAAGCTAAGTGTGGGGGGGTTTGATCGGTCCTTATTTGACACGATCGTTTATGCTTAATTACGTCAAATTAATCTTATGTGAGTGAAAAAAGAGATACTTTGACATGGTTTCGTGTCTTACAGGCAAGAAAAGATATTGGTGTGAAATGTGGCGAAAACAGCGGTAGAAGGCGGATTGCGGGCAAGAATTAAGATATCGAAAAGTGACCCAGAAATCAACACTGGCGTAAAATACGCCAGTTGGGGCGTAAAATACGCCACATCTCAGGTCCGTTCAGAGCAAAAGTCATTTTCTGGCATAAAAATACGCCCAAGCTGACCTAACACTGGCGTAAAATACGTCAGGATTGGCATAAAATACGCCAATACAAATATTATGGTGTCGGGAAATACGAATTTTAGCTTTGTGATCAAGTTATCCAACCCCTATATAAAGGGAGCATTAGGGTTACGAAAATATAACTTTTTCCATCAGTTTTTGCGGCAGAGATCACTCCCAAATACATCAAAACACTCCAAAATCATCATTGCTCAAGGATTAAAGCTAGGATTAAAGTGTTGTTCATCATGCGATCTTCAAGAATCTCCATGATCATCATCACCAACATGCTTGGCTAGTCTTCTTAACTTTATCCTTTCCATGAACAATTAAAATATGTATGATTTCATTCAAGATTATGTGGTTCGTGATGTTTTAATACTTATGGATTATGATATTGTGAACCAAATCAATTTTTGATTAATGCAAGTTATATGTTTTGTTATTGCAAGTTAAATTATTGTGATTTAACAGTGTGTTCTTGATCCAACTTAGTGTTAATTAGATTAGGGATAAAGACACAGTGTGTAGGTTACATAGTTTAATCCCAAGATAATATAAGTAATGAATTTAAGAAGTCTTGTCTATGAGATTTGATCAACATTTGGTAAACATAACACTTGTTTAAATGAATACATGTTAGATTGGGATTGTGAAAGGATAAAGGCTTTACTCTCATTGCTTACACCCCAATACACTTAATTGCACTCTAGTTTAAGTTTTAAGTTTTAATAGTAGTTGATTTATCTTAGTAGTTTTAGTTAAACAAACAAACCACTCCTGAAATTGCTTGCTAGTTAACCATAACTTCCCGTGGAACGAATCCTACTTACCCTATCTAAAGTAGAGTAATTAGGCTATTTTTGACCGGTCCTTCGACACCGATCAGTCATCCTTATTCGAAACCTTACCTTCGTGAATCATCTCTTTCGATTATAAGTTACAGTTTTATGAAGATTGAACTTGTGTTCATCCTTAACCGACAACTCAATGCGTTCTAGCCATCAGATCGTTCAAGAATTGTTTAGAGAAATGTAAAATTGCATATGTGTTATGATTCATGTCGTGCAACTATCTGGAAAATGTCAGATCCTAATTCGTTAATTCGAGCACGAATTCGAAGTTCAAAGTTCATCTTCATATACGCAAGCTAGAACCAATTTGTACGTCCATAGATTAGAGGTTATAAACACAAGTTAGACTCAGATTTGTGATCCTTAACATCAATACAAGATTCATTGATCATCAAAATTAATTTTCAAATTCAAAATCTACGAGTTTCAGATCATGTTCGTATTCGTTCAAAAAATCAAGTTAATTTGGTCTTTGAAACAACTTAGAGTGTTTCTAATCAAATTGAGAGTAGTTACTGAATCATCACTACTCACTCAAGCTTCATCATACTTCATATCGACTTTATAAACATCACTGAATTACAAAATTAAAAGTCAAAGTTCAAGAGAACTTGGTCAAAGTTTCAATTGGAATGAATTACTAACTTTAAGATGTTAAGAGTTGGTAGTTTTTTTTTTTTTTTTTTTTGAACAGCGATTGAGATCTCTCGAGAGGGACTAAACCACCCGTTGCGATCATCTTCCATTTCGACTATGCCGATGCAGCGATAATAACCCCGCCCCCATCGCTGCCCGGGAGGAAACCTTGAAACCGATTCAAGGGCACGGCCAAGTAAAACCCCCTCCCCTTTACCCCCAAACGATATGAGAAAGGTGCCATGGGTGGATACTTCATGGCAGTGAAGAAATTGTGTTTTTAATATATAGCCAACGAGGGTCGAACTCCTGACCTCCCCTAAAAGAGGCAGATCACCAACCGCTGGACCACATCACAAATTTGTGTTTTTAAGAGTTGGTAGTGAGCATTGTATGATGTCTTTAAACATCTTTGGTTCAAAAATTAACACTTGAAAAAAACTAATTTGTGAAATTTGATTTTTAAGTTGTTAAGAAGGTACGACAACCGTGCTAACATGATTCTGGAATTTTTGAGGTATTTTGGCAAATGATTATCCGCAAGAGATGATGTTCGCTGTTTAAGGAATTCATTAAAATTGATCTCAAGCTGAACTGAAATCAGATTGATTGATTGAATTTAATTTTTGATATTCATATGTTTAGTAGCAGTAGTAGATGAAGAATGATATTGGCTCATTTATACATCAATATCATTCGCGATATCGAGTTCTTTCGGTTATATTTTGGTGAAGATTGAAGACTTTGGCTCATGATTATAAATTATAAAGAAAATGATAAATCGAGCTCAAGAGGTCTTAGTGATGGTTTTTTGGATGAATTCAGCAAGTTCAAGCATCAAACAAGCAAGATAACATGAGAAAGCGGAAAAAAATAAAAGAAATTTTAGTACAGAGCCCCATCGCGGTCGCAATAGGGATATCCTAGTCGCAATATAGTGGCAGATAGCATCAGTTTTTCGACACCAGCAGGTCACAGTCGCGACTGGCTTGATCACGGTCGCGACTCAGTGTTTTCAGGCGTATTGCGGTCGCGATGATGGGTGTCGCGGTCGCGACGCGGGGTCGGTCAGGACTCCGAATTTCAGTCCCATAAATACCATATCAAACCCCAACTTTAGGAGATCGATTATTTTACGAATTTTGGAGCTAGGAGAGTCTTTTTAAGGGTTTTAAAGCCACACTTCATCAATTTTGAAGATCTTAACATCAAGGTTGAATATTGGAGCATCTATTATTCATTGGTACCCTAGTTCTTCATTATATTAGTGATTTTATGATGAATACTACTCGTTCCAATTGTTTATTTGTTCTTTCTTTTACTATGCTAGGCTAAACTTTAATTGCGTCCACTTGATGTAAGACTTATGATTATGGATTGTTCAATCTTTTGATTTATTAAGGGTTTTATATTTAATTAATCGTGCTTTCTTAAAAAATCCATTGTTGTGTTTATCTATATATTGTTATTTAATTATACAAGTGATTGGATTTGGTTATGTGAGTTTATCAATATTCATAGCTTGTACTTCATCTTTTTGATCTAGACAATGGTATGTGAGTGCAATTGGTGATTAAATTATTATTGTGATACTTTTCAAAAAAAAATTATTATTGTGATAACACAATTGTGTAGGCTATTCCGGGTGATCCCATTAGCCTAGGTTTTATGTGACTTTAACTATGAGAAAATCTCGTTTAATTTAACATGGTAATTTGGACCTCTGAATGATAATTAATGTGAGTTAATTGAAATCATTATGCCTTTGGTTCATTGATTTCGTAAGACCGATATGAACTAATTACCTAGACCATAAATAACAGCTTTAATAAAAGAACAATCCTAGTTATTTTTTGAGCATTAAAGTGGACAATGCTTCTCTTTCTGGTTTATTCGTTAATTTACTCTTGCTACTCTTTTAATTTACTTAAACCTTATTTACAAATGTGAGTTAAATGCGATTGACTACATACTCTAAGGACCAACTGCAAAACATTTTCATCTCTCTCATCCACGCCTATCAAATCTCCATCTTCCCTAGCGATTTTCTCTGCACTTTTTTATTTTTTATCAAATACGTTCAAGCTTTTCAACAAAATATATATATATATATATATATATATATATATATATATATTAATATATATATATATATATATATATATATATATATATATATATAGGGTGGAACTAGTTACGGATAAACGCGGACAGTTGCCTCCAGTGAATTAAAACAATTTTTTGAGTATATATATATATATATATATATATATATATATATATATATATATATATATATATATATATATATATATATGATATCGGCTCATTTATACATTATTTTATTCGCAATATCGGATTCTTTCGGGTTATTATTTGGTGAAGACTGAAGACTTAGTTCATGATTTTATAGAAAATGACAAAATGAGTTCAAGAAGTCTTGGTGTTTGTTTTTTCGGATGAATTCAGCAAGTATCAACATCAAACGAGCAAGACAAAATGAGTTCAGGACCCCATCGCGGTCGCGATGGAGGAGTCGCGGTTAGTATAAGGTGACAGAACATCAGAAGTTTTGAAGCAACACGGGTCGCGGTTTCGATGGATATAGTCACGGGCGCGATACCCCTTTTTCACTCAGGTCGTGGTCGTGATGTACATGGTCGCGGTCGCGACACGGGGTCGGTCAGGACTCCGAATTTCCGCCCTATAAATACCATATTAAACCTCAACGTTAGGGCATCGATTATTTTACTAGAGCTAGGAGGGTCGTTTTTAAGGGTTTTAAAGTCATTCTTCACCAATTTTGAAGATCTTAACATCAAGGTTGAAGATTGGAGCATCTATTAATCATTGGTAACCTAGTTTTTCATTTTTTTAGTGATTTTGTGATGAATACTATTAGTTAGAATTGTTTATTTGTTCTTTCTTCTATCATGCTAGGCTAAACTTTAATTGTGTCCACTTGATGTAAAACTTATGATTATGGATTTTTCTATCTTTTGAATTATTAAGGTTTTTATGTTTAATTATTCGTGCTTTCTTGAAAGATCCATTGTTGTGTTCATCTATATATCGTTAATTTAATTACACTGGTTATTGGATTAGGTTTATGCGAATTTATCAATATTCATAGCTTGTACTTCATCTTCTAGATGTAGACAATTGTATGTGAGTGCAATTGGTGATTAAATTGATATTGTGATAACACAATCGTGTAGACTATACCGAGTAATCCCGATAGTCTAGGTTTTATGTGAGTTTAACCAAGAGAAAGTCTCGTTTAATTTAACACGGCAATTTGGACCTCTGAATGATAATTAATGTGAGTTAATTGAATTCATTATGCCTTTGGTTCATTAATTTTGTGAGACCGATATGAACTAACTACCTAAGCCTTTAATATCGATTTTTAATAAAAGAACAATCCTAGTCATTTGTTGAGCATTCAAGTGGACACTGCTTCTCCTTATCTGGTTAATTCGTTAATTTATCTTTGCTACTGTTTTAATTTACTTAAATTCCAATCATCCCCCCCCCCCATTCTTAGGATAATTAATAGTTATTTCAATCTTGAACACTGCTCTCTGTGGACGAACTTGTGCTTACTTGCTTCTTTATTACATTGATCAGGAATCGTTGCCTGTATTCGTGTGTTACATTGGTTAAGTTTAGTTCAATAAAAGTAGGTGTAGTAAACACACGTTAACTTTTTGGCACCGCTTCGGGGAGCGGTGTGTTTTAGGATTTTCATAACTTTTGGTTATTCGATCCTTTCGTAGAAACTTGTTTTCGCGGAAGTTACTTTTTTTGGATTTACGTTTGTGTTGGTTGTGGTGTGATCTCAGGTTAGGTGAAACAAAACTCTGGAACCGTCTAGAGTTTATAATACGCACAGTAAGGTGAAAGAAGAGCAATTGATCTTAGAAGGTTTTGTAGCGTTACCTTTTTATATTCCGGACTTTGAATATATTAATAAAGAAGAAAAGATGGGTGACAAAACTCAGACGATGGAGGCGATGATGAAAGCTACGCGGGCTGGGAATAGTTATGCTATTACACAACCTGCTGTCATAGTTGATTTTGAGGTTAAGGGGCAAATCCTATACATGATTTCACAATAGTTTTAGTTCAGGGGTACACCAAAGGAAGACGCTAACGAGGATCTCCGAAATTTGAAGGGATTTTGAAACTTGTTGAAAATCAAGGATGTTCTGGATATAGTGATATATTTGAGGGTGTTTCCTTGGTCCTTAAAGGATGATGCAAAAGATTGGTTAGAGTCACTACGCGAAGGTGAAATCAGAAGTTGGGATGTTATGAAAGACGGGTTTTTACAACGGTTCTTTCCCGCTTCAAACGATGCAAAGTTACAAAGTGACATTAATCATTTTGTTCAAAAGCCTAACGAAACACTTTATGAAGCTTGGACACGATTCGGTAGTATGTTAAGGAATTGTCCTCAACACGGGTTGAACAATTTTCAAAAGGTTCAAATTTTTTATAAGGGTGTTAATGTTCCTACGAGGAAGGAGATTGATATTGTTGTAGGTGTTTCTCTCATCAAGAAGACACTGGATGAAGCTCATAACATCATATCCAAAACTGCTACACATTCTTATGATTAGCACCAAGCGATGGATATTTCTAGAACATCTAAAGTCGCTATTGTCGAGGCTAGTGAAGAACTTGCATCGGTTAAAGCTCATTTGTCAACTTTCGAAAGGCAAATAGAGAAACTTACGAAAGATATCCATGCTATGCAGGTTGGTTGTGAAATGTGTCAAGGACCACATCTTACAAAAGATTGCGATAAGGTGACTATGAAAGAACAGGTGAACTACTTGGGTAATCAATATAACAATCAGTATCAAAGAGGTAGTTCGGGTTATCAAAGGAATGGACCACCGAGGTTCATCAATCGAAAATAGAATTAATCATTTGTGGAGAAGGTGCCATCGCTGGAATAATTTCTTAGAGGCTTTATGATTAAATCGGATGAGACTATTTCGTTGTTAAAACAAGATAGTAACTTGAGAAAGCAATAACTGAGGAATCAACAAGCTTCACTGCAGAATTTGAAATGTGAAGTGGGTCGAATATCACTAGTATTGTCAGAGAGACCACCTGGTTCTCTCCCTTCAACTACCCAATTAAACCTTAACAACAATGGGCTGCCCCGAACAATTTTAACTAATGCTAATAGAAGTGATGTGAAGAACAAAGATCCCCAGGTGTCTAATTATGCGCAAGTAAATGTAAATGCTATTTCTAGCTTTGAGGGTTATGGTTCTAATGAGTTTGTTCTGACTTATACTCTTAGTGGGGAAGGTGGTTGGATTCGAGTTAGTGATATAACTCCCGCATATGGTAATTATTTGATGAGTTTGATGATGAAGAGTTCTTCTAGTTCGGGTATGCATGAGTCGAAAGTGAAGATTGTGGAGACTATCGAGTTTCCTGAGTTTAGTGTGAATAAAGCTGAGAAGGTTGAAGTGGAAGATAAGGTTTACCTAAGTTGCAAGTTTACAATCCACGCGTTCCATATCCGAGAGCTATTCAATCCAAGCAACCAAAGGAACTTTTTTGTAAGTCGTCTAATAATAATAATAATATTTATGTGAATGTACCTTTGTTTGATGTTCTTGCAGGTATGCGCAATTATGGGAAATTTTTGAAGGAATTATTAGCGAAGAAGGGTGAGCATGAGCATGCATCCTTCGCGTTTCTTGAAGCGAAATGCGCTGCTATTGTGAAGATAAATGGAAGCCACCTAAGTTAGGTGATCCTCCCCCATTCATTGTCCCTTGTCAGGTTAATGAGTCTGTGCTTATGAGTGCTCTTGCTGATTCAGGTGCAAGTATTAATCTAATGTCATATTCTTTAAATTCGCATTTGAATTTGGGCAATCTTAAGTCGACCGCTATGGGAGTTAGGTTGATTGATCAATCAGTTAGTAGACCCGTAGGGATGGCTGAAAACTTAGTGGTTAGTGTTGGTGAATTACAATTTCCTGCTGACTTTGTAGTTGTTGATTTGAGGGAAGATAAAGGTGTACCACTTGTTTTAGATAGACCATTTTTAGCAACTACAGGTGCTTTTATTGATTGGAGAATTGGGAAATTGACTATTAGAGATCGAGGTAGAAGTTTGAGCTTTCAAACTAAATTTTCTGTAAGACCACCACCCGCCCAAGTAGGTTCCGCGAATGTTGTTGCTAGTGATATCCCCACTAAAGATACGACATGATTAGGTAAAATGTCTAAGTGTGGGGGAAATCCAATGGGAAAGATGTGGTTAAACCGCTCGATGATAGTATTATTGATAGGTCTATGAGAAGGTTATTCGGGCAGGTTAAGAAAGCTATGAGTGAAATAGACGAGCTTGTAAGAATCTGGTTAGTGTCTAATTTATCGAAAAAAGAAAAAGAAAAGTTGAGGGAATTGACTAAGGAGTCAAGAGCTGCTAATGATTGGTTGTTGAGTATGATTGGTGTTGGTAATTTAAGTGGTGGTTCCTGGGGTTTGAAGGATGAGGGAACCCACCATCCGGGCATCAGCTAAGGAGGAGGAGGAGGCCGAGTTTAATGCACGACTCGTTAATAGACTTGCACATGTATCATTGTATATTGCGTGCGGTTAAAATTAAATATCCAAAAATATAATAGAAAAATTTTAAAACCCCAAAAAGATTTTACATTTTTTGTGTTTTGTATTTTTGTTTAATCATTGCAGGTATCATTTGAGGTGAATGTTAGATGATGACAATCGTGGAAGGACCGTCAGTGCAGATCTGTCTATCACTCCGTTTTCCCGATCTTATCCTCTACATCCGAGTTTTATATTCCCTACACTCTAGTGTCCTCTCGAATTTATTTGATTTCATGTAATGAGGGTATTACATGATCTTAAGTGTGGGGGGAGATATATAAATTCTCGCGGGTGTATTACTCTTGGCTTTGTGTCTTATTTTTGAAAAAAAAATTGAGGTTTTTAAAATTTTTGACTCATTTAAAAGCCAAGTTGTAATCGTTGTTATTGAGCAGTTGCTATCACTATTTCTAAGGAATTTCACAGGTGTCTGGATGGTTGGTGTAGTGTTTTCTTGTGTTTTTGCGTGAGTGAGTGTATGTGTTTAAAGGATGAATCAAATCCATCCTACTAATGAAGTAAAGTCTTCCGAATTACGTTTCACTTGGTGTAGGAGACTTCCTAATCTACACCATTTCATAATTGCATCATTTTAAGATGTAAAGTACTGTGAGAAGAGGAGCCTTGAGCTTCACAATGTGTTGTCTTCTTTAGGAAGAGATATGACTTCGTGCTAGCGTTTGCTTAGACAACACACAATTTCTTTAGGAAGAGCAATGGTTTTAAAGCCATTCTTCATCAATTTTGAAGATCTTAACATCAAGGTTGAAATTGGAGCATCTATTAATCATTAGTAACCTTTGTTTTATTGATTTTATGATGAATACTATTAGTTCCAATTGTTTATTTGTTCTTTCTTCTATCATGCTAGGCTAAACATTAATTGTGTCCACTTGATGTAAAACTTATGATTATGGATTGTTCTATCTTTTGAAGTATTAAGGTTTTTATATTTAATTATTCGTGCTTTCTTGAAAGATCCATTGTTGTGTTCATCTATATATTGTTAATTTAATTATACAGGCTATTGGATTAGGTTTATGTGAATTTATCAATATTTATAGCTTGTACTTCATCTTCTAGATCTAGACTATTGTATGTGAGTGTAATTGGTGATTAAATTGATAGTGTAGACTATACCGAGTGATCCCGATAGTCTAGGTTTTATGTGAGTTTAACCAAGAGAAAGTCTCCTTTAATTTAACACGGTAATTTGGACCTCTGAATGATAATTAATGTGAGTTAATTGAATTCATTATGCCTTTGGTTCATGATTTCGTGAGACCGATATGAACTAATTACCTAGGCCTTTAATAACGCTTTTTAATAAAAGAATAATCGTAGTCATTTGTTGAGCAATAAGTGGACACCGATTCTCCTTACCTGGTTAATTCGTTAATTTATCCTTGCTACTATTTTAATTTACTTAAATTCAAATCAAAACCGCTAATTCTTAGGATAATTAATAGTTATTTCAATCTTGAACACTGTTTTCTGTGGACGAACTTGTGCTTACTAGTTTCTTGATTACATTGATCAGGGATAGTTGCTTGTATTTGTGTGTTAAATTGGTTAAGCTTAGTTCAATAAAAGAAGGTGTAGAAAACACACGTGTATATATATATATATATATATATATATATATATATATATATATATATATATATATATATATAATACTATTAAATTATATTGGAAACCACCAAATTTATAAATAGGGCGTCAAATATTTTTTTAAAATTATGGATTTTATAAAAGTAAATAGTCATTCTTTAGAAAAAATATATTTATAAAGTACTACTCAAATTGTATATGATCCCGATGAGTTTTGATTTTAGAATTACCACTGTCTGGAGGGAAGTAAAATTTTTTAAGGGAAGGGAGCAATCGGTAATATTTGATGAATATTATCAAAATCGATTAAATTGTAAAATTAAAAGTGAAATCTAAGAAATGTGGAGTAAAAAGACGCTTTGAACGTTAACCTTACTTGATTAATTATGTTTTGCAATTTATAACAATAATGAATGACTATTATATATCCAAAAGTTGGTAACATTCATCCGCGAATAAAAATATCGTGAAAACTGAATTTTTGAATTAACATTCATCATGTGAATAATATAAAATTAGCATTCATCTATCAGATAATATATCAAAATCGATACAAATGTATAAAGAAAGAAGTGAAATTCAATAAATGTTGATCAATATAGATGTTTTTGAATGTTAACATTCCTTGATTAGTTTATTTTGTGGGTTATAACACTAACTGATGAATATTATATCCAAAATCTCCCCCCCACACACACGAGCACACGCGCGCGCGCGCGCACATACACACACACACACACACACACACACATATATATATATATATATATATATATATATATATATATATATATATATATATATATATATATATGTTATAAAATATCTAGATTGTGTTATAAAATATCTAGATTGGATGTTAATTTTATTATTATTATATTTCTTGCATAGTAATATTTTATACTATAAATAGACATGTATGGTAACCATTTAAGGTGCACTATTTCTCTTGAAATATCAATATCAATATTTCTTCTCTCCTTCTTCTCTCTTTTTCTCTCTTTGTTCTTATAACCATTAAAGGTAGTTATAAACCTACTGAATTATAACACGTTATCAGCACGAAGTGCTCCATATAATCAAGGTTTATCTAAGCAAGCACAAGTCACTAATCAAGGTAAGAAATTCTTTAACGATATCTTCTATTATTTATTAGTAAGGTCAATGGCGGAGCTAGTAGGGGGACTTTGGGGTGCCCAGCCTCCGCTAATCGTGTTAAGAATATAGAGTACTAATTATGTATATGGCGAAAAAATATTTGAAGTCCGGTCCTGGGAATTGCAGGTGGGGTTTGGTAAAAGATTTAATAGACACGATGAGTTTTTATTATCTTTTTGTTAAAATCCCTTAACTAGTGTATTCCACACTCTTTTACTCCCTCAAATTTTATAATATAAAAATTAAACCCCAAATGTTAATGTATACATAAGTACTCCGTTTTTGTTATAAATGAAACAGAAATCTAAATGTCAATATATCACATATTTCAACCTCATATACTTTTATGTTGTTTACACTAAAAATCTAAGAGTCAATTTTTATCACTATGTCTCACATGTAAGTTTACACTAAAAATAATTTCTCAATTTTCGCTTTTCAATTATGATACTTTTTATGTTGTTCGATATAATTTTATATTTCTATTTAAAAGTAAATGAAGCCTCCCTTAACGGAAATTTCTGGCTCCGCCTCTGAATAAGGTAAATATTATTATCATCATAAGTAAAATTATATTTCTGCAATCTAACTTTTACTAACTTCACTAACATTTATATTTATGTTATTTAAGTTATATATATGGTCGGTTATACCACCTGAATTATAATTCCATAATCTAACTTTTACTAACTTCACTAACATTTATATTTATGTTATTTAAGTTATATATATATGGTCGGTTATACCACCTGAATTATATTTTCTGTAATCTAACTCTTATTAACTTCACTAACATTTATATTTATGTTAATAAGACCTCATGATTGTACGCAACACGTCATTTGACAACACGGTACTTTATGTACGTAACACGTCATTTGACAACACGGTACCATGGGTCGAGATTAATTCCGATCAATACGAATACGACGGGGTCTTTATATGTTATCTAACATTTATGATTACTTATGCAATTAATCATTATTTATTTCATGCATACTAATGTTTATTCTTAAATTTATAATTTTAAAAGTTAAAATAAAAAAATAGTTTGTATTTTTATTAAAAGTAAATCTTAAAAGTTAAAATAAGAAAAAGTAGTTTGTACTTTTATTAAAAAGTAAATCTTAAAAGTTAAAATACAAAAAGTAGTTTGTATTTTTATTAAAAGTAAATCTTAAAAGTTAAAATAAGAAAAAGTAGTTTGTATTTTTATTAAAAGTATATCTTAAAAGTTAAAGTAAGAAAAAAAAGGGGATGATAAAATGGAATAGTTTTTTGTCAAAAATGAAGTATTGAAAATGAAGTGGTCTCCTTCTATAACTAAAAAAAAAATATATATACTTTTATCAAATGAATTTTTTTGTGGCCGACAATTTCAAACACGAGTCCGTGTTTAGTTTATCAAGAATATCTCTTGCTTTGGTGAAAGGTCACGATCACGATATCAGGTGTTGTGAAAGAATTAAAAAATTGGTCA